>NC_142200.1:147371568-148012568 GCF_049639895.1 Pseudopodoces humilis
GGGTCAGGCATAACATCAATAACAGGTATTGAGAACATGACCTTGTTACCACTAAGCCCTAATGATGGTTTCTGATAGTCCCAGTAACTCCAGTGGGACCCATTCCCATCCCTGGAGCTCACATCCTGGGAACCTGGAACAGAAAACCAGGTAAAACACCAGGTTTCTCTGCAAAGCAGCCCAGGCTGGATTTTCCTCTCCTTTCCATGGGCATTTGCAGTGCTTCAGGAAGGTTAGAGATGAGCAAAACAATGTCTGAATGGTTTGAAATATTGCAAATTACTGCTTTCCACCATCTCCCCCTGCTCCCTGGCATTGTAAAAGCAAACCTTAAATCACTACATTTCTTTGCAAAACCTGTCATGAAAAATTCTTCCTGTTTTCTGGCTGCTTACAAAACCACCAGGAAAAAATTGTTGAAATAATTGTCTTATTGCTATTGCTGTACAAAGCATAGCCTCTTCCAATGGAGGTGAATGTCTAGTTTTCTTTATTCAGGAGACAGATCCAGGACACCAAATTTCTGGGATTGTCTGGTTAACTTTGCAAGATGGAACCCAAAGAATTTCCCCGTAGACTTATTTTGGTTTTTCCTAAGTGGGAAGTGCACAAGTCCCATATTCTCTATTAATCATTTGAGGAACCACAAGAGAAAGAAAAAAAAAGTCAGCATGAGTTCCTCTTCCCTCACAAGCTGGCTTGCAGGTTGTTGTGGTTGGAGAGAGGGGGGTGAAAAAGGATAAAAAAATGATGCAGCAAGGTGGTTTAATAGAAATGCCAAACCAAGAGCTCATTCCTGGCATCTGCCAGGCAGTGGGGATAGGTGCACAGGCAGAGCCTTCACCCAGCAGTGAAACCAGTGTGGGACGTTTTTAGTAGTGTTCTCTTGATGGAGATTAAAAGTAGTGGGAAGATGGAGATCTCACTGCTCCTTGTGGGGAAGTGGGACATCATTCCTGTGTGTGTGTATGGAGGGATGGAAGGGGTGCAAGGGTGGAGGGATGGAGGGGTGGAGATCTGGAGGGATGGAGGTTTGGAGAGGTGGAGAGATGGAGGGATTGAGGGCAGCTACATATCCTTGCTCTCAAAGAACATCCTGGCAAGGACATCCCCTGGTGTCCTGTCCCACCACCCTCCCTTCTCACCACTCTAACCCTAAAATTTGCATCTGTCAACCTTACTGGCCTAAAACCTTTCCCATCCCATATCTCCCCCAGTCCAGGTCTGTCCCACCCAAGCACACTCACCTCAGTTGTTGCAGCTCCCCTCCATCCCCAGCTCATTTCCCATGTGTCCCACAAGCAGAGCAAATGTAAAATGGGATTGGGCAAGAGGGGAGGGGAAGATGTGGAGGTCAGCTGAAAACAGACACATGACCTTATGACTGCACTTTGAAAAATGCCAGTTTCCCTGCCCCAGACATCAACAGGAATGTCATTAGTGCTGGACACTAATGAAGGTGATCTCTTGGCTGGGATGGGAGCAGGCCAGGGAGGCAGAGGAATGTCCTAGAAGGCATGCCCTGTGCTCAAGGTGCTCAGCTGGGACATAATTATATGAAGTGCTTGTGCCTGGGTGACCTACATACAGAGCAAATGTGACACCGTGCTGCCCAATCAATACCTGTCAGGTCACATTACCTGTTATCGATGAACATGGCTGTTAATCCCAACATTGTATTTGCAGAACTTCCTGGTCTCCTCAGGGCTGTCTGGGGTGAAGTTTTGCCTGGCTGAAGCCTCTCTAAGGTAGAGATGGTTGATGAAGGGTCTTTGTGCATAGAGGAAATGTGTAGTTTGTTGCTGCTGGCCTGCTTGTGAGGTGTCCTCATGCCCCTAAAAGCAAGGTTTAAGAGATGACTTAAAATCTGCATTACAGGCCACAGATCCTGATTTAGCCATGTAATATGAACACTTAACTGGGGGAGACAACTGTAAGCACAGTCCCCAAGTGCAAGGCAGAAAATATCTCTGCAGGAGGCTGCTCTCCAGGCTGTGAATCGCTGTCTGCAGGGACCTGTCTCTTTCCAAAGCCATCACTGTTGATCTGGATGCTGCACTCCTTGTGAGATGCTCACGGCAGGGATGGATCCAGGCAGGGAGAAGCTGTGGCAGTGTTGTGTGTGGGGACTGGGGGGTGAGGACACAGGACAGTGTCCAAGGTCATGCTGTGGGTGTGAGGTGGTGCTGGGGGCTGTGGTTCCTCCAGTACAAGGGACTTTCCTTCTGCTCTCACATCCCACAGGAGGTCTGCTTGTCACTCTTCAGTAGGATTCAAGCACACAAGACCACTGCAAATTTTGGTATTCCAAAGCCTCACTTTGACATCTGGACATCATGACCCAGGAGCTGGCTCTGTAGCTAAACAAGGTTTGCTGCTGGGCTAATAAAAACCCCAGTGAGAGGGATTTGATGTTGGGTTGAGGTCCTGGCTAGGAGGACAATGTGTTTTTGTGCATGGGCTGAGCTTTTTGCTGTGGCCTTGCATGTTCCATGGAATCCTGGAAAAGCCAGCACTTCCCACAGCCAGGGTTTTCCCTTTAGTCTTCAGCCACACAGAGTTCTCCTTGACACTATAGAATCATAGGATGGTTTGGGTTTTAAGAGATCTTAAAGTTCATCTGGCAAGGTCAGCTACCACTAGGCCAGTGGGAGCTTTGCAGGACAGGTCTTTATTTTACATTTATTTTCTATCAGACATGGTTCTTCAGCTGAGAGGAAGGAAAGACCCTGCAGATGGAAGACTGTCCCAGCAGTTAAGGCTCTGGCCATGTTCCCTCACAACTGACTTGAAAGAGCCCCCAGTCACCATCTGTTCTCAAGAGCAAACTTGTGGTTTCAAAACAAGGGCACTGACAGTGAAAAGGCACCCAGAGGGAAATCCCACACCAAAAACTTCTTAAGCAGAAGTGGCAGTCTCAGTGTTGTTAAAGACGCTGCCACACTCCAGCTGATTAATGCTGTTGGTTCAGTTGGATGTCACTTCTTTAACCCCGTGGTGTTTTGGATTGGGCAGCAGCTCTTCACATAAAGTTTGTTCATAGCAGGACTCACAGGAGTCCTGCTGGGAGTGCTGAAGTCAAGGGAAGGGAGCAGTGGGGGTCAGTGGGAATCAGACAGTGGGAAGATTTTAGTGACTTGTAGCCAATGTGTTTGTGTGTGCAAAACCCAGCCATGACCTGGCTGGACTCCAGGTGGCTCATCCATGTGCCACAAGCCCTGCAGTGTGTCTGATGAAGGAACTCAGGTTTCATGTGGATAATAAAGGGCTGGTTTTAATCTCCCTGGATGCTGTAGAGCTGCCCACACATGTGGCTGGGGTGCTTCAGGTGAACCAGATCCACTTTCTGCAGAGAGGAAGCCAAAGGGAAGCTCTCTCTGAAATGCTCCTGTGGAAATGCTCCCTTTCCTTGCTGAGCTTTCTGCTTAGGACTGGCCCAGAGCAGCTGAGCACTTCTGACTCTTACAGGGCATTGGGATTTTGCCTGTGTGCCCTGGAATCTCTTGGCTGGGCTCTATATTCCACCTGTGTCCACAGAGCATGAGGCTGCTGCTTTGGATGTGAACCACTGCCAGGTCAGAGGAGCAGAGCCCAGAGTGTTGGCCCCATGAAAGTAAAGCCAGGCTGAGAAGTGCAAGGACCAAATGAGTCACCAGTATATGATAGGTCTGTGTCCAGAGAGGACAATTAAAGCATTTCCTTTACCTGGCTTTTCTGATTTGATTAATTATCAATTCAGAGTCCAATTAAGCAGGTTGTGTGTGAGGTGTACATCACACACTTGCCCTCCAGAATTTCCCCTCTCATATTTAAAATGGAGAATGCTTCAGTGTTTAAGGTCTGAACAAACCCTAGAGCATGATGCTGATTTGATATCTGAGTTAGGAGAGGGCCAAGACAACTCCTGCATTTGACCTCCAGGTCCCTTCTCTGTCCTCCTAGGCAAGGAATGGGGCTGTGTGTTCCCTTTGAAAGCAGAGGCAGCTCAGAGTTGGCCTTGCCAGAAGGTGACATCACATCAGGACAATGTGGTGACCAGCCAGGTCTGACCTGAGGGATCAGGAGCTTTCTCTGCAGCTGCGATGGGAAGATTTTGTGGGAAATCATCATATCATTCCAGCTCTGTATTCAAACCAATCAGGTTCTTCATTAAAAATCCTGCCAAGAGTATGATACTGACAGATGAAGAGGTAAAAATCACAACAGCCAGCTCCTCTTGACCTCTGGACAAGTTCCTGTTCTGTGTTCCTGCTACAGGTCAGGTTTTGTCTTCTCAAACAGAACTTTCTGTTTCGGATGAGGCTCATCCAAGTACTCACAGCTGTGGGTCACTCCAGGTCTACAGCTGCACTTTGCCTCCCAAGAATCTCTCTATCTGGATAAATCTACAATCTGGGATGTGGGGAGCCCCAAACCAGTGAGGATGACAAGAAGAGAGGAGTTTCTTACAGGTTGTTTAATCTTGTGGAAAGTCTGAAACTCGGTGGAGGAGAAGCAGCTCAGCAGCTTGAGCCTAGAGAGCTTGGCCATGCTAAAATGTCTGAGGATTCATCCTGTTAGTGTCTACTGCTCTAGAAACCCTCATCATGCCCTGCTGACTCCTGGGTGTTCCACACAAGTCCTGTCTGGTGTCTCAGGGACAGGCTGCTGGGCAGGGACAATGCAGTGCTCATCTCCTGCTGGGTTTGAGTAGCACTTTGCACACTCCCATGACACCTCTGGACATGTGCCTGGTCCCTCATCTCTGAACAGCAGGCAGGAGAGCTGCAGGAACCCATGTCTGCCTGAAACCATTTACACAGTGCTTGAATATGTGTTGTTAGTTTGGTTGCAGCCAGGTGATGAGGCCAGGTAACGTCCCTGTGGGCTGTGGGGTGGAGACAGGGACTCCTTTCCTGCAAGGTGAAGAAGAAAGGAGTTACCCAAGCCCACATATGTGCCAAATCCCAAATCCCATCCTTCCTTTCCTTGCATTTTAACCATCCCTTGGTGACCCACTGCTCCTTCTGGCACTGCTGCTCCCTCTGATGGGGAGCATGGAGGGGATGCTGGATGCTCTGACACCGGGACAGAAGTGACAGCAGCAGGCTAGAGCCCTGCTTTGCTTGGCTCCAGAGGCTCTGACACCCACCAGCTTCCAGCTGAGGCCAGGCTGGGATGTCACCTGAGCCAGGGCTCTCCATGAGCAGCCTGGCCTGGGTCCATGAGAGCACATAGAGCTGTCTCCATGCTGCAGCTGCAATCTGAGTCCTGGCTGCAGGGCAGGCTCTGGGTAGTGGCAGGAAGGTATCCCCAGCAGGGAAGACAGACTCATCAACTGGATCCAGGGGAATACCCACAGAATGCCCTCAGGAACAAAAAACCCTCTCCAAATTTCCTTTGATTATTCCTGGTGGACAAGTCACTTTAACCCTAGGGCTCAAAGGCATTTTGGAATGATGAAATGACTCACTGGCAGACCTTGAAACCAAAGCTTATTATTCCTGGCAGCAAACCTCAGTGCCATTTTAATTTGTGGCTGGCCCTGGCATTAATTTTTAAAGCATTTTTAGGAAGGGGAGATTTTGTTTGGTGGCATTTTTCCACAAGTCTCCTGCTGACTGCAGCCCAGGTAATATCCCAGTCAGGTTATTCCCATGTCAGAAGGTGGAAAAACCACAAGTCCAGGAGGTCCCTCCATCCCTCTGCTATTCAAGGGAAGCTGGGATCTACATGCTGGTCACTGGCCATGTCATCTCCATCCCTGGGCTGTGGTGCTTGTCCACCTCAGTTTGAGCATCACCACAACAGCTCAGGTGTTGTTATAATTTATGTATAGATACACTTTATATCTATATATCTATATATATAAAGAATATTTATCAATATTCTGATAACTGATAATAATGTATCAACATTGGTAGCAAGAGCCTGCATGCTACACATACAGCTACACAGTCTGAATCTTGACACACATATAAATGTATTTACTTAGGATGAATATGCTGGGGGAGAGAGGGGAACCTTTGGGCCAGAGATGGACAAAATCCAGTCAAAACCTGAGAATACCCAGGAAAAGAAGAGGGAAAGGACAAGCCTGCCCAAACCTTCCTCTTCCATTGCACCCCTCACTAAATGTTTCATGTTAAATATTGCCTTTATGCTCAGCTGAAATGTTAAAGAAATGTTTCTGTGAGTTAGGACAAAAGCTCAAAATTCCCTTTGATGGTTACAGGAGCAGGCAGAGGAGACAGAGCCTTTCAGAGCAGGCAGGGTTGGAGTATCTGGGCTGGGAGGAGAGTGGCTGTGGATGCTGGATGAGGCTGTGGATGTGTGGCTCGGGTCAGCTGAGGTCACTTCAGCTCCCATCAGCGCCTCCTCTGCAGCTGAGCTTCAGAAGCCAAAGGCACAAGTGCCACTCTCCTGGCACTGCTCAGGAGAGATGGCTCTGCTGGAGCTGGGCCCAGGGAGCAAAACCCCATGGGAGCATTTTCCTCATGGCTCTGAAAAGAACGGAGAGAGCAGAACACCCCAAGCTGGAGGACACCACAAGAACCTTGCCTTGGGACTAAAAGAGGCCTCATCCACATGGAATGTCACCCCAACAGGGTGACAGAGAATATGGGACACCAAAAGTTGCTCTGTTTTGCCTTCTGGGGCAGGATTTTCCTTCACTGAACAGTCACCAAGGCTTGGTGAGGACTGTGTAAGGGTTTCTCTGCCACAGAGCACCTGTGAGAATGCAGTGGAGGCGTTTATTTAGGTTTTCTACACTTCTGTCTTTCTGTCTATACAGCAGAAAAGAAATAGCTGATGCCTGTGCTGTCAAGTTGCTGTAAAGATACAGGGGCAAAAAGGCAAGCTATCCTAAAAAAGGTTTAATAAATGTGGAAAAGTTCAGAGAGAATTAATTCCTGTTGCAGAACCTCATCAAAGACTCAATTGTCCAGCTGGCATGTCTCAGGCTGACCCTTTCTTTCTTGAGGGTTCCTATTCACAGCAGTGAGACAAACCCACATTTTGCCATTGGGAATTTCATGGCCAAAACTGGGTATTTTTGTGTCCTGCTATAAACCAAATCAATGTCAGGTTATATAAGCCAAAAAGATAAAAGTTCATCAACCCAGCCTTCGTGGGGTGAAAAAAGGCACTTCCAGGTAATGTTAAGTTCCTGCAGTTCCCTCTTTTTTACATAACTCACAAGGATGGTCTGCATTTTGGACCCTGTAGGCTCCTGAGATTCTCACCAAGGGGTTTCAAGCGAGAGCTGTCTTTTATTAACAAGTCTGCTGGCATAAAAGTAGAAGTTTTGGGTCTGATTCCTCAAGCTGAGACCTACTCTCACGAATATCTGAATGCCCTCAGCTCCTGTCAGGGTGCTCCATCTCTCTGGGGGTTGAGCCCTTCAAGATTCTTGCAGCTCTGTGCAGGAATTTTGGGTAGGGAAGGGGGAGCCTGTATTGGAAAGGAGTTTCAGTGCAGTTGTAGGAGACAGGAGGTTGTGACCCATGCTGGGAAGCAGCCAGGAGAACGGGACTAGCATATGGAACAGGCTCTTTGAATGCAATGTATGTTGCTGACTCTTAGGAGTAATCAGCAACACCTCTTTACATGCTGTATTTTTTAGCACAAATTGAGGATAAAACATCCTCTCTGCTGAGACGGCAGAGTCCACGTTTCCTTCACAGACAGCTTCCCCCCACTGTGTTACAGGTATATTGAATGCACTCATCCCACTCCCTTTGCTTGAGATAAATGCCACAATCCCCTTTTCAGCAGCAGGGAAACTGAGGAACAGGCAGTTCAGCTACCTTGCCCTTGGCCATAGACCTTGTCAGTGGCAGAGCTGAGATGCAGGCTAGGGAGCTACATGTACTGCTGCAGCTTTATTCCTGTGCTGTGTCAGAAAATATTATGTCTCACTTTGATGCATCCAGATTTTCTTGACATAAATTGCTGAAATTGCTGAGAGAGGCATTTATTTCAAAGTTCAGCACATTATACGTAGGGAGAGAGAAGTTGAGTAACTGGAAAAATCAACTTGGAGTTGCATCACTGGGAGCCAGAATGTTTGTTTAGTCCTTTGTGAGATGAAGCAAGCTTCAGTTTGGCCTCATCCAGGCACGATTAGTCAGGAGATAAGGAAGGGTTTCTGGACGGGTCCCTGATACTGAGCAATTTCAGGCATGGCTATATCTTGTGAAGGAGGGGGCAGGGGGAGAGTAACAGCCTCTGTTCCCTGTCTGCCCCAGCAGACAATCCTACAGGCTCTCAGACACAGATTTCCAAATGACCTGTCCCTCCCATCAGCTATGTTGGTCCTTTTCCCCCAATTCCATCCTCATCCAACCAAAAACTGCAGTAAATCATAAACGGGGGGACTTTGCAATAAGATCCCAGTCCAGTCAGATCAAAGGCAACTTTTATCTCCCATTTTCTTCGAGGTCCAAAACTCACAAGAGCACAGCTGCTGGCCTGAGGTTGCAGCTGTATTGCTCCCAGATGATAAAATAGCTGTGGCTTCAAGGTCCTCTGTGTTTGCTTAAGCTAAGACACTCACCTCCTGCCAACTCTAGCAAAACTCTTCACTAAATTGTTCACACAGCATCTCTGTCTCCTGTTCCAGTGTGGGATGATGCAGGAGAGAAAAACATGAGGAAATTCTCCAAAACTTCTGTTTTTTACCTGCTGTCCCACAGTGACAGCTGACCTTGCTGGTATTTCTGATTTCATTTCGTTTCACATCTCACGTTGTGACGCCTGATGCATTCTGCACCAGCCGGGGCAAATCTTGGTTAGCCTTTAAATAACTTTTGGCCTTTAAAGACCTGCAGTGTAAATGGCAGAATGAACATCTTGCTGTGAGGTCTGGGGGTTTAGGGACCTTTTTTCAAAAGCTGAGATTTTGTAGATCATAGAACCGTAGAATGGTTTGGGTTGGAAGGGACCTTCAAAATCATCCAGTTCCAAGCTCCTGCCATGGGCAGGGACACCTTCCACTAGAGCAGGTTGCTCAAAGCCCCATCCAATCTGGTGCTTTTTGTCTAAGAATTTACCTTCTCACCCACCCCTTATCTAGTCTGAGCCTTGCTCAGGTTTGCCAAAGAAATGTTATCTTGACGTATTTAGAGGTGATCAATTGCAAAAAGCAAGGCCTGAGCTCTCCTATTTAAAAATCTACAGGGTTTGGATTTAAACTTATCTCAGAAAAAGAAAAGAGTTCCCACCTGTCATCTCTATGGGGATAAAAACCAGAAGGGACAGAGTTTTGGCTCCCAGGAGCAACTTTAAGTGAGAAGTGCTGCTTGGGATTATTTACCCTTTTTCACCCTGCAACCTTGGCTGGGTAGATTGGTGGACTTGGCAAGGCTGCTAAAACCACACTCAAGAGAAAGAGTCCAAGGAGCAAAGCAATTAAATCCCAAGTGGTCCCATGCAGGGCTGCTGGAGGCTGCTCTCCTCTGGCTCTGTGCATCGTGGCTGAGCTGCAACACCCGTGCTCCCCCTCCTGCTCTTGCTCCCCTCCCAAATCCTCATCAACCTCATTGTCCCAGACACTGTCTGCCCCTTGGAGGGCTCCATGTTCTAAAGAAACCAAGTTAAAAACAATTCAAGTCCCAGTGAAAGCCTGTAAGTCCCAAGCAAATTGGGCAAAACCCACAATTCCTCCTATTGGTTTCAGCCATTTCTAGTATTGTGCTTTCCTGCCCTGAACTCTGACTTTAGAGCCATGAATTCTTCTTCTTGTCTCAGGTCTGGACACCACTTTTTGTGCTTCAGGGTGTCTGTGTTATGAAAGTGCTACCAGATATGCAAGCACTGTCCAAGTGGTCATTCCTTGGAAAAAGGCCCTGTTGCTGGTGATCCTTCCAGAGATGCACCCTCTGCTTGGGAGCTTATGGGAAGTGAAGGTTTGGAAGATGCCAAAGCAACAAAGCTTTGAGTTCTTGGGTCTGATGTCAGAATAACCAGATCATTTCACTCTGCCCAGATTCCTGGCACTTGTTTAAGTACAGACATTTCAGAGGAGGGAAATATCTTACCTTCCCAGAAAAATTGTGCTGACTTCCTCATCTCTCCTTGCACCACTGACATTTCTTAGAAATCTCCTCCCATGACAGGACAGAGATGTTGGCAGCTCTGGCCACTTTGCTCTAAGCAAAAAGCAGGTTTTTGTGGACTGATGAGAGATGATGTGGTTTTGAGGGTGTTCTTTTAGCAACACCTTTTGTGCAGCACTTTGTGGGGTGGTGCTCCATGAGGAGAGCTAATCTTCATCAGCCTCACACAAATGAAAAATAAATGTGAACTGAAGGGGCAATGAACGTTGCAGAGATCTTGTTCTGGGTTTCCTGAGGCAGTTGGCTCTGCCTGAGCTGTGCCATTGCTCTCTGCCTACAGGAAGGCTGCAGGGATGGAGGCTGAAATCTCAGCTCCTTGCTGTGAGGAGGAGCAGCACCCACCCCTGCTCCCAGCTCTCTGCTGGCTATGTCCATCTCAGCTCCCAGGGCACGTGAGGGACCTCCAGGCTCTTCTTGCTCCCAAAATTTACCTTCCAGGTGAAAGAATATGCTTCAGACAGCTCCAAAGACTAGCCTTGTTTTATAAATTTATTAATTAATAAATTGATAAATTAAACACAAATATTCCTCCACACACTGAAGGAGATCAATGTCATGTGAATGGTAATTTTTCAATTAGAAGAAGAGATTCTTTATGAAAAGGAAGGTGTAAATGTGATTTGCTTCTCCTCTTGACCTTGAGAGACCTTTACCTACATTTATTTCTCAAACCTGAATTAGCACCGTAATAACACGGGGCTAGAAAATTATACTTAAACCTCTCAGCTATTTCTGGGTTACAGAGGCTCTTTCTTTTTTTCAGTCTAACCTAGTTTTCCAGTGGAACATTCCCAGCCTCTACAAAGAGACATCCCAGTTTTCCTCCCCATATAATTATATAAAGTCTGGCCTATATTCGTGCCCTTTTGCTCAGCTGTCTTTAATGTCAGTGAGGGCTCCTGCTCCCTTTGGACAGGTTGAGAGCAGGAGGAAATATTGACACCTCACCCCTGATTCTGCCCTGAAAATGGGCCAGATAAAAGTCATCACCACAGCCTATGAAGCCTCTTATTAATGTGTGCTTGGCTGCAATTCACTTGCCAAAGTCAAATTGTGTCCCACTACCAAGAGGGTCCCCGAGCTGTAAGTGGGAAAGAATCAGAGAATCACAGAATTCCAGAACTACAGAAGGGTTTTGGGGGAAAGTGAACTCAAAGATCATCTCATTCCATCCCCCTGCCATGGGCAAGGACACCTTCCACTAGACCAGGTTGCTCCAAGCCCCAGCCAACCTGGCTGAGGAACCATCACTGCCCATGGGATGGGGTGGAAATCTGGAAAAGGTCCTTGCAAGAGAGAGTGGGATCATGGCACAGGATAGGATTTTTTCTCCACAGACAGGGATGGCATTGATGAGTAAAGTTAAAAATCTCAGCAAGGTAGTGGTAATTTGTTCCTTACCTTTACATACTGATTTATTCAATAAAGAAAAAAAAATCAAAAATGAGAAGATCTCTGCATTGCTCTATCTTGTAGGCAGAGAGCAAACTCAGGATGCTCAAGGTTGCAGTCCTCCAAGAAATGTTAAAAATTGCTGATTTTAAAACCCAATTGAATCATTTTTTTAATCTTGTAAGTGTCACCAAATAAATATTTGGAGGGGGATTTTTTTGTTTGTTTTCTTGTTTGTCTTTAGTTGTTAGATTGTTTTTTCCAGCATTTCCAAGGGGAATGAAAAGCAATTCAGGATAGAAGATATTCATCAAACATGACAACATACTATCCCTTTCCAAGGAGATTTGCATTTTCTGGACACACACAGACTTCTCCAGGGGAGGAATCCCAGGGGAGGGTTTGGGCATCTGCAGACCTCAGCACCAGTCACTTCCAGCTTGGGTCTCGTTTCCTCCATATCATCAGTATCAGTAGAAAAGTGGATCCAAACCAGTGGTTTTTCCACCCTCAGTCAGATATTCCTGCTGCTTTCAAGAGGCTCTGAGTCAGGCCATGCTTTGCCACATCAGCAACACTGAAGTTTGACAGAATTGACAACTGGTGCAATCAGAAAATATCTGCAGAGTGATGGCTCAAAGCTCTGCCTGGCTCTTGCCATGATGGGCAAAGCACCCTGAGCTCTGTGCTGGGCACAGATGGGCACATTTGCATGGACAGGCTGGTTTTTTTTTGTTTTCCCAGGCTTTTGCTTGATGGAGGGGAGTGGGAGTGGGCTCACTTTGCCACAGGGCAAGGAAAACTTGTGTTGTTCCACAGTGTCCCAAGTGATTTTATTTCAGTGTCATGAGTGACAATAAAACAGGACCCAAATCTCAGCTGTAGCGCTGAGCCTGCTGCTCTCTCCAGAATCTCTGGGCTCTGCTCACCCTTGGCTGGGGGCCTGGAAAGTCTGGACATTTCTGTCCTGGGTTGAAACAGCCCTTTCCTAACTTGTTACTGGCAGCCCCCAAAAACTGAGACACCATGAGTCACAGCAATGGACAAATTCTTCCAACTGGATGTTTCTAATTTTAAAAAATAATAATAAAAATTAAAAAAAAAAAAACAAAAGCAGGATTGCAGGGTGCTTTGCATATTCTAGCTGCTGCTCACAGCTGGAGTGTGGACACCTTGTCTTGCCTGGGAAACCCAGTCCAGTGCCAGCCCACCTGAGATGAAATTATGTGAGTGGAAAATGTGAGGCCTGCTTAAGGATGGAGGGGATGGGTGAGGAACACCCTTTCCTGGAAAGGGACACACCAGACTCCAGTTTTGGCGTGTTTTGCTATATTGCACAGTTCCCTCTACAGGTCGCAGCAAGAAACACCGGTCACCCTGGGGATGACTGATGTGGGAAAGAAATGCAAATAAAGGTAATAAAAAGTTAGTGGCCAGCTGAGGAAGGGGCTTTGATTCTGGATGGGAGGAGGTTTTCTCAGCTGTTTTTCATGTTGGCTTTGAGAAATCCCTACCGAAGTTTTAGTTTTG
Organism: Pseudopodoces humilis; assembly: GCF_049639895.1. Lineage (NCBI taxonomy): Eukaryota > Metazoa > Chordata > Aves > Passeriformes > Paridae > Pseudopodoces > Pseudopodoces humilis. The sequence goes on from NC_142200.1 coordinate 147,384,591, forward strand.
GTTTTAAGGTTGTAATATCCCTGATTTTTTATAGATCAGACCAGATGCTGGTGATCTTACACTTCAGGTATTACCTTAATATGGAAAATCATTGTTATGGCTAATAGTTTTAATAATAATAATAATAGTAATAGAAATCAGGAATCTCCTCTGAGGTTTTTGACCACCATCATGGGACAATTAATGGTTGGCAACCAGTTAAATCCCTTTTTCACATATTTCCCTCCTGCAGGCAGACTCACACTTTTGCAAGGAATTTGAAGGCTGCACCAGCAAAAGACCTGAGAAAACACAACACCATCACAGAGGTGTGAATCTTTCGCCCTGGTGCTTGGCAGGGTGCTTGTGTTGCCACCTCAACCCGCAGCAAAGGCTGTAAACTTGACTGATGACAGCAGCTGGCAAAATCCAGCCCACCCAAGGAAAAGAAGCATCTTTGGAGAGGTCAATATGATGCAGGAATCTGGTTCTCCATGGCATCTTACTCTCCTGAAAATCCCAGTTTTGGTGGCACTGCCTTCCACCAAACTTTATCCTGGGTGAACAGAGAACCTTGTGTTTTATCTGACATCAAAGCATGTATTGTACTTCTAGTGTGGGCAAGTTGTTTGAAGGATTTAGAATACACAGCTGTATGCTTGCATGTGTTTTACTCCCAACCATGCCACAAGACAAGGCACATCCCTCCTTCCACCCAGCATCCCTCAGAAGAGCTCCCCTCACAGAGCACGGATTTCTCAGGGTGACAATCCTCCTGTACAGCTTTAAAAGTCTTCAGCATAATCAGAAATGTATTCTTTCCCTTCCCTCAATGGAAAATTAGATTTAATCATGCTTTGTCTGAAAGCAGATGAAAACTGAAAAACAGTTCTCCCAAAAAGCATCCCAAGCATCAGCAAACAGGAATTAGTTGTACTGCAGCATGAAGTATCTGGTTTCCCAGCTGTTTTGGCAACTGAACAGACACTTAGTCAAAGAAGTACTCACCCCTTGAAAAAGAGGGTCAGTGGAAATTTTTGGAGTGCTGTTTTCCACCTCTCAGTCCCCTGGGTTTATGACCTGGGTGGCTCCCTGGAGTACACAGTGGTGGGATCTGGGGAGGTTGAGGGAGGGGAGGTCTGTCCCCTTTCCCACTGCCCCTCCTGGAGTGGTTGCTGGTAACCACACAGCAAAGCACTGCCTGCTCAGCTCCCCCTCCACCCTCAGACCTGCAGCTGGACACTGATTTTTGTAGGCACATGACTGGCTGGGGCTGTTTAAGGAAAGGTATAACACATAGAAGTGTCTCATCCATGGAGTTAACAATCAACAAACGCCAGTTTAAAGAAGTTCTGCGCCAGCTCTTTGTCCAGGCCAGTGTTCGTGAGCCACTGTGGCATCTTATCACCCATAAACTTTATCTCTACATAGGTCCAGCTGCACTGTGTAACCTCCACGACAGCTGGCACTGGGTTTCACAGGTCAGTTATTTCTCTTGTGTGCAAAATCCAGCCTGGTCCTTATCTGCTCTTTGCTAAACCTCCTCCTAATCGTAAAACCCCGGCGGCAGCGCCCGGAGCCAGCGCTGCTGCCACAAAGGGCTCCTCTTTCTGCAAGAATGACCACAGCCTGTTAGGAGAAGTGCTGGGAATCCACACCACAAAAAGTCACAGCGATACTACCACTCTGAAAAGAAACCCACCAAGTGTATTTGGCGATGACGTTTCTTTGATTGTTCTTAATTGCTTAATTTGACTCAGCAGTGCGGACCCCAAATTAATGAACTCCTGTGGTACCACGGAGTCTGGATTATAAACTCGGACAACAACCAGAGCAGGCATGGTAATGAGCCACACGACGGTGACGCTTTTCCCCCTCGGCTCTCCCTTTTCTTCCCGCCTCCCTCCTGACTTGCAGCAAGAGCAAGGCTGTCTGCTTGCCTCGCTGTGATGGATTTCAATTCCCTGAACCATCCACAGTATTTGTTTTTGGAAGACTAATGTTTTGGAGGAATTATTAAGGAAGGAAAACAGGCTGGCTCCCTCTTGCCTTGCACTTTGATTTCTTAGCAGCGATTGTCCCCCGTGAGTAGTTGCATTACTCCTGGCACGTTGCAGCCCCTGCCCAGGATGGGACACAAGCAATTAAATGCACACAATAATGCCTATCCTGAACTTTAAAGCATACTTTATACTTGCAGAGCAGGACAGCGTGATACACACTGATAATCCCTCACAGCTGTTGCACAGTCTTTCCTCTCTTTTTCTTCTTTTTTTTTTTTCCTGTTAAAATCTGATGCTGAACAACACCCTGTGCTTGCCAGGAGCAGAGCTGAGCCCTGGGAGGGTGGTGGGTACTGCTGGAAGCTGAGGAGCAGCCCTGAGGTCCCAAGGTCTGCACTCCCCATCACTGCTTGAAGCACCAGCTGATGGTGATGTAGAAAGCTGCTTTCTTTGCAAACCCCTTTTCCCCTGGAGCTCAGTGACAAAGAGGATTTGGGGCCACCCTGCAGAGGAGACCTGAGCTGAAGCTCAGGAGAGGGAGCTGAAGCTCGTGTGAACTTCTGGGCTGGGGTTTTGATTTGTGCTCTGCACCAGGGAACCTCTTTTTTTCTCAGGACTGTTCAGCCCTTGGGACAGGCCTGGTTTGCAGCCAGCAGTCTGGAATAAAAGAGCAACTCCTGGAGCTCTCTTTCCAATTGCTTTGCCTTGAAGTTAGCCTGGCTGCCACAACATCTCTTATTTTGAACGAGCCCTGTCTTTCAGATGAGCTTGTCATCCTTGTCCTTGAAGTTCCTAATCCCTGCCTTGTTTGAAGGGAAGCTGGAGCAGTATCGCATGCAAAGGAAACACCGTGGGTTTGGTTTTCCTTGTTGTCTGAACCTTGTAAACAGGTTCCAGACACAAATAATGGTTTGTAAGTCACGTTCCTCTATCTCAGAGGAACCATTTCTAGTCTGCAACCTTTTGCTGATGCAGCAAAATAAGAAAAACAGCCTGGAGGGGAGAAGCAAACGTCCCAGGCTTCTCTTCCCAAACCCAGAGAAAGCTCTGAACGAGAACAGCTGCTCAGCAGAAGTCTCTCTGAGCAAGAGTGGTTTAAATTAGTAGGATTCAGGCTAATTAAAAGACTATAAAGACATAATTAAAAGAACTGAGACCAAGCTATATTAAATTAGTCCACCAGCCACCTTCCAAGCCAATGCAGAAGGATGCAGATGCTCTTCACCAGTCCAAAGCTGTCTGTGCCCTGAATGTGCTGGACAGAGCAGGGGCTGGTGGTGGAGATTCCCAAGCAATCCCATCACTGCCAGAGTGGTAGAAAAGGGGATTTGTCCTGGGACAAGGTTAGTTAACCAGGAAGGTGACAGAGAGGTGGTTCACCCCCAGGGTAATTTCCTCCTTCTCACATGAGTGCTCTCTGCAAGGATGGAAGTGCTGCTGGTGAGAAATCCTCGATTAAAGCACCCTGCTGCTCACAAATGAGCTTTGAGGCACTGCTGGCCCAGGGGTCTGCCCACAGCTCCAGGATGCCTCGGGGATGGCTGCAAAGACAGCGGCATCCCGGTGAGAGTGTGGGGGGAATATATCCAGAGAGGGCTGGGGGATGAGAAAAGGGGACAAGGAAGAGAAATTAAATAAGAGTGGGAAAGAGAAAGAAAAGGAGAGAGTAGCACATAAAGAAAGAGGAAAAGGAGAGAAAGATAAAAAGAAAAAAATAGGAAAGAAAAAGAGAGAGAGAGAGAGAGAAAGAAAGAAAGAAAGAGAAAGAGAGCTAAAAAAAGAAAGATAAAAAAGAAAATAAATAGATAAAAAGGAAAGAAAAAGAAACAGAAAGGGAAAAATGAAGGAAAATAGAAAGGGAAAGAAAAATAAAAAGAGAAAGAAATTAAAAGAGAGCAAGTAAAAGAGAAAATAAATTTAAAAGCAAAACTAAAAGAAGGGAAGTAAGAGAGAAAGGGAAAGAAAGGGAGAAAAAGAAAGCAAATTAATTGAGAGAGGGAGGGAAGGAAAGAGCAAAGGGCTGTGGATGCTTCCAGCTGTTCAGATACAGCAGAGCTGCCCCTTCACAGCTGTGCTTTCCATCTCTGTCCTGCTGGGCTGCAGCCCTTCATGGCACATGGAGGGCCCCAGGTGCACAGGGACCATCTGCCATGAGCAGCCCCTTTGGCCCAAGGGACATTTTCTGGGGTCAGCAGCATCCCCTTGCCCCTGGAGGAGGCTCAGGTGAGGTCCTGGAAAGGCCTGGCCTGGCCACAGGAGCTGCTGCACCCAGATAAGGACAAACTGCAGGACACAAGGATATTAAAACTTCCTTTAAGCAGCAAAACCCACAAGTGTGTGGTGGCAGATGTGGCCAGAGCTGACTTGGAGCTCCTGCTCACAGCTGCTGAAGAGGCTCTCGATAGCTGCAGCTGCTCACACACCCGGCGCAAAAACCTCCAAATGCTTCTCTACTTTGTGCTGTGTAAGACAAAAGTTGGGAGATTTTCCATGAATTGAGAATTTTAAAAATGCTGTCTGGAGACAAAAGAAGTGCTCTTGATTTTTAACACTGCTTGGAGAAAATCCCATTGAGAAACCAGGAAGCAAAATATATTGTGAAGCGTAAAGCTGCGCCACGCTGAAGATATAAAAATGTTTCTTTGAAACCAGTAAGGATAAGGGTGGTAAGAGTTTCTGAGATGCTTCTTACAGGGGAAAGAAAGGAATTCTGTAGATGTTTGACTACTTTACTTTAGTAAGTAATAAAAAAAAAAAATTTAAAAAGAAAGAGAAAGAGAAGGAAAAAAATAGAAAATAATAAAAAAAAGAGGGATTGGGCAAAACATGCACAGAATCCATAATGGTTAAGAAAAACCTTTTTTTTTCACATCTCTCTGTCTTCCTGCTGAGGGCTGAAAGAAGAGCATGTACAAACCCACTGTGATATGGAATTTACATAACTTTAAAAAAAAACAACTTAATAAAACACTTTGTAGAGGTTATGGAAGCCCCATCCCTGGAAATCTTCAAGACATGTGGCCCTGAGCAACCTGGTCTAGTGGAAGAAGGAAGAAAGAAGGTGTCCCTTCCTGTGGCAGGGGGTCCATCTTTAAGGTCCCTTCCAACCTAAACCATTTGATGATTCTGAGATTCTATGATTTGATCATTGATCACCAATCAATGATTGATTCCATTTGGTGCCCCAGCCACCAAAACTGGGATGACACTGGCATGACCTTGCCCTGCCCCAGGAGGGATGTGTGGGCTCCAATTCTCCCATGGTACAGCTATTAAGAAAAATGTTTGAGCACATCTGACCCCCATCTATCCTAAGAATAGAAACCTGGATAAAGGTGACAATACTGAGCTCATCTCCTACTAGCAGGCAGAGAATTCAACCCCACCCACCAGGAGAAGCTGCTTTTGGAGTTTACTCCACTGGACACCAGTAAATTCACCCCTCAAAACCGACAGAGGCAGAAAAGTAGTTTTCAGTGTCAGTTCATCTCAGGGCACTATGATCTTATGAAAAGAACGGAAAGTGATGAGGACTGGGGTTCTGGGACCGCTGAGAAGGGATGTGGTTGAATTTTCAAGGTATCCCCATGTGCTCTGATGGTAACTGATATCCATTTGCTAATTTTAGTGGTTATTAGCTTGTTTTGTAATGAAATAGTGGTTTCACTGGTAGAAATATATAACAGTATCCAAAAGATTTCAACACAGGGGTTAAAAAATGTTCTGTGTGTGAAAGCCATGCTGAGGCCATGCCGTCCTGTTCAGCTGAGGTCAGAAGAAGGTCAGCTTGGTGCCACCCCATGAATTTTACAGCTGGTTGTATCATGCCTCTGGAGGCACAGCTGTACCCACACCCCAGAGTGGGGCAGCAGGAGGATGTAGCTTCTGAACCTGGCAGCTTCTTGTTTTGTCCACTGCTCCTAATTCTTCTGTTATCCAAGAAAATGAGCTGTCAGTCATCCCTCAGGAATTCTCTGGACTTTCCTTGTATCTCTGACCATTTATTTTCCAAACTAGACCATCTCTCCTCCCAGGCCTTCAGTCAGTCATGTTACTTTGCATGAATCTTTCCCAAACATCTTACTTCCTCTGAGTGCTATGGGACCAAAGTGTCACAAGCTACAGACAACAACATCCTAAGCTCCCTTAGAACCTGAATCATCCACTGAGTCAATGTGGATGTGCCAGAGACATTTGTAGCAACACAATGACATTTTCTGCTCTGTTCTCCACTTTTTCACAATTCCCAGGGTCTGATTTGATTCACAGTGACAGAGATTGTGGCTTGATGCAAACGTCCTGAAAGGTGCCCCATAGTGTGGCCTCAGAAGGCTCAGGGCATGGATCTGTGCCCTTTTCTAGCACCAGCTGGGCTGGCTGAGATGACTTTACCCAGTCCCCTGTCACTGGCTGCTTTCATCTCTCTGGTAGCTCTGCTGCTCATGCAACAGACCCCTAGTTCGTGTTCTGAAGCAGCTGGGACGTGGCTTAAACCCTTTTAAAACATCAGGTCCTTGCTAACCCATATTTTTAAGCAGGAACAGAAAGAAGGTAGAAGTTGCCAGCAGCAGCAGAGGGTGATCAGCACATTGTATCGCCACTGTCCGAGCTGGGAGCTCAGCAGACAGCAGTGAGGAAGCTGCTTGGAGGCTGGAAGCAAAATCTGGTGTCTGTAAGGAGCTTGTGAACCAGGACAAGCAGCAGGACCATGGCAGTGTCCCAGGATCTGCTGCCACCCCCAAAGTGTCACCTTCATCATCAGGGTGAGTCCCATTCCCACTTTGATCAAGATGCAGAAGTTCCCAGCTACAGATGGACCAGGAGCACAAGTGAACTTCCCCAAAACAATGATCAACCACTGATTTGAAAGGAAGGCCCACCTGTTCTCCCCTCCCTGGCTCTGTCTGAGAGCAGAGGCACTGGTGCTCTCTCAAAGAAGCTGCACTCGTGGTATTTTTGACCCCGTTGGAACAAGGATGAACCACAAATCTCACTTGACAGTTTAATCTCATTATATTTCCCAGCTCGATTTCCAGGCCAAAGGGGTTTGGCTTAGCTTCAGAGAAGTATCTGAACCCTCAGAAGCTGCTCCAAACCCAAGTCCTAAATCTTTCAATGGTCACCCATTGATGGGACTGGTGTGCCCTTGTCACCAGCTGTGCACTGCTGTAGTGAACTAAGACACAGCACATGTCATCACAGAGATGCTCATCAATACCAGCCCTCCATAAAGGTACTTCAAGCCACCACCTGAAGAGGAAGGCACCGAGAGTCACAGAAAGGTATGGACTCACTGTTGCTAAAAGGCCAAGAAGAAAATCATCTCTCTGAGACTCTGCTGGGGGTGAGCAGATTAATGGCCCATCAGCCACCATCAGAGACACCCATTAAATGCCAGCTGGAAAGGACATGTCCTTGATGGATATCTGCTGGGGTTCCAAGCAAATCACAGAAGGCCTGTGCAGTGAAAGCTAGTGGCAGCAGGAAATTATGATTGCTTATAAATTCTTAGTTTGTGCTGAAGGGAGATGGAGACCACCACTGCAGAGCCAGGGCAGGGCTGGCTTTGCATGTGTCTCTGTCCTGGTGGTCTGAAGAACAAAGAAGAAGCCAGGAGGGCGAGCAGACCTTGGGAACAGAGGGAGACTGCAGCTGTAAAGATGAGCCAAGCTGTCTCTGTCAGCCTGGGAACCGGGGAAAAGAGCTGGGTGGGGAGTGCTGGTTTCACTTCTCAGCACTTTGTGCAGACGCTGCCTCGGTGTTACGGTTCACGTAGGATTGCAGCAACCCCTCTCAGCAAGGAACAGCCTCCAAAACTTCCTGCAAAAGCTGGAGCCATGTTCTGCCATAATTTCTGCCAGAGATTTGCCTTTCATCTCTTTGGGATGCAGCAGCAGGAGCAGGGCAGGAAGCTGCCACTACCTCTGGAGAAATTGACCCTTGATCCCAAGCAATGTGCAGGTCAAGAAGGGATTCATCCTCTTTGGTTTGTGTTTCTCTGCCTTTAGGAGCTGTGATCCCAGAGCCAGCTGGCTGAATTCTGTGTATCCAGACTGCACAGACCAGCAGAGCCTGGGCAGGGACCAGGCTTCAGCCACGCACCACTTGCCTGACAGAAGAGCCAGCTGGCTCATCCCAGCCCAGCCAGGCAGCCTCTACACAGCACACACTATGGAACAGCTAATGCAGCACTGCTGCCACCAGCTCTGGCCCCTCAGGAGCACTGTCCTGGACAGGGCATCCTCCCTGAGTCCAACCAGACCCCCAAACAGCTGCAGCTCCAGCTCTGGAGCTGTTCACCATGAGGCTGCCAGTCCCAGACACCCAACAGAGGATTTCAGGCTGAATGAAGCTTTTGGTGGTTTTTCCTGAGTAAGGAGAACAGCTTTGAGCTCAACAAACTGTTTTGTGAGTCGTGTAAGAGAGATGAGCTGCCTTAAAGGACACAGTCAATCTTTGATAGAATAGAGAATGGTTTGGGTTGGAAGGGACCCTAAAGCTCATTCAGTTCCAAACTCCTGCCATGGGCAGGGACACCTTCCTCTAGATCAGGATGCTCAATGCCCCCTCCAGTCTGGCCTTGAACACTGACAGGGATGGGGGAAAACTCCTGTACATGCATTCACTTTCTCCTGTCCCAGCAGCATCTGGATGGCTCCTCTGTGCTCCAAGAGAAATCTCAGCTCTCAAGCTTATAAAATAAATGTAAACATTATCACCAAACGCTTCCCATAAATCATCCTCTGGGATTTTGTGGCAGGGTTTCCTTATTTCCTCTTCATATTCCAGTTATTATTGGCTTTGTTGGGCACTTGGACTCCTGTTCAGGGCTTTTCTTTTCTGGGCTGATTTGCAACATTTTGGCTTCCCAGGGCAGCTGCTTTGTAACAGGGGTCTTTGGGAGCTGTGGGAAATGTGATGAGATTGTTATATATATTTTGCACCAGTGTACCTCCCCTGGGCACACTTTGTACCATGTAAACCCAGCTCACAGATTATGAACTCTACAAAGCAAAGCTCATTGAAGTACCCAGAAATGAGTGGTGAGCTTTATCCACCAAAGACATTAAACATGTTACGTTTAGTCACTTCTCTCACTGGAAATTTCTCATCAGTCTGTAACGCAGATCCACTTAATTCAACCCCCTGAACTGAAGTTCAGGAGAGCAACATCGAGGAAAACAAAGGGAAGAAATTCCCACTTGTAACATGAGCAGCTGCTATGGGCTTCCAAGACAAATGAACACTCCATAATACAAGAGGCATGATGGGTCTCTGATGTCAAAATGTTGTCAGGGGACAGCAACCTATGCAAGAAATTTTTTTTTCCTTTTGTTAAAAAAGCCAGCAACTAGCTTTATTAGTATAAAAATTCCAGGTCACCAGAGCGTGAGTTTTTGCCCTTTACCTATTTTGTCTGATTCCTAGAGGTCACGACTGGGTTTTTCACACTGCAACGGTGCACAGGTGTGTTCTGTGAGCCGTGGGCAGCACAGATTTGCATTTCATTTCCATGTCTGCCAGTGCATAGATGTTTTCCTGAGTAAAGACAAAGCAGGGCAGGAGGTCCCATGGCTTGTGGCATAAATCCAAGCAGTCATGGGGGTCTCCATCCTTGCAGAGACCCCGCTGCACCCAGGGCAGTGTTGCACAGGGACCACAGGGATGGTGGCAGAATATATTTCTTAAAATAATTCTCCTTTTCTTTATGCTTAATGTCTCCCTCATCCTGTATGTTGCAGGCCTGGGGTGAGACAAGGGCTTCTCCTGAAACCCCCTTGGGGTTTTGGGAGCTGCAGCTGGGTCTCAGAGCAGTTCAGGAGCTGGCAGTGGGAGCACGGTGAGCAGGGGGAGCAGTGGGAGCAGTGGGAGCAGTGGGAGCACGGTGAGCAGTGGGAGCAGGGGGAGCACAGGGAGCAGTGGGAGCAGGGGGAGCACAGGGAGCAGGGGGAGCAGGGGGAGCAGGGGGAGCACAGGGAGCAGGGGGAGCACAGGGAGCAGTGGGAGCAGTGGGAGCACGGTGAGCAGTGGGAGCAGGGGGAGCACAGGGAGCAGTGGGAGCAGTGGGAGCACGGTGAGCAGGGGGAGCAGGGGGAGCAGTGGGAGCAGTGGGAGCACGGTGAGCAGTGGGAGCAGGGGGAGCAGGGGGAGCAGGGGGAGCAGGGGGAGCAGTGGGAGCAGGGGGAGCAGTGGGAGCAGTGGGAGCAGGGGGAGCAGAGGGAGCAGGGGGAGCAGGGGGAGCAGTGGGAGCAGTGGGAGCAGGGGGAGCACAGGGAGCAGTGGGAGCAGTGGGATCTGTGGGAGCAGTGGGAGCACGGTGAGCAGTGGGAGCAGTGTGAGCACAGGGAGCAGGGGGAGCAGGGGGAGCAGTGGGAGCAGTGGGAGCAGGGGGAGCAGTGGGAGCAGTGGGAGCAGTGGGAGCAGGGGGAGCAGTGTGAGCACGGGGAGCAGGGGGAGCAGTGGGAGCAGTGGGAGCAGGGGGAGCAGTGGGAGCAGGGGGAGCAGTGGGAGCAGTGGGAGCAGTGGGAGCACGGGGAGCAGGGGGAGCACAGGGAGCAGGGGGAGCACAGGGAGCAGGTGGAGCAGGGGGAGCAGTGGGAGCACAGGGGGCAGGGGGGGCACGGTGAGCAGGGGGAGCAGTGGGAGCAGGGGGAGCAGTGGGAGCAGGGGGAGCAGTGGGAGCAGTGTGAACACAGGGAGCAGGGGGAGCAGGGGGAGCAGTGGGAGCAGTGGGAGCACAGGGAGCAGGGGGAGCAGTGGGAGCAGGGGGAGCAGGGGGAGCACAGGGAGCAGTGGGAGCAGGGGGAGCAGGGGGAGCAGTGGGAGCACGGGGAGCAGGGGGAGCAGTGGGAGCAGTGGGAGCACAGGGAGCAGTGGGAGCACAGGGAGCAGGGGGAGCAGTGGGAGCAGGGGGAGCAGTGGGAGCACAGGAGGCAGGGGGAGCAGGGGGTGCAGTGGGAGCAGTGGGAGCAGTGGGAGCAGTGGGAGCAGTGGGAGCAGGGGGAGCACAGGGAGCAGTGGGAGCAGGGGGAGCAGTGGGAGCACAGGGAGCAGGGGGAGCAGGGGGAGCAGTGGGAGCAGTGGGAGCAGTGGGAGCAGGGGGAGCAGTGGGAGCAGTGGGAGCAGTGGGAGCAGGGGGAGCACAGGGAGCAGTGGGAGCAGGGGGGACAGTGGGAGCAGTGGGAGCAGTGGGAGCAGTGGGAGCAGTGGGAGCACAGGGAGCAGTGGGAGCAGTGGGAGCAGTGGGAGCACAGGGAGCAGGGGGAACAGTGGGAGCAGTGGGAGCACAGGGAGCAGGGGGAGCAGTGGGAGCACGGTGAGCAGGGGGAGCAGTGGGAGCAGTGGGAGCAGTGGGAGCACAGGGAGCAGTGGGAGCACAGGGAGCAGGGGGAGCAGGGGGAGCACAGGGAGCAGGGGGAGCAGGGGGAACAGCGTGCCAGCCGGGGTCAGCAGGGACGTGTCAGAGCTGCAGCTTTACAAACACGGAGCTGCCAAGTGTGACACGCCAGCCGTGGGGTCCCCACTGACCAGCTGTGCCTCACACAGCCGGGGGTGCCAGCCAGGACCTCACTGCTGCCTTGGGAATGTGCCCCCAGCCCGGCTCCCACTGCAGACACTGCACCCCACCTGCTGTGGGAGACAGGGAAAAACAGCAGGATTTGGTGTTTTTGGGATAATGATAATGGGATTTTTGGGATTTGATAATGGGAGTGGCACTAGGGCTGGGACTCTTTGGGGATGTGACACTTTGGGGATGTGTGTCTGCTCCTCAGCTGGTCACCTCCAGTGATGAGCCCATCAATCTCTTGAAATAATAGCAATAATAAATAAAAGCAAACCCATTAAATTTTTGTTTAATTTTGCCTGTTTTTCTTCCATCAGCAGATGCCGTTCCCAGCCACGAAAGGTTCTGCTGCAGCTCTGCCCCCAAACCAGCCAGTGAGGGAAGAATTGCTGTTGACACTGGCTGTGTTGTAATTGGCCTTTAGGGCTGACCCCTTTAATTAGATTAACAGGGGCTGGTTCATTCACTCTGGGGGCAGAGTTGGGCAGGGACCCCCTCCAGGTCCCACTCCCACTGTGGCAGGGCTTCCTCTGAGCTTTTCCCTGCAATCCCACACCTCCTGCTGCCACTGTTCCCAGGCTCCTCTCCTGTGCACCCTCAGAGATGCACAGGACCAAGTGGGGAATGGTGTGAGATCTGGGCTCGTGGTTCTCCCTGCCTCATTTGCCATTTCCAGGCTAAAGTAAGCCGAGGAGGTTAAAAGCAGTTCAGAAACAGCACAGGAAGAGAACAGGGATGGCAAAAAAGGGAAGGAGGAGGAGAAGCCCTCCTTGCTCTCCCCCTCTGCCACAGGAAATAATTTAGTGTTAAGTGTCACCTCAAAGAGTTAAATCAACCAGAGTACATTGCAAAAAGGCATTTTAGCCATTTCCATAGATAATGGTTAGGTCATGTCAAGATGCTGGCTTTCACGATGCTATCAAGCTATCCATAATTTAATGTTTAAAATGCAACCTTAGCAATACAATTAATACTGTTTTATTAGCCCACAGAGGCTTCATGTAACTACTTAGAGCCATATAACACCAGCCCATCTCACAGCCCCATATAAATTCCTCTGGTAAGATAAACTTTTAGGTCTGCAGTTGCAGGCACTGAAAATCTGCAGAGCCAGCAGAAAGTAAATGGCTTTCCTGTTTGATAGAGTATCACTTTGGAGGAGCGCACCTCTGGCTTCTCTGCAGAGAAACAAGTTGGTGCCAAGACCTTGGGGAGGAGGCAAGTACAAGACATACCTTGGGAATGATCCTAAATCATCTCTTTCTGCTTCTCACTGTCCCTCTCCCTGGGTATCTCTGTCTCCTTCACACCCACATGGACATGCACAAACACACACCCACTCTCACAGGTTTTCTCTCTCACATGGAACAGGACTATTTGTGCATCTTGCCCTGTTTTCAAACAAAACTCCTGCCTGCCTGCCTGCTGATGGGTTCCTGACACTGAGGTATCCCAAACCGGGTGTTCTGCACTCCCAGCTTGCCCATCATGGAGCCCAGCAGGTTTCCTGTCATGAAGGTTAAGTTTAGACTCCTGCAGCTTGGATGTCTCCACCTGAGCCAGCCATTCCTGCTCCCCTGAGAGGCAGAGCAAGGTGGGAAGCATTCACAGTGTGTTCTCCATTTGCCTCTCAGGAAACACTTCCTTTGGGATGAGTTGAACCCTGGGCACCACTGGCCGAGTGTCCACTGAGGAGCAAGGACAGCAGCCTGAGATGCAAATATTTTCCTAAAAGCAACTGAATCTCCCTCTCAAAATCCATTGCTGTTGTTCGAGATACCTGTGAAGCACATTCATGCAGGGACATTTGATGTCCTCAGCAAGGACACCCAGCCAGGGGGATGGCACAAAGTGCACTGGGTCACACATGGCATGAAACTTGCTCTTTCTGACTTGTGCCACCCTTCTCTGGAACCTGCATGTGCCTCTGCCCTGCTGTGAGATCATTCTTTCTGCTCCCTTCTGGGACCTGGTGCAAGATCCTCCTGCACAGGGAGGGAACCAGCCCTGCTTGCCTGGTGCAAAGCCCCTCCAGAGACCACAGCAGAGGAGGCTGTAGGAGCTGCTGAGCTCCTGGCCAGTACAGTCCTTTTTATGGTTGATCTTCAGTCAGCTGTGACCCTAAACAGTCTCTGGGATTGCCCTGGATTGGTGTCTCAGTGTAACTCAGCCCAAGGCAGCCCACTGAAGTGCAAAGGCTTAAAGAGGACCTGGTTCTGCTGCTGAACACATGCCCAAGAGCTGCTCACCCGTGGATACCAGCACAGAGGCAATGGGAGCCAGACCAGACTAACTGTGCTCTGCTTGCCCTGGGCCCAGTGAGCCTCCCTTAGGCTCATGCAAGCTGTGGCCATTTCACCTCCAAAGGCAAGGAGAGACCTCAGTGGCATCTGACCAAGCCAGGTTTTCCCATAGCCAGCACCAGAGGCACCAGCACCTTTCAATCCTCACGTGGGGCTGAGCAGCATCAGGTGCCCTGTGCCCCAAAAAGCCATCCCTGCCCCAAGGCACTTCAAAACCAATGCATAAAGAAGAAAAAAAGAAGTGTTGCCAGACTGGTCTGAGCAATATAGAGAGGAGGTGGCTGATCCAGACTTAGAGGTGCTGTGGCAAAGGTGAGGTTTTGTGGTTCTCAGATCTATGCCCACGGAAGCCACCCTGTTCTTGTGCTCATCCACTGCAGGGTGTATCTCAGGGATTGCTTGTCTACTCCATCAGCAGAATAAAAAGCCACTCCTGGCACTGACATCTCCTTGTGTTTAATATTTTCCATATTTTTCTCCCTTAAAACCCTGTCTTCTCTAAATAGGTTCATCTCTGCTTTTATGTTGGAAATAATTTTTGAGTTTGTCTGGTTGTAGAGTCAGAGTCTGGGAACTTAAGAGGTCCAAATTCATAGGGTAAATAAGGATTCTTCCTTTCTCCACCATATCTGCATTAAGGTTTTATAACCTTAAAATGACCTATAAATGTCACAGTCCTACAGTGACCTCAGGGTTTTTGGAGAAACAGTTCTGAGTCCAGGGTCTCATCTCCTTTGTCTTCCACACACCCTGACATCCAAAGATACAGGAATAAAGAGAAAAATTCACTCAAATATGTTTTGCAATTAAAGTAGAGGCACCTATTAAAAAGTAATTGGGCACCCTGCCCCCAAATTTCCTCAGGTTAGTGTCAGCCTTTCTGATTATTCCAGCCTACACTTCTTGTGCATTTTAATTATTTTACCCACACTAATGCAAACACACAGAGTGAAGATAGACCAGGCATCCCAAATCAGTTTAATGAATGTCCTCATCTGAGAGGATTCTCTTTCATAATGACTGAGAGGGATGAGAAATATAACTCTCTAGCCTAGCTCCCCAAGAAGCAGCAGGGCCCCAAAGATATGGAAAAAAAAAAACAACAAAAAACCGAGCAATTCATCAGAAGCAGCAGGAGAGAAAAGCTAATTAGAGCCAGAGAGGTAAAGAATGAAAAGCTGAGCATGGAGGGTACTTTAGGGAGAAAAAGGAGGGGAGCTTGAAGAGCCACAAGCCTAAATCTGTTGTCTGAGCTGTAGGACTCACTAAACACCTGCACGAGAAGGAGAGAGCTTATGCTTCCCACATGCTGGCAGAAGATAATGGCTTTGGGGGAAACACACCTTTCACATTTACAGGTTTTGTTCCTGGAAGAAACCTTCTGTTTCTGCCCTTGCTTCATCTTCCCTTTCTTTTTCCTGCCTACAAGCAGGCACTGCCCTCATTTGCAGGGATGCTGGTGTGTGTTTTCCCCTTCATCTCCTCTTCCCCACTGGCTCTGCCTCCTCTCAGCACCAGCAGCATCTTCCTTGCTGCAGCAGGGAGGTGAGTTGGGTCAGGCTGGTCATGCTCTGGGGCCAACCCTGCTCCTGGCACGGTGCTGAGCATCCCTTGCACCCTCCAAGGACAGGGCGAGCCACCAGGACCTGCTGTGCTGGCTGCAGGGTCCTCCCATCACCCAGGGCAATGGTGAGAAAACATCCCTGCTCTCGCTGCAGGGCTGATCCTTGTTCCATGTTGAAATCAGGGCATGGAAAGGACAAAGAAAAACATAAAGCAGCCCATGCTAACCCAGCAGTCAGGGTGCTGCCCCTGCAAGGAACAGCAAAGCTCCAGCGCCCTTTGAGCTGCTGTACAAACAACCAAGCAGGTCCTGCCCCGGAGCACTCCCAGCCTGAAAAGCCGAAGGAGGGAGGGCGATAATCCTTTTCTCTTTGTTTCTCCAAACACAGGCTTTAGTTTTGTTGCACAGAAATCTGAGGGCTCATGAAGAGGGGATCAGCATCCACCCCTCTGCCCATGGGTAACATGGATGTGGTTTATTGGGCTGGTTACAATCACCCTGTGCTGTAGTTTGGCAGATTATTCTTTTCCCATGTTTTCTTTAAGCCTGTGGAGCCTTTGGACACCAGAGAAGTAAATAATGGAGAGCAGTGGACAGTGCAAGCATATTTCCAGGTTTTAATGCTGTTAATGAGGATGTGGGGTCAGATCAGTAAGGGCTAAAGCTGCCTGCATGTGGCTGGTGTCAGGAGGTCCCACTCCTCACCAGGCAGCAGAACACCCTCCTTTGGGGCAGGTGCAGACTCACAAGGGTGAACCTGCTGTTCAATCACTCCTTCCTCACCTATCAGGGGGCAGCAATGTTTCCCCAGAGACATGAGCTCCAATATCAAAACAATTCCCAAAAATCAAGAGTGAGGGACGGATTTCCAGAACCACCAACTCCGGGGCATTCCTGAGCTCTTGATGCTCGTCATTTACTTGGCTCTCTGCAACATCAGATCGATGGGATAAGAGCAAGACAGCTGAGCTGGGTGCCTGTCTTCTTCCCTGTCCCTCTTTAACCTGCAGGGGTGTCAGGTGAAATCTCCTCTTAGAGAAAGTTGTCCTGAAATGCTCCTACATGTGGTGAAAGAGGAATGCACAGTCGGTGTAAAGCCGGGCCCAGCTTTGCAGGGGCAGGGCTGGGACATTAGAAGGGCTTAGAGACGGGACTCCTGCAGCATAAATCCTCTCTATATCTTCCCTATCAGCAGAGTGTTTCAGATTCAGGTGTTGGCTGCACAAATCCTGGGCTACTTGAGAGCAATGGATTACTAGCAAACAAGGGAAAAGCAAGCAGAAACCTTTGGCAGTGGGCAGCTGGTCATTTATAGCATGAACCAGTTTTATTTATCAATATAAATCAGTGCACAGGTTCTTTCTTGCCGTAGAGGAAATACAGTTTTTGTAGGATATATTTAAGGGAAGCCAGACTTTGCCTCTCCCACTGCTCACATTTCAGTGCCTGTGTCCCACTGTTTAGTGAGAGGAGGATTTCAGGCAGAGTTGGATTCTCTTGTATTTAAACTCAGATAAAATCAATTGCATGGGAAATATCCATGCAAGAGAAAAGTGTTCCCCAGTATGGGCTGTAAATCCTGTGCTGGTTTCCTTACCTCACTTTGCTCTGAACCCACAGCTGTGGATTTTCAGATTTTTCACTGTGAATCCACATCAAAGTGATGTCCAGCCCTTTCTAGGAGGGACTTCATTTCTCAGTGTCCGATCTCTTTCAACACATGTTTTAACATTAATAGAAGCACATTAAGTGGCATTAGGAAGTGGAGCAGGAGAACTGCCCTACCAGATCGTATAACTAATTGCTTTGCTGCTGGTTCTGTGCTTCCTATTCCTGTGACATTCCTTTGAAGTCAGAGTGGGATGCTCTGACATATCTGGTACATCAGGGAGCACTGAAAGGTTACTGCTTCCAAACTAAATAAGAACAGAGGAATGGTTAATTCCCTTTGTCTGGCATCCATCACACAGCAAGGTCAGTGTCACATGTTGGGGAGGATGGTAAACTGGACACATGTTGGGAATTGGTAGCTGCAGGATGCTGTACATCCTCTCAAAACCCCTGGAGTAGAAGTGGTGATGGGAAAAGAAAAATAAAAAAAAAATAAAAAAAGCCTGAGTGGATTTGCTGTCACTTTAGGGACATGGTTGAGAATGCTTGATGGGACAAGTACATATGGACTTGCAGGTGCAGATTGGCCGTGCTTTGCATAGGATCCTGCTGAGTGCTTGCTGGATAGTTTGTTTGATACAAGTAGATTTTTCACTTTGCACCAGCCATCTGTCTCCACGGCTGTACTGAAGCATCCCACAGACAGTGTGCTACGGAGCTGCAGCACAGTCTTGTCACAGTCATGCTGCTGAAAAACCTCTCGTAACATCTCCTTTGATAGATTTGCACTTCCCTTTCCACCTCATGCGTGAGAACACAGTGCAAACAGACCAAAAAATGCTTTACACAGGGGAACAGTAGCTGAAACAAAGTATTGGGCTAATTTATCTTGGGTTGAGGAAGGATTTGCAATCCATAGGATACATCCTGATGTCATGGAAAAGCAAATTTGAAATTTTTTCAGCTATACCCACCCTCTATTCCAGAGTAGGCACACACACCTAAAACTCATGTCCCTAAGCAGATTATCACATAGACTGTCTATTTAAAATGCCACCCCTGAGCAGAACCACTTTTGGAGGAATTCCAAAAGGTTCAGGCACTTGGCTCAAGTCTGAGTGGGTGTTGTGTGGTCTGGCTGTGCGCTTGCAGTCAGGCTGGCCTCTTACACATCCTGGCTTTAGCTGGCTTGGAAATGCCCCAGAAATGACAGAGACACTCAGCTCTGCTAACTGGAGCCCACAGCTCCCCACCATTTCATAGCTGTAGCCATGGAGAAGCACACCATGAGAGCCAGATGAAGTAAATGCAGCACCAAAAGGACCTAATCACTGATTAAAAAGAGGCGTGGTCCATTCTTCACCACCTAGTCATTAAATTAGGATCAGTTGTCCTGCCAGGAGCAGAGGCCCATTCAGCTGCCAGCTCTTGGTAGCGATGCAGGACTTGGCACTGATGCAGCCTCTGGCCTCCTGCGTGTAAGAGATCAAACATGACTGCTGCAACTGTCCTTTTGGATCCGCTTTCCTGCTGTGCAGCTGGCACTGAATTGTTTAGGAATGAGCCTCAGTCAGATTTTTGTGACAGTTGTCCTTTTTTTTTCCTTTCCTTTTCTCTAGAAAAGGTTCTTGCTGCGTGTTTATCCTCCTGGCTCGTACTGGGAGCAGCTGGGGTGAAACAGGGAAGGTTGGTGGAGTTCCTCTCAAAGCACAAAACCTCATTTCCAGGATCCTTAAGGTCTCTGTGGCTGAAAATAAAACTCTTGAGTTCAAAGAGAGTGCTACCCACATAACAGCAGGTTCTCAATAGAAATTAGTAACTTCCCTCCCCAATTAGAAAAAAAAAGAAAGACCAAAAGCGAAAATAAACCACCATGAGATCCCACCTCTGCAGCTTGGTGGGAATGTCTCACCATTTTTTATCCTGGCTGGTGAAGCAGCAGTGTTCCAGTGTAGGGAAAAGAACCTGAAACCCAGCCATGTGCTCTGGGAATGCACAAGACACAAGAGAGGAAGATGAGCACAAAGCCAACAGGCAGCAGAAAATGAAAATGAAACTGTCTGGCTGCACGGTGTAGCTGGAATGGGGCCAGCCCAGCCTCCCACGCATGCCAGGCGCTCCCTTCACCATTCCCGTGGCAAGGTGAGGGATGTGTCAGGCTGGGATCCCTTAGGTCACCTCCCAAAGGGCACCGAAGCATCAGGGTCACCACACAGGAGGCTGCTGACACGGAGCCCGTGCCCAGCGTCACACAGCAGCTTTGCAGGACAGCTGCATAAGCTTCAGGAAGTATGAAGTGATACTTGTTCCAGGACAGCAATTCCAGATGTCCAGGGTGTCTTAGAGCAAAGCTTTAGCTGGGATCCTCTCCTGGCTGCAGTGAGGAGAAGGGACGGGCTAGGTCATCGAGTTCAAATGTCTTTGGTTTAAATGTGCAGAGCTCCACTGAATTCAATTAGTTTTGGATTATGTCTATCCCCTGAAGAGTCTGTGTCTGTGGCAGGACTGAACCCTTCCCAAAATGAGGCTTTAGCAGTTCAGCTCAACAGAAATATTTGGATTCACCTCTTGTGACAGGTGAGTCAAGACTTGCGCATTGGGTTTTAGAAAGCATACACACACAGATGTATACTCATATACAATATTTCTGTTAGGATTCACCAACCTCCTTTTGGAATGGATATCAAAATAGTACAGTTTCATTGAAATCACTCTAAATTTGTACATGAAGTTTATTAGAGTCTGATATCCTTTCTGTGGGATTTGAAGCACCTTGTGAGCTTTGGGAGATTCATGTCCTGAATATGGCATTCAGTAACTTGGTTTAAAAATTCTACAGTAAATTTGCTAATCCCAAATAAATCTGGTATGTCTTTTATGCCTTTTCCTTAACCATACAGAAGGAATCACTGATGGCATCCCCAATGAATCACATGCAACCTGAATTTTTTAATAATCCTGTCGATGTGCACATCGATCCCCTCCCTTCCAGGCAGCGGAGCTGGTATTGCCTTGCATACCACCACATTTCTCAGGCTGGCTTTCACACCACAGAAATACTGTTTCTCATTTCCCACTAGACACTTTGGAGTCCAAAACCTCTCCAGCAGCCTGATCGTGCCGAGGGCTGCAGGGGGGCTGGGGCATCCTGCAGGAGATGATGAGGAGATGCCGTGTGAGAGCCGAGTGCCAGAGCAGGGGAGATGTGCTGGCCTCATTCACCACCCTGATTTGCATATGCCGCGTTAAGGGAAAACGCTGTATCCTATTAAATTAACAAGCTAGCACATTCCATCAGCTGGTTCTCATGCCCTCGAGGCATCCTCTGGAGGTTTCCTCGACATGCCAATGAAACATTCAAACTACAAGACAGCCCAGTCACTTCCCATCCATTTTTTATGGTACCATGGAAACAAAGAGCGCCTGGCAATTCCGTCTTTAAGCTTTCAATAAATCACTCCACAACTGTAAGAGGTACGTGCCTTCAATGCCCCTGTGTTTCACTTGGCCCCCCTGGGCTAAGCAGCCTTCTGCCCCCTTTGCCATCTATTCTCTACCCCCTGTCACCCTGTGGCCTCTGCTCCCCAAATAGCCCAAAGGGATTGGGAACAGACTGGCTCCTTTCAGGCTTTGTGTTTGCAGACATTGGAAGGAGTCCTGTACATGTGCTGGGATGATGTGAAGCCAGAGCCTTAGAGGCAAAAACAGTTTTGCAACAGCTTTTCCAGCCAGAGAGGAGACTGAGGGCCATGGGACAGACTCAGAGACTCCACTGCCAGAAGAGTCACCTTTTGTCCTGCCACTGGGAGCTCTCCCCCAGCCATTTCTGGGCTTTGATGTGTCCATCAGAGCAGATTTTCCCTTTTTGAATCTTACAGCCACTCTCACTCTCAGACAACGTCTGCCTGCGTGCCTGTGTGCCTTTTCTCTGCTCCTCAAGTATCACCCTCCTGCAGAGGTCAGGGATGTGTGGAGTCCCCCGAGGTTGTATTTGTTGTAGGTAGTGGCATGTGAGCAGTTATGCATCTGTCCTGGAGGAGAATGAGCTCCTCAGCTTTCCACACACCACAGCAGGGAACAGTTGAACAATTCCTCCTCAAGTCCTGGGAGTCAACGCTTGCGTGTTCAGCCCAGCTGCAGTCTGATCACTCCTCCTTTCAGGGATTCATTACCTGGGTTGTCCCTGAGATACTCCCAAGAAAAGTTTCCAGTGGAAGAATCAGAAAAAGGAAAGAGAGAAGAAAAAGAAAAGCCAGATCTATGCTTTTTCTGTCCCTCCTGTCATTGCAGGAGAGCTGAAACCTACAGCTCCTGGCAGTCAGTGGGGCAGGAAATACCCTCAAGCCATACTCAAGATCACTGCCTGAATCATAAGTCAGTTGTGTGGCTGGGTCCAAATTGCAGCTGCAGCGTCTGAAAGTCAGAGTTGGCCCAGTTTTTTCCAAGGGAGGAAGGTGGAAGTGGTTTCACCAATATGTGTTGCATATTGCAGAAAGCTGAGGTGACTTTAACACTGCAGATGTCTATGTGTGCACATCAATGTTGTGGAGTTTTTCCTGGTCTGTACTTAATTCCCCAACTTTTAGTGGAATTAAGAGCGAGGGCCTCAGCTTGAGCCATCAGTAAGGGATGAATGGGACCTTCCATGGGGAGCCAAGTCTGTCAGACAGCATTGCTAAAGTGTGTCTGCATGCAGAGGTGCTCATCTTCACTGCCTGGCTACTGCCCAGGGCGGATCAGCTCCCACCTGATGGAAATGACTGAGAATCTGGAGCAGTAGAAGTCAAAGACAGAAAAAAACCCCAAAACAAAAAAGCCCAAATCAACCCAAACCTCCCTTTGATTTCAAAGGGCTTTAGATCAGGCTTCATTGATTTTTCGCTCCAGAATCTCCTGAGGGTAAAGGAGCATCCCAAAAACCCAGAACACACATGGGAAGGGAGTGTGTGCTGTGCCAGGCTGTCCTGGCTCTGTTTGCATTAGCAATGAGCAAGGGGTCAAAATGAACATTAAATTAAGAAGCTGCTGAAGCAGTGAGCAGGGAACCATTTGCAGCAGCTCTGACTGTGGTGATACCACCGAATAAAAGATCTCCATGCTGTGGGTCTCATGTCCCCACGCTGCAATCCCACCAGCTCCAATGGATAAATCCTATGGCACCAAGGCTGGGATGTGGCTCTGCATTAACCCTTTTGCTCCTGAAAGCCACCTTCACATTTCTGTCCTGATGGTTTAAATTAATGTCCCATTAAGTTGCTTTCATCTATAAATTGTTGGAATCTGCCTGGACTCCCTTGGCAAGGTAGGATTTGTACCTGTGCCAGACAAGCCTGGCACACTCAACAGCCGTGAGCTGTTCATGGGCACTGGCTTCATTAAATATTAATGGCCTCAACTCCTCTCCAATAGCTAATAATAAAAGGGACCATTTAAGTTTATTCTGACTCAAGTGAAGAGGTTTAGATTCATTGGGAAGCTGTTCAGTGGTGTTTCCTAAATGCTTAAGGTCTTCCAGCAAGAAGCTGCACCACTTGAATGGCTAAAACACTGTAAGGCAGGTGGTGTGGTGGGGCTGGCCCCAGTTATCCCTCAGCCCTGACCAGGCTCCTTCTCCAAGCAGTGGACACAGGGCTTGGGGACAGCCTGTCCCATCACAGCCAGCTTACTCTGCTCCCACACATGCTCACTGGCAAGTCTGGAGCTATTTCTAGTTGCCTCTCTCCTCATCTTGAGCAAGATGGACTTTTCCAATGGAAAACATCCACATGTATCCAAAAATAGTTTGCTTTTCATGAATTTGGAGAACGCCTTGCAATAGTGGGTTGGGTTGCTTGAAATTTTAGTTTGCTGTTGTTGGAGGAGAAGGTAAACTTTCCATTCATGATACATGAAGGGGAAAAAAACTCCAAAAAGCAGTTGTTAGGCATCTCTGGACTGGACACCCCAAAGAGTTTGGGAAAGGGATTGTGAAGCAGCAAAGCCAGGCTCCATCACACCACAAACCCATCCTGGGTGCTGCTCACCAGCCCACTCCACTCACTCCGTGCTGGCAGCTTATCTACTGCCAGAAAGGTCTGTTTGCTTTGGCACACATTTACCTGCACACTCAATAAATGTTCTCCTAATTCTGTGATCTGGGGAGGGATGGACCATTCCAGAGCATTAAGCTGCCTGCTGCACCCTCACAGCCCCTCTGAGCTTCCTCACAGGCTGAGCCAAGAGCAGGATGTGACCCCGTGCACTTGCTTGCGGTCCTTTGCTACCGGAGGGGTTATTTCAAGGCTCCCCTTCACCGACTTCAGATTCCTCTTCCCCTTTTGTACTTTCAAAAGAAAACATCTGTGAAGGGCTCGTCACAACAAACCCCTGCCAGTGTCTGATCTCTTACGATAACACGCTCTAATGAGGTTATAGCTCTCCTGTCTCGCAAGTGTTTCAGAGCTGCTCGGGCTGAATGAGACGGGAGGTAATTAGAGTGACATGCTTTCGTGCTCAGAGAGAATAAAGTAACACAAATTTCCTGAATGGGCAAGAGCAGTTTGGCCTCAGCTGAGGGAAATAACCAGGCAGTGATCTAATTCACTTTACTGTTAATAGATTGTTATCTGCGGGGCCCTAGTGCAAACATGATAAGCTGTAAAGAAATACAGATGAAAGCCAGAGCTCCAAGGGTTGCAGAGATGCACATTCAGCCCAATGCTGCTCTTGTTGGCCTGAGCCCAGCTCCACTTTCTGCTCATCCCTGGAGCTGGCTGGGGTGATAACACTCAAGTAGGGCTCTGCAATCAAATCTCTTCATTAACTGCAGGATCATTTGGCTCCAGCATCGGGTTGGGAATTCCATGGTTTGCCTTGTGGAGTCTAAGGCACCGTGGGAAGAGATGGAGGCAAAAACTCTCTGTGGGTTCAGGCTTTGACTCTGGCTGCTGTGGCCCACGTGGAGGGGGTGTGTGGTGTCAGCAGGTGATGCTGTGGTCCCCCAGCAAGGTCTCCCAGCTGGCTGAGCACATCTGCCTTGGTGCAGCTGCAGTCACAGCATCCCTTCAACATCGTGACTGCAGGCAGGGAGCCCCCCACACTGGCTTTATCATCCACACCCCTCCCTGCCATGGCCCTGAGATACACAGGGGGCTGCTCCCATGTGCTTTGGAAGGACAACACTCCTTTGGTTTGTACCAGGGATGAGTTGCAGTTAGAGAACCAGGGTGAAAGTGGGTCTGGGAGCGTCCTCTACCTCCACGAACAAGAAACCAGTCCTGATGTCCACCAATTTGGCCAAAGTACTTTGTCTGGGTTCCATAAGCACACCAAGCCATTGCCAATCACATCCATGATGCTATTCCCTCTCTTCCCCCTGAGTTTATCACCCTAGTGTCCAGCCAAGCCAGCTGCCAGCACAGACACACGACACAGACACGTCCTGCTCACGCATCAACTCTGATTCTAGCTCTTCCTTGTCATGGTATGAACTTCCTACCCTTCCAGCTGTGGGAAGCTCAGGACATCCATGGGGACCTGGAAATTTACTTCCAGTGCCCAGGGTGAGGATGAATTTCTGCATGACCAAGCTGATGCAGGAAGGGGACTCACTGGGGTCTGCCCTAGCGTGCAATGATGCAGAGTGTAGTGGACAAGCTGAGCAGGAGAAGGATCCTTCCTCGTGGTTATGGGGTGAAACATCACCCTCACACAGCCTTTCTTCCCATAACCTCCATACTGCCCTGGCCTTACATGTAATACACCATGTCTTTTATTCATTTTTTCTTTCCTCAGGCAAGAATGCTGTCAGCTTCCCAGGCAGGTTTGAATGTGTCAAAAAATGTAATCTCTTCAGCCAGATTTAGCCTACTTTTCGGAAGCAAGTATACTCTGATTGCTGCTTCCCTGACAGCTTCATTAGAGCTGAGAGAACCCCAGCCCTGCCTGCCCCATCTCTCCTCAGCCAGCATCCAGCTATTAGAAAAACAACAGCACAGCTCCTTGTGGTCACTCTCCTCCGCATTTCCAGGAGCTGTTGGGTCCCTCCAGGCCTCATTTCCCCTCTTGTACCAGGGAGAACCTACACTCTTTTCTTTCCAGTTCTACTCAGTTTGATGGCAAAGCCATGATGGGACTGGAAAGATCCCTGCTGCAGTTTTACATCTCCCTGGCATCCCCCTGGAACCTCTAAACATGCTGCACAGCAAACATGGGTATGTGTTAACCCTGCACACATTGCTTTGCCACTCCTCCTTTGCCAAGGCTACAAACCAGTGTGGGGCCACCTAAATGTCACCAAACTTGTTTAGCTGAGGCATATCCCCAACAGGTCCAGTGGTCAGCCAGGCCATTAGAAGCCCAGTCCTGGCCAAGCTCTGGCCATTGAACTCTTGCCACAAGCCCAGGTTCAGGCTGATATTTGATCCAGGGACACATCCTTGAGGGGTGGTATGGATGCAGCCACCCTGTCCTGAAAAGGAGGAGAGTTATGTATGGGCATGTAAGCTCTGCCAGCTGCCGTGTGCCCATGAGAAAGTTATTTTATTTTATTTTAGTTTAGTTTAGTTTAGTTTAGTTTATTTCATTATTTTATATTATTTTATTATTATTTTATTTTATATTTTATTTTATTATTTTATTTTATTATTTTATTTTATTTTATTTTATTTTATTTTATTTTATTTTATTTTATTATTTTATTTTATTTTATTTTATTTTATTTTATTTTATTTTTTAATTTTTTTACCTAACTCATTTTTTATTTAGCAATACAGACTTACCCTAGCCACTCTTCCACCCATCCTTAGAATCCTGCTTTTGCAGTAATGCCATGCCAAGTGCATGAGGAGCAGCCTGACTTCTACTGCGAGTGCCAAGAGGGAGTGGAAGAGGCTCAAACCAGCTCTCACTCAGCTGGAGAGTTTACTGAAGGCTGCAATCTTCCAATTGCTTGAAGAGCTGTCATTAGACAGTTTAAGATGGCAGATTGCTAAATTGCTTTAAGGCTGGAGCCAAGCAGCACTCAATAGGGCCCTCTTTGCTGTGAGGATACGTGTGCACCGCGGTCCTTTGGTGTGAGAGAAGAGGAAAATCATTGTTGTGCCTCAAGCATCCTGCAGGGCTGGGAAGGGGCACAACTCACCGTGGAGATAAGGAGAAAGAGATCCAGGAATGGGAAGGAGAGCATGCAGGAACTGAGTCCCAAAATCTCTCTCTTACCCAGTGTCTGCCCCGTGTCTTTTGCATGTATTTTTCTGCCACTCACCGCTGACACTTTGCTCCTGTAACAGAAGGAGATGGTATTTTCTGTATCTTTTCCAGACCTAGTGAGACTGACCTGGAGGAAACATCTCTGTGACCTCATCAGGGGTCAAGCAGGGAGCTGGGACAAAGGAGAGGGGCTGGGAGGGAGAGGAAATGACTTCTTTGCACATTATCTGGTTCAGGAGAGTTTCAGGATCCACCAAGAAGCTGCCTGCTATGAACCAAAGGAGTTTGGTTTTACAACCACATGTTACTGGCAGAGATCAAACCATCAGCCTCTCCTTAAAGCAGCCAACGTGGACAGTTCCAGTCTCTGTCCTGAAAAAATCAGTGTTTGGTAAAAAAAAGAGCACTTTCTCTCCCCTGGGGTGCAGCTTTCTTGAGAGAGGGGGGACACAGCAGCCAGCACAGCAAAAACCTGCTGACAGGACTAATAAGGCAAAGGGGACAGCAGCAGGCTTTGGTAGCAGCCTCTTCTCTACTGCAGGAATACAGAACCTGGATATTTTCTCCAATGAATGCATCCCCTTTTCTACTGCACTCACCTACTGCCTGTTTCTAGATCCTCAAACCCACTTGAACTTTCTACTTCCAGGCCTTGAAGAAGTGTTGGCTGGTCCCACCTCCAGTGCCAACATTTTGGGGAGGAGATACCAGATCTGCTTAGCAGTGTGGTCTAAAGGTTACTTTTCACTGGGATTATCTACTCTGGTCCTCACTGTTGGCACCAACTCCACTGAGCAGCTCCTACGGGACTGGGTTTAACAGGGAATTGATGCTCTTTTTTGGGTTTGAGGCTTCTTCTGGTGGGTGTAAAGGGTGCCACTTGTCTGTGCTCTCTGGGGTCACTCTGCCCACTGGGCACACCGCAGTGCTGATGGAGCTGGTCTCACCTATTCCAAAAGCTCTTGTCAGCCATCCAAAAGCTTTGTGTCAACACAGCACTTGGTAACCCCAGCCAGTGATGAAACATCTGAAATGTCTCCTCAAGGCACCTGTGACACCTCATTTTGGTAGAACCAGACAATTTGCCCTCGGGCTCGCGCATGCACTTCCAACCTGTTTGATTCTTTAGGGAGAGACCTTTAGAGCCACTGGTCCTGAAAGGGAAAAACCACTCAGTGAAGGTGCATCTGGGTCTGTTTTGTCTCCTCCCAGGAACTTCCCCTTCTCCCCTAAGTTTCTCCATTTCCTCCAGGTCTCCAGACTCCCAGGTGCCTGCCAAGCACACATTCCACGGGCCCTCTGTGCACACTTCCACCCCTGCAAAATTAAGACACGTGACCTCTATAAATCCCCATCAAAGGCCTTTATTCTTGTGCTATTCTCCTTGCTGCTGTTCACTCTGAGCATGCATGTGACAGCCAGATAAAAGGCATCATTCTCAAACGAGCTAATTCAAGTTAACCACTGCAGGGAGAAGGACCGAGCAAAGCCAAAACACTCTGGCATTTTGATGTTCAACAGGGGTTTGAGCCTCCAGCTCACTTTTAGTTTCTGAAACCCCAACTGTTAACCAGACACTCTCTGAGTGTTTGGCAGGAAGCAGGAATTGAGGAAACCTGGCTTCCTTTGCATCTGTGTCCCAGGATTTTGGTGTAGGTGATGGAGGTTAGCTTGAGAGATGGGTACTTGAAAAGGTGAGCCTTGTTCCCACTTTGAGGCATATATTAGAAGTTTAACCCTCCTTTAGTTTTCCCTTCCTTTTCCTCAGAAATTTTAGAGTACTCTGGGACACATCTCATCCTGCCAAATTTGATTGAAATCAGCAAGCCCATATATTCATAGCTACATAACAGAGGACACTACGAATACGTATTTTTTAAGTTTTGAAAACTAACTTTTTTTCACTAAACAATTAGAAAGAATTATGAGTTGAAAAGCCATGTCAAAACAGTCTGCCACTTTTCCTCTGTTCTCCTTTGAGCTTGGGTGCTTCTGGGATACACTCTAGAAAAGAATCTCCAGCACCTTGAACAAGAAGATGCTCTTGGTGGAGAAAAAAAAGTAATGGAAATATATAACATCAGCTTTTGCCCTATTCTACACCTTAAAACACAGATGTTGGTACCGACTGCACTGCCTGGCTCTTGTTAGATTGTTCCCTGTGAAGGTCTGGAGAAAGCACAGGTACCCCCACAGGCAGGGACTGAGAGGATGCCCACCCTTTCTGTACAGAGCCCTGATTTAACTCCCTTTGAATTCCACCTGAAATGGTGTGCAGGATCCTAAGTCCTGCTGGAAGATGGTATTTATGACTTGAATTACATCAGTGCTTTTGAAAATTATTTCCCATCAGGACTAGAGGAGCTGTGAAAGGCCAAGTGACACAAACTCCAGGCCTAGGAGACAAAACACAGTGTACTTGCTGTAGCCACCATAAGATGATGGATGGCACAGCAAGCTGAGCAGGAAGAGGGTCACATTAGCAGCAGTTTCAAGAGACACCTGACATCACCCCCAGAAACCTTTGTCCCCACCTTGCAGCCTGCACGGGGCAGGTGGCAGTGGAGCCCCCAAGCTCACGTTTCATTCCCCTCATGCAGAGAACATGGGGACACTGGGAGTGACAACAGTGGTGTGATTGTAATTGAGCAGGCTCCTTAGATGTTGTCCTGTTGGTAGGACCCCAGGGATCTCATTTTATACTCCAGCTTGGCGCCCGGAGCAGCGAGTGCTGGAGATGAGAACTCCTTCCGAATAAAAATGCTGCTCCAGTACTACTCAGTAGTTTCTCACCGGGCTTGACATTCTCATCTACTCACCGCCCCTGGCAAACTCCTCTCGTGGTGGCTCTTCATCTCCCAGCTCCACACAGGGAAATTAAAAATCCCTATTATATTTTTCTTTAATCTAGTCCAAGTTTCAGCTGCACTGGGGGCAGAGTCTACATGGATGAGGAGTGCTCAGCTCACTTCTGCTGGTGAAACTCCCTCTCCAACTAAACTCCTTGAAGCACACAAATTGAGAGGGAGCAGAGGAAAAAAAGACAAAGGAACAGAGAACAAAGGTCTCGGCAGAGAAATGCTCTGATTGCCATTGCTAAAGGGCAGAACAGGGGGAAAGCTCGGATGTTTGCAAAGGGCAAACACATCCATGTCCCATGGAATGCTGTGGATTTGGAAGCAAGATGAAAAGGAATCGGGGTAAGTTTGTGTCTTGGGACACCTTGGCTGCTGCCACTCTCTTGACACAGTCACATGGTGTCCCAGCTCTCTGCCCGCTTTCCATATGTGTGCCAAGCACCCAAAATGCAAATATCTTCAAAGTCCAACGATTGTGCCCTAAGAAGGCTTTTCCTGGCAGGTCTGCGGTAGCATATCTGATGAGGTTTAATCATATAAAAAAGGACTTCCACATGGTTTTCCTTGGATGATGCCTGTGTCACAGTTGCCCATGGGATAAGACAATTTAATGGTTTTGTGGCATTCAGACAATCACAAATCCACCAAAAAGGAACATATTTGACCCCTAAAAGGTTTTTCTTCCAAAGATTCTTTTTTCAAAAGATTCTATCAAGAAGCACCTTATTTCTATACACTGCTTAACATTTTCCCAACCCAAACTGTTGTTCACACATCCTGAGTGAAAATCAGTGCACAGTTTGCAGGCTTGGCGGAGGCTGAAAATCCCAGCACGGGCTAATCCATGAATATAGACTGAATGATAAGTTACTTCAGGGAAGAGTGGCTATATTTGGGTACTTTGCTCCCCCTCTATTATTGCCAGCCAGCTCTAGGTTCAGAGAAGCTTCTGCCCTGCCTGATAAATTGAAGGACTTCACGGACATATTAACACAGCCAGACCGTAGTCAGTGAGCAGACAATTGATTATATGTCACAAAGTCACACACTGGGCAATTTTGCTCCTAGGCTTTGCCTCCATTTCTCAAAATATATGTTACAAAGTGAAGAAATCAAAAGTGAGAGATAAGAGTCTACACGTTAAGAAGCCGCTTGGAACAGGTTTTGTCTGTCTCCCTGGTTTTGTGCAGCGCTGTGTGGATTGTTGGGATTCTGGAAGGAATAGAGTCACTCAATCGATGTCTTGCAATTAAGAGGTTTTTTTCTTCATGAAATATAGGACTCTGTCAAAGCATAACTTTTGACTCAAAACCAAGGCTTTCAATGATATTCTATTTTTCACCAAGGCTAAGCAATCACCTTCTTCTTTTTCTTCCCCCCTCTTCCCTTTCAAATCACCATTTGTAAATGTTGAGGGTTTAGCTGGAAATGTTATCATTTATGTCAAAAATGTTGAAATCTTTCCCCAAGACCCTGTCACCGTATGTCAGACTTCATTACTCAGAGAAGACACTCAGGTAAAGCTTCTTCCCAAGTCACATCTTTCACTCTGTGTCTCAGTGATGTGACCAATGTTGCAACTTCTTGGGGGGCAGAAATTGCATTCCCAGGGAAGCAAAAAATTTGAGTGTTGAATATCAAGGCTTTTCTTGTGAAAACTGCCTGAAATGAATCCTTGCTATCTGCATTTCAGTGAGAGCTGGAGGTCATGGTGGGTTTTGGTGCCTCACTGTGCTACACATGAACAAACACACAAGAGGCAACTCTGGCAGCAGGCAGCTCATGGGCTCGTCTGACAAGACAAAGCACTGAGAGGAAAGGGAAGCAGGGAGAGGTGGAGTGACTCCACCTAAATCACACCATGGGCCAGGTCAGAGACAGGAGGAAAGCTGGATTCCCAGATTCCCAGTCTGGAGAAGGCGGGATCGTTCTGAGGGCTGCATCAAGGGAGGTGTGAAAAGGTGAGGATGCTTTGCTCAGGTGACCACCTTGTCTCCTGAGACTGGGAGGACCAACCTGGCCTCTAACAGAGTCCCACTCCCTTCCTCCCTGCCCTGAGGGGTCTTTTGGACAGTCCTGATGGTTCACCCTCCAGCATCCTTTCTGTATCTCTGTCCTCACGCCTTCCCCTTCTTGCAGCTGCCTTTGGCAGGAATCTCCCAAAGCCCTGGGCCCTGCACCAGGTAGAGCAGGACCACTCTGATTTGCCAGCAGGGCATAGCAGATCATGGCAGATCTTCCCCATTCCACCTGGGGAGTTACTTGGCTTCCAAAATCAAGTGACACATGCCCCATGGGGCTGTGCAGTCCCACAGGAGCCCGGGGTAATGCTGCCTTGGGTTACTCCAGTAAGATTTGAACAGAAAACCTGGGTTTGGAGCTGTTCAGCATGGGAGAATCCCTTCCTTCCCACCACAGACCAGCCTTCCCTGTGCCACAGAGAACACAAAAAAAGCTCTGGCCCATCTGCTCCAGGGGCCAGCGAGTGCAACCTGCCTCCTGCACCTTCCCAGGAGGAACAAAAGGCTTTTTTCCCCAGCCTGCAGCTGCTGAACACATCAAAGAGGGAGATCAATACTTATCGACCATCGCTGTTTCCTTCAAGTGTCCCCAGCCCCTGTGATTATGTATCTGCTCTCCTCTCCCTGTCTGCTTTCCACATCAGGAATTCACCTCACTCCCCACAAAGAGAACTCCAAAATTGGATTTCTCAGAGCCAGTACTAATTCACAGCCCAAAACAATGGTAATAGGGACAATGTTTGTCTCTGTATCACATTTACTGTGGAAATCCCAGCTTTGTGGGTAGAAAATTACTAAGGTATTACATTAATAATGCTCTTCTGGTGCTGTTCTGCATGGAAACAAAATGCTCAGCACCAGCATGCAAAAGATCTCATTGCATCCCCACATGGGGTAGGGGAGATGGGGAAGGAAGAGCTCTCTCCAGATGTGGGATATTTCCTGGATCTTTAACTCATCAGAAACCACTGAGAATTCCAGCCTTCACCCCAGTCCTGTCTGGACTTCCCATCCCCTCCCTGTAGGCACCTGCCCTCCCCCTGCAGGCAGCTGGTTCAGAGAGCTGAGGCAGAAAAAACCATCCCAAACAAGAAAATAGTTTCCCACTGGTTCATTTCCCAAACCCACTCACCCCAGGGTGAGCTGTGCATTGGTTCCTGGAAGGCAAGGGCTCAGAACACACAGCTGGGGGCACAGGCACAAGCAGGATATTGGAGTCTGACCTGATTTACATTGGTTTCACCAAGACAAAATGACCCTGTAAACCTTGCTGAGCGCTCAGTCCCCATGGCAATGGGTCACAGAGGCCACATGCACATCTTTGCAACCAACAGCCCAAACTTGATGCCTGTTTGCTCTGGGTACCTGCCTGAAAATATTGTTCACTACAAAAAAGCTTCCTCCAGCTCCATGATACCAACTGCTGAAAAACAAACAGGCAGCTGCTGGCAAAGAATGGAGGGGAAAAGAAATGGAAAGAGCAACACTCCAAATTTGACACAGGTAGGGTCTCTTGGCCAGAGCATAGCAGAAGAAGCAGTTCATGTCTCTGCCCTCCCTTTATTTGGGATAAAACAGAAGAAGCAGTTCATGTCTCTGCCCTCCCTTTATTTGGGATAAAACAGAAGAAGCAGTTCATGTCTCTGCCCTCCCTTTATTTGGGATAAAACAGAAGAAGCAGTTCATGTCTCTGCCCTCCCTTTATTTGGGATAAAACAGCTTTAGCAAGCAGCTGAAGGGATGCTGGCACCTGATACCCAGTAACCCCCCCAGCCCATTCAGTGGGAGCCTAGCACTGGCACACACTGGAACTTGTTGTTCACCCCTAGGAGCCAGTGCCTACCCAAAAGCCTCTGGAATTTACCTCTTTCAGGTCTTTCTCTGGTGGGAAAGTGCTCGGGCACCACACAGGCGTGCAGGGAGTGAACACCGCACCGGGATGTTTGTGCAAAGACATCTGTGACCAGGGCACATCTTGACTGCATCTTTTGAGATAAAAGCCTGGATCCCCTCCTTGCCCCCATCCTCCTCCCCACCCCCAGTGTTTACTGCTCTCAGACTCTGATTTAGGTGGTTTACTGTGGCTTTCATCTAAGTGCATCAGCATTTTTAAATTAGTCACAGGTGACTCGCAGGGTTAGAAGAATAATGTTAAATTGCCAGACATACACAGCCCATATACTTTATTACCTCATTTTTGTATCTTCTTTATGGCGTGTGATAGCAATGACCTTATAGTCTGTGGCTGAAGAGCCAGTTAAACTTGTTCTCTGTCAAAACAGTAATTAAAAAATTCCTATAGGCTAGGGAGCAAACCTTTATTCTCCAGTATATTTCTCCTTCCAACAAGGCTCCTGAACGAAGCTCTGTGAGCAAGAGAAGACAATGTGCACAAAATTCCCTTCTGAACACCTTATCAGCCAGGCAGCACTCATTCATCTACATTAATATTTTAAATAAATATGCATTAGGCTTAACAACGTCCAGCACATGTCAGAGCCAGACACATACAGAGCTTCCCTTTGGCCACTGAGAAAAATCTGGTCCAATTGAGAAGGAAGGGTGAAAAAAAGGATAAATGCTTTAAATATATTTAGCAAACAGTTGGCATTTTTCTCGCTTTTAAATGAAGATTGCAGTTTGATATCTCCTTTTTTTTTATTAATCCCTTTCTTCTTCTAATTTTGCAGTTCAGTTGGAGAAAAGGAGAATAAAAAGGAAGGGAAAAATTAGAATCTGAGGAAATTTTGTCAGTCAAGGTCATGAAAGAGATAGGAATGAAAACAGAATATTTGATTATTTGTTGAGGGAGAGATATTAAATTTGGGAGACCACCTCCAAAAAGCAGTGGATGCAACTCTGACAATATTTCACCCCATTATTCTCCCTGCTCTGACATGATAGACATGATCCTTCCCCTTCCATCCCACTCCAAAAAAACC
Source organism: Pseudopodoces humilis (assembly GCF_049639895.1). Classification (NCBI taxonomy): domain Eukaryota; kingdom Metazoa; phylum Chordata; class Aves; order Passeriformes; family Paridae; genus Pseudopodoces; species Pseudopodoces humilis. The sequence continues at coordinate 147,418,626 of NC_142200.1, forward strand.
CCAAACCCACAGCCTTTTCCTTGGGAAGATGGGTCACATCCAATTTTCCAGCACATGGACCTCACTGGGTGTCAGGTGTTTTTATTACTCTTTAGAAACAAATTCCCAGAAGCCATAGAAATGCTGGATGCATCTCATCTTTTTCTTTTCCCTCCCTATTCAAATTCCTTTTACTGGTGCCATTTACAGGTTACTAACCAAGTTGAAACATCCAAGCTGAAAGTCCAGCCGATAAAAAGCAGCAAGGCATTCAAAGCCTGCTTCCCGTGCAATTTTTAAGTGCTGCACTAAGGAAATGTTCAGGAGAGTGAAGCTTTGCCTTTTATATATCCCAGCAGACTTACACTTTCTAATAGACCCATCTAAATCAACAAAGTATTCCCCAGCCAGGGCCAAGAGTCGGCAAAAATGGCTCAGAGACAACTGGTGCAGCCACAACTTTCCACTGGAAGTTAATGAACTTTTAAAAACATTTTGGAAAGTGATGTATGCACAGGGCTCCTCGGTGTATCACAGTTAATATAATGCGTTCCTGTCCCCAGGGGAGACCCTGGCTGAGCTGTCAGCTGTGAGATTGTTCTTCTGGAGCTTTTTCTTTATATATACAACCCTCTCTCTCTCTGTCTCTGTCTCTCTCCTTTTGTTTTGTGGGGGAGGAAAAGGCAGCCAGCTCCCTCTTGTATAAATTATGTGCTTCGAAGAATCTGAAGGGCAAATGAACAGGGAGGAGGCAAAAATCCCTGGCTGAGTGAAGAGAGAGCCAGGGTGCTGCCCTGATGTGATGAGCATCCCAGGGATGTGGCTGCACACTCACCTGCAGGTGAATGCCTACATCCCTGTACCCACACATGGAATCTCTGGCACTGAGGGAGCGTTTCCTCACCTGAGTGGCCTCCTGCATCACAGCCCAGCGAGCCATGGACTGGGGCAGGGTGGCTGGGAAGCTGCCTGGAGGAAAAGGACCTTGGGCTGGTGAGCAGCCAGCTGAGTGTGGGCCAGCTGTGCCCGGGTGGCCAAGAAGGCCATTGGAATCTGGCATGGGTCAGAAATGATGTGGCCAGCAGGGAAGGGGTTCTTCCCCTCTACTTGGCCCTGGTGAGGCCACACCTCAAGTGCTGCTTGGTTTTGGACCTCTCACTACCAGAAGGACATTGAGGGGCTGGAGAGAGTCCAGAGAAGGGAAATGAGCTGGGGAAAGGTCTGGAGCACCAGGAGCAGCTGAGGGAGCTGGGAAAGGGGCTCAGCTGAGGAAAAGGGACGCTCCAGGGGGACCTTCTCACTCTCTAAAACTCCCTGACAGGAGGGTACAGCCGGGTGGGGATTTGGCTCTACCCCAGGACAACAAGTGACAGGACCAGAGAAAATGGCCTTGAGTTGCACCAGGGGAGGTTTAGACTGGATATCAGGAATGATTTCTGCACTGAAAGAGTGCAGCCATTGGAACAGGCTGCCCAGGGAAGTGGAGGAATCACTGTCCCTGAAAGTGTTCAAAAGGCACATGGATGTGACACTTGGGGACAAGGTTTAGTGGTGAGAACAGCAGCACTGAGGTAACAAATGGAGCCAATGATCTTAGAGGTATTTTCAGCCTTTATTATTCTGTGATTCTGTGGTTTGTCCTTAAGAAACCCAAAAATCCCCTTAGAGGAATCCTTCCTGGGACACTTCAGAATGGCCTGAAGCTCATCAGGTTTGTCTTACTTTTCACATCTGGCAGCAGTTTCTGGACCACAGTAAGGAAAATGGGAAGTCACAGCCAGAGCCTCACTGGTCCAGCTCCATCCTTAAAAAGGTCTCCTCAAAGACAAGCTGCAACATAACCTCAAAAGCTCGTCTGGAGAGAGGCCAGTCCAACACCTCTCTCCAGACAGCCTGTGGCCTGTTGTCTCCAGCCTTAGGGAGCTGAAGGTCTAGTCTGGGGGTGAATTCATTTGATTTCCAAATATGATCATCCATCTCTGGCTGTCTCTCTGAACTCTTCTTCCCATTTGATTTCCCAGCATGTCTGGACTCAGCACATCCCTCTCCCAAGACTGTATTTTCCCTGTCCCAGCTGTTATTATCTACCTTTTTAGCTGCTCTGAAGATTATCCTTTTCTTTTTCCTTTCCCCCATGGAATTACCACAGTGAGAGCTCATCTTGAGAGGTTATCACAATGACCCTGAAGTCGTTCCTCAAGACACTGCTTTCAAACACAGAGCTGGCTCTTCTGTAAGCACAGCCTTGCATTCTTCACTCCCAGAGGGATTCCCTTCAATTTAGCTGGACTAAAAGCATCCTGCTGAACCATGACCAGTTAAGTACACAATCCATATCTCTGAGTAACCCATATCTTCCTCATTCTCTAGCCTGCAAATTTTTGTGTCATCTGTAATGCCATAAAGTGTTCCTTGCCCCTATATGTTCTATATCACTGCAAAATGACCTGTACAAAGCTTTAAACAGGTGGAGCAAGACCAGTCTCTGGGGAAACCCACTCAAAGTAGCTCTGCTCTTTGGTGCCATGGCATTAATGGCTTTCAAAATGCAGCAGAGAACTGGTCCACCTGGCTGCTGACCCCTTGATACTGCAAAAAGTACACTTTCAAAATCAAAATATCATCGACTGTCATGGGTGATATTGATTGAAGGATTTTTTTATCAGCCATATCTATGCTGTGGTTTAACCCTGGCCAGCAGCTCAGCTCCATGCAGCCATTCCCTCCCTCCCTCTCTCCCAGTGGGGTGGAGGAGAGAGTCAGAAGAATAGCAGGGACAAAACTCATGGGTTGAGACAAAGTTTAATATGTAAAGCAAAAGCAAAATAAGGAATAAATTCACTACTTCCCACGGGCAAGCAGGTGTTCAGCCAAGTCCAGGAAAGTAGTGCTTCATCACAGGGCTTGGAAAGACGAATTCCATAACCCTGAACGTCCTCTTTTCCTCCTCCTTCCCCAGGTTTATGTGCTGAACGTGGCACTGGGTGCTCTGGAGCACCCCTTGGGTCAGCTGTGCTGTCCATGTCCCCTCCCAGCACCTTCTGCACCCCTGGTGGGGCAGGCAAGGAGCAGAAAAGGCCTGGAGGCTGTGAGAGCCCTGCTCAGCAATCATAAAAACATTGGTGTGTTATCAACACCATTTTCATCACAAAGCCAAAACATGTGACTGCAAAAAAAATTATTAACTCTCTCCCAGCCCAAAGCAGCACACTTCCTCCAGCCCAGCCAAGGATCCTGACACAGCAGCAGGCTGTTCCCAGCCTGCCCTGGCTCACCCCAACTGAGAGACATTCCAAAGTTTCCCCCAGTTCTGAAGGAAGCTTTGCTAATATCTGGCAGGCAAACAGTAAAGTGAAATCAATAGGGGGAATTGAAGAAGATTATGGCTACAGGTCATTTGTTTACACAGCTTTGCTGCTGACCTGACTAGGGGAAAGTTAATATAAGCTTGCAGTTTGGGAAACCAGAAAATGTTCCCATGTTCAAGGAGCGCAGGAGTCTGAGCCTGTGAAAATGGACACATTGGAGGAATGTCCAGGAGAGGGATATTTTAACTTCCCAGTGTTAACCATTTTATCCTGGGTCAGAATATAATCCCTGAGCAAGACTTCAGCAACAAACCAGACCCTGCTCGGGGCATTGTGCTTCAAGGGAGTTTTCAATAAAGAAAAAATTCCTTTTCTTTTTTTCTCTTAGCAAGCCTGTGCAAATATGAGATATTATTTAGACATAAGAATTTTAATTAAAACCTTTATCCATCCTCCTACATTCGCTGTTACCACTACACTCACAACATTCTCCACCTCTCCAGAATGATCACATCCTACTGTGTTTTTCAGAAGTTCACATGAAATCTGCTGTCACAAATATTTTTCTGAATACAAAACATCTGGAATGGACAAATTAAGCAGAGTTATGGAACGTTCCTTGTACAACACACTGTGCAATGATCCAATAATCTAGGACTTGTCTGTCTCTGCAAGTCACTGGGGAAAATGCAGGGATGTGATGTCTGAAAGCTCGTCAGTGACTCAAAGAAGATAAACAAGGACCAGGTGTCCGTGGTCTCCACCAGCACAGGAATTAGAGACCAACAAGCAAAACTAACAGGCAGATGTCCTAAACAAACACGAGGGTGTGGTTCATTAACCCACGCACAGTTGCACTGTGGAGCTCCTTGCTGCAGGATGCTGTGGATGCTAGAGAGGCACAAGGGAAAAAGGAATCCCTCAAAAAGGAATTAGTCAAGTTCTCCCAAATAATCCATCAGTTACTGGAGATAAAGACACTGCCTCAGAAACACTCCATACAACATACTGCTAAAGCTTTTGAGTGCCCAATGGAGATATTATGTATTTTTTTCCTATTTTTTCAGCTTTTTTCCCCTGTTTTGTTTCCAGCTCTTTTTGTCTAGATGGGCTAATCCAGGAGTCCTTAAGTATTTTTGGCCTATTTTACTGTTTGAATTTAATTTCCCAGCAGGATTTTGGTACTCTTAGTGAAACAAATTTTGCCATTACCAAGAGAGTAGAACAAAAATCTACCTAGCAGGCTAAGAAATCTCCATGGAGAGAGAGAAGGAATGATATTCCTATTGTTTTCATGAACTCATATGCCAGGGGGCATGAGCTGCTGCATAAGGCTGGAGAGATTTTACAAACTAGACACATTCCTCAAAGTCTATGGAGAGACCTGAAACACAGAGCTGCAGACACAACTCTGTGGATAATGAAGGTACTAATCCACCTCTCACCAGACATCAGGGAGGTGAAAGAGCCACTTCAGAATTCCTTTCTTTCTCCTCTCTTCCCTGGGCATCTGCAGGGGACCGCAGTGAAAGCCAAGATGCTGCACTGGTGGGCCCCAGATCAGACATTTAAGCCTGCCCTGCTTCCCAGCCTGGAAGAAGATGCCCCCCAAAGGGTTAAGAGTTGTTACTGAGCAGCGATTTTGGTGCCATATGGTCCTCATCATCTCCCTGTTACCAAGGCAGCTGCAGCAGAGGCACCTGCAAGCTCAGCCCCCTCCTGCTGCAAGTGCCCAAGGACAAGCCTGAACCTACCTGCCTGCCAGGAAACAACACCAGAGGGGTAAATGTTCAACCATCACCCCACTGCCATGCCAGGGAAATCCTTGCTGTCACCAGAAATTGGCTGCAACTCTTCAGGCCGATATTAGTGCTGAAAAAGGTTTGTTACCCTCCTCTTGAGCTGTCCTTCTATTCCCCAAGACCACAGAATATTGGATAATGTTCCCCTTTGTGTTTTTAAGTGAAGACTGTGAGCAGCCAGATTCTCAAAGGAACCTTGACATTTTGGGTTGCACCACTATCTCTGTGCTGCTCTCTGAAGGATCATCACAGAGGTTTCATTCACTGGCTTCACTTCATGTCTTCCATGGAAAAGGCAAGTCACCATATTCAAAATGCTTCACTATCTCCACAGAGAACAATGTTAGTATCAAATCCAGTTGTCTACTCTGGAGAGCCATGAACATCTCTGCAGGACCCTTCTAATTGTTTGTTCACTTGAAGTAAAACGTCAAAGTTTTGAAGCCAGGCTCATGAGGTACCTGTAAATGGCTCATTCTAGTCCCACTTCAGCCCAAGAGGAGAACAACTGCATGGCACAGCATATCCCTTCTCCAGCAAAAGTGCTGCCTGGGCTGGGTTGAAGGTGATCCCTGCACTGGGATGGCTTGCAAAGGTTAATAGCAAAGAAAAACCCCACCACAGTTGCTGAGGAAATCTAGAGGTCTCGACTTGTCCACAGGAAATCCACAAGTCAGGGGGAAACAGAGGGGCAAATTCCCTGGGAAATTGCTGAGATTAAGAGAACATGGTGTTGTGTGTCTGGCTTTAGTCCCAGCACAGTGAGCTCTTTCAGAGGGCTTGGTTTTGATGGGAACATCATTAAAACTATTTTGTTGGTACTGGAGAAAGGCTCAGGTGCCTGTGCTGACAGTTCAGCTAGGAGGCTCTAGGCACTGGTCCTGCACAGCCAGCAGATACAGGCATGCTCTTCCTGATAGTGATTCCCAGGAGGAACCTGAACCAGGCTCTGGAAAGGCTCTGTCCTTACTGCCCTGGACTACCCCCTGACACCCTGAGAGTTAGGAGAAGGAGCCCACCTTGATATCACTGAAAAGTCATAGAATGGTTTGGGTTGGAAGGGACCTTAAAGATTGTTCTGTTCCAGCCCCCTGCCATGGGCAGGGACCCCTTCCACTAGACCAGGTTGTGCAAAGCCAAATCCAGCCTCATCTTCAACACTACCAGAGATCAGGCCCCTACAACTTCCCTGAGCAGCCTGTTCCAGTGTCTCCTCACCCCCTAAGTAAAGAATTTCTTCCTAATATCTCATCTAAACCTGCCCTTTTCCAGTTTGAAGTCATTTCCCCTTGTCCTATCACTCCAGGCCCTTGTCCAAAGTCCCTGTCTGGCTCTCTTGGAACCCCTTTAGGATTTGAAGGGGCTCTAAGGTTTCCACAGAGTCATCTCTTCTCCAGGCTGAACAGCCCCAGCTCTCTCAGCCTGGCTCCAGACCAGAGGTGCCCCAGCCCTAGGAGCATCTTTGTGGCTTCCTCTGGACCTCCTTGACTGGGTCCATGTCATCCTTACATTGGGAACCCCAGGGCTGGATGCAGTATTTCAGAGGAAGTCTAACAAAAACAGACTGGAGAGAGAGAGAGAGAATAAAAAATAGTGACCTCTTAGGGTCCCATGGGGAGCACGACATTTTATGAAGAGTCCAACTAACACAAAGCATAATTGTTTAATTAAATTATGAGGACACAGTTGACAGAGGCAGAGTGATACCTTCACAGTGAGAGCTGACACTGGGTCCTTCCCTGCTTCACACCACTCTCAGGGTGAGAACAGATCACACAATCACTGGAGCAACAACTGCTAGGAGCAGCACAGCTGTTGACTCCTGCATCCAGCTCAGGCTGTAGTGACCCAGGGATGGATTAAACTGCCTTCAGAGCTTGCTGTTAAAGCTGTGTCAGTCTGATTTTTGCTTCAGGCTGGACACAGTTTGCCCAGGGGGGACACAACTGAGTGTCTCCCAGATGGCCAGATTGAACTTCTGCCTGAGACAGACTCCATGCTTCTGGAGCTGCACATCCCACTGCTGAGCTGCAGCTGCTGACAGCCTCACTGATAACAAACCAGTGAACATCAGGGCTGGGAGCTGCACATGGAGTGGAGACTGCTTCAAAGCTGTGTGGAGACCAGATCCCTGCCTCCCCCCAGCACTGCACCCAGCCAGGCGTGCTGGGAGACACCAACCCAGCAAGGAGTAACGTGGGTCATTCAGGATCTATCCCTTGGTGTGGAAGCATGAACATAATGGGATCTTCCAGACTAGCTGATTCTCCCCCAGTTCATCATGCTGTGATCTTGGATCCCAAAGGTCTCCTTTTTATGTATGGTGTCCCCAAAAGAGCAGGGACAAACCCTCCAGTCTTCACTGCTGAAAAGCAACAAGGGCCAGTGCCCAAAGCCAGAGCAGATCTGGATCACAAAATCATAGAATCACAGAATGGTTTGGATTGGGAAGAACCATCTAGTTCCAACCCTGTGCCATGGGCAGGGACACCTTCCACTGGACCCGGTTGTTCCAAGCCCCATCCAACTTTGCCTTGAACACTTCCAGTGATGGGGCACCCACAATTCTCTGGGTAACCTGGATGTCCCAGCACAACCAGACTACCTGTATTTGGATACCATTGCAAACCCAGCCACACTCTTAACTGGCCAGCCTTAAACAAATAACTTGCTAGAGCTGCCCTGTCCTCCTCAAAGGCCCTTTTCTTTGGCAGTGCTACAAACCATCCATGCCCACAGCAGAGCCATGAAGCACAAGCTCACCCAGCACAGTGTTCTGCTCAGCACTCACATTTCTCCCTTGCTGTGGTCTCAGTGTTGGGATCAGTTGGCTATGTGTGTGTGTTTGTGTGTGTGTGTGTGTTTGTGTGTGTGTTTGTGTGTGTGTGTGTTTGTGTGTGTGTGTGTGTGTTTGTGTATTTGTGTGTGTGTGTGTTTGTGTGTTTCTGTGTGTGTGTGTATTTGTGTGTATTTGTGTGTGTTTGTGTGTGTCTGTGTCAGTGTGTGTGTGTGTGTTTGTGTTTGTGTGTGTGTGTATATTTGTGTGTGTCTGTGTGTGTGTGTGTGTGTGTTTGTGTGTGTGTTTGTGTCTGTGTGTGTGTGTGTGTGTGTGTATTTGTGTGTGTGTGTGTGTGTTTGTGTGTGTGTGTGTGTATTTGTGTGTGTGTGTTTGTGTCTGTGTTTGTGTCTGTGTGTGTGTGTGTGTGTGTGTATTTGTGTCTGTGTGTGTGTGTGTGTGTGTTTGTGTGTGTGTGTATTTGTGTGTGTGTGTTTGTGTCTGTGTTTGTGTCTGTGTGTGTGTGTGTGTGTGTGTATTTGTGTGTGTGTGTGTGTGTGTTTGTGTGTGTGTTTTTGCACACCACGGTGGATAAAACTTTGACCTCTGTGACCACGGCCGCTGCTGCGGTGGCTGAGGGAGGGATTTGCTCTCACTCACCACTTTAAGCACACCACCAGCAAACAAACCTGGAAAGTGCCAGGGGCTAACAAAGCTCTCCAGGTGCTGCAGGGAGCTGGGTTCCCCTCACAGTGCTGTGCCTCGCTGCTGGCTCTGTCAAACACCGCGCTGAGCTCTTCACAAAGAAGGATTTTTGAGGCATTCAGGTGCAGGCAACAGCATCTTGGAGGGGTGAAACAGCCAGGCTCAGCCTGACCTTTCAATCCTGGGTGACTGCAGCTGTGACTCCAGAGCAGGATGAAGCCAAATTAGTGATTTTTCGAAATGTTTTGCTGATAACAGCGATCGCTCTAAGTTGCTGAATGGATGCAGACACTGGTGCCCCGCTTCCCAGACAAAAAGTGATTAAAGTCTCTTTAAGAGCTTCTAAATCTGCTCCTCAGAAATTCCATTAAGCAATCTAATTAGCTAATTCTATTAACTGATTAGGTGATATTAATTAGTTAATTTAGGGGGGAAATTTATAAAACTATCGAAGGAAATACAGAAAAAGGAGGGGGACTTTCGGCCAAGAGCTTCCTTTCTTCACCCCCACAGTGCCTTAATTAGAAATTTTAATTAGCCATATGCTGGGGGTAGGAAGTCACTAATGGACCTCTGCTCTCCCCATCCTCTCTCCTGCTAGTCATGTGTCTACTGGTAACTCATGGTGTCCAAAGCAACTGTGGAGGTTGGAGGTTTGCCTTTTGGGTGTGTTTTCTTCCCTTTTAGTCCAGGCTGCACTGCACAGTGCACCAAACTATTGATTTAGGGCATTGAAAAAACCCAAACCAAACCTGGTGCTTAGGACAGAGCACCACTGGGATGCTCTGCACATGGGACCCCTGGTAGCATCCAAAATCATTTTTCAATTTACAGTAAAGGCCCTGGGAAGCTGGCGAGGCTCCTCACCAGTTTTACAAGGGAAAAGCCCCAGGCTGGGTGTCCCCAGGCTTCACAGAACCTCCTGCCAGAGCACATGGGTGGCCCATGGATGGTTTGAAACAAAGGTGAGCCAGTTTCCAGGCACATTCCCAGAGGTCCAGGCTGAGGAGTCTGTCCTGGCAGCCTTCTGCAGCATTGACCAGATTGGAAACTTGGCCACCACTGCCTCTGATACCAAGATTTCAGCTCCTCATGAGTACTGGCAGTGGTGCAACTCAGCCTGCAAATCCTCCTGACCTGTGAGGACATACAGGACCTCCAAAGTTGCCACAATGACTCTCACTGTAGCCCAGGTACGTGTGAACCCTGTCTGTCACCAGTTCCACACAGATCTAGCAGGGGGAGGCAAGAAATCTCTCACATGGCTGCAGCGATTTCTCCTGATGGGCAGCCATGGAGGAAAGGCTCAGTGTGCTCCAAGCACCCCTCACCTCTCTAAATGTCTGCTCAGCCTCTGCTCACAGTGTCCTTTCTCCAAACACAGTGACTCATGAAAGGATGGGAGTGGGCACCAGCACCACAGGGCCTCCAAACTCTCAGTGAGGTGCTGAGCTAATTGCATCCCAGCCACTTAAATAAGACTCCCACAACCATTAGCTTTAGTAACCCAGCTGGGCAAGGGCAGAGCCTGGGGAGCTGCAACATGAGGGACAGGGTCAAGTGACCGTGGGGAAGGTCCTGCAAGTCAGAGCCCTTGTTCTTGGATCAGGAGCTTCTTGGGACAGAGCTGTCTCATGCATCACGTCTGCAGCACTGTGAGAGACTGCTCTGGGATGAGTTCTGTCACTGAGCAAATGCAAATGAAGTCCTGGACCGTGGTGGCTCTGTTAATATTAATGCTGGCAGCGTTCCTGCTAAAAGCATCAGTGCTGCTGCCTGCCTCCTCCCGCGCCCACCCGTAGCAGGTTTCTGAATCCAAGAACTGACAGCTTTTAGTGTAAATTTTGAGGCCTTAAGCTTTCCAATTATGCCTGCACCACACTTTCAAGTCTTCCCCAGCAACCGTCAGGTTCACGAGTTTTCAAAGGGGAAGGTGAGGATTCGTGAAATCCCAGGAACAGGGGCAAAGCCCTGGGGGTGACTCAGGCAGGAGCCCTGGCACGGTTACACTGCACTGCCCACCAGGGTGGGTGTCCTGGCAGGGGAAGGAGCTGCCCCACAGATTCTCAAACTGATCTTCTCTGCTAGACTCATCTCCTTGCATGACCTTGTGGCCTCAACTACAAATTCTTCCCGCAAAGTGGAAGGTGCGTCTCTCACCTGGGGAGGAAGCAAAGTGATTTCCAAGCTATGGTCCTGCTCCATGCCAAGGCCATCCTGAGACCCACATCAGCATGGAGCCTGGTCTGGACTTCGTTTGAAAGGTGAAAAGCCACCCCAAGGAACAGATATTGCAGAGGCTCTCTGATGAAACCAATTTCTACCAGCTGTGGTTTGGTCCAAGCCAAAAGCGCACAGTTTTTAAAAAAATATATGGTAAAGTGATTGTTTACTGCCTTTCCTGAGGGGATTCAGGAATTGTCCTCTCAGATGGAATAAGTCCACAACCACTGTGTGTAAAATCTCATAGGAGAAGCAGTGTACACATCCCCTGTTACTCCTTGCTTTCTTGAAGATAGCAGCCACACCAAAAGAAGGAAGTTCATGCCCAGAATGATCCAATAAGGTAATCTGCACACTCAAAATGCACACAGGCCATGGCCTGTGTCAAGATATTTATAACTGTTTCAACCCAAACTTGTTTTTTGCCCTGTTTCTTTATTCTGTGCCACAACCAGTCTACACACCCATCTAGGTCTGCTGAGTCTTATTTATTATTTTACAGGACAAATTATTTTCTTCCTCACAGTTTGTGGGCACAAGGAGACTCCAGATGTGTTTTGTCCAGTCTGTCTCATCCTTTTTATCAAGTCTCACACAGAAATAAGTGCATTTTTTCCATGGTGTGTAATTCCATCATCATCCCCGGTAGAGGATGTGAAATGCCATGGCTTGAAAATGTTTCTAATATCTTTATGTCTCACTAAGAGGGGAACAATACCTATAAAAACTCTGCTGAGAAGTGCCTCAAATTTTGCTTTTTTGTGGAAGCAAAGGAGGAGGACAGCAAGGATGTGCAGCATTAAGTTTAGGTTATGGAAGGCTCCCATGTGGGAATAGACTGAATGATTTTAAATTCTTCCTCTGAAAGGAAAGAATTCTCAGAGGATATGATATTAGAGGTTGTAAAACCATGAATAAGAAGGGAAATATTAATATTAAACAGCTTTTCATTACTTCCCATACCAGAGGACCCAGGAGCACACCAAAAAATTTGCAATTAAGCACATTTTAGGCACAAAAGTAAGCACATTTTCCTGGTGCACATAGTCCACCCACAGAACTGATCACTGCAGCATGGTGGCTAGGCCAAAAGGCTGTTCAGAAATTCAGAATAATGGTGGATATATTGACCAGTGACTACCAAAAACCTTTGTCTGGTAGCAGCCTTCAATTCCAGGAGTCCTCCACTGCAGAGGACAACAGAGGGTGGCTTTAGAGGGAGCCTGGAGGGGGGACACGGGGGCTCTGTGGGCATCACCACCCTGCAAATGCTGTTCCTCTGCCTCCCCCACTGCTCAGCCCGGGCTAACCGAGGCTCAGAGTGTACTTTTGCGAGGATCCCTGGAGCAGCAGAAGTTGGTACTAAAGTTCAGCTGTAACAGGAGCTTTGTTTAGCGGTGCTGGGACCAGAAGGTCAGCAGCAGCTGCTCTGCCAGGCTTTAACGCTTTGTTCACCTCCACGCTCTCGCCGTGCAGAGTTTCCTGTTCCCCAGGCAGAGCGAGGAAGAGCTTTCTTTTATTTTGTTAGCCCCATTATCCATCAATTTTAGCTCTGTGACAACACCATGGGGCCTGGCTGCCTGCAGCTCTGCTGGGCTGTAATACAGTAGCCAGCAGGAGTTTTTCACTGCTTTTTCTCAAGCAACCCCAGTGGCACCAGGAAATTTTGCAGCTTGTATGTTTGCAAAGCGCTGTTCAAACGGTGGAGCTTCTGCAGAGCCATGGGGCTGCACTGCTGTCAGGATGTTTAAATCAGTGTAAACCAGAAGGGCTCGAATGGAGTCCCACTTTGCAGGAGATCAGTGATTCAGAGGGTTCAGCTGCTATTTCCCAGTGCAGATCCCACCTAGTCTGAATTTTCCTGAGCATCTGTAGTGCTGGGGAGTGCATGTGTTAACCCGACAGAAGTCAGAGAGGGTTCAGAGGTGATTATAAGCAAACAGAGGAATCTCTAGGAGGCCACAAAGTGGAGTGACTCAAGTGCACAATGGATATCCAGGAGCCCTGTGGCTGCCAGACCCCATTCTGCACCCTGGCACTATCCTGATTGCACCAGACAAGACGGTGGGCAAGAGGCTCTTTTCAGCTCATCTATCCTTTTAAGCTGTTCTTGTCCTTCTTAAAGGACAGCCACATCACTGATGCCTGCTGGAGGTGGCTACAGCCTGGAATAACCCCAAACTGTGCCTGGGAATCACTTGGGAAATGCCAGTAGGACCATGCCAAAGGCCATCTAACAGCAGGGGCACTCTTGTGTTGCTGTGGGAGCCCATGCTCAGGACCTGCATCATTTACCTGGTGCACCCACCTACCCTGGCTCCTCTCAGCCCTAAAGATCTCCCCCCAGACCACCAACATTTGCATTTTCTGCAGCTCCTGAACAGCCAGCCTGGCCATGAGCTGCACCAGACCAGCCAAAGGTGCACCTCAGCCCCCACAGCCCTGCTCCCTCCAGGGCAGTGTCATCTCCAGCCCTGGCAGCACGCCACGTCCTGTACACACAGCCAAGGCATCTCAGAGGAGATAAAACTACAGCTTCCCAAGCACTCACCCACCCTGCCAGTTCCAGTGCCACGTGCCTTCCTGCTGAGCTGCTCTCTGGGTCAGCTCCTCTCATATCACAGCTCTTCAGCAGCCCCTGCCTGGCCTTTCAGCTACAGTCCCTGGAGTTACGGCTTTAAATTATACTGCTGTGTAATGCTGATAGCCTCTGCTTCCCCAGCCTCCTGGCTGACCAGTCATGACAGAACTTTGACCAGAAACCTCAAGGAATTCCAATTTACTTAGAAATTGCTTCCCCTTTCACCAGTGTTTGCTGGTGTGAAGCTTCTCTGTAGCTTTGCCATTTAGTGCAAGACTGAGTCAGTGCATTTAGACAAGAGCATCATAATGCTGGCCATGTCACACACGGGGTTTCTCATGTCACAACCTGGCAGTTCTCACTGTCATCTCGTGATGCAGCTTCGGGACAACTGTGCTTTTTCATAAAATGCTTCAGGACTCTTTGTGCCTACTCAGAAATGGCTTGGAGGACTTGGACAGCTCTGAATCACCAGCAGATGCTGCTTGGCAACATTCCCCAGGGGCTTGTGGAGTACATGCCATTCTCAACTGGTCACTGTGTGGAGGCTGCTTCCCCAGGTCACCATTCTTCCTGTTTGTGATCACATGAGGACAAGGCTTTCCTGTACGAGGATGCTTCAGCACTTTCATTTCTGTACAGATTTCTGCCATGAGCATTTATCAGGCCAGACTTCCATGCCACCAATGTATTAGAAAAGAGGTACAGGAGAGCCTGTTGAAGGGAACAGCCCCAAATAAGCATTGCTGCCAGTCTGGAGAAGCCCAAGCAGTGTGGTACAGCCACAGCCATGAGGTCCACGTGCACCTACATCCTAGAAAATCTCCATCTGCCCACAGATGAATGTAAGGAAAAGGCCTTTTATAGTCAGGTGGAAGCTGAAGCCATGGAGGGGAAGTGGGATCATGTGAAGTGTGATGAAGACATGTCCTCCAGCAGCTCCACCGTGGGTCGCTGTGGCAGTGGGAATTCAAGATCTGACTCTACACAACACACCAGACCAAACTCTCCATGGAAGTGAACAGCTTTCAGCTGCACCAGAGTTATCCTGGGGGCTAGTTTTGGTGTGTCATCCGTGGAGGGCAGCAGGAGAAGGCAGGTATTCTTATCTGACTCGAACCAGCCCACGCAGCGCTGGCAATCCCTGGTGTGTAATCGAGGGCCAAGCCAAGAAACCCGATCAGTGCTGGGGCCTCCAGCTGCTCCTGCACTACATCATAAACCTGCTCCATACACCTGCTCATATAACCCAATTCCACGGGGGAACAGCCTCCCTGACCATCCCCAGAGATCAGCTTTGGCCTGATGAATGAAGCTGGCCAGCCCCTGGCATTGTAGCTAATATAGTTAGCATTGTCTTCCCACTGCTCAGGGTTTGTTAGCACGCTTCTAGCTTTTACAGGATGAGTTTGGAGCCTTGGAACTGTCTTCTCCTTCACTGTTCAGTGGTCAGTAAATCCACAGAGAGATGCAAGGCACAAGAAGGTGCAGACACAAGTTTCTGCATGGGCACTCAAGACTGGCCCTTGTAACACCGTGAGCTGGAATGGGAACGCAGCCAGAGCTGAATGCAAGGATCTTGCTCTCACTGTCCTCTAGAAACAGACAAGGAGACACAAACATCCCTTGCAAAAGCAAGAGTGAGTTTTCAAGAAAATTTCAGGAACAGTATTTATCTAGACTCAAACAAAGGTCCCCTACATCACTAAATGGCTCATACTAATGACAGTCCCTGTCAGGACAAAGCTTGATCCTTTCTGATCCTTGGGGTAAGCAGAAAAAGACTCAGCACCAAATGGAGGTAGATTTGTATCCCACTCTCACATTTTCATTCTTCCTTTTCCTCAAAATTCACAGGAATGTTTCCACAATGCAGCAACATTAAAGGGAATATGATACAGCAATATCCTGTGGGGAGGCAGCTGTAAGTCAATTATGAGCTACCTTTAAGCCAAGAAAAAGTCTCTGAATTTAAGAGGAGAGACACCAATGAAGTCCTACTGGGACAGACTCTACAAATAAAAGAAAGAACATTTTTGCACCATTTCTTTTGAAAAGCACAGAAGAGCAGCACTGGGCAGCAATAAAGTTTTCCCTGTGATCCACCAGGGGACTCAAAGACTCCAGAGGAGATGTACATTCCTCCAATAAATGACAAAGGAACAGCATTCCCCCTTTCCTTGCTGGTTGCAGTGAAGTCAAAGCAGATGCAGTGACCCACAGCAAGTCAGGGTTTGAATTGGCCACTCCATGACCCAGACTTTTCCAAGAGCTCTAGGAAGATGCTCCCCAGCAGAACCTTCAGCTGGTCCATTTGTTACAGGTTCTTCTCCTGCCCCCACAGCAGGCTGGATTAAATAACATCAAGGACATCTGCTGTCTGCTGTTCTTTTTCTTTCATCCCTCCCCCAGGCAGAGACCAGCCTGGCAGGAACTCCAGCTCCCTTGCATTGTTTTGGATCTCCCTCAGGCAAAGAGGTGGAGAGGAGCCCTCCAGGTCACATCTGACAGTTCCTTTTAGCAGTGTAATTGTAAATATTTGGGACAAAAGCCTTCTGGATCTACTCAAACCAGGCTTTTGCCAGTGCAGAAAAAGACACACATGCCAGTGAGTATTTTGTTTAACTCTGTGTCCTGGCTCTTTCCTAACTCTCCAGGTGAGGGATGGGAGGTGACCTCAGGCCAAGCAAAGTCAGTCTGTGGTCTTTCCCCCTGGAGGCAGTGGGTAGGATCAAACCTGCAGCCCCACAGTATCCAAGTGTCTGACAAGCACAATAAATGCATTTGTCTTCTCATCTCCTGGTGCAATGGACCACTTCACTTGCCTGCCTCTGGTGCAGAGTCCAAGCCCCATTCCAGAACCCCAAAAGAGTTCTCCACCCAAAACCTCCAAAATTCCTAAGGGGTTGGCACCAAGGAAAAGATGCCATATCTCCCTGCCCCAAAACTAAATTGTGGCTCTTGGATTCCTGCACACCACTTGCAAAGAAAAGAAATAAAATTGCTCCTTTCTAAGACGAAGAAGTGGTTGCAGGTCCTTTCCAGGTACAGGTGAGCTGTCATGACACTGGTTTGGATAACAGGATTGGCCTCCCTTAGCCTGGATCCAGCCTTGCAGCCTCAGCAGATACCATTCCTTCCAGCAAGGTAAGTTAAGGCAGCAGAGAGAGGGAGTAGATCCCTGTGCACATGCCATGTCCCACTGACAACCAGCCTCAGCCCTCCCAATAACTTCTTCCTTTGTCTTTCCCTTGGTAAGATGTACACCTGGTGCCTTGTCTGGCCTTTGTCTCACCTGCTTCCCTGTCCCTGCAGCATCAAAAGGCATCCCCAGAAGTTCTGGCAGTGCAGTACGAGTGCTTCGTTGCAGGGCAATTGATTTCACTGTCTCTGAGGCAGACAGCATCACTGGGGACTGAAATAACTTCAAACCAGCTTAATTGATTAAGCAAAGCAGCTGAAATGGATATTAGGACCGTGTATGGGCCACAAGTATGAAAGGCAAAGAGCATGGCAAAGCACATGAATGCCAGCCTCCAGCTGTGCTGAAGGGAGAGGAATGACAGGAAAACAGGGAACTTTTTTTCCTCATTTCATTCAATCTCAGCTTCACAGAACTGGAGAATAATTTGGGTTGTCAGGGACCTCTGGAGGTCTGCAGCACAGTGCCCCGATCAAAGCAGGTCTGGGTTCAAGGTCATCTCCAGTTGTTCAGGGCCTTGCTCCATTGAGTTTTGATTCTCTCTGAAGTTTCAGACTGCTCCACTCTCCCTGGGCTTCTCCTCTAGTGCTTCAGTGCTCTCATGACAAAGATGCTTTTTCTTATGCCCAAAGTGAATTTCCCTTCATGCAGCTTGTGTCCATTTCTTCATCCTTTGTTAAAGCTGTCTTCTCAATATCCCTCCTTTAAACACAGCAAAAAGGTGCCTTACCCCTTTTGCCTTCTCTTCTCCTGAGCTAAACATTCCCTTTGACCCAGAGTTAAACACTTTGACTTTAAAGTGAGAAAAGCAGCGGCAATGAGGGCTGGATTTTGGTGGGAGGGGTTGATGCCACCTCCCCTTTCAGCCGCTTTTCACACTTTGCTTTCCAGCTGAAATTGTTCAGCAATTTGCAGTTTGAAAGTGTAAATGTGTTTCTGATGACCAAAAGTCACATTTCTCATCAAACCGAATACTTACTAGAAAAAGTGTACCCAAGGAAAATCACCAGAAATTGGGTTCCTTTGAAAAATTTCACCCATTCTCAGCATCCACCCCCTCAGCTCTCTTGGGTGTTAAATATTAAAGTAAGGAGTTGCTGGCTTTGATACAGAAGTAGTAATTCTCTGCCTGAGGTATTTCCTTTCCTGGCTCTCCTCCCTTTCAACTCGGAGTGATTTGATTTTTTTTCCAATTTTTTTTTTTTTCTAATTCTGTAGTATTTGCCTATTTCCAACACCTCCCCCACGTGGCATGATGTCAAATCAGCAGCAAGCAGGCCAGCAGGAATGTGTGTTCCTATTACATTCAGCTCTAGAGGGGAAGTTTTTAAGACACAGTTGATAAAATCATCCTTCTGCAGGGCAATTGCTCAGCAGAAGTCCCTCTTGCAGGAATGTCACCGTGTGCTTCCCACTGCAAGGTGGCCAGGAGGCTCCTGCTGTTACCAGCAGATGGTTGGAGGGTCAGCACCACAGTGCCAGGGCTCTCTGGATGGCTTCCCTGGGAAGCAGGTGAGCAGCATTATTGCTCTGTGTCTGGGGAGGAAACGCAAGACCACAGCCAAAATTTGGGAACCCCTCAAAGTGTGTTTGGAAGGGTCACCTCTGTCAGAGGCAGCACAATTTCCAGTTGTCCCAAACCCTGTCCAGCTCTTGGCCTCTGCAATCCTGTGAGGGAGTGAGGTCTGCAGGCCAGTTTGAAATTTCCCCCTTGGAATTTGCTCTTCCTGTACAAATTCCCTCTTCTTATTACTTTTGTCCCATATTAAAGGCTAAGAGAACAGCAGCACCTTTTCTGTCTGAGAAATGAGATAGAGGCACATGTGAAACAAATGATCCCAGAATCATTTCCTTAACCCACTAACACATAAATGAAAGCACTTCAGTTTCCTCTTTTTTTTTTTTTTAAAGAAACCAAATCCTTTCCTGTTCCAGCTCAGCCCGAGTGTTATTAAATCAGCCATCAGAAGATGACCAGACTCAAGGAATTAGATTAGAGAGACACCCACAGAGGAGGTGTGAGACCCCACATTTGTTACAGGTCTGAGCTTCAGCTGGCTCCAAGGAGATAAATGTGTGCCGTTCTGGGCTCTGCTCCCAGACCTGGGACCTGATCTCTTCCCATCCCCAGAGACCCAAAACTTTGTGTGCAGCTCTCACCACATCAGAACAACACTTATACCCAGTGAGGCAGGATATACACCCTTCTGCTTCAAAAACTTCAGGTAACATGCCTGAAAAACTGCTTTAGGGGGGGAACTGAACTGGTGAAGACTCTGAACATGGTCATGGGAGGCAGGCTCCAGGAAGATGCATGAGCTGCGATGCTGCTGGTGCCCCACTCCACTTTCCCTAATGCTGGGGACAATGGTGATCTATTTATTTCATTACAGACCTTTGCTGTGTTTTAAGCTGCTGCTAATTAGAAACGTCTGCTTCAATTGCCACTGTAACACTGATTTAGTTTCATGTAGTTTTAAGTGGACTGAAATGTTTCCATCTATAATATTTCTCTCCTGCTCGCCTGCAAACAAGAAAGATAAATGCTTATCAACCTGACAGATAAGCCAGACACAACTAAAGTGAATTATTTAGATAACTAACATTTATCAGGCAGTCACTGCATATTCCCGTATTCCTGGAGTGTGGCTTTCCTGGACAACAAAAAGAGAGTGTATGACTTGATTGCAGAAACCTGAAATACATTTCTTGCCATAGGGATTATAACAGGCCTTTGCAAACACAAAGAATTGTATCTTTAAAAAGCCCTGTTGCCACATATTTTGTAGCAAAATCTCACTGTGAAACCTGGCAGTGGAGAGTCATCTGCATTTTCAGTCAACTTCATCAGCTTCTCCTTGATCTGAGACCCTGACCCACAAGTCACAGTCTGCCTGAGACGTGGGCATGCAGCAGCAAAAATGTCCTGCATTTCCACACCCAGCTGGACATCTTCCCTTTGATGACATAAATAACCCTGAGCAGAGTTTTTTTTTGCAAGCAGGACCCTTAAATGTAGGCAGCTGTGCATCCCTGCCTGCACATGAGCTAAATGTCTGAGCTCCCAGAATGGTGAGCAGAGATCTGGGCCTTGGTTTGGGGTTGTCCAGTGGACACCTGACATGTCTCAAGATTGTCACACACCTGTATGGCTGGTGCAAGCAAGGACCTTTGGGACACCCTTCTGGGGCAGAGTTGGAGTCCATATCAGGGTTCTGAGCCCACCTCAAAGACACAAAGGGGGTGGGAAGGGAGTTGTGACTGTCCCCAGTCCAGTCCCATGGACAGAGGGAGCGATTCACATGCTCAGCTGGTGCCTGTCCATTCTAGAGAAAGCTGATTTTCCCCCCCAGCTCCCCTGGCTCTGTTGAATGACCCTTCACCAGCTACAGTGGAGGAGAGCCTAGACCTCATTTGGACACCCAGTATTAGATGCCAAATTACTTTCATCTTAATTTCACCCCAAATTGCCTCTTGTGTGCACTGGACCAGGTCACATCGCCCTCAAGTGGAGAATGATCACAATGAGCAGCCCCAGACAGAGATCACCCAGAGGCTGTTTTCTTTTGAGGACACTGAAAAAAGCAAGGATCTACCCAGTCCTCCAGGACAACGGGTGCTGTGAAAGAGCTGAGTTGCAAGAACACAAAGATTTCAAAAGACAGACCAAAAAAGCTACAATGGAGAAGCCATAATTCACACTGGCGAGCCCCCACCATAAGTCAGCAGCCCCGTACCGTTCCATTATGATAGCATCTCACCCAACTCAACATCAAAGAAAAGGTGGTAGCAAAGCCAAGACTATAATTCACCTCTCCTGGATACCCACGGTGTGCATTAATCACCAGAGAAAAGTGTTTGCTTTATGGCCTGACTCACTGTCCAACCGGCGTGCTGAGTGAGGTTGGGCCCCTCTGCTGAAATATGCATGAAATATTTTCTTGTAAAAAGAAATCAAAATAGGAGATCAAACTG
Organism: Pseudopodoces humilis; assembly: GCF_049639895.1. NCBI lineage: Eukaryota > Metazoa > Chordata > Aves > Passeriformes > Paridae > Pseudopodoces > Pseudopodoces humilis. The sequence continues at coordinate 147,439,177 of NC_142200.1, forward strand.
AACTGATGTGAGCAGCCTGACTTCTGGCAGCTTCTAGCACCAGGGTGCTTGGCTTTGAAACCTTACTATTGTTCTTGGTTGGATTTTCTCCAGGTTACGACAAAAACAAAAACAAACAAAATCAAAGCGGTGATGTAAGAACAAGAGCTCTTTTATATGGAAATGTACTGATGATGCCCAGCCATGTCTAGAGAGAATAATCTGAACCTATAGATGAAGGTACAGCTCTTGGCAGCTTGAGGGAATGGCTGGTGGTAGTGACAGGTGATTATCTCCAGTTTGGAAGCTTTGCCAGAGCACAGTACTCACTGTGCTCTGTTTACTTGCTGGATGGGAGAAGAATGCTGGAAACAAAATGTTATGAATCCTTCACCTGGCTCTGGAAGGAACATAGCAGCAGCAGCAGCTGACCTCACAGGACACACAGAAAATGCAAAGCTGGGATCTCTCCCAGGAAAGGGACCTTCCCTGCTTACATATTTTCCTCTTTCAGCTTGATTTCTTAATCCCTTCTTATCTCCTGCGTGGGTGGACCTGTTACTTGAAATTCTCTTCCTCCTTGTCTCTATTCTTTTCCTCAGAGTCTGCCCCTTCATTCAGTCTCCTAATTTATCCTGTAAACTTGATCTCCAGCCTTTAGAAATGGTTGAGCTCTCCACCCAAAGTGAGTGGCACAGATCTGTTCCAGGTTTATGACAAACTGTTCTGGTTGCCTTGTATGTACCAAGAAAATGGTTGGGGTCAAAAGAAAGTGGCTTCTGGAAAGTGCATGTTTCCACTGCAGCATAGCCTGTACCTAACCTTTTCCCAGATCCCCCTTCTAATCTCAGCCTGGAGCAGCATGTGTGCAGCCCATTTTACAGCACAAGGACCTAATTACATTTTCCAGCTGTGCAGCTGCATCCAGCTGATGCCTGCACCCTTCCACTTTTACCAGGGCAGCTTTTCCTCTTTCATCCCTTCTGTTTTTATGCATCAGGCCGTCCTTTTCCACCCAAGCCCACTTAACATCTGCCCAGTTTGCTGATTGCTCTCTGGGAAGCACAAAAAGGAGCCCATGCTCTGCTGCACCATATCAGCTTTGGCAGCAGCTGATGGCTTTTGCCCTCCCCATTGCAAGATGCTTTCCTGCTCCTCCATCTCCATCCAGCTAGCCATTCTTCTGGGAAGGCACCATCTCCTGCCAATGTGGACAGGAGCATGGGCACAAAAAGGGAATCCAGCAAGGTACAGTTGGTCTGGGAACCAAAGCAGCTGCTCTGAGGGTGGTGGATAGGCAAGGGGTCACCACAACAGTGTCACCACAACAATGTCACCATGACACCCAAGATACAGTGCAGTGGAGAAGTGAAGGAGGGGTTTAAATGCAAGAGAGAAGAGGAGTAATGCTCTCCAAGAATCCCTTGCTCATCAAAACCAAAAGCAATCTTTTGCTTGATGAGAAGCAATGAGAAATGTGTTCCCCAGGCAGTCACAACATACTCTGAGTTTCATATTCTATCCCCTACCAAGTTTCATGGAGCATTTCATGGCATGTAAGGGACCATCAAACTTTATCTCCCCTCTACAACAGGCTGTGAGCCAACCCCTTTTGGAGCTTGGCAATGTAGATTTGGAAACAGTTCTTGGCTGAAAAGGAGGCAACACTGCTGCAGGCTGTGGCCAAGAGCTGGAGGTACCAAGGCACCACAACCAGAGGTACCTCATGGCCTCTTCCCTGCAGGATGCTGGGGACTAAGGATGTGCCCCTGGATAATCCTGAATCTTAACATCATTCTGCAAACCAAGCTCACTGGCAGCAGAGAAGCCTGGATGAAGGTAGAGCTGAGCTGCAGAGCTCTCTGAATGTGAGCCAGCCCAAGCATGCTGGGCATCACAGCTCTGGTCCAGTTTTGCTCAGCAAACAGTGGAGTCAGTACAAGTTTGATCTGTCTTGACCAGACCAATCTACAAATGATTACCTGGAAGGGCTTTAGACATCCTGTTTAAACCTAACCCTTCTGTGGACATCCCATCTTTACATGGGAAATGTAGCATGAGCTAGTCTGGCCAGTAGGTAGAGCCTGAGAATGTCAAAGGTGTGAAGTGTTTGGGGCTTTTCCTGGGGAAAAGGCTAAGAGGAACAGCTTGAGTGTCATGCAGCCAGGAAACAATTTTTTCCTTATTCAGATTAAGACAAAATGGTGTGATTGTAGCCATCTGTTTCATCTAGATGAGGATATTTTTAATTATTTCTTAAGAAGTAAAAGAGGGCCCAATTGCATTCCTGTCCCCAAGCTGGCATTCATACAATGTCCTCCACCAGCAGATGCCACAGCCTTGCATGAAATTTAGTCACAACACTTATGCCAAATTTCTAGTAGTCAATTTCCCTATTATCCTTTAAGAAAAAAAACAAACCAAAACCAGACAAAAAACCACTATAATTCCCTTTTGATTGTAAGCTTATATGTTTCCTTGTTTTACGTTGGGTTTATTTCCATTTGTGTTAACATTTGCCTACAGCTCCTGTCAGTTCCACAAGTAACTTTCCCATGCCATATCTGCCTTGCTTTATCTTTTGTTTGCCCATTGTAGTAACTGATTACATTGTTGAGCAAAATTTGCTTTAATCTGTCACCATGAAAGTCTAATCATTTTGGGGCAGGCTGCCTGAATTATTGTGAATGATTATCTCATGTCTGTGAATCAATGGAAAATAGGTAAATAGAGAAGAATTCTGAGCACCCTGAGGATGCTGAGGCTGCACAGACTCAGGACACATTTGAGCTGTGGCTGAGTTAGTGACAGAACCTCAAGGAAGTTCATGGTTTATGGACTCTATATGAGACTTGCTTTCTGCCCTAAAAGAGGGAAGTGACTTTTCCTCTGCTACCTGCTGCCTGCAGTGCCTGTCCTCCTTCAGGTGCCAGAATCTTAGTTTGCAGTGTCTGAGGGCTGAGCTCTCACCCTGGGTGGGCTCAGGCTTGGATCCCACATCTCATCACAGTGGCAACCCCTTCCTTACATAAGCTCCTTCCCCCTGCCAGCCACGACAGCAAAGCCGACTGCAACTTTTCCTCCCCCGATTTCCAGTTCCCTCCTGAGTGAGCCATCGGGGCCACCCATGCAGGACTCCCTGGCTTTCCACAAAAGTCACTGGGATGTACCTCCACTCTCTGAAGGTGTGAGCTCAGCATCAAGCCAGGCTTGCTGAGTCACAGGCCCCGGGATGGTGTCACCATCTCGCTCCAGATGAGTCACCACGGTGAGGAGTCACACGCTGCATCTGCACTGCGCATTTATGGCAGCGTTACATCAGCCCTGCCAGCTGGGAAATTGTTTGTGTGGAGTAACCATGGAGAGGGAGGAAATGCTGAGGAGGACAGAGAGGTGAGGGATGAGGAAAAACCAACAGGGGAAAGCGTGTTCCACCTCCACAGCCCTGGAGTACAAAAGGAAATATTTGCCTGTGTTGGGGTTTTTTACCCTCTCTTTTCCATGATGTCCGTAACTGGGAGAAGTGGAAATGTTGTAAGAGGCAGCCTTGTGGTGGCATCAGCAGGGTCTGGAGCCCCTACAAATCCCACAGGGAAGTGCACTGGCACAGTGGATTCAGCTCGGATGAGCTTTTCCCAAGAGAACAGCTTTAGGCAGATGCATCCAAGGTGCCAGGCAGGGTCACCTCACCAGTCCTTTCGTCTCACCCTGCACACTCTGTGATCATTTGGCTCAAAAATCATAACTAAGTGATTGCTGAGGGCAGATCCCAAAACCTCACTGCCTTGCTCTTGCTGATATTTTGTGAGAAATAGGGTCAAGAAGGCAGGAAAAGTGATGGCTGTGTAACTTAGGTCCTACCAGCTGCAGGTACCTCACATGTGTCCTCTTCCCTCCGTCAGTGTGCTTTGTACCATCCAGAGCACATTTACAAGGAAATGAAAAATTAAAAAAAAAAAATAAAATCCCCTCAGGTTATTTTTTAAAGAAAGGTGAGATCCCTTTTTCCAGGAATATTCACACCACAGGACTTTTAAAAGGTAGTAAAGGATTATGATGTTACTATAATGCTAATATTATGATGTTACTATTATATTTTTATAAATGGTTAATCAGCCAATAGATACAGCCACCAATAAATGTTCCCATAGATATGGGTTTAGCATCTGTTAGAGATAGCATTTGTATCTACACTATCACTTTACTCTCTATCAAACCACTGGATTAGTCATAGGCATGGTCAGTTTTTCTCTTTTATTATTGGTCTCCGGGCCAGAAACACCTTTAAGCAATGAGTTTTACAAGGCTGCACATCCAGCTAATCCTGAACATTATTCATTTGTCCACCTGCCTTGTAGAAACATCTCTCCCTTCAAACAAGGGGAGGGGGCTGCACTTGTGATTGTGACACAAACCCCAGTGAGATGGGACAGAAAATATTCCTGTCTCTTCACAGGTTGTACCGTGAATGTTCACAAGAAACAGAAATAAAGTCTCTTTTTCACTGCAATACAGAGCTCAGCATCTCCTTTTATTCACAGTAAAAGTCAGCTGAAAATGTTCTTTCGGCAAAGATAGGGTGAATTTTGTGGTTTTGTTTTGTTTTGTTTTTAATCACCTGAAGTCAAGAAAACAGCAAAAGCAAGTGAACATGTTTATAGACTGATTTGTAAGGCAGAGAAAGCTGTACTTTGCACCACTGAGAACCAACGTGCACACAATGGATAAACACACAATGAGAACAAGCAAGTTTAATTTTCTTTCCAAACAAAACTAGACAAGGCAAAGATTATCCCCTCCTTGGAGCTGCCTCTGCGAAGTTACCTGCTGAAACTGCTCTACCTTCCCTCTCTGGCGTGTTTACCTCAGATTGCACATAAAAATTAGATATGCCAGGGTAAAAATAGCAGCACATTCTATCAGACAGAAGATAAATCTCCTTTTCAAGTCATTTTATTTAAATGCACTGGTACTTTTTGAACTCCCTCATGCTGGGACCAGTTTCCAGCCAGTCCATACAGCAGCAGCTCAGTCCCTTCAGGCAAGGAGTGAGATGTGCTGGTGGTTACCAGCTGCAGAGCTAAAAAATGCACCCACGGTGCAGGGACTGAGTGCTGAAAGCAATTAAAGACATTTAGCAGCTCCCTGAATAGTGTGACCTCTTTCCAACCAAAGTCTGTCTCAATTCCCACGTGGGAGGTTCCTCATTGCTGCTGGCTAAAACTGTTTCTTCTAACAGAAAACCACCTATGTAAGTGTTTCACAACCTCACCAGACTCTCAAAATCCACAAGTTAGTAAAAACTGCCCAAGGTTACTCTCCACAGCCTAGATCCTGGCATGAACAGTATTTCTCTTTAGTTACTTTCCCAGAAGAAGTACCCTGACATGACTGGCTGCCGTGCACCTCAGGATACAGAAAACCTGTTGCAGGCTCCTTCTCAGAGCCAGAAAGCCAGGAGCAAACTCTGTCTGATGAGCACTAAGAAAGGCTGGGATTAACTTGATTTTTTGGCAGAACCAAATTTACAGCTTGTCTACATGATGATGTTATTTCAAACAAATGGAGAATGTGAATTAAAGGCACGGTGGTTGTGCCAAAATGGCTCTGTGTGTGCACTCTTTTTTTCCTTTCAAAATCCATGCTTCTTTCTGGGAGGGACTGGGACAGAACAGCCATGCCAGGCAGGTCTCAGGTGACATCAAAACCTCAGGGACACATGTGAAAGCACGGGCAAGGACTTCCCTGAGCCCTGGGAACGCTGCTGGCAGCGTGACAAGGTTGAGGGACAAAGGTTGAAAGGGAGAGCCAAAATTCATGCATGTTAGTGCTGAGCTGTGTTTGCCAAGAGAGACTGCCCAGGTTCTGGGAGGAGCTGGGGTGTTTTGCCAGCCTGACCTTAGAGCATGGAGGTGAACTGATTAAACCATTCGGGAACTGAACCAGTTTTACTTTTACATTGGACCAATATATGTACATTTTTCATGTCTTGGTCTCTAAAACTCTCTGGAGCAGGCGAGCACATCTGGAATGCTGCACAGAGGTAAAGGTTTCTGGTTCTTCACATGGAGCATCCCAAGCCCTCCTTGTCCATGGTGAGCTCCTGCTGCCCCACTCCCAGGTGTGCCTGTCAGATGTAGCTGTGAGGTGCTTTTCCAGCACCAAATCATGGCACTTTCAGGCCACATGTGAATATCTTGACCAAGGCAAGTTGCCACCTGATCCCCTTAAAGGTTTGTGAGGTCCTGCTGTGATTCTTCTCACCCAAAGCAGGTGTTCAGAACAGATCAGGGGAACCCTTCCTGCAAGGAGAGATTGCTCTGTGCCATCTTGCTGCTCATCCTGAAAGAGCAGGATCCCCCCTCACCATCAGATGACCAAGGACAGAGAAAATGTGTCTCAGCTAGAGGGATGTGGGGGTCAGCAGACATCTGAAAAACATCTACTAAAGCAGACCTTCAGGCCCTGTATCTGTGATAAAGAAATCTGTGTGGTGTGTTTCAAGTCCAGCTCCAGCTATCAGCTTCTGAAAGTAAAGTGTATTTGGATTCAGGTTCAGATGAAAAATAGATTTAGGTCAGAACCTGAATTCCTGAGTGTGCATCTCACTCTGGACTTCATTTCCCACTTCTTTAAAAGTGTCCCTTGCTTACAACTAGAGATTGAGAAAAACACACAAAATAAAGTGGAAATTTTCCTCAAAGACTAATGTTGTTGAGATCTGGCAGAAAAATAGAAGACAGGTTTTATTTTGTCAACTGTACATAAACACAGGCATTTCATAAACAAGGAATTGATTCAATTGTTTCCAGAGGTATGAGAGTGAGTGAGAGAGCTGAGATTTAGCTATTAAAAACAATCTCAGGAGAGGGAGGGAATTAGTCTCCAGTTGAGCCAGATATTTCCCTCTCAAAAAATAAATGAATCAAAGTCATGCTCAGTCAGCCAAATTATCCAAGCAGCTGCCAGCATCCCTGGTTTCTGGGGTTTATGTGATTTTGTGAGAGGAATGCTGTATTCTCTCTAAATGGAGCAACCTGAAGAGGGTCAGGACTGCAGAGAGTCCCAGTTTGGGGATTTTTAAATAAGACAAAGCTGGTGAGTTTTACAGCCACTCCATGATCCAGATGCATGGATTTGATTTGTAGCTTGCTGCCCAGCCCCCTTTGGACTCAATGTGCCTGCACAGCTCCCTGTGTGGGTCACTCCCAGAGTCCCTGCCATGCTGGGAGCAGCTCTGGGAGCTTCCCCCTGTGCCATAGGGAGGTCCCACCCCTTGGTCCCCCACTTTGCTTTCCTGTACTCTGCTCTGGTTCACACAAGGTGGGCCAAGATGAGCTTCATAGGATCACAGGGCCATAGAACTGTGTTCTGTGTTGGAAGGGACATTTAAAGGCCATCCAGTCCAGCTCCCCTGTAATGAGCAGGGTCACCTTCAGCTAGGTCAGGTTTCTCTGCCCCATCCAAATCTTGAATCTTTTCAAGGATGGAGCATCTCACAGCCAAGCTGTTCCTGTGCCTCACCACCTTCATTGTAAAAAATTTCTACTTTATATTTAGTCTGAAACTATCCTCCTTTTATTTAAGACTATTGCCCCATGTTCTATTGCTAGAGGCCGTACTAAAAAGTCTGTCCCCATCAAAATTAAGTCACTTAATTAGCTCTGGGCAGGGTGCTGCCCCACACAGCTCTTTAATCCCCTCCCATTACATAGCAGCCACAGCAGCAAGGGCACAGATCAGCATCTGCTACACGACCTCAGCTCCCAGCTTCCCTCAGCATCTCCAGCTGGTCCCATGCAGAGCAGCCAAGAGCTGGTTTTTCACAACCTGGTCCCTGGAAATGTGTAACTGGCTTGAAACACTTCCTTCTCTTTTCCAAAGCTGTCCCACGGAGTGTGGTTGCTGAGGTGAGCCAAGGCCTTGGCAGGTCCAGAGGTTCTGTGTGTCCCCTTGGTGGGACCAGATCATGCTGGACAGCTGATGTAAGGGTACATGAGCTATGTTTAGCATTCCAGAGAGTGCAGAGTGCTCTCAGACATAGAGGGATGAGATGTAAGCTGAGCTCAGTGCTTGAGCCCTTTTGCTGGAGCCCCCACTCTGCAGTGACTCCCAGGAGTACAGCAGGGCCCAGAAGTGTCACTCAGTGGGGACATTCCCACCTATAGAAGCCACCTCCAAGCACCACCCACACGTAACAAAGGCTGTGGAGCCCAAATTTCCCCTCGCAACATGACAGCATCCCCTGGCTCCCTTCCCCTGCTCTGACTCACAGCCTGAACTCAGCGCTGGGCAGGGGGCCAAGGAGGAGTCACGTTTAACTCACAGCTCCCCGAAAACCTCCTTCAGGGAGGGACTTCTGCTTAAGGATGGCGTGAAGCAGCTCCAGAGGCCAGCCCTGCAGGACAGAGGGGCTGGGAGGCAAGGGTAGCAGGGCTGCTCGCCCTCTCCTGCAGTGCTGCATCCTGCCCAGCTCCCTTCTCTCCTGCCCTTCTGCATCCAGCCCAGCTCCCCTCCACTGCCCTGCTCCATCCCACCCATCTCCCCTCTCCTGCAGTACTCCATCCCACCCAGCTCCCCTCTCTCCTGCCCTTCTGCATCCCACCCATCTTCCTCCTCTCCTGTCCTGCTCCATCCTGCCCAGCTCCCTTCTCTCCTGCCTTTCTCCATTCCACCCATCTCCCCTCCAGTGCCCTTCTGCATCCCATCCACCTCCCCTCTCCTGTCCTGCTCCATCCTGCCCAGCTCCCTTCTCTCCTGCCTTTCCTGCTCCATTCCACCCATCTCCCCTCCAGTGTCCTTCTGCATCCCATCCACCTCCCCTCTCCTGCCCTTCTGCATCCCACCCAGCTCCCCTCTCCTGCCCTTCTGCATCCCACCCAGCTCCCCTCTCCTGCCCTTCTCCATCCCACCCAGCTCCCCTCTCCTGCCCTTCTCCATCCCACCCAGCTCCCCTCTCCTGCCCTTCTCCATCCCACCCAGCTCCCCTCTCCTGCCCTTCTGCATCCCACCCAGCTCCCCTCTCCTGTCCCGCTGTGGCTGAGGGACGGGGCTGATGGCGAGTGTCAGCCCCGGCTGCCTCCCCGGGCTCTCTGTGCTCCCATCAGGGAGGGCACAGGAGCTCAGCCGGCCCTGCCAGAGCTGGGGATGCCAGTCCCGGCTCCAGGTGGGCCCGGCTCGGCCAGCGGAGCTCCCTCGGCCCCGGGGAGCTCTGGGGATTCTCCGCAAGCAGCGCTGGCAGCGGCCCCGGGCACAGCCGCATCTCCTGTCCTGGCTGCGGGCACACGGACACCGCGGTTTGCCGGTGGCTGGCACGGCTCAGACCCTGCCCTCCGTCACCAGAGGTGGAATTCAGCAGCTGGATGTGAGCCATTCCCCTCTGGAATGAGTGCAGGAGGATGGAACCATGCCAGCATCCCTTCCCCTCTCCTGGTAGTTCCCCCACAGCCTGTACAAAAAGCAACTGGGCAGTGAGAACTGGAAACATCTGGATGAAAAGGATTGTTGGAGAATACCTCTTTTGGAGTGAATAGTTTATTTTTGGGTGAATATTGTAATTTTTCCATAACTGGCATTTCTGCACAGGTACAGGGACATGGATTAAAAAACACCCTTGCAGTATGAGGGGCTCTTCTTGTAGCAGTCTGAGCCCTTGGAGGAAAACTTTCCCTGTGGGGAAAACTCCCACTTTTGGGAAATTTGCAGAGTGTTTAGTCCTAGGGCTCTAGGAATATTTCTGTGAGTCCTTAGTGCTTGCCTGCTGTTGGTCAGATCCCAGTGCAACCACCTGGATCCATGTCGGTGTCTGGGTCAGTGTGTGGAAGATTTAGACCTGCTCAAATTGAAATATATATTAAAAAAAAAAAAAAAAAAAAAAAGAGGGAGGGAAGGAGAGACCAAGAAAAGAAAAAAAAAAACAAAAACATATTTTTTTTATGAAAGGCTGTCTGAAAGATGGATTACCATCAAAACCAGAATACAAACTGGAAAATACGAACAAAACAGAGAAAGAGTTAAAGAGTTTTGGGCAAGAAGGATCCTGACCTTCCTGAGCAGCCAAGGAGACTTGGAACCTGGCATGAGACTCACACATGGAGTGACAAATGCAGAAGCTTATAAGCCATGCCATATAAATAGGGAGGTCTCAGAGCATCTCAGCACAGGTCCTGATGAGATGGGAACAGACTCACAGGTTGTGGGAGACAGCATATGGCCTCACCACTTGCAGTATCAGGGCTGCAATGAGCCAAAAAGGTGGCTTCTGGTCTGGTGGCTCTTTACTGTGACAAATGGTGTCACTGAGTCCTTCAGCTGGATGCCATCTGCCCACCCCTCCTGCAAAGCTGGTCTGGAGCTTTTCAGCAGAGATGCTAAAAAGGTTGGATTTAAGAAAAGGTTCTTCACTCAGAGGGAAGTTGGGCACTGAACAGACTCCCCAGGAAATGGTTACAGCCCAAGGCTGACAGAGCCCCAGGAGCATTTGGACAACAGTCCCAGGAATAGGGTGGGGTTTTTGGGATGTCCTGTGCGGGGCCAGGAACTGGATTAAATGATCCCTGTGGGTCTTTTCCAGCTCAGGATATTCTATAATTCTATGCAGAGAAACTGTAATTCTGGCATTGACCCTTGGAGGTATATCCACGGACAGCTGGGTGGGATCTATTTCTCCCCTGGTGTATCTGCACTGCTCTCAAATGAGGCAAGTGCAGAGACACTCTGGGCTTCTGCCTCCCCTCTGCTCCTGGCGCTGCCCAGCGCTGGCTGGTCTTGGGTCAGGCACAAAGAAATGACTGCATTGGAGCAGTTCCAGGGTCAAGAACTCCCCTTACTGCTGTGACCACCAGCAGGTGCTCCAGAGGAGAGCAAGAGGCTCTCTCACAGCTTTTGTTTTGCCCTTCAACCTCACATCTGCTTGCCGTGTTCACTGCCTTCTCTCAAAACACACACAATTACCTTGGTTTTGGTTCATGGGGTTGAACGTGGCCACGGTCCCTAACTGGGCCTGCTGGGTCAGCTACAGCACTAATGTCTGTAATGCTCAATTGGGAATAACTTGCCCTCAGCAATCCAGCTCCTGTCTGCAGGAGATGGGGTCGTGAAGAATCACTGCCCATCCATTTCCTCCCCGTCTCAGGTTCCTTCAGAAGTTCAGCTGCGGAAAGTACAATTTTCCAAGCTGTGAGTAGCCAGGGGCACTTACCACCAGCAGCCTTGACCTAGAGAGGTTTCTCCAGAGCCACCTGGTCTCCCTGGGAAGCTGGAAAACCTCCTTCTATCGCATTGCATCTGACAGCAACTCATAAATCAGCCGGCAGCTGCTGGCAGCCCCTTTGCGGATGCCGCCCGTGTTTGCGTTTGCGGCGAGGTGTGTGCTCAGGTGAGGAGAGCCCTGGGGGAAGAGAGGGGGCTACATCCAGCTGGGGATGCAGCTGCTGGCTCCAGGAGCATCCACGGGTCCTGCCCTCGCACGTGGCACTCTCCTGGCAGTCACGGCACGGTGGTGTCGCCCTGAGAACCTTTTGATATTGTTTTCATAATTTCTAGCCACTTTCCCAGGAAAGTGACTGTAAACATGGATGTTTATGCATTCCATTGAGGATGTGCCTTTTGATGGACATCTCTCACGGCCAGTGTGCTTGGGAAGGTGGTGACCTGACTATCCAATCCCTGGTCGTGGCCGAAAATCTATAAACACTGAAAGGACAGAATAAATCTTCTTCTTCTTTCATCACACTTTGGGCTGTGTCTGTGTGAATCATTTCGTGTCCGACTGTGACACGGTGGTTTCACCAGGACAGGACTCAGCTGTGGGCTGTGCACTTTGCTGCTCAGCCAAGCCCTTCCCATGTCCCCAATCCAGGGAGGGCTGTCACTGCACCCCTCCCTGCCAGCACGGCCCCACCTGATCATGGCACATGGCTTTTCCTGCTTCTTCCCCACCAAACCAACCCCTCCCTTCCAGCAGAGGTTCCATCCACAGCACTTGGAGGAGATTTTGTTTGAAATTGGGATCAGCACTGCAAATTAGAGTTGAGTTCACCACCACTCTTCTTTTCCCAAATCTCTGTTCAGGAATACAGTTTGATCCAAATATCTGGATTTTCATATTATGGAAGGAATCATAGACTAAACTATGCTGGACCAGTTATTTTTTTTTTTTGAGTAAACTGAAGATTTGTAGAGCTAAAACTAAAATAAAATGAAATAAAATAAAATGAAATAAAATAAAATGAAATAAACTTAAAATAAATAAAATAAAATAAAATAAATATAAAGAAATAAAAATAAATAAAAATAAATAAAAATAAATAAAAAGAAATAAAAAGAAATAAAATAAAATAAAATAAAATAAAATAAAAATAAATAAAATAAAATAAAATAAAATAAAATAAAATAAAATAAAATAAAATAAAATAAAATAAAATAAAAATAAATAAAATAAAATGAAATAAAATAAAATAATAACAAAATACAATATAATACAATACAATACAATAAAATAAAATAAAATAAAATAAAAATATATAGCAGCTAAAAGAAAAAATCTCTGAATCTCACTCATATCAGATCCCAGTGGATGTATTTCCATTTAATGCACTGTACATTATGTCTATTATGTAGTAATGCATTGCATATGGACTCAAGGTTGTATTGCCCCTTTGAAGATCATGGGATTTTGCCATTTATTTCTGTATAAAATAATAAAATACTGAATATTGAGCAAGAGTCTGGTTGGCTCCTGACTGAAACACTCTGCAAAGGGAAATCATCCCAGGCCTTTCTGTCCAAGGACTGCTGCCTCCACTGAGTCTCACACAGGTAACGTGGGTTTGGAAAAGTCCGATGTGTTGGGAATTGATGGTTTGGATGCAGGCTGGCAGCTTCATTGATTCCACCCATCTGCTGCTGGTGACAGGACATGGCAGTGTGGGATGTCAGAAAGATTGGCTGGGTGACTTTTTCTCTGTGTCCCTGCTCCACGGGGAAGTGGCTTTGGAATCTTTTCACTGTGTGTGGGGAAACTGGAGAGAGGGAGGAGAAATAGAAACCAAAGAGCCCATGGGAGACCCCAGGGCAGTGTCTGGGGCTACTCACTTTCCAGGTTAAAGTTGTCTTGCTCTGTACAGAACTGATAATTCTACGACTTTGCTCATCTGACAGCCCAGGTGAAGATGACCTTGAGGCATTAATGCTCAGAGTGTGCAACCAGAACTCCAGAAACCAGTGAGAAACCGAAGCTCTCCACAACCTCTGGGCCACCAGAACCCTGATCCCCACCCAGTCAGTGGGAAAAAGCAGTTGTTGAATTGTTAAATAGGGATCCCATAGGATTGCTTGCACTAGCAGTCTGAGTTGCTCTTTTCTGAGCATCAGTGCAATGAAAACATCTCAAATACAGCTTTAAAGCTCAGTGATCCTTGTGGGTCCCTTCCAACAGAGCACACCCTGTGATTCTGTCATCTCCTGTCATCTCTCCACTGATCGACAGTTTCAACACATAAAAGTTCTGCTAAAGCCTGAACTTACATCTTTTCCCCTCAATCCACCTCCAGCTCATGATTAATGTGCTGGGGGAACAAGTAGAAGCTGATTTTCAAGGAGCAAAGAGTTTGTTGCCCACCACACCTCCAGCCCTGCCGACTGCCAGCAGCTTTGCTGGACAATTGCAACAACTTCACAGCCCTTACTCCACGCAAGCACTGAGTCTTTGTGCCAGGGACCACGAGGTCTTGGTGAAACTTTCTTCTGTGTTCAGAAGTGATCAGAAATCAGTTCTTGCTAATGGAAGTTTGAGCCCAGATTGTGCTGCTTAGTCATATATGTTGATATAGAGCTGCAGAGTAACAGTAAATAACAGATTTCCATTCCTGTTTTTCCTCATCTTGGAATTTAGGCTGAAACACAAAATCTTTCAACTTTCATTGTCCTTCTGCAAAGGGAGAAGGGAAACCCATATTTTTAAGCAGCTCATTTGCAGAGGAGTGCTAAACAAGAGGAAGCAGAGTCTCTGCCAAAGGAATGGAACAAAGATTTCACATTTGCTCAGCAAAAAGCTCCCTGTTCCTCATTCAGCCCCCTTTTAATAGGGGATCAGTAGGAGACACAGTTCAATTCCAGCCACAAGTGACCTGAGAAACGTTGATACCTCGCAGCATCCTTCAGATCAGCGAATACATTTGCACCCTCAGGGATTAACTCCAATGCACAACCTTTCTATAAATGCTCTTATCTCATGCAAGTTAACGCTGGGGATTACCCTTGGCAACCCCATCCTGCTTTTTGTCCCATTTTCTGCTTTCCTACAGGCTTAAAATGTCCATCCCCTTCAAACACTTTCCTGTGGGTGAAGTGCTATTGAAGCCACAGTAGTGGCTGCCTGGATAACTCTTTTTTTCCCCATAGGCACTTCAGAACCCTCTCACCAATAATGTGATGTTCTTCATATCAGGTCAACTGTCCCAAGGGACCAGGAGTTCATATGCTCTGATTGAAAAGAGACCAGGGGTGAAAAGACAGGACGAAATCTACCCTGAGCAGAGTAAAGTTAAGGAGGGTGAAAAAAAATTCAGTAAAAAAGTAGATCTAGGGAAAGAAGCAATCTCAGAAGGCAGCACAATTCAACTGCTTGTTTGACAAGTGTGACAAGAGTCAGAGAAAATCCAGAAGCAGTTTTGCAATGATTAAATATTAAAAATGATAATAACAAACTGATGGCTTGAGGCAAAAGGGAATGAGGAGACGAATGGAACTGCATAGATGAAAAAGATGGCTGAGGCAAAAGTTTCTGGGAAGGAAGCTATTCTGTGAGCAAGCTAGAACTCAGAAAGGAAAATCCCATGGCAGGAGGAACACACCAAAACCAAGATTTTTTCCTTGGCCCTTGTTCCCAGCAAGGGAGCTATGAGATATTGTGCCATTTCTACATGGGCAGCTGGGATGGCTGAGATTTCACATCACTCACATGGAATTCCTGGTGAAGAAAGAAAGTGAGGATGAGTTCCTTGTAGCTCCCTGTCTCCTTCCAGGTTGCTGGCAGATCCTGCATTGCCATCAGACCTTTCTCCAGGTGCCTCCAGCTCTAAGAGTATTTCTTTTCTTTACTATCAGGGCTCGTACAGGTAGATAAACAACCCAATCCCACCAAATGATGGAGCTCATGCAGTTGAGGACCATGACACCTACTGGGATGAGTGGCTGCCAGTGGCCCATGGGATATTACATGGCAAAGGGGCAAGTGCATGAAATCTGAGGGGGAAGTGGAGACTGCTGTGATCTGTACCCCAAGTCCGAAGGCATGACAATCTGGGGCATTAATAGCTCTCACAACTTCCTCACCAACACTTCTATCAATTTGTGTGTGATTTTGGTAACAAGAAGAAGCAGAGGGAGAACCCTTGATGAAATAATCAATGGAAACCACAATGGGGACATCTTTATAGGCTGTAAGATCCATGGAAGCCACAAGCAATTAATTTGCAACAAAAAACACCTTTAAGAAACTCAGTTTTTTAAGTCATTAGAGAAAAGCATAACACAGCAGGAGCTGCACTTTTCATGAAGTTTTGTAACCCAGTCCAAGGGAGCCCATTTTGTACTTTATAGCCCTTATGTTCAATTTTCAATTGTTAGCTTTTCCCCCTTGTAAATTACAATCCTCTTCCATTACACTTAGGGAATAATAGTGAAACCCTCCTGTAGCTAATTTAATGCCTTTAAATTCCCATGGAAGGTAGCCAAAGGTCTTGTATCCTGATGGACAGTAAAGTATCTACCTTACTTTAGGGAAGGCAAATTCAAATCCTGCTATGGCCACAGTTATTAAAAGACACTGTTGGTTAACTTTTTTGTTGTTTTTTATCAAGATGGCTAAAGAATAATCCTTGTCATTGAGATAAAATGGCAGTGAAATAAGTAGCAGCTTGTCCAAAGTACTTCATCTTCCCTAAAGACCATCAGGGAAAACAATAGCTTGATCCCATAGAAATGCACAGACTTTCAGATAAAACAGGAGGTTTATCTGTTCCTTCTTATGAACCAAATTGTGACCTATTAAGCAGCCTGATGCACTTACAGCAAATATCTTGCAACACCAGAAGGCACCTTTTCAACCCAAACTTCTACCATCTTGGTTGAGAAGTCCTCAATGCTCAATACACATTATCCTGTACATTTAATAAACATGAATAAGTCAAATCTCAACAATATCTGGAGGGAGACATACTGCCTGTGTAATAGGTCACAACTTGGTTCATAAAAATTAAAATAATTTGATTTTCTTTGGGAGTTCCTATATATCTTCAGGTAGTGTTTGGGTTCGTGTGGGTGCCTTGGGTGTGCTGAGGGCACATGCATTTCCCAGAATCAGGGATTGTCTGGAAGTAAGTTATCAACAGCTATTTTTTGCCCTTTCTGTTTCCTTCTCAGTTTCTGATTGCATTCTAAGAATTTTGCATGCAACTTTCTGGAAAAAAGGCCAAAACTCCTTTATTAAATAATTTTGATGAGTAATTTCTAGACAAAGCTCCCCAACACCACTTCACTGTTGGGTCAGTTACCAGGAGTATTCAGTCTGAATATTGCCTTTATTAAGATCTTGTAATTTGTTAGTACTTGGGTGGTCATGTGGAAATCTACTTGCACAATTTCCTCTGCAAGTGGCATTTCAGCCTGGGAGGAAAGAAAAATCTGTATCTATTTATATGTACATAGAAGGACAGATTTAAATGTGTACCCCATAATCTGTTGCATACAAGCATAGACCAGCTGTCCTTTATTAAAGGTACGTCCAAGAAAGGTGCACACACCAAGTGTGGTCACACCAAGTGACCAGATCTGTTCGCAAGATCCCTCATTAGGCCAACCAAAAAATGCTGAAATGAGCAAATGAGCTGCCTCAATAAATCTTCTCAGAGTCTGGGGAAGGGTTTCCTTAGTTTGTGGATTTTCCTAAGAGTTTTGGTCTAATAAAACGATTTTGGTCTTATAAAAATTAACATCTCGCCCTGCAAGCGTTGCCTCAGTTGTTTCTTTTGACCACCAGTGGTCCAAAACCACCAGATGAGATGCATCAACTCCCCAGAAACCAGGTGTGACTCAGACTGCTGGAAACACTCCACTTCCTGAATTCAGACCAGTTATGATAGGAGGTTTTACCTATTACAGAGGTCACTTCACATCCTTGGCTCAAATCACCTCTGATTCTGATGATTATTGGTCAGGCTTTTACTCTAATTTATGTATACCTAAATCCTAGTGAAAATCCCTTGTCCAAAAGTGATCAGAAATTAATGTTTAAGATAACTCAGGCGCAACAAAGGTGGCTAGTGACAGCTTTTACTAGATCTTAAGTACAGTATGTGGTTTTCTTTCCTGACCTTGTGCACACTGTTATAACGGGCAGCTACTCCACCACAAGCTCATTAGCCCATTGTAAAAATCTGAGATAATTTAAGGGTGAATATAGTGAGGGGGGAAAAATAGGAAAAAAAAAAAAAAGAAAGAAGAAAAACCAAAGAAACTTTGCATGTGAAAGGGAAAATAGTGGGAGGAGGGTAAAATCACCAGGGTGAAGTACAACATGTTCAGCAGACTCCCGTCCCTTGGCTGCCTGCCCGATG
The DNA here is from genome assembly GCF_049639895.1 of Pseudopodoces humilis. NCBI lineage: Eukaryota > Metazoa > Chordata > Aves > Passeriformes > Paridae > Pseudopodoces > Pseudopodoces humilis. The sequence continues at coordinate 147,456,774 of NC_142200.1, forward strand.
ACTTTCCCGAGCGGAGCTCTCCTAGCAACCGGTCCCCAGCCACTTGAATTTTTATGTATCGCTATGTCGGCGGTGATGTCACGGTTTCCATAGCTACTATCAGTTGGAGGAACGATGACACTTCTGCTGCTCAGTAACTGAGAGGGGGAAAAAAAGAAAAAAAAAAAAAAAGAGAAAAGAAAAATTGTCCTGGCTGAAATATTCCGTGGAACTCTGGGAGCTGGTGAACACGGAGCGCGCGGCCGAGCTTTTTGCTGATGGAGCCTCTCCTCGCAATTTTGGCAGGCACATCACAGCTGCTGCAATATCCATCCTCCCCTAAGTGCTCCATTGTAGAAATTAAATATTGTTATTAATTAAACTCCCCCATCCCACAGGCTGCCCAGCCCTGTCTGGTTAGAGCACACTTGTGAGAAGAGAGCAGGCAATCCATTTGTCATGCGGTGACAACTTCTGGCATCGGGAATGGAGTGTTTCAATAAGAGAAGGCTTTGATCCTATTCATAACAGAGTATTTAAATAATTGCTAACCAGGCAGAGACTTCAGGCATTATCCCAGGGAGTGTTGCATGATTGTAAAAGGTTAAACTGAGCCATTGGTGCTCAGGAAAAAAAAAAAAAAAAATTAAAAAAAAAATAGGAGGGCTCAAGAAATTTGGTCAAGGGATTAAGTTTGAAGGCATGGCTTTGCTGATGTGAAATAGAGCAGAGACCAGGAGATGGTCTGGACACAACGTTCCCTGAGAATGAGCCTGGAACATGGCACAGAGAAAAAAAACACAGCACTTGCAATCTCACAGCAAATGGTTTGGATTGCAGCAGCTTCCAGACTCAAGTCAGGGAGCTTTTGACAGTACTTTGAATTTTACAAAAGTACAAAATACTGAATATTTCCCACAATGACAATGTTATTCTCCTCTATATTACCAAACCTTGCTCATTGTTTTGGGGGCCTTCACACATATTAAGAGATCAAATGCTATTAATTAACCTCTCAGGCAATGATAGCAAACCTTAGAAGGAGAAAGGGCTGCTTTTGGACTCAGTCAAAACACATCTTTCCCACTAGGGTTATTCTTAGCATGGTCTATCAAAAAAAATCCTCCAGAAACAATCTTGGAAAAAAATCCTGAGAATAAATAATCCTGAAAAATAACATTTTGGACAGTGTTGGGCAATGTGTGGCTTTTACATGGGATGTTGAAGGGATGAAATAAGCTGGGGACTTTGCCTGTGGTTTGTGTTTGTAACTCTTTGGGATATGCCTGAGTGAGCTGTTCAGCTCATGCTGCTCCCCAGCCTCACAATGGAAATCACTTCCCCCAGAGATCATGTCCTCCCTGGTGCTGTGACCACCTCTGCAGGTCTGTCTCACAGCTCTTTGTGCAGCTGGCTCCAACAGCAATTCCCTGAGATTAAGATAACCACAGATTCAATTTAGGCACTTACATGTAAGTGTCTGGCATCTAAATTCCCCTTGCAGTGGAAAAAAAAACAGTTAATACAGCTGAGACTCCAGGGAGCTATTCAGGTCCCCAGGGCAGACATCTGCTTTTGGTCTCTAAGGTCATCTGATGTGAGCTGAGATTCAGCTCTCAGCCCACGTCATTTCTTCACATTCAGGTGGGATGCCATCAGGTATCTCAGAGGTCTCCATAATCTTCTTTCCTAGTTCTCCACATGATTGTAGACATTTTCATGCAAATGTGACAACCTCTGAGCTGCTTTCCACTCGTGTCTCCTATGATAGCAGTGGCCAGGTTCAGTTCTCATGTACTTCCATGTGCTGTCCCTTCGGGTGCCCTGCCTCTGGTCTCCAGCTGCTGTTCCAAAACACCACAGGTCTCCTGCAAACCCTTTGCTCTCATCTCCCATCCCTTGTGGCTTTCCCTGTGGCGTTCCCACACCCTAGAGCTTTCCACAGAGATTTCCAGAATAGAGGCCATGCCTTTGGTCCCTAATTCAATGTTCACCATCCAGGCTTTGCTGCAGCACCTGAGCAGCCTCAGTGATGCTGCTCCACCTGTGTAAGATATCCCCATGTGTCCCTTAGCCCTGTGTCCCCAGCCTGGGGACAGACAGACACCTCCCAGACAGCGAGGAGGAGGAGGAGGAAGATGTAAATTGCACCCACCAGTATCAGGAGGTGCTGAAACAACCACGTTCAGCCAGATGAGTCATTTCACCCTGTCCCTCTCTGAGCAGTGAGCTGGGAAATCAGGACATGAATTCTCACCGTGTTGGCCTTGCTTGCTTTATTTGAGATCCCTCGCAGGCCAAGCCAGAGCTAGGTGGGTGATCTTCACATGATCAGACAACTGCACAATTGGCAAGGGCGCTGTGATTCCACGACCTACAGGAGTCACAAATCCACATATCATTCCCCTGAATGGTGGGACAATGCCTACACTCACCTCTGAGCCTTTCACACAGGCACTGGTGCTTTATTTCCCAGGAGATAATTAGATTTGCTAGCAACTGTGTGCCTGCTTCCAAGTAATGCTGGATATGCTATTTTCAGGCATGATTCAGAGTAACCTACAGCAGCAGCTCAGAGTTTTTTTGGCAAGTGTTTTGCAACAGCAGAGTAAAGTTTTTAATGTGCCATCATTTCATTTCAGTTGTTAACACAGATGTCTGTTGAAAGATAATGTTGCACATTACAATCTTTCAGGCACCAGCACAAGGCCACTTTCTCCAAGAGGCAAGTCCTTGGCAGAATTAATCCCTTAAACTCCCTCTGAAAATGTGTGGGAGCATTTCTCTCAGTCCTGATGCCTGCCTAGATAAGACCAGGCTTGTTAAAAGTGTGAATGTACACATCTGTACATTACACAGGCAATTTTTTCGAGGCATCTCTGTAATTGCACTCTTCATGCTACGATCTGCACGTGGGAATGACTCCCTGCATATTCACTTTGGTCATTTGCAGAGGTCCTTATGAGGAACATATGTAGAACTGTGATTGCTTTTGTGATCCAGAGACGTGACCAGCAAATGCAATCACCAGACAGTCCAAGGCTCATTCAGGAGGAATTAACCATTGATGGAGGATGTGAATGAAGGAAAAAACCCAACAAAGTGAGCATGTGCACCTTCAGGCTTTAATGCTCAGCCCAGCCTGGCTCTGGGATGGGTAAGTAATCCTTCCTCTGGCTTGGTACCCCATAGAGGGCCATCAAATGGCCACTGCACATTACTCTGAAGCCTGACATTGTGACTTTCTCCTGCCACCAGCCATCTCCTCTGTCCTTATGCATAGGAACAGCTACAGAGAGCTGTGACCAGCAGAAGCAGCTGGAGAAAATTCATCCTGGAGCTGATGACTGCAGAAGAGAAGCCACAGGAGTTTGCTGATGAGGTTCCAGTGCCCCTCTTAGGGTCTGTGTGCAGATGCCTACCTCTCCATGGCACAGCGTGGCTGGCAAGACTTCATGCCCTGATTCTCCATCACCTTTCACCACAGCTGTATTGTGCTCCCAGTTCTTGGTCTCCTCCATCAGTGCACAGAGGAGAACCCTCTCCACATCCCTCAGGCATCTTTTCTCCTCTGGGGCAGCCCCTTGTCTCAGCCCAGAACGAAAAGACACCTCTTACACAGGTGAGACACTCCCAGGTGAGAAAACACCCTGCACCTCCCCATCCTCCTCACTCCGGGCTCTCCCTGGGTGTCTCCAGCCATCCCAGCCTGCATCCCGGGGATGTGGAGCAGGATTTCCCCGCAGCTGAGCCATCCCAGCCTGCATCCCGGGGATGTGGAGCAGGATTTCCCCGCAGCTGAGCCATCCCAGCCTGCATCCCGGGGATGTGGAGCAGGATTTCCCCGCAGCTGAGCCGGCCCGGGGCTGGCACCGAGCGCTCCGGAGCGCAGCGCTGCTCGCTCACGGGCCCGGCTCCATTGTCAGCCGGTGATGAATGGGGCATCAGCACGCCGCAATACTCTATTTGTTTTAGAGGTCAGTGTCACACTGAAGGGTATTCTTCACACACCCAAGCGGGGGGTTGGTGCTGACGTGACCGGAGTGGTAAGTGCAGGCGGAGCCCCCGGTAGCTCCCATTGTCCCGAGTGGGAACAGAGCTCTTTTGAAGACCTTGCCCATAAATTATCCGACACCCTCCTCCACTCTCTGCCAGCTCCCCACTCAAGCTCTGATTCAAACACCGGCTCAGAGGTGATGGGCTTGTGCAGCTGTTTAAGGTTTGCTGCTGTCTGGGGCCGAAGCTTTGCAGAGCAGTACCTGGCGTGAGCCCCCAGCCCTAGAGCAAGGATATCCTGAGCTGGCTGTGAAATTCTTTCTTTGTTTCTCTTTTCTCCCCCTCCTACAGAGCTCTAAGCATCTTCTAGTCTGATCTGACAGCCCACAGGGGAATGCACGGTGCAGGGCCTGGGAGCAGTTGCTGGGACTCAGCATCAAACAGGACACGAGCCCATCATTTTGCCTGGCTTTGAAAAAAAGACTGTTTAGATGTTTCTTTCTTTTCCTTTTGCTGCTGCTTTTGAGATTCCTGCAGAAGCTACAGTGTGAGAAATCACGTGTTGGGCTGGTATTTCCAAACAGGACACACGTGGGACTGGTTTGGTACAGGTGTGTTTAAATCTTCATTTCTCTCGCTTCACAAGAGCAGGGAAGACCTACATTACCTGTCTAGCCAAATTTTGAAGGGGTTCTCCTTTCCCCAGTCTTTATCTGCCCTGGCTGCAAGGGAATACATTGACCAGAGACCATGTAAAACAGAGAAGTGGATGTTGCAGAAATAGACTCAGTTTTCCTCCTCATTCAGCATGAATGTAACAAAACAGCCACACGAAATGGAGGCAGAGGTCAATATATTTGAGGACAATGTTGAGACACAAAGCTTTCCTCTTGCCAGACCCACATTTCTTTGTTTAATTTTGGGATGATGCAATGCCAAGTCCAGATGCCCGTGATGCCTGGGCAGAAATGCCTACACATGGAGAAGACTCCAGTAGGCTTAAACCTGATTGCAGTACATATTTCTTAACATTCACCATACCAGCCACTTGTTATGGCTCTGGTGTGCAGAAAGTCACGAGCCCTTGCAGTCAGCTAGGTTAGAGATGATGGATTTCTCTGGATTTTTCTGCATAACCCATCCTTGGAGAGGAAATCCCAGGACCATCCAGCATTGCCAGCAGGACATCCATGGCTCCAGAACATCTTCCCCATTTGCACAGCACACCAGAGTTGTTGGAACTTTCTGCTCCTTTGCACAGTAACATTTGCTGCCATGTTTCTTATTAAGAGTCAGGAATTTGTGACCTTTTGCAGTGCAAAGATCTGGAGATTACTTACCAAAAATAAAGTAGTCTATAAACTCCAAAACTGCTGCATGTGCATTGCTGATAGAGAAGAACAGCGTGGCACCTCTCAGTCCAGCCTGATAGGATCTGTGGTTGGGGAGGGAGTGTGTGTGTTGCACAGCAGATACCCAGCGTGGGGACCATGAAAAACCTTTTTTCTTTTCTCACTGAGTGGCTTTTGTTGCTTCATATGTGTCTTTCTGTCAAAACAACCTGGCCTGGTGGAAGTGTGATTAGATATGGTACCTACCCCTGGTGAAAATATCGGCACGAGGGGTACAGGCTGTGGTGGGAAGGGATGGGTGTGTGCTAATCCTTCCATTGCTGGCCTCCTCTTCGAGGCCTCAAGGCTGGCACAAAGCGTGGAGTAATCAAATCCATTTCACAATCAAGTCCTTTCTCCTGTGTCTGGCTTGTCCAGGAGCAGTAAAATTTCAATGAAAGTAAAATCATGGGGTTTTTTTCCAGTACAAGAACTGGAGGCATCAAAGTGCAAGGAACAGAAGATCTGTTCAAAACAAGCAGCAAAAAGTTCTTCAGTCTGTGCAGTTGGGCTGCAAGTTACCCAAACCCATGCAGTCAGCATAACCCTGTTCAACTAAGGAAGTAGTTTATCATACGTCAGAACAATTTATTTAAATTGGGAAATTCTCATCCCCCAGGACTGATTCCAGGAGATGGGACAAATCTTTGGGTCCATACTCTTGGTGAATTTAGCAGTAATGCAACAAAAAATAAAAATGAAATCACTCCAGATAGCCTGTGTTGACAGCATTAAACAAACAGATGAAACAGGGAGAGGGGAGCAGGTAATTAAACAGACAAATGAAGAGCTCATGGCCCACTGAAACTCACGGGAACAATTCTGTGCAGGGTCAGTAAAGGGACGTAGGTGATCACAACTTCCCCAGATGATGTGGAGGCAGAATGAATTTCCAGTGCTGTGCACTGCTCAGAAGGCAAATATTAATGCTGGGTGTGTAAAAGGGGGGAAAGATATGACAGGCTGTGCAACAGTGAGCATTGCCTTACCTGCACATGAGCAGGACAGGCCTGGGAACCCAGGAGATCAGGGAAAAGCTCCAGTGATAAGAAATCTTGAAAATACTCAGAAATATCAATCTTTTTAATTTATCCAAGACAGTAAAAAGTGACTTATGTGTCCCTTCTGTTTCTGTGTGGGGCTGCAGGTGAACACCAGAGAAAGAGCAGCCATATGTTAGAGAGATGTGTAGGCAAACACATCTCAGTTTAGTTACCCCAGGCCCTGTCATTACCCACAGATCCCAGCCAAGAGTGATTCCTCCCAGCCTAAAGCAAACAGGTGAAATTGGGAAGATGGAAACCACGACCAAGTGGGTTTTTTCCCCCTTTAAATCAGAAAGGACTCTCAGGCAATCAGTTCAGCTGTGGACATCTACACTGTAAACACCCAAATTTAGGTAAGATTAATCCCACCAATTCAGGCTAGAAATGATGTACACACCTTCTGATGGCACAGGTAACGAACCACTGCAACAACGTGTCTATGGATACAGTGGATTCTCCATCATCCAGGGATTTTAAATGAAGACTGAGCATGTTCTAACAGAAAATGCTGTAGTTCAATCAGATGATGAAAACCAGACACAAAGTGGCCCTGGACCATAAACCTCTTCCCTGTGTTGCGTGGGGGTCTGGCAAGAACCATCTTTTCCAGTCTTAAAAAGATTTTGAATCAATGTCACAAAGAACTACTAAATATTTCATCACTTCAAGATCTACAGATCATGTTTGGTATTCAAATATACCTTGCACAAGGCAAGTAGAAAATTAATATTTTCAGCTTCTCACACACTCCTTTTCCTTTTCTAAATAAGAAAGCAAAGCAAGCCAGAGGACTACTCTGCATAACTATGGCTTGAGTCTTTGCTAGAGTTGAAATTATTTGTCTCTTGTCAAAGGTGCAGCAAAAAAATGTAGCAGTGGCCTTGTAAAAGCCAACATGAAAAGAGCATTTGGTTTTGTCAGGTTTTTCCTGTTGAGCTTTGTTTTCAGAAATTGCCTTGTTTGAAAGAGGGAAGCTGTTTGGCCACAAAATGCAACTGTCACCACTTGCAGGCCCGAGACTTAGAGCTAAAAACATCAGTGGGAAAAGGGGGAGGGGAAAGGAGAGCACAGCCTGATCTTGAAAAGTTGTCTATTTAAATTCTCCTCTAAAACCACAGGGGCAGGGGGCAGCCATCTCCATCCCAACAGCCAGAACTTTGCAGAAATGCTGTTTGCACAAAGGACTCTTCTCATTTCTGGAGCGTCCTGTTGTGGGAATCACATCCACACTGTGCCTGGATGTGAATTATCTGCTTAATTTTTTACTTAGAAAGTGCCAGTTAATTGCACCTCTGGCTCTCAAGGGAGTTTTTTAATGAGCATGAGTCCTCTCTGCAGCATAGCTTGTCCCACAGATGTCCCTTCATCCTCTCCTGGTGGAGCTGTCCCACTGTGCTGGTGGCTCAAAGCCACTGGAGATGGGACAGGGATCTTGCACACGCTGTGCAGGAAGGAAAGAGGAGCTGACACACACTCCAGCTTTAACAACAAAACTGTCCTCTTCTCCCAAGTTTATTTGTGTTTTTCTGAGGTCAAAACCCTAACATATTCAGATAAAGCAAACTCAGAGGGCCATTTAGTGTAGCATCAACCCCTGGCTTACAGATAATGTGATTGCATGTAGGAATCATGCTTGGCTCACCACATTTTTCTTGCAACAACAACATGATGGTGAGGAGTGACCACAGATCCAGAGCAGCAATGCTGCAGCGAACAGTCCTGGATACAGTTATCTTTTGAGTCACCCTTCCTGTCAATATTTATAGAGAAATAAAAGGCTCTGGCTGGAAATGAAGAATGTTATTTTACTGGAACAACAGGCACATTTTGGCTGCTAAAATCATCCACAAAACCTTTTAAAAGTGATCGCAGGCTGTGAATCTGATGCTGGGCACGGTGACTTAGAAACAAGCCCTCCACAGCTTGAAACACTGAAAGATGGAAGGAAGGCTTTTTTCCATATTAGTGGGGAAACCTCACTCAGGAGGAGCAGTCAGTCCTGCACCACCTTTGCTCTCAGTTTCCTGGTCCATCACTTGGTTTCCAAGGTATGACTTTCCATGGAGGTTTCAGACAAGGCTAGTGGACCTGAAAGCTGGCTGAAAACTTGAATACCATGGAATCATAGAGCCATCAAATGATTTGGGTCAAGGGACCTTAAATATCACCCTGTTCCAACCCCTCTGCCATGGGCAGGGACACCTTCCACTAGACCAGGTTGTTCAGAGCCCCATCCAGCCTGGCCCTGACCATTTCCAGGGATGGGGCATAGTGGATCTCTTTTCCTCATGTCAAGGGATTCAGGTAGCCCTGAACAGGGAAGAGAGAGTTATTGAGATGTTTGGCTGTGACCTTGTATCTCTTCTGCGCTGATTACACACCTTGGCTGGCAGGCCCTTCTAAGGTGGCTTCTCAGAGTCTTATTTCAGGACAGTTTCACTCTGTCAGACTGCACAAACATTTTTCATTCAGGAGTTCTATGCAGAAACAAGGGCATAAGATAATAAAAGATGAATATTCTACCATGCCATGTGAGAGACCAAAGTGAACAGAAGAATACAAATAACTCCTCCAAAGATATTAAGTGGAGAACACGCCTCTCTTACCAAGTAAGCAGTCGAGGAGCAAAATATAGTGTTCTTACTATTTCTGGCTTGATCTGTGGTAGTAAATTAAGCAGTGCCAGGAAATGTTCCCTGCTAGAGGAGCTGGATGAGCCATGCTTTTAGACTGTCAGCACAGTCCCTGGCTGGTTTATGCTCATGCAAACAAGCACTGTCCCAAACAGTTCCTGGAAAGACCCATTTCCAACAGTCAGCTGTGAACTCCCTTTTCCTCGAATGCTGAGATTTCTAAAATTAAAATGGGATGTTCCATGCTGGTAGACTTTGCTATCCTATTTGACTCAATAGTACAGGCAAACTGGTAAGATCTTTTGGTTTCTTGCCCAGATCCATCCACTTGTGTCAGGAGTGAAGAAAGCACAAGACCCAGGTGATTCTGGAGCCTCTCACACCAAAGGAATCCCCTCCAGAAGATGGGCATGGGCTGTACACTCAGCATCACTTTAGGGTCACGAAAAAATAGAGCAGGACAGAATATTTTCCCCCAAGGCCCAGTAAATAGTGTCAACAAGGCCTGGGAGCTGTTCAGCTCATCAAATATGGGCAGCTGTGGGCTCAGTGGAATTGCTCACATACAACATGTGGGTGTCCAGGGGCACAAACACCACGTTGGTTCCAGAGGTGGATGGAGAAGCTGCTCAGTGTTGGATCACAACCAGAGCCAAAGCACTGGAAGGCTCTTAACATTCATCTGCTTGTGCAGTTGTATCTCTAAAAGACACAGGAATTTAAACTCTTCCAGTTACCAGCTTGATTCCTTTTGTGCATAAATATCCTCATTTAAAAAAAAATATATCAAAAAAAAAAATCGATGGTTTGTTTATTCCTGGAATAAATCTGTACTGGTATAACCAGTACTGCATAAGGGAGTGCTACTGGCAAAACAAGAGGATTCTAATTAAACCAGCATATCAGAAAAACTAAACAAAACTAAACAGAACAAAAAACCAACAAAAAACCCCACACCATGCTCATCAGCTGTGGAAGCAAGAGACAGCAGCTGCTCTCTGCTCTCATAACCAGAGTGGAATGAATCATGGCACTCGACCTGGATTTGCATCTAATTCAACTCTCCTTCTCTCCCAGTGACTGGGTTAAAGCTTATCCTGCTCCAACACAGTGAAAATGTTTTAGCTTCACCCAGCAATTCCTCAAGCTAGCAGTAAACTTCCCACTACTACAGAGGGCTTTAATATGTTTTTTAAATGACAAGCAAAGCTCTGCAGAGCAGCAGCAGCAGCAGCAGCATGGCATCTGCAAACAGCCACTGTCTTATCCCTCCAGCTCATTTTTCAGCTCTGGTATGTTTCTTGGCAAAATCAATTCAGCAAATGTCCAGATTTATAGAGTTCAGCCACACAGCAACCTTTTTCAGGGCCACATGAACAGCTCTTATTTAAAGCCTTTTACTGTGTTCATAGAAAGGAGCAAAGTGCACTTTCCCATTAAAGATTTAAAGGCTTTTTGTGGCAAAGCACATGTCACCCTGAAGGACATCTTGGGTCTTGCATATAGATGCATCCTGTGCAACTTCCACTGCAGGATCAATGGTTTGGTTCTTGGGAATGGGAATTTTTGTGAATTCTTCTGATCTTACCATTAGGTTATAGAATAAAATCTTTCTCAGGGGATTAGGAAGTGTCTCCCACATTGGTGTATAAAGGCTTTTTATTCTGCACTGTGCAGAGCAAAGCAAAAGCACAAGAAATATCTTGGGGACACGAAACAATTCCCCAAGTTAATGCAGTGCTCTTCCCAAGGACTTAAAGATCAGCAGCAAGGCACAGACAGAAATTTTTAGGCAGATATAGTTAGGAGGCATTAAAGTGCTGTCATTTCTTCAGCAGTTTGTTACACCCTCTGCTGAAGGACACTGCTCCCCACCCCTGAGACCTGTGTGCATCTTCAACATCTCCTGGATTATCCTGGCTGAACAACCTTTACCTAGGTCAGCCCAAGGCAAAGAGAAGAAATGCAGCTGGGCTGACCTTGCCCAGGAAGAGAGGACAATAGAAAAACTCTGTTTTTCTGGGACTACAACCAGAGCTTGAGCCTGCAAGCTTGGCCTCAGGCAGACTTTCAGCTCACCTGGGTTGAAGAGCCTGTGAAGGTGGGCTCTGGGGGAGGATCTAGGGATGGATTCTATGCTTGGCAGAGACAACATCCCCCTTAGGAGCAGAGCTGACTTAATCTGGGACAGAGAAAGGGGCAGAAAAGGGATTTGGGCAAGAATAGGTCCTGCTCATCCTTGCATTTTGCCCCTCTCTGTGTACAAGTGCCCCTGTGGTCTCTTCATTCCAGAGGAAGTTGCTGGCAAAGGGAAAATCTTCCCTGCAGTCTGCTTCCTCCCAAGGCATGGACAGAAGTAAACCACATCCCCCCATTCCACTCTATGCTTTCCACCTCCCATTCCACAGCATTTCCTATGACAGCTTGATGGGAAGGGGGGGGGGAATGTTTTTGTAGGGCTTTTTCCTTGAAGGCAGCTCAATCCCCGTTTATCTGCATTCCCTGGGCTCTACTGCACACAGTGCCAATGGAATGCTTCCACCAGGAGCTTATTCCCAGCTCTGCACATCGAGCACAGTGGGGCAGCAGGAGCAGGCACTGGGACAGCACCTTGACTGATCACCCCTCTCCCCATCCCGTGCTGGGGTGGGAGGGTGGAGGGGAGAACTCTGCTGTGAACAGACCCCCTGCCATGCCAATAGCCTGCCACCGAGTGATGCCAGTAGGAGAGCTTTAGTGATTTAAATGATGTAGGTGATGGAGAACAGCTTGATTAATTCATACCAATTGTAACTACTTAGGGCTCCATTCATCTGGAATGATCTGTGGTCCTGTCTGCCGGCAGGAGTCACAAAAGGTGCCCAGCTCTGGCTGCAGGTGATGCATCAGCCACCCCCTCCCCAGGACTGGGAGCACAGAGCTGTTTTGTTGCCACATCGGAGTGACTGAGAGCAAGACAAGCACCAGGGATCTGCTCCACAGCAGAGAAGGATGGTGAGCCCCACCAGGCTCCTCTCCAGGGAAGGGGCTGCAGTCTAGGGATGTCTGACCCCAGCTGGATCCTTCCAGGGTGAATGGTTTTTCAGAAACACTGCTAACTTCATCTGAAAAATCAGCTGGCAGCATGTACACGTGTGAGGACACCTGGCTGAGGCTGAACCCTGGGCCAGACACGGCTTTGACTCAGTGGCTCGTGGGACCATCGAGATTGGTCTCATTGCTCCTGCACATGATGGAAGAGTTTGGCCACAGACCCGGAGTGAAACACGTGGATGAAGGATGGGGATGTTTGGCAGCGGCTGCTCTGGGTGAAGAAGCCAAGGTCACACACAGACCCTCACCTCTATCCAGAAGCTGCTTGGCCTTTTGCTTATGTGGAGGAGACAGGGTCTTCATCCTCCTTAAACTGAAATCTCTTAGAGCAGCAAAAGGAGCAGTGGTCAGCTGCTGAACCAGCATGTGCCTTGTGTCACCTGCAGCATGAGGAAGATGTGGCTCTTGCCAGCAGCGCTGGTGAAGACAAAGCCAAGCCCTGGAGAAGGTTGGTGCCTGGAGGAGAGGAGGAGCTGGGATTCCTGCTCCTGGTGCGCTGCCCAGCACGGCTCAAGGCTCCTGCAGACAGGGTGAAGCTGTCCCACACCAGCCCTGCTGCCAGATTTTTTCCTGCCAGCACTCTGGTCGTGGTCACCCCCTGTCCCCAGAGTAGTGGCAGTCCGGGACGCTGGGTCGCAGTGCCACCGTGTGGGCTCTGCCAGGTCCCAGAGCACCGGCAGAGGGACCCGGGGTGTTCTGACCTGGAGCTGGGTGTCTGCAGCTGCTGACTGATGGACCAGGGAAACAAAAACATCCAGCTGCAAGCAGGCATCCCGGCATCCCTGAGAATGCAGAGTCACTGACAGGGATCGCTTTCCTCATTCAAGCTCCACGTGCTAAGGTCAAACATTTGCTTTTCTTGCAGGTTTCTTTAGAGGGTCCTGGAGGCAAGACTCTCATTAAACTCTCCCAAAATGTTACCACCCTCTGCACTCACTGGGCTAGGTGGGGCAAGGGCCCTTCACCACCTCCCTACAGCTGTAGGTCAGTGTAGAGCCAGGCTAAAAGGAGGCACAAACCCCCTCATAGCCTTCAGTGTTTGTGACTCTTCTGTCACCACCCCATCTGCATAAACCCCATGCATGTTCTCAGACAAAAAACCCTTCCCTTGTGTACTTTAATACCAGCCAAGTAACACCATGTGGCAATGCCTTCGAGCTGTTGTGCTGCTACTTAAGGAACCTGCATGAGAGACTGGGAGCAGTTTTCCTCCCAAACCTTCCAACCCTGTGCACATGCAGGGTGAAATCCTGCTGCAGAGCTCAGCACCTCTGGATGTGCCTCAAACACCCTACAGAGGTGAACACTCATCTTCAAAGCCACCACAAGGCCTGGGTCTGCAGCAGCTGGGGATCAAAACAGCAAAATTTAGCAAAATAGAACCGAGCAAAAGAGATTAATTTTTTTAGGTCTTTTTTTTGGTGACACAGAATTACTCTCCAGTGACCATTGCCTTTGTAATGGATGGCACTTCCCTTCTTCCTAGTCCCCACCGTCAGGACAGGCTGCAGAGTGCCCTGGTCTGCAGCTTATCAAGGACCTGTGCTCCCTCTTTGGAGCCACATCAGTGTCAAACTGCCCAGCCTGCTCCCTGAGACAGCTGCAGGGAGCCTTCAGCCTCAGTGAGGTGGAGGGAAATGAGAGAAGATGCCTGGTCCTGGGCAGGAGGGTCTGCTGCTGGATCCCCTGCCACTCTACACATCCTTGGTGCAGCAGCTCTCTCTGAGCCTGTCATCACTAGGATTTTGCTGGAGGGAGTCTCTGGAGACAGGAGCAACACTCCTCATGCCACAGCGCTGAGTCACCAGCAGGATTCCCAGCCAGGGCCTTCCAGGGGACACAAAGATTTCCTTCCCCAGGACTTCCAAATGTGTCAGCCTCTTGGAGACTCCCAGGCCTGGTGCTTCCCTGGGAATTTCCCATGGAGCCTGGCCGGGCTGAGACTCAGCACCTTCAGATGATACTGAGAGCAGAAGAGGCTCAGCAGCCTCCCAAACACCCCCTGCCCTCATTGTCACAGGCACCTGAACAGCCCCAGTGCAGACATCAGTGAGGATGGAGACAGCAAAGGCAGCTTTTACCTCCCACCCATCCCAGTCCTGCAAGAATTAAACAAAAGTCATGTGTGCACCATGGCTGGGACAGCTTGTGTCTGAGCTGCACCTCTGGGAGATGCTCCCTGGAAGTTCTCTGGGGCACAGCTCCAGCTCTGGGGTGTCTCTGGCCAGGTGGCACAGGGAAGATGTTCTGGCCTTTCAGAACAAAGACCTGCCTGGTGCTGACCCTCTGTTCTCAGAGACAAGCTGGGCAGTCCCCCGGGATCCCGTGGAGGAATAGAGAAGAGGAACTGGGGATGTGTCAGCAATTTGCTTTCTCACTGCAGAAGAGGTCAGTGAGTAATAAGAACAAGCACTTCTTGGAAGTTTTGGCCCAGATGGTGAGAGGTGGGGCAGAAAGTGAAGGGCAGGACGACACTGAACTGGAAAATCAAGGTCTTATGCTAATATTGGGTGTGGAGTGTCCAAAGTGGTGACCCCATGAAACTCAGGGTTGATGGGTTTCTCTTGTGGCTGGCTGTTCAATGTGCCTGGGGCTACCAGCATCAAACACAGCACTCAGAACAGCTCTCCTGTGCCCATTTTCTCATATTTTGGCATCCACCAGAAAATTCCCCACTTGGGAACATAGTAGAGTGTTTTTTTAATCATGAAAAAGTATATTGTGGTTACAACAACCATGACTTAAGACCTCAGCTCTCCCCTCTGGGGGCCCTGTGGTGAGCAGCTCCCACAGCTGCCTTGCAAAGTTGTGTCACATAAAGTGAGCTCTCATGAGCAAAGAGGTGGCCTTGAGGTTCCTGTGGCCAAGTTAAACGCAGCAGTTGCCAGAGCCCTTGGCATGCACAGCTACAGGTGGGTTTGCCCTGCAGCAATCCCAGAGAGCTCTTCTGGAGAACAAGCAGGCAAAGTGTGGATGTGGCAGAAGGCACAGCACAGACACAAACTGCACCAGTCCATCAGGAATGAGAGCAGACTTCATTTGATGTTTGCATTCATTCAGCTCTCTTTCCCAGTACCTGCCCCTGGAGAGCTCCATGCACAGATCAGAGCATTGTGGCTTTCTCCCCCTTATTCTCTCTGCTCTGGAGTTCTGTCCCTCTCTCACCTGCTCACAACATGCAGCATCAGGCACTTCTTCCCTGCTGGAAAAGGGTCACAGCCTGAACAACAGATCCAAAATCACTTCCCTCACACCTTCTGGCAACAGCTCTCACAACTTATGGCCTAAACCTGCCCATTCTTACAGTCCTTGCTAATTACCCCTTAATCAGGCTGAACATCAGTTCCCATCCTCACCCCAAGACTACATCTCCCAACTTTTCCTGCCCATTTCCCTACCTTGTGTCCCTCTTACCTGCTCCAGCTGGGAGTGTTGCAAGGGTTACTGAGAGCTGCAGCTGTGTAGAGCTCACCAGAGTTCAGCTGCTCTTCTGCAAAAATATGGGTGAACATTTTCAAGTTCCTGTCTTGTTATCACGTTTACAGCAGGCAAATAAACTTCAGGGTGAAGCACAAATAGGCTTGAAAGTGTTTACAAGCTTCTCCAGGCATCCACCACTCTGGCTCCTGTATGCCACCTCCTCCTGCTGGGGACAGGACTGTGGGGACGTTTTTCACCAGTTTGGATGGCATTTCCCTAAGGAGCAGAGCAGTTGCACTGAATTAGGGCTGTGCAAGAAAGTGCTGCTGCAATAACACCTTTAAAATCCCCTCTGGGACCTCCTGAGAGAACATTCCATGTTTTGTGGTGACTTGCAGGCCAGGACTAAGGAGACACCACACGTGGATCCATTGGCCCTGTACCATGCAGGACTCCTGGCATCCCTCTCTCCCTCTAGCAGCGCAGACAGGAGCCTCGATGCAGTATTTTATCAGTAGAAAGGAAATATGCCTCCAGAAAACTTCCAAAAAGCCTAAGGATTTAAGATGCTAAAGAAACCATAATTCATAGGCAACAAATGCTGGCAGACTGAGTGCCAGAAGTGCCATCTAACAAGAGAGTGATGGAGCAACTGCTCCCATTCCTCATCTCCAGCACCCAGGGGCTGCTGCGTGCTCTAATTGAAAATGTGAGTGTAGAGGAGTCTCTCTCTTCTCAACAAAAGGCCTATTAAGTTTAATAGATCTCAAGTGCTCCCAAAATCTATAAACAATGAGTCCTCAGGGAGCAGGGGGAGAAAGGGTCCTTTAAAGCATTGATCACTGGAACTGTAAATCACAAACCACAAATTGTGAATTTGTTATTTGATTTTATTCTACTATTTGGTAGAAGGAGACCTCACCAAAGACTTGTGCCCACAAACCTACCTGTTTTTCCTAACAGTATCAGATGGTGTGAGAAAAACTTACCTATCACTTCTGTCTCTGTTGTGTGCTTTATCAGGAACAGCAGAAACCAGTGCTGAACTTTCCTTAACTGCATGTCCACATCCTTGTGGCATAGCCCAAGAGCTGAGTCCTCCAGGGAATGGTCCTTGGCACTCCCTGTGGATACTGCAAACCTGAGAGGCCCCCAGGAGCTCACCAGCCCTCTCTTAAAGTTGCCACGACGTGCTAATTTTGCCAAGGTTAGGAATGATACTGTGAGTAGCAGTGGTCAGAGATGAGCAGGTTGAAAATGCTGAGCTACCCATAGTGTGGAATCTAGCCCAGTACATGATCTGTTCAACCCTGATGCATCCAGGGGCTTTGCTTTCCTCCAGTGGCTGCATCATAAATGAGGTTGTTCCAGGCTGTGAGCTTTGCTCGAGCTGTAGCTCCCTTCAAGGACAACTGAGGAGTGCTCTGGGTCTCATGATGGAAGAGTTAATGTAGCTGCTCTGTAAAGCTGGTTCAAAAGAATCCTTTTCCTTGCCTCATTTGGGAAAATGAGCATTTGTTCTACTTCAAATTTCCCATTAATTAAAAAAAAAAATCCTCTCATTTAATTTACAGAACAATGTTCACAACTCTTCACCAGGAGGGCAAGAAATGCACAGAGAAAATTGATAGCAAATAGGCTGTGTTGCCTGTGTTATCACACTGTGATCCTGTGATCCCTGTTCTCCACAGCTCTGCAGCATGTGAATACCTGCTGATCCACTTCAGGGGCTCACACCTCCAGCAAAGGTGCTTTTCACTCTTCCTGACACAGGTGAGAGGGAGTTTTCACAAACAGAAGGGCAGGAACACCATGATTTGGAAGAAGACAGCTGCCCCCAGCCTTTTCTACTGGGACATTTTCACCACTGTGTGCAGCCAGGCCTTTCACTGACTGGGAACCCAAAGCTAAATCAGTCCTTGGGAGTCCCTCCGGCCTTATTATAACATTGCAGGCTACTGTTTGAAGCAGGAGATTGATGCAAAGGCTAAAATCAAAGAAAATGAGGAATAGTGGGAAATCACCCTATTCAGAGACTTCTAAAAGAAACAGGCGCTAAAACACAAAGCGCTGTAAGGGAGCTGCCAGTGTCACCTTGGCAGAGCAGGCTGGGCAGGGACAGCTCTGCCTTGGACAAGTCAGGTACCAGCTGCAGAGACTCTCCTCACTCTTCCCAGCACCAGGAACCACGAAGGGCTGCTGCCTCCAGCCCTGGTGCCACAGTGCTGGGCACAGCATGGATGGAAAACAAATGGCATGATAATTTATTCTGAAAAGACCTCCCAGTCTAAATGCCCGGAGACACAACAGGGAAGAAATTCCTTGGCTGAGCTGTAATCCTGTGCACAGGATCTGGCCACACAAATGCACTCCATGTGGCGGTGCTGCTTATGAAAATGATGGATGTTGCATCCCCTCCTCTGCAACACACCAGAAACAAAGCTCAGGTGGATTTCTGTGCTGGGAAATCTCTGCCTGCTGCCCAGGCCAGAGCTGTACCTGAGCAGATGTGCTCTGCCATCCCTCACTGTCAGACAAGGGGGAGAAGAGCTGTGGCTGAAGTGCATTTGCAAGAGGACTTTGCAGCTTGTCCCCAAAGACCTCCCTCATGTCTTTGTGGCTTTTCCAGGGTGGGACATCATTGTTCCTTCCAGGAAGGCGTTTCACATCTCTGAGTTCACATATGTACCATTTATTTGCTCGGTGAGAGAAGACTTCAGCTTCCCAAGGCCACAACTCTGTTGAACACAGGGAGCTGGCAGGGAGGGGCAGAAGGTGATATATGGCCATGGTGGGAAACAGCATTTTCACTTCACCAAAGCAATCCCAGAAAGGTTTCTCAGGCACCCAGACAGTGCTGGGCACTTTCAGAGCCTGGGGACCCCACACCAAAACCCTGCTCTGAGTCCACACCATCACCATCTACCACAGGAGGAAAATCCTCTTGGATTTTTGGCCTCTTGCTTTCAGTTCCTTTAAAATTCTATGGAAAGGGGATTTCCAAAGAACTGATCATGTCCCTGTGTTATCACATTGTAGCCAGTGTGCAGCACTACCATTTTTTGGCCTATGCTGGAACTTGTGGTTCCTTCCCTTGTATTTCTTCCAAATTTTCATTCTCAAATCCCTTCACTGAAAAGACTGGAATCTGTTAATCAGCCAAGGTTATGTATATCCAGCAATCCTCTCTCTCATAAGCATCCATGCCCCGGTGCAGCTGCTTGGATCTTCACCAGGAAAATGTCCCTGTCTATTTGGATCACGAGGGAATGTGATCTTTCATGTTGTAGGAGATTTACATCTGGCATTTTCTCTGCAGCAGCCTAACAAAACCCCACCCAAAGTCTCAAAGCTTCCAAGAAGTTCAGATACAAATTTTACAACTTGGGACCTATTTTTGTTCGGCTTTGTTTTTAAAAACCCTTTCTTTTCTCCCTTTGATGATTTTCTCTGCTGTTGAGGACAGATGAAAAGCCATCAGAGCCAGCACTGTGCAGCCTGGAATTGCTTTCCAGTGCCCTGGTCCAGCTCTGCACCCCATCCACATCCCAGCTGTGCACTGGGAGGTGGCAGAGAGTGGCATGTCCCTTTCCCCAGGCCACAGGGATGAGGTGCAATGTGTCCTCACTTCTGGATGATCAGGGGACCACAACTGCACTTAACCTGCACTCTGGATGCCACCACTGTGGAGTAAACCCACTTCAAATGGGAAAGCAGGATGGAAATTGTGCCACTTGCAGGAGAAAAGTATCCTTCACCCTGGCAGGGTTAGCACAGATCTGAGCTCATTTCCAAAAGATGCAAGACACAGAGAAAACCCTCAGGCCCAATCTGTGTCAACAGCTTCATCTCCAGAGCTCTCAAGAGGGGAAAAGCCTCAGTGTGAGGATGTTGTGACAGTACCTCACAAGAGGTGGCCAAGATGTCCTAAACCCATCCCACCTGCAGTTACCCCTGGTTCAGCATCACCTGGGGCTGTGCAGGACCCTCCAGGCTGGGATGCAGGTGTGGACAGCCAGCAGGAGATGCACACCTGCTTCAAGCTGCTTCCTCCCCCACTTTGTACCTTCTGGTGCAGGAACATCTGCCACAGGGAGAGAAACAGATGAAAAGGGAACAGAGGAGTGTCCTCTCCCATCTCCTCCTCCCTGGGGATCCTCAAAGACTGGGGCTGTCTGCAGAGGGGCTGAGAAAAGGAGCTGCTCCCTCAGTGTCTGAATGAGACCATCCCCAGGAGAAAGAGGTGTGGAGTCCAGATATCTGATACTTGGTGTGACTTGGCCATTCCCCTGTGGCCTAGACACCACTAAGACTCTTTGACCCATGGAGCTGGTGACCACAGGTGCCCATTCTCAAGTGACAAGATCATAAAAATTATTCACAGGGATTTGTCAACGGTCTGTGAAATGTCAAACAAGCCCAAACCTGGAGACCTGATGGCTTCATGCAATTTCCCTCCTTTCACAGAACCACTAGGATTAGCTCAATAGTCAGGCTGAACCAGAGCTCTGCCTGGGCTCTTTGTAAGCAGAACTGTAGAGCAAGTGCCATAAATGCACCCATAAAGTAGAACCATCTTATCTAAATGCATGCACACACACCCACAAAAGATTTTTTTCCTCTGACACTGTATCTGCACATCATCAGCATTTGGCTTATAACATGATTTCTGTTATCAGAATCTCACTTGTAAAGTAATTTGTCTGACCATCGGGTTTCTGTGGAGAATATAAATGCAACTTGGGGAAATGAGAGGGAGGAGGTGAAGTGTTTTCCAAGTGATCTCAGTGGCTGATTTTTTTCCCAAACTCGGTAATGGGTACTGCTAGAGAGAAACCTTCAAGAGCACATGAAAACGTTAATGAAGGCTAGAATGATGTCTGGTATCCAACCCAATAATTCTCCTCCCAGTAATTTCTTTAAGCCTCATACTTGGAGTTCAGTAGGTCATAAATTTTGCCTGCTCTGAAGTTAACTGGATCCACAAGATGCAAATGTATTACTCATACACTGGTTAATTTGTATGCTCATTGCTTTCCAACCTCTCCACAAATTGATTTTTAGATTCGTTATTTAAGCCAGGAAGATATTTCCTGCCTCGTCCCTCAGAAGGTCACAGCACAACGTGGTGCTGCTGGCTGCCATGGGGAAACAGAAAGTCAAGCAGAGGGCTGGAGTTTCCCCATCTCAGGCTCGTGCAAAAGTCAATCAAGAAGCAAACTGCACCTGGCAGAGGTTTGTTTGGAGTTGTGTTTGGGGCAGGGCAGCAGATCTACAGGGGGGTGACTCTGCAGAAGGGAAACAGGGCAGTGGAACAGCTGAGCAGCACAGGCCTGGCTGAGAGGGTGCAAGTGCCTCCTTTCCTCTCATCTCTCGGCACACTCTGTATTCATCTACCACCTTGAACTACACTGGTGGCTTCTCTTCTCTCTCTTAGGAAGGATATATTGATTTTTAACCCATTTGGAGGGCGGTGTCCAGGTTGTCAATGTCCCTGCTGGCATCCTGTCTCCATAAATTGTCCAAAGTCCCCCTGTGCACATTTGGAAGCTGGCTTGAGATGCTGCCAGGCACTGAGGTGAGATGTCAGTGCTTTTCTCAGGCAGGGGCTGGGACCACGGTGTGACCACGGGGTCAGCTCCAGGGCTGCCAGCTTCCAGTGCCTCTCCATGAAAAGCTATCAGCACTTGGAAATGTACAAGGCCACCAACTTGGAAGCAAGGCTAGAATATGGCTCCGTTCCAGGCCTAACCTCCCTGACTCTTAATGGTGTTTTGGGAAGATTGACCTTCCCAAATACAAGCATCATAAAGTCACCCCAGCACAACCTGAAGCAGGAGATCATAACAAAAGGGCACAAAGGTCCAGAGCATCTTCAGACTTAATAAACTGAGTCATTAGCAGAGATTCACCTCTGATTTGCATCAGACACAGACCCCTGGAAAGCTCTCCTGCCTGTCCCTGCGTGTTCCTATTATAGAAGTTTCTCAAATCCTTTAAAGAGCGAGTTTCACCTTCTCACAGGTTCTCATTACATTCCTCCCTCACCCTCTCTGGGGTGTCACATCCATGTCTTGGTCTCTGCTTTTGCTTTCTTTTTTCATCTGATTATATTTTGACAGTGATTCTGCAGCCTTTATGTACTGGCTCCCGCTCTGTTTGTATTCTAGGAAACATTTACTGCCTGTCTGGCTTGCCAGCACTAGGATTGCTCACCATCCCTTGGGAACAATGAGAAATGATGTGTCAGAACTCACCCGCTTCCCAGCACTCCCTGTTTACTACGAGGACCCCATGGGCAAGGGAACAAATGGATTACTACAATTTATATCTCTCTGGATAATGTCTTGCAGCTTATCTTCCCAACTGGGATATTGTTCACTCTGTTGGGCCCCTTTCAGCTAAGGAATTGTGTGATAGTGGCATTCACAGTGGTGAAAAATTGCTGGTCTGACAGAACACCATTATGGGAAAACCAAGATTTCCCCCCTTTTTCTGTTATAACGTGCTGAAAATTAGGGCTTGGCAGGAAAAGGGTTCTGGGTCCCATTACAACTTTTTATGATTTCCAATGGTTCCCCATTCTTCAGTGAGACAAAGCCCAGAACTTTCCATCTTTAAGATGGAAGTGAAATTATCCTCTTGGCCAGGACCCAGCATGGTGACAGCTTGCTTCTGCCCCACTCTGGGATGTTGGAGCTCAAGCCAGCGTTGCTGATATGTCCAGGCCAAATGATGAATGGACCAGGGTGGCTCTTGGCTGTCCTGAAGTGCCTCTGCCTCTCAAACTGCCTGCTGGAGGTGCTTCAAATGTCCTTTTGAAACCACAACTTGATGCTGGGATTTCTACATCCCTTGGCACTGAGGTTTTGGAAAAAATATGGAAAAATTTGGAAAAATTTTGGAAAAACCTGGTTTGAGGTATGCAGATCTGAGCAAGGTCCTGCCTGTCCCTAAAATCATTTCCAAGACTGCATAAATTTGCAGTTGGACTCAATGTTCTTCTTAAAAGTCTTTTCTAAACTAAATGATTCTATGGGTATATCTAAATCTCATGAAAAGTGGTGTATGACCATCATAATTTTCTGCAGAAAATACATTTGTCTGAAAAATTCCCAACCCACTCTAGCAAGTGGATTGCACAGAAGCACCACATACATTGAGTGATTAGCAAAGTCCTCTTCTCCTCCATCTTTTACCTGCTGTCTTTATTTTCCAAAATCTTCCTCAAACTAAATCAATAATCACTGTCAGGATCCCCTTCAACTCTCAAAATACCTTCAAAGTCACCAAGCAACCATGGCATCATGTTCTGCCCTAGGCCACCACCGAGGTGGTCTCAGGTGATGTCACAAGCCAGGTGGCCTCAGCTCTTTCCATCTCAGACCTCAGCTGGGTCTTTGGCTTTTGCTGCCTCCATGGTAACTGGAGTTGGGAGTTCTTTGACTGAGAACTTTTTAATTAAACCCTTTGTGCTCTGCCCTGCCAAGATGGGTGATTTGAGGAAATGGTGAGGAAGGATGTGGCTCTTCATGCCTGCAGAAACCTCTGCTGCTTGTTTAGCCTGTGAATCCCATAAAGAAATTTCACTGGGAGAGCTCAGATTCCCATTGTTGCTCAGCCTGCCCTCAGTGAACACTAACACCCTCTGCACCTCCCAGCCTGCACACAGCACAACCCCTCCCTCCCCACACTCACCTGGAAGGGCCTGAGCATCCTTGTCTGAAGCCTCCTGATGCAATCGGCTGGCTGGAAACCCTCATTTAGCGTTCCCCTTCCTGCTCACACGGGAAGCCAGCCAGACCAACAGCCCTGCGTGTCCCTGAAGGGCAGTGCTGACACCAGGAACCCTCTCTCCCAGAAGAGCCACCTCCTCTGGCAACCTCATTCACTCTGCCCAATCAATCCCAACCCCATTCCCAGCCAGGAGGCCTTATTAATCCTGGCAGAATGGAGGGGGAGGTTTGTGGTCCAGAAGATGTTTCCCGTAGGAATAGGAGAGAGACCACCAAGACTTCCCCAGTGACCACCCAGATGGAAATAACCTTTGGCCAGTGTTGGCATGGGCTGGGCTGGGTGTTGGACATGCTGCTGCTGAATAGAGGGGTTGAAGCTGTCTGGGGGAGAGGATGCAAGGAGACTGTGGGGAATTGTTTAAGAGAGCTCTGAGAAATATTGGTTGAGTGCTTCCATTTAATTATTCACTCTGCTTAATTTGCTCTTGGACAAGACGAATCATTCATTGACTGTGCAGTCTGGAAGCAAGTCCTTCCTGACTAAACAGACTCAGCATTAAATGGTAAAATAAATGAAGGCCAAGCAAAGAAAATTCCTTTTCTCTGATTGATCATGTCAGGGCAAGATTCTTGTAGGGAAGCCAGAGCTGATAGAAATATAAACACAAATTCTACCACTTGGCAGAATAACTTTCTCCAGTTTTCCCTTTATTCCAGTAATAGATTTTTTCAGGCAATTTTGTTTTTTTCAGAAAAGACTGCACAGAGGGTGTTGTCAATGTCACTGCAGATGATGTCAGCTGGAGGTCTGGGAGGATGAGTAGCACAGGCAGAGCTGATCTAAAAATGCTGGGATTTTTATTTTTGGCTGGGGTGTCAGGAGGAATGGTGGGAATCATCTTTACCTGTTTCAAAAACCTGGAAAGTAGAATTTTCAGACTATAATTCCTCCTGTCTTCATAGCCTTCATCATCTCTGTTTACAGAGAAGTAGCACCACTGTGGGGCACCTCATCTGACACGTCCACCTCAGGGGTCTGTCTGAGGACAGGAGGAATCATCTTCTGGCTCATCTCAATGGTCTCAGCTGCAACCACACAGCTACAAATCCCTGGTGCTGTCAGCCCTGTTTTGGGGCTCCCCTCCTGAACCAGGCAATGGCCACCCACTGGCAGGACACGGGAAAGTTGATTCCACTTTCTGCTCTGTCCTAAGGAGTTATGAAATATTTCAGGGCATTTGCTAAATAGCTGCAGGTATTTATGGGCTCTCCAGCCCAGCAGGATCCCCATCTACATTTAACTTCAAAGTAGTAATTATATAAATAACGGAGGGTGGATTTACAAGGAGTAAAGCAGCAACATCTTCAGCCCTTGATTTTTAACCACTGACTACCAGCAAAGACTTCTGGCAAAATGGAATTATTCATTTACTAACCTCAACCCTTGAACTAAATGACTGGCAGTCATAATTCCAGTGTGAAATCATTCAACCCTCATTTTCAGGTTTTTAAAATAAACAGGACCAAGCTTCACACAATACAGATGTGAAAATTCTTCCAACACAAATGTCTGAGCCCAGCACATGCTACATTAATTTTATTTTCCTTCTTTCATCCTGATTAAACTGTCCACTAGTAATTCTTTGCCTCTGGCCAAATGCAAACACAACCCTGCCACTAATAGGAATTGAGTATGTCTGCATAAAAATACAATTAAAGTAACAGTACTCTTCACATTTCATGCCACTCAAATTCTCGAGCAGGTCAGTTATTACAGGATTTCTCATGTATTGTTAGAATTTTTTTGCATTACACACTAAGCAACCAATTTTCTTCTCTGGTCAATCAACATTAAATATAATGACATGCCTTTTCTTGGCTCAAAAAAATAACAATAAAAAATCCTATCCCAGATGTTTAAGATGTTTTTTCCTCTTCTGAGAAGAGTTTGGAGATATGAAAGATTTTCCCACCCAGCATTTCAAGGGACCCATGGAATTTTACATTTTCTGGCAAAACCCAGAATGACCCAGACAGTTACACACTAAGGAAGCTTTGCTGAGGTGAGTGAAGGCTGATTTTCAAATCATTGCTCTGAGGAAGACAGAGAGGAGGTTTGGTCCCAGCATCTGTAACTGGAGAGGAGACTGCTTTCAGCACTGACCCAGTTATCACACCACAAGAAGGGAAAGGGATGAGCTTTTTCCTCCAGCTTTAATTCCTACTCTGTTCCCAAAGCCAGCTGGACTTTGGCTTTGAAAATGATCATTTCCTAATGAGAAAAAGGCTGTTCAGGAAACTTCTACCCAGCAGTACTGGCATCTGAACTGGGCCTGGCAACACCAGCACAGCCAGCCCAAGGGTCAGGCCTGTCCTTCAAAGAAAACTTCTCCATCCACCAGGGAGGAGAGTTCAGCCTTCAGAGCTCTTCTTGATGAGCCAGTCACCCTAACTCAGCATTCCTCAGTGCCTTTCCATCACAAAACCATTTGCACTGTACTAAAGTGCTGCCACTTGGGCTGGCGACAACCCTGCATTCACACTTTGCAGCAGGGACAGGTTGATGTATTGTGGACAATTCTCATGCACTTCAGTGCAGAAAAAAACTGCATTTATTGAGGTTTGGGAAGGACTTTCTTCTAAGAGCCTTGCAGACATGACATTGAACATCTGTGAAGGAAGAGAAAGAGCTGGGAAACCAAGAAAAGGCTGGTTGAATGAGCTGGGTTGTAAGAAATTTTTGGCTCAAGTGCATGAGGTTAAAGGCCAGAACCTCTGCAATGTTTATGTCAGCCCAAGTGTTGTTTAAACACTTGTGGAAAATTGTAGGTTTATCTGTACTGGGTGCATTAAAAAATAAACCTTAATGCAGCAACTCATCTCACAGCTCACTCTTAAGCAACCTCTGAACCTCATTCTATAGCCAATTAATTCAATGGCTTCTTTTATATCTGCTGGAACCAAACTTGAGCAAAAAAAGCTCAGCCACCCTTTTTATCGCCTGCCAGCACACAGCAGTCATCAGAGAAGGTTCCAGTAGGTCATAATTTAGTCAATATTTTACTTTGCAAAACACATGAAAACCCTTTGACATCAAAAGCAGTAGATTTACAGATGCTGGGCATTTACAGATATGGTTGTTCTGCCAAACTATGAGCACGATCACTAGTTCAGATTAAACATCTGTTATTGCCTCGGAGTGGAAATTGGCACTCGTCCATCAGCTCCCCAAATTCAATTCAACAGCTCCTACAGATTACAAACATGTTTCCTCTCTGGCTGTCCTGTACCAGGGTCAGGGGTACAGATACAGGGGTCAGATACCTGCCAGTCCTCAGCATCACCCTGAGCTGTGTCTTGTCCTCAGCTGCTTCACAAATTTCATTTGTCTGTAAATTCACGTGTCATGGAGTAATCCCACAGGATGACTAAACTGGAAGCAGATACACAATAACCTGTCCTCATGTCCCCAAGGACAGACCCTCCCAGGTGTCTGGTGGTGGTGGGGAAGTCTCAAGGGATCAGGACAATGGAAAAAATATTTCTCACCATCTCAGGAGGTGAGAACTTTTTTCAGTGCATCTTTCAGGATGACAGAGAATAGGGTGGGGAGGGGTGTGGATGGTCCGTCTAGCACAGCCCTTTACTCGCTGCATTTCCATTAATGTGTGCAATCAAAGAGTTTTAATTGTATGGGATCTGCACTGGGGACAGAAAAACTTTTCATTTCCCCTTCTCCATTGATATTTTGTCCGTGAACCAAGCAGTTTCATTAACAAGTAGGTTTTGCTGAAGATGCATCCACCAGTAAATTGCTCTGCTACATTGTGGGACCAGAGTGGATGGATTTCAATTTATTTTCATTTACTTTGGGTTCTGCCTGCAATATTTCTCTTAAGTCTCTATTTTCATTACATTAAATCTGTCTTGGGAGGGAAGAGCTCCTTTCATTCCTCACTCGGCCCAGTGTCGCTGGGGAATGATCTCAGAAGATGCAGCTCTGTCAGTGGCAGCCCAGCACCACTCTTTGCCCACACAGGTTCTTAATGATGCTTCTTTGAGTTTGTCCTCTTCTGCATGGAAGCAGAGACCCCACCAACCCACCAGCAACATCACAAAGTACCCTTTAGGGTGCCTGCTCCTGGCACTGATGAAGAAAGGCAGGATGCTTCTCCTCCAAACACTCAAAAGGTACAGAAGATCTTGCTCCACCAACCCCTGCAAAGCTAAAAGTCTCATGTTTCACCTGAAGGTGCTACCCCAACTAAATCCCCTCTGCCACCACTTTTGTGAGAGCTGAGGAGATGTTGTTTTCCAGAGATGCTGTGTGGTGAGGTGCAGATCTGCTCTGCCTGGTGTTTGGTGGTTCATGAGGTGCAATGCTGCTACAGGATTTATTCCACTCCAGGTTTGTTCTCAAAGTCCTTCAGCCTCACCAAGCAGGATACCTCCACCTTCATGCCTCTCCTAAACTTCATGTGTCCATTTCCTAGACACCCTTTGTCTTGATTGCTGCCCAGGTCCCACCCAACCCACCAGAAGGGCCCCTCCACCCCTAGGAAAGGGTGGAAAAATCTGTTTCAATGAATCTTTTCATTGAAAAAGGAAAAATCCCGGTCCTTTAACAATCAGCTCAAAGCAGGAGGCACCCCTGAACGCCCAGCGATGGGAGCGCGGATGTGCCGATGGGAGATGCAGATGTGCCGCGGGGAGCGGGCAGGAGGCAGCGGGGCAGGGGACCTGGCACAGAGGGGATGGCAGCTGGAACACAGACCATCCACAGCCTGGTGCTGGGGATGGGGGAGCCCCTTCCAGCCTGTCCGTGCTGCTGCTGCACGCTCATTAATAACATCCAGCAGATGTGATGGATGGATGGCGCTCGGGGGTGAACTGCAGCCAGCTGCCTGGAGCTGCCCTGGAAAAACCATATTTAGCCCAAAGCCCAGAGGGTTTTTTTTTCCCATCCTGCCAGGTTTGGAAGTACAAGGACCATCTTCGATTCCCTGGCTGAGATGAAGTTACTTGAATCGCCTTCTGTTTGCCGTGGGGTGATGCTGTACTCCAGAGAGCAGAGAGGGATGCAGCTGGAGCTTTGTGCCAGAAAACAAGGAACAGCTTCTCCTGAGTGGATGTGCTGCTGTTTCCACAGTGTTTTGCCTTTCAGCACACAAAACCACTACTTAACCAGGAAAATAACCCCCAAATTTAAATATTGCAGTTTCAAGATGTTTGCACCTCGGATTTGATGATGGGTGAAGACCAGAAAATAAAAGCAAACCAACTAAACCCACACAGACACACAAATTGGAAGATGCAGGCATGAAAATAATAAAAAATGAAATCCATAAAGGCCTTCTTGGTCTCACCCAGGTGTGCAATATCATGGGTGAGCATCATCCTCCTAAGGGTCTTTTAAACAGGGATATTTTAAAGGTCACAGAATTTCACACAGGAACTGGATGTGACACCACCATCGTGACAAATTGAAAAGATTCATTGAAACAGCTTTAAAAGTCTGTTTGCTTCCCTGAAACAGCTCTGAGGATAAGCAGAGTTATTTCTGACATGAGAGTATCATGGATTCAAGTAAAATCAGTCCTGCTATATATAGATAGATAGATAGATAGATAGATAGATAGATAGATAGATAGATAGATAGATAGATAGATAGATAAACACAAAAAGTGTACCAAAGCTCCCCTAAAGTAAGATATTTTACAGGAAATGGGCCTTCCAGTGGTGTAGATGAGTGTCTGCCCACTGAAGCAAACCAGCCTGTGCTGGTTCACCTTAGCTGAGCACCTGGCTTTAATTTCAATATACTTTATGTATGTGAGTGGCACACACTGGAAATAGCTGCCTGTCTTTAACAAGGGGTTGTCATTGACCTGAGCCAATGAGAAGAAGCCAAACAGTGCTGCAGAGCTCATTGCTCCTACCTGGTGGGACAGGCAGTCAGACACAGTTCTTGGCATCAGCTGGGGTATCCTGACACTCTGGGGCTTGGGTGGGAGCCCTGGAGGGTTTATAAAAGCAAATGGATGTGAGTGGCATTGGGAATGCCATGATATAGATCACCCTCCTAGCAAAGCTGATTTAACTGCTGCTGAGTCTCAGTGCTTTCTCTGCATATCCACAGCCCCTCACCAAGGGCTTAGGACAACCTTAGCAGCTCCTCTGTGGAGTAAGAAATGGTGGAGATAAGGACATGAATTCCAGAGCTGGAAACAATTCTCCCAGGTTAGGGTATTAACAGGACCCTTTTGGGAAGGGGACAGTTGGGGAAACTGAGGCAGGGATGTTATGTCTTGCAGGTTCATCCACCAGAAACCATTGCTTCCAATTCCCAGTGACTCTATTCCTCTGCCAGGAGAAGTTATTTCTTATAATGTCATCCCTGCCAGACCTTGAGGGAGAAGCATAAGTGTCATGATCATGTGGGGTTTGATTTCATGGGAACATAGGATAAAAACATACCCAGATTTGTATTTGATTCCTTCTTTTGAGACTGATCTTGAAACCTTCTGAGTTGTATTTCCAAGTATTTCCCACAGAGAGCAAAGCTGTGAGTTTTCTTAAAATATATATTGCACGGAGCAAGGCAACAGATAGTCCTCGAAAATCTCAAGACTCAGGGAGGTGGGGATTGAAAAAAGAGAGGAGCACTCCTTTCCTACTGCTCTCTGAAAGCTCATGCTGTAACCACCACATCTGCCAAAACAAGCAGCCCTGCAACACACAATCCCACCACCCCGTCTCGGGGATGGGGGCGATGCTGGGGGCTGAATGCTCTCCCTAAACCCAGCTGGCAGCTTTGGGACACTCACTTTATCCAGGCAGATGCTGCCAAGTGTGACAGGTTTAGTGACAGCACACCCTGGGTCAGTCCTTTTCTTCTTTCCCCTTCCACCTGTGTGGAATCACACTCCCACCTCACCACCACAGCGTTGTGCAGAGAGAGATCTAAAATTAGCTGGGTGGATTTCATGTCACACAGCTTCCCTCTGCTTTCGAGTGCTCGGCTTCCTGCTATATTTAAACCAAAGGCAACTGATAAACAAAGGTTTGGCTCTGCTCTGACAGAAATAGGCACTGCAGCTATTTTTATCCCTCAGACTACACACAATGTGTGTCCAAGTTACAACCAGCAGCAATAAAAATATCCCAAAGAGCATCAAGATGCCGCTATGAACAGTGAACAGCAAGGAAACCACTCTGCTCTCTGAATGCCAGTGAGGCAGCCTTATCTAGACCCTAATTTCTCCCTTTGAGGCTCATCACATAAAAGCCTCACGAGAAGGAGATGTGGTTGTATGCCATGCTTTGTGTGTTGTCATTGTTTTTTTCCCTCAGGTTTTGTATTTTAGCTTAAACTGAATGGTGCACTGGAAATATCAAAGCATCTTGATCATAGGCTGGATGCACAAGTGCATCTCTGTCCAGTGCTGACACACATGGATGAGATGCTCTAGGTGAAGAAAGAGGTTTTACCTTTCAGGTGACTTTCAAGAGAGGCTCTGAGGCTCAGATGCTCCGAGGCAAAGGCAGGAAGTGGTGTTTATAGCACTTTTAGGGTTGATGGTGTTTATTCTGCTTACCCTGGGGTGGCTGCCCTTGTGGGGCAGTGCCTGACCAGGACAGAGTGCACTTACCTGGTAAATCACACACAGTCACCTGGATGCCTGTGGCAGGAATGGACACTGGATTCAGACCCTATGGGAGAGGGTACAGAGCACTGATCAGCTGCCCAGGGCTTCACATCCTTAGAGTCTGCCCTCCTGTCTCAATTCCCACAAGGTTTTAATGTCAAGCCAAGGTCAGGCACACCTCTGGCATTCAGCAGAGCTTTGTGGAGCATTGCAGAAAGGGTCAGACCAGACAGTACTGTGTATAGCTTTTAATTTTCTTCCTAGCAGCTGGTATAGGGCTGTGTTTTGAATTTAGGACGAGAATAATTTTGATAACACATTGATCTTTCAGTTGTTGGTAAGCTATGCTCACCCTAAATCACAACTTCCCAGTGTCTCATGCTCTGCCAGTGAGGAGAGAGCTGGGAGGGAGCATAGCCAGGACACTGACCAGAGGGACATCCTGCTCAATGTATAAACTGGGGGCAGCTGGTTGGGGGACCCTGATTGCTGCTCAGGGACAGGCTGGCACCAGTCACTGGGTGGTGGGAAATTGTGTTGTGCACCACTTGTCTTTCTTGCGTTTTATTTCTCTCTTTTTGTTGTCTGCCTTTTCACTGCAATTACAATTATTATATCTTATTGTTATTACATTTTATTTTATTTCAATTATTAAACAGTCTTATACCAACCCATGAATTTCACCTTTTTTTTCCCATTTCTTCTGCCCCCCCCCCCCAGCAGTGGGGAATGTGAGCAAGCAGCTGTGTGGTACTCAGTTGCCTGCTGGAACTAAACCTCAAATGCCACTTTGATTTGGATCTGCCTCTGGAGCCAGCCAGCAAGCCCACAATAGAGCAGAGATGGCTTCTCCCTTTCCCAGCACTTTCTTCCCACTCTGGAGACCAACCCTGTGCCTGCCACAGGGGAGCAGGCAGTGATGGAGGGGTTTTCACATCTGGAGCAGCTGGGAGGGCAGTGCCCCACAGCTGGCACACTGGGCACAGCTCAGAGCTTGGGAAAGGAGAGACCTGGGTCACCCACCAGCCTTGGCTTCTCCCTTGGCTCTCATTTATCACCAGTACAGGCACAGAAGGGCCCTTTTTTTTTTTTATATGCAGCAAATCATTAAGAAGAAAGGAGAAAGGAAAAAAAAGCCCTTTTAGTAACAACTGTAGGAAAAAAAGGGAGTGTGGGGAGGCAAGCATGCAACCACAGACAGATAAATGGAGTCTGGCTACAGAACACTGGAAGTTCAGCTGGGAGAGGGGACCATAAGGAGGGTGAGGCTTGACAGAAAACCCCTGGTGCAGGGCTGGTCTGAAGCCAGCAAAAAGACTCAGTCTCCTCCTGGGGACCAGCATCAGCGATCTGTGACTCAGGTGAGCATTTCCATGAAGTTTGTGTGACCCTTCAGAGGAGACCTGAGCTCTCAAGCCATGCTGAAGGCACACAGGGAGGAGACAGAGTGACCCACCAAGGATGGCTTGCTCAGCATCACTGTGAGGCATTTGGAGAGGCTTGGCTTGCTGCACCAGGCTCAAGGTAGGGCTGTGGGAACCTCTGAGAGTCCATGGGGTACCAAAGAAATACATCCAGGTCTGCTTGTAGCAGATTCTCACCTGTCTGCAGCAGGGTGCATGCACAGAGCTCCGTGTCTTGCTTACCCTCCCAAATATTTAGCAAAGTCAATGCCCTGAGAAAGGCTTGCTGGGTTGGCTTTTACAATATCCACCTCCTTGGGACTGAAGTTTGGGGTAGGCAACTGCTGGAATCTGTCATTATCCTCTTTCTTGCTCCTTGTCAGCTTTATTTTATACATTTTTTTATTCCTCAGTGTAAAGGCTTCCCTAACTAGTCATTAACCTCAGTCACAGGACACAACCATTAAACATTATTGTGACTGTAACATGGTACATTACTTGCAAGCATTTCCTCCAGCAAGGGAGAAAAAAAGAGACCTGCACTAAGGTCAGGATTCTCCTGCACATGTATTAAATCAGCATCTGGCACCACAGACCTGTTGCAAGGAGTGTGTTTGAATGGAAAGGATTTTACAGGAAGAGTGCGTTTTTCTTAATTAAACAGACAAGACGGGAAACCCATCTTCAGTTTCATCTCACAGAACAGCCCAGGCATTCAGATCCTGTACTCAGCTGTCCCCATGACACCACAGCCCACTGCCAAGTGGGTGATATGTCCTTGTGCAGAGACTGTCCTTAACCTGCCCAAAACCTTCCCTGTACTCGCAGCCCTTCCTGGGTTCTGGAAATAGCATCTTCCACAGGAATCAGTTTTGTGAATGGGACACAGAGAGGTCCCCTGTGCCACACCATGCTTGTAGATACCAACTGGGGGAGGAAGAACTGCTCTGGAGCTTACAGTAGACACAGCTTTTGCTGCCCACCAGCACTGCAAAGCCTCTAGGCTGGATCTCAGTCCTGAATCACAAAGAGAGGGAGGGATGGTCACTACAACCATTCCTTCACTTAGCGCCCTGTGCCAGCTGATGTGGCAATCAGCTGTCTGGGAACATCCTACATTCCTGAGAAGAAGACAAACCTCCTGTGTCTGGGTGCTGGAGGGAACACAGCAGGTGAGCTCCTGACATGAAATCTCTGCAGACACAGCCCCGGGCTGACGGGGAGCGGTTGCGATGGGTCCTGCCCGTTTCCATCCGTCAGAGGACCCAACGAGACATGACTGATGTGAGCGGAGCTGACAGAGGCTGAAGACCACTTCCCCATCTGGGCATGTGCCACCAGGCTAGGGGGGGAAAGGCTGCCTTTGCACACATGGGGGCTGTTTCAGCCAGCAGCTTTTGACAGCACGGGGGTCTTACAGCTGCAACACCTGCCTCACAGCCTTGGAACGAGCTCCCCTTCCACCTCGCTGCCTCCAAGAGCACATCCTAAATTGGAAGTGGCATGACGTGAATGGTTCCCCCCAGGAAACCAGGCTGACCTCCCACTGCAGGCTGGGGATCCCCGGTGCTCCTTGTCACACATCAGGGGAACGAGGCCGTGTGATTGACAGGCTTTAATGAAGACCTCTGATGTTCAAGGGAAGCGATGGCTGTTTGGCAAGGTCAGTTGAGTCAGAAGAAAGGGGCGGGCTGAGGCTGGCCAAGCTGAGCCTGTTGGGCTGGCAGGATCCCATCTGGAGCATTCAAGAGCTGTCTGATTGGAGCCAGGCGGGTTGGAGGTGGGCAGTTTTTGGGGGTTGGTTTCACACCAAACACCGGCTGCCTCCCCAGGTCACCATCCCCATCCCTCACCTGGTGCCAGCAGCACTGCCTGAAGGTCAAAACCTGGAGTCCTCTCTCATTCCTTGTACCCTGGGGCTGAACTCACACCTGCTTTACAGACAGAAATGGAAACGTCAGTGTTTAATCAGGGAAGCTGTTAACAAGTGAGAAATTTCTTCAAGAAACACCTGGGAATTGCAAGTTAATGACCTCACAGTTTCAGCCTTTCACTGGGGTCATGGACAAGCTGAGGGAAGCACTCATCTTTCTGCAGTCCCAAAATGTGACTCTGTTCAGTGAAATGAAACAGCATCACCCATCCCCTGTGGCTGAGCACCCCCCATGCAGGTGTCCAGCTCAGTGTCCATGCTCCCACAGACATGCCCCATCCCTGGAAGTGTTTAAGGCTGGGTTTGTTGGGGCCCTGGGATAACTGATCTAATGAGTGTCATCCTTGCCCATGGTGGGGTTGTTAGAACTAGATGATATTTAAGGTCCCTTCCAACCCAAGCCATTCTAGGGTTCTGTGATATTATTCTATGATTATATGATTTAAGGCTCTTATACAACTGGATCAGCTTTGGTGGGAAAATGAAGAAAAACCCTTGTTTTGCCCAGCAGTCTGGGAGTTTTCCTGGAGCTGAGAGGATAGATGAAAAATTCCTTTAAACAACAGTGAATTTTGTGTCTTTAGAGTATGAAGATCAAGTCCATTCAGAAGTTTGAATTAGTAGCTGTAGAAACATCCATCTGGATATTTCAGAAATATGCAATTTTTGTCTACCAGAAATATTTTTTCAACAAGAACAAAGGAAAATTAACCAAAGACACAACAGCATTTTTTTTTGTCCAACTCTGGTGGTGACATATTTCAAATTTTTCCTCTGACAGAGTGTGTTTTAGCTACTAATTGCATTCCCATGTCCTTTCTAAGTGCCTTTTTTTGTCACCCGTGATACAAAGGCAGCAGATTAAAGCAGAAGACCAGCCCAGTTTTCCATGATAGCCAAATCTACAGGCACTGCACATCAGCAGAACAGGATTCCTCAGAAACAGCAATATTTGCAAACAGAGAAATATTTTCAGCAAAAGGAGAGGAGCTCAGACAAGTTTGACCAGGCCTCCAAGTGTGGCCTAGTCAAACCAGTGATTGTGGGTATGCAGGAAACAGAGGTCAGATGGAGATTTGTGAGGTACTGAGCTTCATTGGTTCCTAAAAGGTTTTTCCAAGATCTTCTGCCCAAGTCCAGCCCATGGACAGTCACTCCCACCCAAATCATTCCTAGTTTGAGACAGTGAAAACGAGACTCAACCCCACCAAACAGCGAAGGACCTTGACTTTCCCTGTTAAACCCTACACTGCTCCAGTGAACAGTTAATTTCTCACTCAGAAGAAGGTTAAAATATCCCTGTAACTTCTGGTGTGGTTCAGGCAGTGTCTGAGCACCCTTTTCCATACAGGTTGTGGAGGAAGGTGGTCACTGCTCACACCAGTCCTGTGGAGGAAGCTGGCTGGGGTTTTTCTCTGAGTCAAACTTATGGTCCAGAGTCTGTCTGTGTTTGGGGGAATGACATGGACATCAGCCTGCTCCAGGGGAAATGGCTGAATGCTGCAAAGAGTCAGGGAATTCCTCTGCTCCTATCACCAACCTCATAGGGCGGAAGAAGGCACTGATGAGGGTTTATCTTGTAATTTCTGCTTTGGGAAGTCATGTCAGGGCAGCACTGCATTAAAACCACCTCAAGACCTTTCCAGAGGCTTCATACAGCCTCAGGAAGAGTTTTGGTCTGGTTCTCTGGGGGAATGAGGTTTCTGTGACTCTAGTGCCTGTCTGTGCACATCTCAGACCTGGCTTTTCCAAAAACTTCCAAAACCCTTGAGCAATTTTGGCCATTTGACTACCAGTCCACAAAGACATGAGGTTGCCACCAGCTCGTGAATGCAGGCGGGCAGGGAGAGGAGGGAGGCACAAGAAGCAACACAAGCCCAGAGACACCAGCAAAGAGCAGAGAAGCCTCCTGGGTGAGAGACAAATGCTCTGGGGATGTTCCAGTCAGAGCTGGTATCCCATGAGAGGTGTGATACTCTCTCCACAAGGCAAAAAGTCGTGGGAAGACTACATGAGACCTGAATAAATATCTTCCTCGCTAAAGAAGAGGGAACCTGGCTGGCTGCTCATGATGGTTTGGGTCTGAGTCCTTCAGCCTGGCCCCACACGCTGATGAAGGAGCTCTGCCCTCCTCCCTGCACAGGCTGGTGGACAAGTGATTCATGTCACGAGAGGGAAAATGCAAGAGCAGAGCAGAAATGAATCACCCTCTGCCGCAGGTCATTTAATTCATTCTCCCTCCAGGAGGCAAGTGCTTTTGCACACTAATTAGATAGTTCATCCTAATGGCAGCTACATGATCTTTTTCCTTCCTTCTTTACAACTTTCAGCAAAATGGCATAAAACCTGATGGATGTTTAAAAGGAAAAGAGGCAGTGCTACCCTGGAACAAGCCCCATGTGCCATATGGCTGAGACAGGACAGTTGCAAAATCCCACAAAGTGCTTGCTACATGGGTTGTCTACCCTGTAGTGCTGTCTCTACTCACTGCCTCCTCTGCCCTAGTTCCCAGACTTTGGGATATAATTATAGAAAAACAGCAACTGAAGCTGGTTTAAAAAAGATGATCTTTTTCCATGGAAAAAAAAAACAAACCTGCTCTGTACAAAATAATAAAAAAATTCTTGGCAATGTGTTAATTTTCTCTCTCTCTCTCTCTTTTTTTTTTCTTTTAAGAAAAGAGAACAGAAAATGTTCTATCTTCCTCCCCCTCCCTGCCCACCTGTTTTTGGGAGAAAATGAGGAGGAAAGAGAAGGGAAAAACCCTGTGTTTTTAAGCTTGTTGTTTTTAAAAGTATTAAAACATTTCTACCAAAGCTGACATTTTCTAAGGAAATTTTCATTTTACCTGAAACCCCCTTTGAATTCAGGAAAGTACAACTGCTTGTCAGAACAAAAAGAAGAAGAAGAAGAAGAAGATAAAAAAGACTATTTTTTAACTTTCCTCCCCAAAGCTATGTCAAGGTGGCACTGAAAACACAGACACTTCTGGGTGAGGAGCCTTAGAATGTAGATTGTGCAGCCTGGGGGGTGAGGAGCATTTTCCCTATGGAAAAGATCTGCTGAAACTTTACCATCATGGTGAAACCTCATCATGGGGGCTGCCAAGGCTTAGTCTTTATGATTTCAACCACATTTTGTTAAATTAAGCACAGGATTTGGGGCAGAGTTGGTGTCCTCATGGCTGCTTGAACCTCAGTCTGGGAGGCTGCAGAGCCAGCAGGGGCCATCCAGAAGCTCACAGGGGATGCAGAGGTTGCAGGACCTCGCTCCTGCTGAAAGACACCAAGGAATGCCCAGGTGCAGATCTGGTGGGAGGAAGGCAGGTAGGGCCCCACAGGTATGAAAAACACCTTTACTTTCCCGAATAAAGGCTCTCTGAACAGAACTGTATGATCCACACAAGGTTTTGAGACCCCTTCAAGGAGGGTTCAAGGCTGCAGAAGGGATCAGTGACCTCAGATTTGGGTCTGTTCACTGCTGGGTGCCAATCTACCCCATGCCAAGAAAAACCATGGGCTGCAGTGCCTGACTTGCTCTATCATCTGCACCCTTCCCTTCCCAGCAGAAGACTGAGGATTCTTGCTGCCCCCCAGGGAGGAGCTCTCTGACCATCCCTGGGCTACATTTACATTTCTACCCAAGTGATGAATTTATTGTGGGATAGATAGAAGAATTCAGGGAACTGGAGGCCAAATCTCTCATGCATGAGCCATGCCCTCGGAGATGGGAACATTTTCCCCCACCCCTTCAGCTGGGAAACAGGTGAGTGTCCAACCCTAAACCCACCACCACCAAACCCTGCTGCTTGGAGGGCCTGTCCTCTCCATCCAGGTATGGGCTAGGAGGACAAGAGACTTGCAGTGAAAACAAGGCTTCTTGCAAAGGCTTCCCCCAGTAGCTCCCACACTTGGAAGCACAGTCTCACTCTCAGTGCCCTCATCTATCTGCCTCGAGTCCTGCCCTGCCTTTGATAGATGATTTTCATTAACATTTCCCTGCTGAGGCTCCCGCCGCAGCCGCTGTGCCAGTGACACAGCGTGAGAACTCGCAGAGGGCTAGATGACAAGTGATTAAATGTTGCTGGTCAGGCCAGAGAAAAGCTTTTTTTGGGACTGCCCAGTGCTGTCCTGTGCCTGCTTGGTGGGACTGATACCAGCCTGTCCACAAAGCAGTCTCTGATGCGAGAGGGAGGGGTCATTCTGCTCCAGCTCCGGCTGTGTCCTGCCTCAATCCTTCCCTGGTTGATCTGATGCCTCTTCCTCACCATGGGGATTGTCTGTAAATCCCCTGGGGATGATTAATGCCCTGCTGCCTGTATATGCCCTGCATTTCTAATGTCCTTCTGCCCTCCACAGACAGAGGATGTGCTGCTGCCTCTGGGTCACTGGGAGGGATTGTTGTTCCCTGAGGAATGAAGTGTTTTACAGCATTTGATTTGGTTTATTCTCGTTTTTTTTATCACCTATTCATCCCATTCCAACGAGAACAATCAGCCATTGGAATAACCTCCCCAGGGAAGAGTTGGATTCCCCAGTGTTGGACACATTTAAGATTCAGCTGGGCCATCTTTTGCCAAGAAAGGTTGAACCAGCTCATCTTTTAAGTCCCTTCCAACCTGGTATTCTGTGATTCTATAAAATTGTCCTCTTAGGAATAAAGCAGTAGGTAAAACACTGTCAAAATATACATCTTCTTTTTTTCTCCTCTTTTTTTTTTTTCTCGAGGGGAAAAAAAGGAAAGCCTACATTTATGCATAAAACTTTTCACCTGAGACATTTGGAAGTCAAAAAATCTTACCAAGACGGTGCAGAGAATGTGTTTAGGAAATGTCAGAGCCTGTGAGGTCACAAAAGGCCCCTGAGCCACACTAAGCCACACAGGAGACATAAAGGAAATGCAACAGCAAAACCCCATCGTGTTTTACAACACCCTCTTGAATTGCTTAGCACCCATGTCTGACATTTCACACCTGAGCCTGAGCCCTCCAGCTGAACACGAGGAAAAAGCCTTTCAGTGGGATCACAGCTCCTAAAAGTCTGATTATCACACACCCCCAGGCTTTGATCCAGACCTTCCCCAGCCTCTCAGGGGACAGGCTCCCTAAAGAGCCATCTCTTCCCTGATGGGCATCTTGCAGGTGTCTGTCTCACATCACCAACACGACTTTGCACACCCTGCCGGCTCCCTAAGCACAAGCTCCAGAAATCTCAGCACAAAGGCAGGATTCCCTAGGTTGAAGCAAATCCATTTGGGAATGTGCACCTGGATTGAGTATGAGCTGTGCTGATCACAGAAGTGCCCCATCCATGGTAAACACTCCCAGCTGACAGCCTCAGCCTCGCACCTCCCCCACAGAGAGCCCTCCCAAAACTTTAAAGGCTAAAGCTCTGCCCTGGGAAGTTTTGTTTCCAAAACTTCCAAAAGTGGCATCAGTTCATGCAACACACAGATTTTTTTCCACTTCTCTGCTACAGCAGTGTCTTGGCAGCACAGCAAAGAGCCCCTGAATCCCCCTGGAAAAACAAAAGGAGATAAATGTGAGTAAAGAAAGGTTTGGTGGTAGGGCAGGAGGGTCTGACATTTTTCCCTGATCCAGAAAACTCTGATTCTCTATGACCTTGTTAGGAGGCTGGAAGCTGCTGTTTAGTCAGAACTGTCAGGCAGCAGCTCTGGCAGGAGATGGATGAGCTGTGGTGTGGCTCTGCAGAAGGTGCTGTGGAGACAGGCTGCTCTGAGGGGCAGCTTGGGAGAAAGGCAGCAGAAGGCTGAGGCAGCACCCAAATGCCAGGGAAGGGATTGTCTGGCCCAGCTGTGTACAAAAGCCAAATGCATGGGGCTCCTCAAATAGCCAGACAGCAGAGCTCTCTGGGATATCTTCAGGCTGAGCTGA
Source organism: Pseudopodoces humilis (assembly GCF_049639895.1). NCBI lineage: Eukaryota > Metazoa > Chordata > Aves > Passeriformes > Paridae > Pseudopodoces > Pseudopodoces humilis. The sequence continues at coordinate 147,496,946 of NC_142200.1, forward strand.
CAGCTCAGCTCTGAGGGGTCGTGGGACCTGCCCTTGGTGCCTCAGGATCTTGATCCTGTCTCCTGCAAGGCGCTGATGGGCCCTTGGTTGTAGTCTGCAGTCATCCATTTGGGCTGTTTGAGGAGAAGGGAGATGTGCCTCCAGCACATCCCAGCAGGACCCCACCATGCTGCCTGCTGCCAAACCTTTATCTCAAACACCAGCATCTCAAGGCAAACCCACAAGAACAAGATGCTGAAAGCTTTGCTTTATTTTTTACTGTGCAACATTAATTATGAATTTACTTTGACCTTCACTGCACTCCTAGTGCCAAGAATGCGATTTCCCCCTGCCCTAGCCTTGGGTACAATCTTGCTACTGCTCTGATGCAGATCTGGAGGTTGCTTTATTGCTTCCCTCTGATCATTCTCAAGACGTGTGAACCTGCCTTTCTCAGCTCTGCAATGATGCTCTTGTCACACTGCTGGTCTGTGCAGGACATCTGCAGCTGCCCTGATGCAAGCCCAAAGGAGTCAGTGATCAGGGACAGTGTAATTGTGCTCCATGAAGTGTAACTGAAGTGCCTGGGCTCTTTTGTGTGGCTGTCTCTGAAGCAGAGGCTTGACTTTGTGTATACCAGATGTTCAGAGGCTTTGCCCTGTCAGTGTCCCCGGTCTGTTCTGGTCAGGAGAAGACCTCCTGCATGGACACTTCCTAGGTGGGAGAGCGAGTGCTGACAGAAGTGTGCTTTGGGAAATAAGAAAAATATTTTCCTCTTTTGTACTCGGGGCACACACATCCCCTTCCCACCCCCAGGACCTCCTGCTGCAGAGAGAGCCCTCAGTCCACATCTGAGGCAGCCTGAAAAGCTGCAGCTGTGCTGCACCAGGTCCTCTGCTGGAACACTGGTGGGGTAGATATTCCAGATGAGAAATAAGAGAAATCTCTGGCTAACACCTGCCCTGGGATTCGGGAGATCTTTTCTCTGATGTGCCAAAGGTTCCCAGGCACTTAACCCCTCATGTCCTGGTCTGTAACACAGGTGCTGGTGTGCCCATCCCTCTCTGCTTGGAGAGCTGTGCGAGATGCTGAGGCAGCAACCTGAGCAGTCTGGCAGAAGGAGACAGCACATGCCCAAGGCTTTGGTCCTGCAATGGGCTCTTAGGGTAAAACTCAACCCCAAACTGCTCAGGGGTGATCTAGCTTTGGCTTTAACTCATCTGATCCCTGCAGCATGGTTTGTTGGCATTTTCTGTTTGGCCTCTCACAAATGCAGGGCTGCTACCAGATGTTTTTAGTTGGGATTGCATTTCCAAGAGGGTGGCATATGTGGTCCCTTGGTTTCACTGTCAGGATTTTGCTGAACAAGGAGACCATGTTTACACCAGTGAATAAAAGGGGCTAAGAGCAGTTGTGCAGTCAGATGGCAAAACACAGGCCCACAAACCAAACCCTCTTCTCTCCAAACCCTAACCAGGGTGGCCTCAGCCATGCTGACAGCTGGGGCTGGTCCCTGCCCCATGCCAGCCCTTGAAGAGTCCCCAGGCCCTCTCTGGGAGAGGAGGACGCCGTGCCAAGGAGCTTGATGACAATTTAACAGTGCAGACCATTGTGAATGTCTGGTGCCTGGCTTAGTGCAGAACTGTGAATGTTGCCTTAGAGATTTGGAGCTTCCCATTGGTGCCTGTCCTCTCGTGACATGGAGCTCTTCAAGTGGGCACACCCAAGCACGAACCAAGCACTGGGGTCCCACCTTTAAACCCCCTTTGTGGGTCTGCACAGAATTCCTGCATCACAGAGCAGCAGGATGCAAACCTTTTATCCTGACACCATGCAAGGCCAAGGGATGGTGTAACCCTACTGACTTTGCATCCCACTCCCAGCAGGCTAAGACTACAGGACCAGAGGCTGTCACACAGTCCAGGAGCTGGACTGAGTCTGGAAAACACTTCCATTAAACCCTGCCTCCCAGCTCAGCTCTGCTCTACAGCTCCAGGTCTCTGCTGCTTTGCATCTTCTCTCCTTTCTACTTGAGAGGTGTTATTTTTCCCTGCTCAGGATGGGGTCTGGAGGGGTTATTCAGGATACCCAGGACGTACAGTCAGCATACAAATTGCCTGACTCACAGAATCACAGGATGGTTTGGGTTGAAAAGGACCTTAAAGATCATCTTGCTCCAAACCCCTTCCATGAGCAGGGACACCTACTAGGCCAGGCTGCTCAAATGTGTGCAAACTTACCCAAAATGCACCTCCTCTCTCAGGGTCACGGCACATGCACTCTGCTGTTCATCTCCACTCATCCATCAACTGTTTTTTCCAGGAGAATTCTGGGTGAACATACCCAGGAAAATCCAGATGCAGCAAAATCTCAGCAGAGACAGGCACCTCTTGGAGTGCATTACAACCCATTTGCTCAGCTCGGAGGGGCACGAGCTGCAGCACAGCAAAGAACAGGGATCTTGATGTCTCTCTTGGATCAGATACAGACAGTAGCCTGTCTGGCTACAGAGAGCACTTTCTTTGATTAAAAGCTAATAAATATTCATCCCTCTCCTCCCCTGCCATCCCTCCCAAATCCCCAGAGACAAAACTTAGACAAGCAAAACTGGTTCATTTGTGATGTATTCCAGCGCATTGCTCCAAAACACTTGGAATCCTTCCAGATAACAGTGCGTGGCTGCAGGGGCCATGGATCACCAAGGAAAGGGCCAATACTTTGCATTCACTTAAAACAAGGCTCAGGTCATAAAGGACATGCTCATTATTAATGGTGGGTGTTGGGAAGCAAAGTATAAAGTGTACACAGATCCTTATCCCCAGCTAATTCCTCAGTAAATTGGCAAAGATACATCACTGCCTGCAGAGCAGGAGACAGAGAGGAATTGGATATTAAGGACAGCTCAGTTTCCCAGGAATACAGATGTGCCATCAGCTGATGAAAATTACAGTGAGGAGCAAGGGGAGAAGATATATCAGCAGTGAAGGCTGTCTCCTTTTAAGGCAAGGAAAACTAAACTCTCACCAGGAAAGAACAGATCCAAACAGATGGAGAGATCGTGGCCGGTGCAGAAGCGCAGCGCCCACTGAGCCAAACCTTGTGAAGCACAGACTGCCAAACCCAGCCACTGCCACCCAAGAGGACATCAGAGGAGCCAAGGGCTTATTCAGCACAGAGATATTGCTGCAGAAAACCAGCCCTGGCATAGAAATATGGAATAGATGCTATACTGTGCATCAGATTTAAGCCACAGCCCTGCAGGAAAAGTCCCTTGAGGGCACCAGACTGTGGATGGAGAAGAGCTTCCCATCTCTATATGGAAGCCTATCTTGTAGTTATCTCTGAAGTTGCTATAACCTGGTGTTTTTTCACTTCTTGGCTTCCAGTCAGAGTATAAAGCATTCATTTCTTGGGGAAGGGCTGCCTTCAGCTTGAATTGGTCCAGAAGTGATCACACAATTATTAGTAAAATAGTATTATTAGGATAATAATTGATATATAAATAGTAGTAGTATATATCATTTGTAATAACTTTAATGATTATTTCTTATGATTATTACATCCAAGCATCTGCATCTTCCTGCATCCTGGGAATGTGGTGCTGGGACCCTAGGCTTGGTCTCTGCTCAGAGTGAGCAGCAGCATGTTATCCATGTGCTTCTGCAACCCACCAGCTCCCAGCTCTGCACAGCACCGAGCTAGATGCAACCCCACCAGAACCACAGTGCTGAGCAGCCCCGAGACAAACCTCCATGCCATGATTTCTGTGCTGTTTAGGCACAAGTAAACCTGTGTCCACTGCCTGGCCCCGAAGAAACCAATCACTTGTGCCTTTCCTTGGATGCTCAGGCTCAGAAATGGGTAGAAGATGAAGTATTGCAATTTTCCAGCTTTTCTTATGGCATCCCCCAGCTTTGTGAGGGCTGTTGGGCAAACAAGAAGCAAACAGCTTCAAGGCTGTGTTTCAGCTGGCACAAGCACTGCAAAGCCCGTACCAGGGGCCATTTTCTTTGCTAAGATTTACTTGGCACATCCCTGTGGTGGGTCCTGAGGGAGCCCAGGGTTGATCTCTGATCTGCCAGCTGGGTCCCAGCCAGGCCCTGCCAAGACATCCCTGGTGTGGGGTCAAGCCTTGTCTCAAAAAGAGCTCAGCTGATCAAGGCAATGAAGCAGGAATAAAACAGTGGGAAACTGAGGATCCTCATCATTGAATGGAAAAAACCCCCCCCAAAGACCGTATCCAAACACCCAGGTGTTACTGGAGAGCACAAAGACACCACACACATGGCAAATGAACTCTGGGCTTCAGTTTGCAGAGATTCAGGCTCTGGGGTAAGAGCAGGAAGCTTTACTTTTTTAAAAAAAAGAAAAAATAAGTAAATGCAAACCCTGCCCTTTCACAGAGCTTCCCAAGGAAATGGGATGCTCGCAGTGATACCCACATAAATAATCCCTTTTTCCACAGCCCTCATGTCCCCTTTGCCCACATGAGTTGAAAGAGCTCTCAAGGACAGCAACAGCCCCAGGAAATACATGGCCATGCCATCATTCTGGGATTTAAAATGATAAGGGGGAAAACTGGAAAGTTTTTCTTTTTCTTTTCTACTGTCACTGTTAACTGTTTCAAATCCTTTTTCACTCTTACTTCCCCTTCCTGTGTGGGATCAGTCAGATTTCAGCACTTTTAGACCTTTGGTAGCTTCTCTTCACAGGGGTGTCCTACAGCACAGACCTCAGGACTCTTGGAGATGCTCTGCATATTTCAGTGACTCAAGGCTGGGACAGATTTTCTGCACCAGGGAGAGAGTCAGGTACACTGGCAAAATTGTGCTTTTCATTTCCTCTGTGTATCCCAGGTTAACAGGCTGGCAAACTCCCTTTCTCCTTTGCAGGACTCTCTTTGGTGACACAGAAGAAAATATTGGAGCAACTTGAAGAACACTAAAGGCACCTCTAAGGCTGCCAAAATGGGTGCAGTTAAACCTCATGCTTGACTTCATCTTCAAGGTCCTCTTGCCATGACAGTTCAGCAGGAGATAAGAAAGAAAATCCTTCAGTAACTCTGGCAGGGAAAAAGTAGGTTTAGTGTTGGGGGGAAATGCTGTATCATCTCCTAGCTAACATCTTTTTTGTGGAGTTTATATGTGCACCTACGTAGGTATGCGTGCATATCTATATATGTCATATTTCAGGCTGTTAGGCAGGTCAGGATTAGTTCACATGAGTAATTTGCACAGCTTTGCTTAACAGAAAATATTGTGTCCATGCACAATCTTAAAAAAAAAAAAAAGGTAGCTTTAGACAGGCAAAAATTTATCTTGGATGGGGACAATTCGCTGAAATATTCTATAAAGGTCCCAGACATATTTTTGCATGTTTGCTGTTTTGCAAGACCCTGGCTATGGTCCTTTTGTGTTCAGAATGTTCAGTTTTCACAAATAGTATGGTTTAATGAATGATTGCTAATGAACTTATTCAGGATTTAAACCAGCACCAGAATCTGACCCACTGCATCTATATGCAAATACACCCTCAAAAGTACTGTGCAGAAAGTGACCTGCTTCCACTAATGCCCAGATAATGAGGAAATGAGGATTTATGCCACCAGAGACACTCCCCCTTTGGAGCACATCTTCTGAGACATTCAGTCAAGGAATCACTTCAGCACAGCCTCCAGAGGGAAGCCTGATCATTAAAAAATGACATTTCTGTGCTGTGTGATGAATGACAATTGGGCTGGCAGCTCAGCTTTCATCCAGGCTGAGGATTCATCCCACCGGAGCATTGATGTCAAGAGAAACAATCCCTTCCATTTAGAGTTTGGGCCAGGCTTCAAATGTAGGGACTGAGGGTGAGAGCTTGGTTTTCTGGGAGTCCCAGGCTCTGCTGCAGCACATCCTCAAAACCCTTCTGCAAACACATCCCATGGCTTTTTTTTTTAGTGTCTTTTCACTGCTCGCAAAGCAGGTGTGTCCCAGGCTGTCACAGCTCATACAGCCCCAGCAATGTTAAATTCCAAACCACAAATTACTGTCCCTTTGCACCCAAACCAAGACTCTCGAAGGTGGACACTGGAGGTCAGGTTGTCTTGCTCAAAATCTGTGTCTCTCACACCAGGCATGATGTACCCAGGAGGGCAGTGGTTTGATACAGACCCCAGGCAGGAAACACAATCATTCCCCAAACCCAGATTGCTCAGGAGATGAGGACAAGTTTATCCTTCACAAGGGAAGAATCTGGGACACTGCAGTGTTCTTGTCTCCCCTCAGTGGCAGGGCTGGGGCTCCTACAGCTGATGAGTTGGAAACCAGGGTGGGACAGGTGTCACCCAGTGAAGCACATCTGGGCTGATGTTTTCTTTCTGAACACCTCACGAAGAACTCCCACTAGAGACAATGGGGAAAAACTGATTCCCTAGTAAGACCTCCCCACTTTCTTCTGCTTTGGTGCCCATTTTAGATGAGAAGAGTCACACTCTGGGATGGACTTTCACATAAAAAGGGCTGAGGACACCAAATCCAATGCAGATGTTGTACCTACCCCAGAGGTGACAATGCCTGCATATCCCACCAGACAAGGCTCTGGAGGTCCTTGTCCCATTTTGGAGGCCTTTCTAAATTCCCCACCAAAACCAAGAACCAGCTCATTCCATTCTTGTGTTCCACCACAGCTGGGGCCCACCAAACTTGCTTTTCATCCCAGCAATTCCTCTTCATGATCCTGCACATTGAAAGCACTGAGCTGCCACCAGACACCCCAGGTGCTGCGATGTCATAACCAGTGTCACATCCTAGGCAGGGCCATTCCACCCTCCTAAAGAGGCAGACACATAAAAGTGCGAGGAAAGGGGAAAACCAGCTGTGGTAATTCTGGAGTGCCTGCAAAAAAAGCCTGAAACTGATGTAATTGGATTATTTAAGACATTCTTAACCATTTTTTTTTCTGCTTTCCTTCCATTGCAGCTGGAGGTGCTGGATCCCATCACATTTGATGGTGTGCAGAGCAAGTTCTGTACTGTCCCAGGAAATTTCTTTATTGTCAGTACATTGCAGACCCCCTTGGAGATTCCTGTGGTGCTTAACTCAGCCAAAGAGTGATATATTGAAGAGTTCTATATTTTTTAATTGATGGCCAGATGGAAAAAAAAAACAATGCCTGTAGCCACTGAAGCTCTCAGTCACTTTGAAATGGAAAGTTTCCCCCTTTGCACAGTCTCCCAAGTATGGCATGTGGCCTAATTCTATAATTACAAAATAGATCTGAATTGCTTCAAAGGAGCTGTTGTGTTCCAGCAGGTACATAACAAGTTTATAGTATCAGCTAATTGGACTGTTATATAAGGGTTCAAAATGACTTTTGAAACCAACAGACCTTCCAGGTATCAAACATTTATTGTTTTGTTTGTTAGAACTTGGGGAATTTTTTATTAATACCTCATTCTGAAAGTAACCTGTCCTTTCTCCATCCTCTCCAGAGAGGATATAAATGTTAATACTGTGCAGGAAGTGTTGGGCTTGATACTGAGCTAATGCACATCATCTCCACTGACCTCAGTGGGTCATTTTAGACACCAGCAAAGTCCAAATAATTCGTGTAAGTCAAGGGTTCAGAGCCCATGTTCACCAGAGCAGTGGTGACACCATCAGATGGGAATTACAATAGTTTAAGCAGGAACATCCAGATGTTGTCTATCTTGAGTCAGGCTGGTTTGAGCTCACATGTTCAGCCTCAGTGGTGGGAATGATGTGGGAGCACCTGGCTGAAGGGGACACCTGGTCTGTTACAGCAGCTCAGTCATATCCAGCTGTCACTTAACACCCCTCACCCAAGAAAGACATAAAGAAAGGTGGGGTTTGCCACAAAGAGCCTTTTGCTGGTAACCTCTCTCGTGGGTGAGACTTTTGAGAGCTCTGGGTCTTACAGTTATGAAAAAAACAGTTTTTTATAAAGACTGTCAGGGCCAGGGTCACTCAAAACATGCAGCCTCAAGGATTAATGGCCAGAGTGGATCAAAATCACGCAGAAGGCCCTGGGAGGAGTCACAGTACTTGGCAGATGGGATGAGGGACAGCCTCCCAATTTTCTGCCTGGCTATTCACATGTAGAAAGTTCCCTATCCAGCAGGTGTCTGGGCATTACGTTCAAAGGAACTCAAATTCCTTCCCAAACCTTTCCTCTCCTGTGATCCAGCCCACCCAATGCACATGCAACATCCAAACCCACCAGCCCCCAGCTCTTAACACCTCACTGGACACTGCCCTGCTACAGCTACTGCCTGTCCTGGCAGTAAAGGAAGGTGAAATCAGGAATCACCGCATCCACCTCCTCAAAGCTGCTGTGATGGGAAGCCAGCACCACACAGGGGGAGACCCTCTGACCCAGAGAACACATTTGCACTTTGCTATCAGCTATTCACCCTTCAGAGAGCAACTGGATTCCCCAGCTGCAATGGGATATCTGTGGAGCTATAACTCTGTAAACTCTGCTCAGCGTTTCAGGAGAGATTTCTAATTTTATCCAGGCCATTCATCCACCCTTACTTTGGAAAAAAAATAATAAAAATTAAAAAAAAAAATCCCAAGAAGAAGCTGTTGCAGAGTTATTATTAACTATTGACCAAGACAGAATGAACTCCAGGCTTGGCTGACTCCCTCTTTGGTAGAGAGCAAGTGCACAGACAACAGGCACGTTGCTGGTTTTCTTCCCAAGCATTTCTGCTCCTGAGTGAGGATGTCTGAAAGCCAAAGCAGAAGGAGAACCTTCATTTCACAGGTGTAGCTGTGTTGTTGTCCAGGCTCCACTTCAGCCAGCTGGGTTTGGAAACTTTGGCCAGCCTGCAGTGCTCAGCCTTGGTCCCCTTCCACACATTTATAACTCCCTTGCCCTGCAAAAACGAGTGGGAAAAGTCCCCACTGGCCTCACTCAGCACTGAGATCAGATCTCAGACACAGGGAGGAGCAGATTTTTACCATTAGCTTGTGAGGTTCATGTGCCCCCACTCCTCCTGAATGCCTGCTGAGAGCTCAGTTCCTTGCAGAACAGAAGGACATATTCAAACCACTCCATCAAGCACACAAGATAATCCTGGGCCTTGGTATGAGACCAAGGAAGCAACGTTTTAGTCTTCCCCAGCCAGGGCAGAGATGCAAAATTCCCTAACCTGGGTACCTAGAGCCAGCCAGGAGAGGATGTCCTGGATCATATCCAGCTATGCCATTAGTCAGTCTGCCTGCAATGTGTTGGCAAGAGGTGATTAATGACAAGTGTTCAGCTGTGAGAAGTTTTTTTAATAAAATGGCTAAAGTAACAAATAATAGCAGAAAGTCAAGAAATCCACATCCTTATTAGCTGAGGTGGTATCCCAAGGATTCAAGAAAACTTGAATGATCTTAAGCAGAAATATTGCAACGGTTGCTACCTTTTCCCTAAAGTCTCCTAAAAAACCCCCTAGCTATTCTTATGGCCATTGTTGCAGGATTTGCCACTTGCTTCATACTTCTGACTTTAATGAGAGAGATGTTTCATCTAGATTGAGCTTTTAGAATATAATGAGAATATAATGAATGAGAATATAATAAGAGAGCCTACAATATAATATTTATTTCTTTTAATTTTTTAAATAATATTTTTTTAATAAATTTAAGATGCACTGATACAAAGGCACAACAATCTATCTTGAAGAAATTAATGTAGAGCTCTCTTGACTTTATGTATTTTAATTCAGGTTGCCCTCAGCTGATTATCACACTTCAGATAACGTGTATCTCTTTATTGTAAACATAAAACCCAATACAATTATAAGTTATTCTTTCCATACAGCTGCAAGAGTTTGTGATGAGATTCTTTTGCTAGCACCACTTTTCCCCAAATTCACCCTGGAAAAATGTTCTTGCTAACAGAGCAGGTATCCCATTGCCCCACCTGCTCTTGCTCACATCACAAGAGGATCCACACAGCACCCAGGAATTCCTCCACCACATCCATAAATCAGTTTGCATCCCACATCCACCTCATCCCAGAACTTCCTACCAAATCCTGGCCAAGTGAGAGGGGACACAAATCAGGTCCCAGAAAAATACAGGGTGGATATGTGAGTATGCAAAGCTGTGGGGCCTGGGGACTTCCATGGTTACTCTGTGTATAAACAGGACCAAACAGCTTGAAGTAGCTGCTTTTCCTCGCAAGGCCGATGAACAAAGTATCTCTGTAGCTCGGCCAACACAGCAAGCTCCAGCCAAATGTAAATAGCCCGCGGGGCTTTTTGGCACTTTGCACTCTATTTTGCATACAGCTGGTAATGTTTTAAAGGCCAGGCCCAGCCAAGGGTAATGCTTCCAAGAACAGAGCAGGAAACACTTTGTGTACAGAAAAGAGTCCCAGGAGAAATCAGTGAAATCTTAAGGTCTTTTGTGTTTCTTTCTCCCTCCCCAAAATCAATCAAATCATTTTTTTATGTTAAAAATTTCCAGAGCTCCAGGTAGATGCGGCCTCCTCGGCCCGTGCTCCGGGGGGCTCGGTGGGAAAGGGAATATCTTGGCTCCTGCAGGAACATAAACACTTGCTGTGTGTAGGCAAATCCTGCTGGGCACATCCATGACGTCTTTCAGGGCAGAATTTCTGGAGCTGGCTGTCAGGAGTGCCAAGTATGAGACAGCATCGAGGGAGGGACAAGGTTGTAAGAAGCATCTGGTGGCACTCCTTGAGTTTTCCACAGTAACAACACCAAGGAAATACCACAATATCTCCAATTAGCTGGATATCACTCAGCATTCTTTGTAAAAATTAGCAGGATCTAGGACTAAGGATGGGTTGGTGTGACAAAGTGAGGCAGTCACTACCAAAATGCTACTGAATCCCTGCTCTCCAGAGGTTTATCCTTGCAGGCAGAATGGGATTTCCCTCATGATAGAATGCTGGAAACTGGGACTCCACTATTTTGTTTGTCTTACCACCTCAGCACCACTATGTAGGGCATGGAAAGGACAATCCTGGCTCTCCTGCAGATTCTCCCCTGCTCCAGCAGGCAGAGGGCTGGGGAGGGGATGCAGATTAATTGGACAGAGCAGAACCACACTGAGCATGCAAGGCTGAAACAAGCAGTCATGAGGATTAATACTGCAGCAGAAATTTTGCTATCATGTGTTTAAAATCAGGGTGTACCAGGGTACACATTTTGCCCACCTGGTTCTCTCCTTTTCATCCTCATTGTGTGTGAACACATTTGTACGTCAGGACCATTGTGTCCTAGAGGGAGACTGTCCTTCTGTTAGCTGTCCCAGTCACTTGATTATTCAGGGTTGAGAGATGAGTGCTGGCTGAGCTAGCAGCAGCTGTCAAAGCTGGCAGCAAAAGGGAATATATGTCAATAACTCAGAAAAGGGAAGCAGAGACAACTTGGAGAGGAGTCACTGCTACACCCACATGAAGTGAAATCAAAAGCCCTGTTTTTCATAATTTAGTGTCCTTTACTGTGCATCTTACAGATGTCTGTCCTTCCACAGGTAATTCATATGTGCAAAGCCAAATCGCTGCCCTGCAGACAGGGCTGGAGCACAATGGGAGGGTCACGCTGCAGAGGGACCCCAGGGACAGATGGGGGGCTGTGTGCTGCTGTCAAATGGCACAAAGGGCTGTGCTTTCATGTCTTTGTGTTGTGGCTGCACATGGTGGGCCAGCCAGGGAGCAGAGAAATGGGGGGGAAACAGAGCTGGGATCTGTAATAAAAACCATGCATTTGACCCCTCTGGCTGGGGACACAGCCAAAATCTCATTGTTGGCTTTAAAGATGACAGAATTGTGTCCTCTCCCCTCAGTGCTTTTCCTTCTGACAGGATTTGACACATGGGTGTTGGACCTTCCACGAGAGGCAGAAACTCTGGTACTGCCAGACTTCAAGGAACCAAACTGTCCCTGGTCATGGAGACATGATGATACTCAAACATTCAGCCAACCCCTTCCTTCCAGAGCAGGTACCTGTGGGCTGCACTAGTTATGGTTCAAGATCTCAGCAGGCTGCTGAGCAGGTCCTGTCCCAAACTGCTGAGAGAGCTTGGGCTCAGCCCCAGAAAGGGCCTGCAGAGCCGCTTGGCTTGAATCTATAGGAAGCCAACATAAAGCTCAGTTGTCCCTTACTGATGCCAGAAGGATTTTTGCCTGGATGTCTCCAGGGAGCTCCAGTGCTGCCCAGCACAAGCTGCAATATCAGAATTCATCCCTTTGCTGGTCTCAGGAAACAGAGGTGGGATGGCCTTGCAAGACAAGCAAGCACAAACAGCTAAAAAAGCAAGATAAATATGAGACGTAAATATGTGATGGTACAGGAGGCGGTACCATAAACTTATTTTATTGCCACTTGTCTGCAAAGGCCAACATAACTCACTCCCTTTGCCTTGCTCTGTCATTCCTGAATAATGAGATGGCCCAAACACACGCCAAGAAAACCTTCCTCACACCCTGCACCTTGGTAAGGAAATAAAGGAATGGGGACTTTTAATAATGATCAATGCCCTGCTCTCCATATCCTGCATGCCTGATGTGGTTTGTACTGATTATCAATACAATCTGATCATTTATGTTAGTTCCTCCCCAGCTGCCCTCTGACTTAGACCCTCTCTCAGGAGTTCTTCAGGGGTGATAGGAGTGCAGCAGAGCCCAGATTCTGCAGGCAGAGGGTCACAGTGTCTCACAGACAGCTCTCAGCCAGTGCAGCCTGTGCTGTGGGCTGAGCAGGTCTGTGCAAAGACAGCCAGCACAGTGGCCAATACCTGTCCTGGGGCTGAATTAACTATCCTGCCTCTCTGTGGGGCTTTTGGCTCACCACAAGCCATACAGGAGTACTCACAGAGCCAGCTGTGCCCAGAGGTGCTGACAAGGGCTTGACCTGTGCCTCCAGTGGGAGCAGAGAATCTGCCTCGTGGTTTTGGAGAATTGCAAACACTGTGCTACTCACACTGGCAGATGAGCAACTAATATTTACTGCCCTTTTAGCTGGCAATCATCTCCTTCCTACCTGCCCCAGACAACAGTGAATACAGGTGGTGTTCTCCTCTTTCCCTGCCCAGGCCAGCCACATCCCCACAGCCTGCTCCAGCCCCTGCATGTCCAACATACACCAGGAAATGTGACAGGCAGTGTGGGATAACTGTGCCAGAGCCAGAAGGGACAGAGATGGATGAGGTTTGCAGATATGCAAAGCCACAGAGAGGTTCTCTGGTGGGGCTGCACTCCCAGCCCATTGCTCTGGCACATGGATGTGTAGGCATGCCAGAGCCCACATCCACACAGCCTCTGCCTCCCAGGGGAAACTTCTCCAGAGATGGAACATCTCTGCCCTTGAGCCTCGACAAGCAGGAGGAGGAGTCAGAGCCAGAGTCACTCACCCTCTGCCAAAGAGCAAAGCAAGAACAAGACAGTGAACAGGGAGCAGGGGTCAGCAAAGGGAGCAGGGCCTTTTTCCAGAGCCCACAGGGGAAAATTGCTGTAACGCCGTGCACAGGACATGGATGTGCAGGAGGTGCCTGCTGGATGAGGCACAGGCAGAGAGCTGGTCCCCAGCACTAATCCTCTTTCCTCCTGCTACAGTCCAGCACTTTTGAGCCACCATGGTCCCAGGGACAAAGGAAAGCAGACGGTTCTTGCTGCCTTCCCATGAGTGGGTGACAGCAGCATTTCCCCAGCTTGCTCAGGCTGCATCACCTGCTCCATCTGGGCTGAGAGCTGGAAGTTGTAAATCAAGGTGTCCAGGGGAGGTTGTAAGGGGATAAAGCATCCTCAGTAAAATTTCTCTGACAAGTAGTCACAGCTGAGATATCGCTTGATGAATGGCAGCAGAATTCCCCATGCAAGGTGATGGATTCTCCGTGGCTGTGAGCAGACTGAGCTCTGTTGGGGCTGACAGGGCTTTAGGACATCTGTGACTCGAGCAGGTACATGTGAGGATGTACACACCCCTGGGATGTCCCCCTACACCCCCCAGCAAGAGCAGCACATGTGGCTTTTCTCTCCCAGTCACCCCCAGCCAGGGACAGCTGACTTTGCCATTAAGCCATCAAACACAGAATCATTAGTATTGCTCCTATCTGGAGTACTTTTCTCTGCTCCACTTCATGGTCCATGTAGATAAAAAAGAAATAGGTAATTGCCTCATCTATCAAGGGTGGTTTCTCCAGAGCAGAGCCAACAAGCAGTGACAATCAAAATGGGCACCTCACTATGGTTTGATCTCTTTAGATTGGTTTATAACAGATTGGAAAAAGTGTTAAATACTGGAGATACATGGACCATGACACCCACACCAGGTGCCTGGACATGGGGCTCACACTTTATCAGATTATGTCCCTAGAACTGGAGCCAGCATCACAGACGAGCTCTGCTGTGATGGGAAAGTTCCCAGGGGTGAGTTCAAGAGATACAGGAGAAAGTTCATGTCCTGATTAAAACCAAGAACCCCAAGGGTTATTTTCAGGATGGTGGGAATGTCCTTGGTCTCATGGAACAATCTCCAGCCAAATCAGGGTGTACAGCCACCCTGCAATAAATCCTTATCCCCATTTATGACATGATTATAAATGTTATAGCAGGAACTGTAACAGAGGAAATAGTCCCAGATATGGCTTGGAAAAAATAATCAGAGCAGGGCTTTCTATTTCTCTTTGCTTTCCTGGAGATACCAGGAATTTCAATAGATTTGGTACTCTCTGAGATATTCTGATACTCTGCCTGCTGGGCAAGAGCCCTAAGAATTATTTGGGATGTAAAGAAGTGAGGTGGTCATAGGCATCCCAGGACTAAAGAATTGCATTTCAACTTCAAAACGCCTTACAGCATCTCAAAATAAAGTACAGGTACCTAAATTCACCCAGCTGGAGCATATATTGGGTGGGGGGGTCACTTTGTCTGTCTTCTACCTTCACTTTTTTTTTCTCTGCTAGCTTCATGTGCCTCAATGTCCTTACTTTTAATCTTCCATCTGGGGATATCTGCCTGGACAGAGAGGTCCCACTAAGAGCCAGCTCTCACCTAAAGAAGAATATCATGGCCCTGATCTATTCATGACACCAATATGCCCCTGTTGCTATTATCAGATCCAACACAGAATTGTCTCATAACATTAGGAAAGAAGATTTCTGAGAGGTGAGGCCCACTTTATGGCTCAAGATTTCAGTGCTCAGCAGATATGCTTGATGGAACAGGTATATAGGCAAAAACGTTTGCTTCTCACTAAAATAGAAGTATGTTTAAACCTCATTTATTCTTGGGAAAGGTCCAGTGTAATTTTGTGCCTGGCTGTGGGTGAAGCATAACTCAAGCACTCTGGAAGACCAGTCTGGTTTGCACCAAGGGACAAAAAATGTGCATTACAACAGAGGCCTTTCCATCCATATCTCCTTTCTGCCTTGCCCAGCCACAGAAGCTGGTGCAGCTGAGAAGGAGAGTGACAGAGCAGCTCTGATGAGTGTCTGGCATCCAGTCAGATGTCAGTCGCTACAACATGCTAGAGTCCAGATATAACCTGCACTCAGGAAAAGTCTATCACAAACAGCACTTCAAGGCAATCCCTCTAATTTCAGTGAGAGTCTTCTCAAAGAAAGCAAAAAAAATAAAATCCAGAGATGCTTGTAGAAGCCCACAGACTAAGATGTCTCAGGTCCTGTTTTAGGTTCTATTAACTGGAGCAGAGATCCAGGCTGTGTTGTGGGATGTCCAGACCCCCAGGTGAGGGAATTCTGAAGAGCCTGGAAGTCACTGAGTGCCATGAGCTGCTAAGCAGCATCTGGGAGCTACAAAAAGTTACCAAGCCTCCTAAACTCTCTTATTTCTTCCTTTTTTGGATGATGAGAAACTTTTTGGAGGACTGAACCAGCCTTGTACTTCCCTCCCTTATCCTTCCACTCTCACTGTGCCCTTCCCTGGCTTTGGTACCAATCTACAGTGACAGCACATGGTTTAAGTGAGGGGAAGGGTGACATTTCCTAAGCACTGGGACTTTCTCAGGGTTGATAGAGATGACAAACTTCATCAGGATGAAGATCTGGGCTTTCTTGTGCATGACCCTAAAACAGGGAGAACAAGAGACTCACATCCTTGGCAGAGGGGACATCAAGGTTAAATTGTTAGCTGGCACCAAGTCCTCAAATAGTCCCCACTGGTGTGAGAAGCACCTCCTTGGTGAACACCTTGCTGAGGGTGTATGAACACCTAAAACAGGGGTCAGCTCAGGCACTCAGAAGGATCTCAGCTGTGCTTCCTAGCAGGTGATGCTCAAGAATTACATCCTTCTGACAGACATTGAGTTGGACCTGTAATCCAAAATCTGTCACTGCTGCAGAAACTGCTACACAAGAAAAAAAATCTCATGTGGCTGTTACCCTTTAGCACTTTGGCTTTATCTTCACAGTAACTTGCCTTGCTGCTAATATAGATTAGATCAACACTGACAAGGAACATGATGGAGTCTAACCATGTCAGACAGCTGGAGAGCTGTTCTGATGATGTTTAAACCAACCAGCACATTTCTGAAGGAGGCTGGTTTTGGTTTAGTGTGGGGGACAGGGCCAACCCAAGGCAATGGGAATAAGGGGGACCTGACAATTTCCAGGCATCTTGGCCTACATCTGTATATTTCCCATGCATTTATATGCCCTTAGTGGGAAATTCCTAGAATACCTCTTACCTTTTAAGACCCTGTCTCCAGGGTCACATCATCAACTGGAGTACATGGAGCTACACTGAGAAGCTCTACAGTGAGGGTGGGGAGGCACTGGAGCAGGTTACCCAGAGAAGCTGTGGCTGCCACATCCCTGGAAGTGTCCAAGGCCAGGCTGGATGGGGCTTGGAGTAACCTGGCAGAGTGGAAGGTGTCCCTGCCCAGAGAATGAGGTTGGAAATAGACGATCTTTGAAGTCCCTTCCAACTCAAACCATTCAATGATTCTGTGTTTCCATCACAGATGCAGCTTGGAGTCCCTGTCATGGCAGAGATTGGTGTGGAGCATTTACATTGTGCAGACGGGATACCAAAGAGGGAGAGTAATTGTTCCTGTGGGGCATAAAAAGTGTCCTGGGCTCTTTGATGGGATCTGTCTATCTGTCAAAACACCTAATGAAATTAAACAATTGCTGTTTTCAGAAGGGGTGACTGCAGTAACCAGCCTTACAGATGCAGCTGCCACTTCCCAGCTGGTGGAAGAGGTTGTCCAAGATGGTCAACTTAAATAGTCCAGGGATTTGTCTGAACCAACATCTGAAAATCCTTCAGTGCTTTCCTTGGATTTTGGCCATTACAGGCAAGATCCAGGTTGGCACTACTGCTCTGCATTTTGCATTGTTTTGATGTCTGGCTACAGTCTGCTTTGAATAAATGTCCATGAAAGATGCAGCCCTGATCATACGTTGGAGTCATTTAGGTGTTGGCCAGGGGACAAAGGATTAGGACTGGCCTTGGAAGTGCTACGTTTTTTATCCCTCTTATCTTGCTGTGCCAGGTGGCCTTGGTAAACTCACTCAACACTTCTTTTGCAGCATCTCATTCACAAGAGGAGCACTGCCCTACTCCATCTTTCCAAGGTTTGTCCTCTTTCAGAGTTAGGCTTTATTACTGATGATATTTTTCCTGAGTTCAGGTAAAATGCTAAAAGGTTACATTTTTTAGGATACTAAAAGGTGTTAGGAGCCTTTTCTCCTTGGTTTTATAACCTCTTGCATACTCAGGGATTGGTGTAATTTAAATAAAAAAGGGGGTTGGAGGAGAATTCCAGCCTAATTACACATTACAATGGTGTTGTGCTGCTTCTGGGAGACCAGCCAGGCATTTGGAAAGAGGTTCAGCTCCCAGTGGGGGTGAACTGACAGGACAAAGAAGAGAAGGCTGGAGAGTAATCAGACACAAAATACAACCAGAGGAGGGTGGCCCAGCTTCAGCCAGGAACTGGCAATATTGGCCACACCAGGCAGCATGGACACAGCAGGCACGTGGCCAACCTCAGAGGTAAATCTGGGTCACGGTGGTTTGAATTCAGGTGCCCCAGGTTGCACCTTCACCTTGCTGAAAGCCTGGCAAGCAGGAGCACCCTCGAGTCACAGGTGAGACTCTCACGTGCTGTGAGCCACCCTGGAAGTTGTTCCAGTCATCCCAGCACTGTTCCTAAGAGCTCTGCTCCCTTTGGAATGCCTTGGAGGCTGTTCCAGTCATCCCAGCACTGTTCCTAAGAGCTCTGCTCCCTTTGGAACACCTTGGAGGCTGTTTCAAACAGAAATCCCAACACAGTGCCAAAGAGTTTTGCTCTCTCTGGAACACCTTGGAGGACCTTTCAAAGCACTGCCCTAACACAGCTCCCAAGACCTCTGGTTCCTCTCTCATAAGGCAACAGCTCTGCATGTTCTGTCAGAACCTCACTCACTTCCAAGATGCTGTTAAAATTATCTCCCAGCTCATTCCTCTTGCACAAATTCCTTGGGCAGAGGTAGGACCTCAGGATCCCTTCCCCACACTCTTCCTACATCCACGAGGTTTCCCCAGCTGAGACCAGATGCTGATGATGGTTTATAGGCACTGAACTAGTGTCCCTTGCAGGCAAGATTTGGTCTGGACTTTGTCAGCATACAAAGCTCAGAAGAGGGTGTCCTGGCAGCTGCGTTTGAAAGCTCTGCTTAAGTGACTGTGAAGGGCCAGGTGGACTCCAGCCCTGGAGACCTGAGTGCCCTGTTTGGTGTGAAGGTTGTCTCAGTATTCTCCTGACCTGGTTTGGAGGACTCCATCCAGGCTGGATCTCCATATCCATTCA
Organism: Pseudopodoces humilis; assembly: GCF_049639895.1. Lineage (NCBI taxonomy): Eukaryota > Metazoa > Chordata > Aves > Passeriformes > Paridae > Pseudopodoces > Pseudopodoces humilis. The sequence continues at coordinate 147,515,706 of NC_142200.1, forward strand.
GCCCAACCAACAGACTGCAGGAACAAGTCTGAGGAACTGAGCAGCGAGGAGCTAACCCCTTTCACCAGCCCTTCAGATGGTAACAATCCTTTCCAGCCCACAGGTCCATGAGCAGAAGACGGGAAAGACTCCCAATTTCATCTTTAATCCTGAAAGCTATTCATACTACCCCTGTTAACCAGGATTAGGAAGGACAACGTTCCCTTATATGGTGAAGAAGAAGTGGGGAATATCTGCAGTACATTCTCACATCTGTGCTCAGCTGAGCCTGGCAGAGCTTCCTTGGGAACGCAGAGGTCGGAACTGCCAAGAGCTGTGGAGCAAAATGCCTCCATCCTGCTGTGAAAAGGGGGATGAACAGATACGGGTGGAAACACTGCAAAATGGGTCACGTTAAGCAACGCTGCTCTCTGGGTCTGTGGTATGTGATCTGGGATGTTTTCCCCTGCAAGTCTGGAGCCCAGTGGGAAAAGGTGCCTTGCAAATGTGGAAACAACAAGAGAACACTGCAGGGCCAGCTCCTGGAGAAGTCACTAAAATGGGGCATGTAGGTCCTCAAAGGACCCAGAAGGAAACTGGTCCTTACTAAAACAAATAGGTGCAGGTTCCCCTAATGAAATCCTTCAGCATCTTCTTGTCTGTTATGAAGGTCAAGTTTGAAATTGTGGAGGCTTAGGAGGAAGAAGGAGGGTTCAGACAAGTTCTACAGGGAAAAATGGACAAGACCTTTGGGGAGATTCTTCCTACAGATAGCATTAGGAATATACAGAGGGAGACGTCACCACATTTCTCTGCTGACGGAGAATTTTGGAGTTATAAATACCAATACCTCATGCACAAGACGCATCTGAAGGGTTGCCCAGGCAGCTTTTGCCTAATTATTGACAAAGCTCTTCACCACATTGATTTCTCACACCCAGATGTCCAACCTTCCTTCAGAAAGGATCAGCTATTCAGTAGAATGGTTTAGGTTTTGCAAGACCTTTGTATGCACATTAAAGAGACATAAGCATGTTTTTAAGTGCAGCCCATGAGTTAGAGAGTCCTCTGGGCTAATAAAAAGTCAGCCCATAGCCCTGAACATATGGCACATATGGCATCCATACAGTGAAACCCAGAGCAGTGTGGCCACATCCAGACTGGACTCAAGCACTGCCTGGGGTCACTCTGTCCCAGGACAGAGCAGTGCCAGCTGTGTGCTGCTGATGGAAATGAGCCTAGCTGTGACCTGCTGGTCCCAAGAAAGGGTCTTTCCATGGCACTATATCCTGCTCTGCCCTCCTGCTACCTTTGCCTTGGCTCTGCAGCCAAAATTCCCCAAGGTAACAGTGCAGAGAAGCACCAGGGCAACAAGGTGGGCTCAAAGACACCTGGACTTTCTGTTCTGCCTCCCACATCCAGTCCTACCAGAGGATGTCCCAGGCCCAAAGACTAGGATGAGGCCAGAGGTTACCAGAGTTTGTCTGATGTTGGAGAGGAGGAGGCAGACACAACCTCATCTTGACTACCCCAGATTTCTTTCTTCTGAAGAACATTTGATTTGATCTGGGACAGCAGAGAGGAATGTTCTCTTTAGGTCACTTGTTGGCTGAAAGAGACACACTCTGTTTCAGAACCCAGTGATGCTGCTCGTGGGGCCCCTCACCACCTCTCCCCCAAGGACCTATGGATGCTCTGGAAATCAGAGCCCATCTGTGTCAAGTTCCATATTTGAAAAACTAAACAGAGGCACCCTGATTTTCAAAAGTGCCAAACACTTTTAGTTCCTTTTTCTCCTAATGGCCTTTATTGCTTTTTTAAAAGTAGAACACTTGAAAAAAACCCTTTAACATGTAACCAGTGTCTGGGGAACATCCTGTTCATAACACAGCTTTACACATCAGAAAATGGTCTGATTTGCAGGAAAGACCTTTCCTCCCATAGAGCAGTTTTTGAAAGACAGACATCTTGAAAGTATCTGGATTCAATATTCTTTAAAAAAAAAACAACCTAGTACCAGGCAGTAACCCATCCAGTGTCACCCAGCAGAAAAGCTCTCCACCTCCACATCCTGGAGATGATGCAGTCCCAGGAAAACCTGAAGCCCTACTGTTGTGATGAAAATACCCCAGCATTATGATTTTCTGCTGCAGGTTCTATGAGGAGATGTGTCTGGCGGCACACTCTGTGCCTTCTCCAGGTCAGCCCTGCTCTGGCTGTAAACAATTTGTCCCTTTCTGCCAGTTCTGCAGCAAAAACATCCCAGTCCAAAGACCTGGAGGTAAAACTGCTTTCCCTGTGTTGCAACAGAGGTGATAGGACAAGGGTGCAGAAGAAAAGTTGGGCTAATTAGGCTTAATTTATGAGCAGGTAATTAGGTGTAGCTGCAGTAGTCATAGCTGCAATGAGGGACATGCCCCTATTGTCCCTTGACTCCGTGATTCTCTAGGAACAGCCTCAAAGGATGATGGAGGAGAGAAAACAGACCCCAAATCCCAGGAGTGAGCTAGCACTGGAAGGGAATTCTGAGACTGCCCATATCCATGCCCTGCTGTACAGCCTGGATGCTCAGCTGTTCAGACTCAGAGCACTTGGGTACAGCAGTGAATGAAAAGTTCCTTTCACTGCCAGTGTCGTGATGTGTGTGTGCACTGCAGGTCAGCCTAGGGGGTCCTCTGTTCTCCATCTCCAGAACACGGCTGGGATGCAGCCACCAGCAGGTAACAACCTTCTCAGGAAAAGAACACCAGGGAGGAAATGGCCTGGATTAAGTGGATTCAGATAGGTTCCCCAACTTCTGGCAGTTTTCTTACCTGTTCTGCCTCCTCCTTGCTGGGGGGATGTCAGATGTGTGATGAGCTCATTGCACACCCTCTGCTGCCACACCCAGTGGGGCAGTGAGTACAAAATCCATTCCCTCTCCTTTCAAAGGCTCCCAACTCTTGTTTTTAAACCAAATTTCCCCTGGATCTGTCAATTCTGTTACAGTCAGAGAGGATGCCAGAAATGATGTCTTGACATGTCTGTGTTTCTCACAGTGAATAATCAAAACCAATGACACATCTCAGTGCTAAGATCCTCTGAGACATCCTCTGAAAATCCACCAGATCCTGAAGTGGAAAAATCCCTGTTTCATACACATAAATATGATTTCATTTGCTCTGTGTGAGGCTCTGGGGATGCTGCAAGGATGGAGCTCCCCTCAGCCGAGGGCCTTGCAAACACATTCAGAGACAAGTTCCCTGCTCCAAGAACCTTCACCCAACCTTCCACAGGGTGAAGACGAGAGAAAATCCTTCTAAAGAAATGTTCCCAAAAAATGAGGTGGAAGCGCCCTCTTGTGTTCTTGGAGGAGGCCGTGTGGGATCGGTATCCAAAAATTTGTGGGTGCACGCTCTCTGCAGATCGTTTTGCAGAGGTAGGAAACACCTTGGCTACCTAAAGGACAGAAGGTGAAGGACAGGGAGTGCTCCATCTCTTACTGTAAACGCAGTGGAAAAACCCGTGCAGAGGTAGAATGGAAGTGGGTTCTGTCACAACATCAAGACACCCAGCAAGGATCCCACCACGCTCAGGCAGAGAACAGTGGGCAGGAAAATGCCAGATGGGGGACAGCAGTGAGGGGGTTTGGGAAAATAAACTGCACAGAAAGTTAAAATAAACTACAATTATGTTTTCAGAGTATTTTTGCCTTCTAAATCCTTTCCAGAGTGGGATGTGGTTGGGAGGCTGGCTCAGGGCATCTGCCAAGGAAGCTTTTATGCCCTGAACCAACTAAGCTGCTCTAGTACGTCCCACTCCCCACCCTCTGCTTGGCATGATGCTCCTTTAGGTACAGGGAGAGCAGGGAGGTATGATGGCCTGCACCCATGGAAAAAGGCCCTGACCAAGGCTCTGCCTTGTCCCTGGACACCTTTGCAAGCAGAACCCTTGAGGATCAGTAGAGGAGCCATGTCCTGGGCTCTGGCCCCTGTGCTCACTCAGCTGAGATGCATCATGGGGACCAGGTGGGTGCAGATCTCCATGCAAAGGCAGAAGCAAACTGGGCAGGTGGTTCAGGACAACCCCCATGGTAAAAAGTCTATTTGGAACAGACCTATCTGTAAACAACACTTTGATAGCCCCCAAAAACCAACCATTTTCAATTGTCTGTTTCTTTGAACGGACAAACTTCCCAAATGCACTTTGGGGTACCCTTAGCTATTCCACAGGCATGAAGACAAGACAGGGAACAGGGCTGTAAACAAAGCTCAGAAATGCAAAGAGGTCACAAGCAAGGAGAAGGGAGAATGGGGGCTTTGAGCCTCTGCAGTTGGGGGTTTACCCACGGGTAACCCAGCAGAAGTATCTGGTTGAGCAGAAAGAAAACACAACCTTCTCCCTGCTGTGTGTTTTCTGGGCTCGCTGACTCCTCTCTATCAGCAGCCCACATATCCCAGAGGGTTTTTTGTCTTGTCAGAGGCACGACAAGCTCCTGAGGGCACACGCTGCACACGGCTGCCAACACTCTGCTCCGTATGTCCCCGAGTGGCTGCAGACAGACTCTCTCCTGGTGGGGACATCGGTGTGTTTGGCAGCTGTGGGATGCACACAGGCAGCCCCTGAATCCCTCAATGCACCATTTCCTGTGGCCAGAGAGCATTTTCTGTATTTTGAGTTAATGGTGGCACCACAGGCTGGGTGGTTTCAGGCTTCACAAATCTGTTTACAGAAAAAAAAAGAAAAGAGCTGGAAGCAATCTCTTACCTTTTCTGCCTTCCAGAGACTGGCAGAAGCACGCCACTGTTAATAATAACAATAATAATAATGCTGAATAAATCTCACTTGGAGCCTACTTTGGTATGCAAATGCTTCCTCCTTATTTGCATCTTTCCAAAGATGCATGCAGATACGAAACCAGATCTATTCCTTAATGGTTGCATAAGGTTGGGATGTGAAGACCTTCAAGAAAATTATATAGGATTCAGGAATACAGCTCTTCAGTGAGGACTTGCAGGTGTAAAAATGAAATAAAACTGATACCCAGATAGTTCATCTGTAGTCTGCAAGCCCGCTGCAAAAAAAAAAAATAAACATCTGCACCTTTCAACCTTATAGTTCCATGTGGTGTCTGACCTTGAAGGTCAAATTAGGCTTGATGGAAGGAAAAAAAAAAAGCTGTTTTTTAGGCTAACATGAGCAGTTTGGAGTCCTAGCACATGGACACTGATCCAATTCTGCCCCATTCCACATCCCCCGGCCCAAAGCCCTTTCCCTGCCCCTAACCACGTACCAGGAGGGAAGTGAACCCGAGGATCGAGAGGAGGGAGGCAGTGACAGCTGGAGAGAGGCTGAGGATGGAGCAGGGCTGTGTGAGCTGGGCTCTGGGGAGGTGCCCCAGCACTTCCCAGCATCCTGGATCCCGATCCTTGTGCCCCAGATGTGCTCAGGGCCAGAGCCCAGCTGAGAGCGATGGAGCAGACACATTTTCCTCCCCGTGAGACAAGGGGAGCCGGGTGTGCTGCCGGGGTTTCAGCAGCAGTGCAGTGATGCAGGACTGGAGCTGTTCCTTGGCTCCCAGCCCACTCTGCCCAGCCTGAGTGGGGAGCAGCTCCCTCTCACCCAGATACACCCCTGCTCACATTCCCCGGGCAGTTCTTAACAGATTCCTCACCTCTTTGCTGCAAGGCTCGTGGTCAGGGCTGGCAGGCAGCTGCTGTTCAGCCAGCTCTCTCAGAGTTGCTCCCTTTCCTCTCAGTCTGCATTTTCAGGTACAAGAGTTTTTGCTGCCAAGAGCTTCTAGTGCACAGGGGAAAAAAAAACCAAAAACCACAGTCGTGGTCACCAAACCTTTGCACTCTTTTCAAACAACCCAAAAATACCCTGCAAACTGTGCCCAAAGGCGTGTTTACCAGGGATGCTGAGAGGCTGCAGCTGCCTTTCCCCTTCCTTTAGCATAAGTCAGGGAAGGGTATATGCTCCAGGCCTTAAACAAAACAGGGATAAGCCTTATATTGTGTGGCTTTTGCCCCATATCTGCCCAAAGAGTAAAAAAGCACAGGGTATGCACAGTGTGCAGCTTGCAGACACACACACACACACACAGAGCCCCCATGGTGTCTTAGAGGCAGCCAGGAAATATTTCCTCCTCACAAGAAATGTATTTTTGCTGGTTTTAATTTGCAGAGCTTCCCAGGGGGGAAATAAAAAAAGATACTTTTCAATGAGAAACTGAAGCCTGAACAATCTGCAGTTTCGAGTTTTGCTGGGTAGAAAGAGGGTGGAAGGAACATCCACCTCCAAACACTTTCATAAAACCATCACAGGCAATCACCCCTTTTCACGGGGAAAAGCCTGTGAAATAAAAACATGATCAGCCTGAAGGGACACTGCAGCCTCATACAGTCAGAAGATGATGGTTTATACACTAAAGATTGAAAAGATGAGGTTTTCCCTTGAGAAAAAGCAGTGCCTGGGATGAGCAGAGCACTCAGCATAAGGAGAATCACCCAGCTTTTTGCTGCATGGGCTTATTGTATTCAGAATTAAAGGTAGCTCTAGTTCTTCCTTTCTTTCCTTCTTTTCTTCCTTTTTTTCTTCTTTGCTTCCACATAAACAGGCAATTTCCCTGCTGTGATGGGTGGGTGAAGACTTAGGGGATGTGACCAACACCCATGGAAAGGTATGGGAGAAATTAAGGGGATGGTCATTTGACTTTGAGAGCAGCCCAGGAAAGTCTGGGGTGTTGATCCACAGACATGGTTGCAGCAGTGTTTCCTGCTGTGTGGGGGAAAGCTGAAGTTCCCCTTCCAAACATCAGCATGGGAGGTCCACGGTCAGTCCGTGGATCCAGGAGGGGCGGACTCAGCTCAGGATTCCCCCAGATGGAGCCAGCTGTGGGGGTGGGCACAGAATCCACCTGGGAGCAGGGCAAAGCAGGGTTTAAGCAGCAGCATTCTGGGGAGATGAGTCACGTTCTAAGAAGGGGAGCTCACACCCCTGGGATTAAGCTGCACCACAAGAGGTTGTGAGCATTGAGAGGAGCCCGCCAAGGTGCAGCATCTGTCCATGGTGGAGATGACTGACCTGCAACAGCCTGGAAGGAGCAGTAGAGAGGAAGGGGTTGGTCCCTTCTCCCAGGTAACAGGGATAGGATGAGGAAATAGCCTCAAGTTGCGCTAGGAGAGGTTGTGGTTGGAACAGTTTCTTCACCAAATGGATTATCAGGCACTGAAACAGGCTGCCCTGGGAAGTGGTGGGGTCACCAGCCCTGGAGGGATTTAAAAGCTGTGTAGATGTGGCACTTGGGGACATGTTTTAGTGGTGGAACTGGCAGTTTGGGGGTAATGACTGGGTTTGATGCTCTCAAAAGTCTTTTCTAACCTAAATGATTCTCTAATTCCCTTTCATGCAGAGGGCAATGCTCTGGTGTGGCAAGGGGAGACAACATCAAGTAGTGCTCAAGGCCAGCTCTGGTCCTCAGGGAGGTGGAGGCTGTGTCTGAGTGCAACCCCACCCTATCAAACACTAAAAACCATCCAACACCAAATAGACCTACTGCTGTCCCTCAGCTTGGTCTTGTGCACCATGAGACACTCAAATTTGGGCAGCATTTCAGGGTGTTATCTACTCACAAACCCTGCCAGGTCCTGCAGGCTGTACCAGTGCTGTTCTCAAAGTCAGACCCTAAAACTCTAAACTAAGAGCACTAGAAGCCTTCTTTCCTCTTCAGGAGACCAGTGTTTCATTTCTTACAGTCCAGAATGAGCTTCATTTCACACACCCTGTGGTGGTGGGTGGATCTATGGCAACATTGATGTCCCAAGAGCCACCTCTTGGCTCCACTAAAATCCAAGATTTGCTGCATTCCACTTCCTGAGGCCAAAGAGGAGCTGGAGTTGGCCTGGGATGTCCCCATACCCTGAGCTCTACATCCTTGGCCATCTCTGCAACTCAAACACCACCTGAACTTGAGGGCACAGGGTCCAAAAAACTTCAAAATTTGTATCTTTTCATTTCCTTGGGGAAGCCAGGGGCTTCTCGAAGTGGAAATTGCCACCACAAAACCCAGCAACTACAAAGTGCCCCCCAAAAAATTCTTAGCTTTCCACCCTGCATGAAAGAAAATCAGAAGAAAACTGTGGCAATCAGGGGATACTCAAAGGGAATGTGCATTCATGAAGGCTCTTGCAGAAGTTTTCCCATGCTTCCCACAGAGCAGGCATTTGTGTTCCTACATGTTGAGGTGAAACTGGAGCCCACAGTCCCAGGGGCCACGGGGTGAGCACACGTGGGTCCCTCCCCAGCATGTGCCAGGGCTGTGGAAGCTCATTAAAATGGACCAAGGAATGTTCCAGCTGCAAATGCAAAGACAGGTCTTTTCAAATAAGCCCCATTAGCTCCACATGTGCATTTAATAGATAATTTATTTTTTTTGGGGGGGGGTGTTACATAACGTGAAACCAATAATTATAGAAATGAGTGTGAGGATCCAGACAGTCTCCAGAGGAAGAAGGCAGAGAGAGGGAGAGCAAACAATACCAGACTTTGCAGGGATTTTTTCCTCTCTTAATGCACCCATCCTTAGCAAACTGCTCGTGCAGATCCCTGCTCACTCAGCAGACCAAAGGAAAGGAATTGGCTCTGGGAGCTTCACCTCCCTGGAGCTGCACTGGGCCTTCAGCTGCAGGATTAAAATCTGGCTGTGCAGTCACATACCCAGCCCTGAGGCCACACAGGCAAATGGCTCTTCTCTTCTCATCGCCAAAAAATGTGGAGAATGTGCTGGAAAGAGTGCAAAATCTGGTTCTTCCCTCAACTGCTTGTAGCTAGTTTGCTGTGAATTCCATGGTTGGGGATCAAATCTGGAGGAAACAAACATCACAATCAGTATTTTTCAGAAAATCATTTATGCATCAATCTGTTTATAACAAATAGCAGATCTCTATTCACACCCAAATTGATTTATTCTCTCATGCTTGCTCACACCCCACTATCCCCTCTCACACTCCTCTGACATGCAGAGTCCAAATCTGTGTGCAGCAAAGCTGGGCACATAGGGAGGCAAGAAAGAGGAACACACAGGTTTTTAGTGAGAATACAGCTATCAAAACAATGTTATATAATTGGGGGGAATAAAAATTCTATTTAAAAAAAGAAAACTAGAGGCGATTATGTAAACTGCTGTCCCTGTCTGGTCAGCACAAATCTCCTGTGGGCTTAGGTCAGTCTGTTTGACACAGCTAGAAATAATTGTCTGTGTTAACCATTAGTAGTTCCCAGTTCAAAGTTCCCTGTGAGCTGCCTCTGTTCCCTGCCAGTATTCCCTATGCCTGCCTCAGGTAGGATGCAGGCAGCACTGCCCACCCCTGTCTGTGTCTGTGTTGGAGAGCTCAGCACTTCAGCAGGGAATGAGGCACCAAACCTCAGCTTCCAGCCTGGATACTCCCCACAGAGTGTCTGGCTACAGCAAACAAAATCAAAAATCAGAGCTTATTGCTCTTAGTGTAGTGGTCAGGAGATGTCCTGGGCAGGCAGTGGGGCCTCAGAGTGCCTGGAATAAAACTCCAGCCCCTACCTGGAAATGTCCTGGGATGTAAGCACAGGACAAGGAAGGGTGGGTGGTTCAAACAGGTAGAGGTGTGACCCAAAGGAGAAGCATGGAAGTGGCATCATCTGCTGCCTGTGGAAGCATCTGGAGGACTATCTACCACCCTGCTCATATTCTGCAAGGAAACCCCCTCTGTCTGAGGGAAAAGGGTGTGATTTGGCTGCTTTTCACCAGAGGAGAGAAAAGGAAGCTGGATTCTTAAAACCTCTCAGCTGCCTTTTCTGTCCAGATGCCATCAGGATAGAGACACACATAAGGAATGTGGTTGTTCCCACCTTTCTGCAGGAAACAGAGGAGGTATTTGAGGCTGGCTGCTCTTTCTACCTCAGCAATCAATTTTTAATTTGAGTTAAGGACATCTGGAAAGGCCCTTCCAGAGGTACAGTCAGTGCTGAACTGTTTGATTCCCTTGGAGAACAGGAGCAGAGCAGCCAGAACACAATCTGTGTCTCAAATTTGTCAAGGGTTGCTGGAAAGAGCATTTGGGGACCACAGAGATGCTGGATGATCCTCACAGCACCTCCTTACCCGTTGTCCTTCACCTGGGGAACTGCTGAAGCTCAAAAATTACATCCCAGCAAAGCTTCCAGTTTCTTCAAGGTGTCTCTTCCAAGTTCTCACAAGGCAAGACACAAACCCCAGGAGTCTTTAAGAGTGATTATTTCCCTTCCTTGGTTGCTGGAAGAAAAGTTGTTTTGGGGACTGGTACATCCAGTCCCTCCATCCTCTAACAGTCCCCCACTGCCTTGATTTGCTACCTGGAGGCAAATCAATGTGATTCAGGCCCCTCTTCCTAGAGACATCTCAGCATGAAGAATTCCTTCCCATCTTCCCACAGATCCTTGCCAACAGAGCACCACTAATGGCGAAGGCTGAAATCACTGTGAGATGAGCAAGGCTCCCAGCAGAGACAGTAGCTGAGGAATCAGCCTAAGGCTCTGTAATCCTGGCAAAAACAGTTTCAAAACACACTTTATCTAGTGAGGGTGCCTCAGAGCTGTGCAGGGAATTGTTTCATGCAGCCCTTTTATGGAGAGAGGAGCTGGAGAGCAGTAGTCCCCAAAATAATTCACGAGGCTTTTAGCAGCCTCTATTACTCACTATTGGAAGGACTGCAGCGCTCATTGTTTCATTCTGGCAGCCAAATCCTCCTCCACTAAAATAAATAACGAGCAAGGATGCATCCCAGCTTCAGAGCTTTGGGTTGCCCACAAAATTCAACTCCTTCTATCCTCCATCAGGTTTGTCTCTTGATAATCCAGCAGCTGCTACAGTCACTGGAATTTTCCCATTGCCATGCAGGGCATCCTGCACAGTCCTCCAAGAGCTGAATTGTCCCTCAGTTCAGGGACACCCTGGGAGAGTGTCTGGCACAAACCTGAGCACATACAAAGCCAGGGGTCAGCTCCAGGCTGGTCTTAGGCACTGCTGAAAGGAACACAACTGACGCCATGACCTGGGTCCACCATGTGGAACCAAACTTGTGTCTATCCACAGGACAGAGAATTAAAACCATTAGGGCTTCTCAGTTGTTTTAGATGCTGAAACAAAAGCTCAGTAAGGAGGTTAGTTCCACCAAGAGCTGAATCAGAACAGATGGAGAAGTGCAAGTTATTATTTCCTACAGCAATGACATGGACAATCCATTTTTATATCCAGATCTCTGCCTTGCCCTGACTCACTGGCTTTCTCATCTCAAGGGTTTCTTGCTTAGCTTAGTCATTTCTGGGTAAATTATTTTCCAACTTTTGATGTCAAATGTAGCTTTTCTTGTTCATTATAAACCAGCACAGTGATCTGCTCTTATTTGTGCACTGGTTCTGCTGCTTGGTCAGCTTTCCTGTGTGGAATAAATCCCAGGGAAAGCTTCACAGTAACCCAGTTATTGTTAAGGTGAAAAGCAGCTCTTTTTGTGGCCATGGTGCATTTTGAGAGATTGAGGAGGCTACTTTTGCCAGACTTTGCCTTAAATCCAACTTAGATTTTGGCTAAATCAAATCTCCTCAGATGGTCCTGCCCTCTGCTTCCCTTAATGGTGAATTATTTCAATTAATTCCATCTGGACCCTGGCCTGCCTTTCATTTCTGCCAGGAGGAGCAGTGTGCTCCCTGGAGCTGTTGACACCCCAGAGAGAAGCCCTCTCCTGCAGCTCCTGCAGAACCTCCCCAGCAAAGCCACAAGCCCAGGGGACAGATTGAACTGAAAACATTCTCTGGTTTGGAGTATGGGTGTATGACCTGTGCCAGAAGCATCCATTTAAAAATCCCCTTATTACAGTGGACCTCATTCTGAGACAAGGTGGGGACATGGATTCCAGCAGCTTCCCACCTAAATCTGACTCCAGCTTTGGGACTAGATGGCTGTGGGTGCCCCAGCCAGGATCTGGACTTATCTGGTGATTTTATGGGGAGGAATGAGACCTCAAAAATTGGCTAAAAAGGAGAAGGGAGGAAGCTTCATCTCCTCTGCTCTTCATTGTCAGCTCTCCAATTCAACACCATCCCCATTTGCACATCAGCTTTTAATATTTAATTGCAGCTCTGCCAAGGGACTTTGCCTCCTCTCTTGCACAGGAGAGGGAGAGGAAGGAGTCAGCAGTGTGGTGCTGGAGAGCCCCAAGGAGACTATCAAATGGCAGATCTCAGGCAGAGGGAAGCGCTCTAGCATGTAAGTGATTTTACACAAAACCCCCTCCCAGATCACAGGAGTTGGAATGAATTAATATCAGAAAAATCCTGTAAACCCTTAGCAACTGGAGGGATGCTGTGCTGGCTGTGGGAACTGTTCAGGGTGGGCTGGGAAGGGTATTTTCCTCGACTGCCTGTATTTAAGGGAAAGGAGGGATAGGGAATACTGCTCTCCTAACAGGCTCATTTTGCCACAAAGTAAATCCCTGGAGGGCCCTTAACCTGGAACTGTTTAATGTTAGACACCACCAGAAAAATGGGAAACAATCCCTTAATTGTGGGAGGTGGGAGCCTGTGATCTGACAGATCTGTCTCTTCCCTAACACCATGGGAAATGACCTGAAAAACAAAACAAAACAAAAACAAAACAAAAACAAAACAAAAACAAAATAAAAAAAGGAAATTTTTTTTAAGCAATTAATTCAAAATGTATTCCCCTTCCTCTGGTCCTTATTTCAGATGTCTTAACAGGCATTAGAAGGGAAGCAGATATTCACAATTTGCTGAACAACATTCTTATCCCCCAGAAAATCTGTCCCTTTTGAGTGCAGCTGGAAGTGGACACCCAAACATGGGTGGACAATGACTGGACACTGAATAATATTCAGGCCAGAGCCGCAGAAACTGCTGATGAAACACTTTTTTTACAAGCAAAGTGGCTTTTAGAACAAATACTTTCAAAATGTAAATACAAGTACTTAATAATCCCGTAGTTCAAATGTCTGTGTCAGTAATTAAAAAGCAATTATGTATAACTTGTAGGTCCCCAGAGCTCTGTCTACATTCAGAAAATGAACCCCAGATGACCTAATGTACTTCCAAGTGTCAGATCAGTCACTGAAAATACAATTCCTGAGACTTCTCCTGCACATTGCTGAAGTCTGGAAAACAAGAACATTTTTGGCAGAAGAGGCCAAGGGGTATTTAAATCTCCAGTAACTGTCTGAATCCAGAGCTGGTTCAGGTCTATGTGACACTGGAAACATCAGAAAATTTTAAATAATGATGCATATGCAAATTACATTAAATAACTTTTAAATTATTTAAAGCTAATTTTCTTCACATCTTTTCTTCACGTCTCTCACTGTCATAGAGATGAACTTGGGGATCTAAGAGAATAAGTGGTAGACAGAGTAGAAAAGACAAATTCTCTGCATTAATTCAACTTGTGTCTGCTTTAACCCCATTTTGTTTTTCAAAAGTGAATTTCAGTGGTGAGGTTTGCAGATGTACCCGTGAAGACAACATTTGTTCCACAGCCCATTACTGATGCCCTGGTCCCCTGAGTGGAGATGGACACTCTGATTTTGGCCTCTTTTCCCTGCACCATAACCTTTGCTCTCTTGTTTCAATGCCAGCAGACAGAAAACATGGGAAAAGCTGAGAAGCTGCAGCCAGCTCAGTCCTTCCCTTCTCTGTGCCACCCTCCAAGGAGCAATCCAGAGCTCAGGACAGTTCTTCTGAGGAAAGCTGTGTCCGTCTCAGAACTGGTTGCCAGGTGGGTGTTTAATCTGTGGTTTCAGTTCACCTCAGATCTGAGGGGTTCCAGGGAGGACTCTCCCTCTCCCACCTCTGTAACAAACAGATCTCACTCAGAGAAGACCTTTCTCAAGCACAGCATCCCAAATTGCAGGTCTCAAGTGTTTTCTGTCACGAGTGCTCCCGTCTGTTCTACATTTCTGGTGCATTATTATGTCTTGGAAGACAAGTCCTGATTTAAAATCCAGACACACTCAACAATCCCCACTCAATTGAATGACACAGAGGAATTTGCCCTTGACCCCAAGGACTGGACCATTCCCAGGTGGACAATTAAAAGTTTTAATCTTGGTAGCCACAAGGGAAAGAGCGAATGCTGGAGAGATGAGCTGATGGGGAAGAGGGGTATGGGCACTGCATCCCCTCCTGGTTTCTCTCAACTGTCTCTTACCAAAAGGCTCCAGGGAGAGTCACATTTCAGCCCAAGCCTCTTAAGGGCTGATTTCTCTTCTTGTTACAACCCACAACTGAGATCAGACCAAAACGCTGCCAAGCATGAGACAAAAAAGATTAGGAACAGAACCTGAAATACATCTCTCTCCATGTAAGAGTGACAGAGCAGCTGTCAAGTCTGTCTCTTGAGCTTCCCCGTGGGACACTTTAGTTCCAAATATCCCACAATTGGTTAGTTTCCATTATAAATAGCCATCTCTCTGGCAGGGTCTTTGGAGAAAGCTGAGAGTGCACCCGGAGCACAGAAGTGAAGAAAGGTGGTTTCTTCTGCAAAGGTCTCACTCATCACTGGTGTTTATGTTAGGCCAGGTACTGACTTGATAAATCCCTTTACATTAGGTTAAAGCTGAATGAATTGACCTTCTGGAAAGCCTGACTTCAGCTCCAGGCTATAAATCAGCAGAGTGCAATAATACACCTCGTTCAGGCACTGTAAACCCCCAGCACATCCCCCACCAGTGGGAATAGAGATGCTCCAAGGACACTTCTGCACAGAGTTTGGGAGACAAGGGCTCACAATGGCTCTGGCAGCACTGTCCTGAGCTAAAACCAGTCCTCTTTGGGAGATACCTCATGTCTCTGTCACTCTTCAAGCTTGCCTTTGGATTCTATTGGCTCTGTTATTTTCCAGAGGGTAGGGGAAGGCAGAACAAGCCTGCCCACAATACACAAAAATATATTCAGGCTGAAAAGGGACTCAGGTGCCATCTCCTGTCTTCCCTGCAGGTACCAGAGCATCCTGAATGGTGAAAAAAACACAACCAAGCAAGAACATCTCAAGGTGAGAGCCAAAGTCTCAGAGCTGTTGGTATGGGCTGTCCTCACAACATAAAGCTCCAGTTCTTGGCAATGAGAGACAAACAAAAACACAGCATTTTCTGCAATAACTGGTGCTGTTCTGAGGACAGCCCAGGACAGGTGGAAACCAATTGCCTCATAGTGTGTACAGATGGACTGGCATACATAGGATACTCCAGGATGGAAATTTCATGGATAATATTCAGGTTGCTGTGGAGTTAAAAAAAATTGTGGAGGTAGACACTAACAGAAGACAATCAAGAAGTGAAGGACCTGGCAGAGGATTTAGCAGTGGCTTGAAAGTCATTGAGGCACCACACTGGGCTGGCAGGGATGACACTGGGGCACCTGCACCATCATCAGGAGGTGTTTTGATGTTGCCCTGTGTGTCTCAAATTAGGGGCTTGTGTAATTTCTGCCATTCTTCTCTGCCATTCTAGCACTTTCTTGGTGTTTTTTACTGAAGTGGGACTTAGACATCAAGTTCATAGGTAGATTTTGCATTTAGGTGTTTGCAATTCGGCATCTTGAATGGAATTCCCCCCACAGAAGCTGTGACTACTGTTCTCACATCATGGCAAAGGGACACCTCCCACCTGCCAGTGTTCCTCATATTCTGATTGCAAACTCATTGGCAAAATGTGCAGTTCTCAGCTCTGTGTTTGCTCATTTGACCCTGCTTTGTGAAGAGGGGCTTATACCTGGAATAAAAAAGGGAAGCTAACACACCAGAAGGCAGATATTCTGAACTTTATCCAGCTTTTCTGCTAAAAATGGGGTTGATTCCCACTGACCACAGAAAGGTGAATTCCACCTAATTAAACAAAAGGCAGAATCTAAAAATTTTATTTTCAGTCCGGGTTTCTAAGAAGAAGCTGGAGATTTCCTATTAAATGATAGAGAGGGTTTTTTTTCCTGACTGTTTGGAAACACATTTTCATAGAGTAGGAGGATGAAGATGGGAATAAGGCAATGATCCAAGAGAAGAGACAACCACTGGCCATATTTTTTCTACTCCAAGGATTTCTTGCATGTTCGTGGACAAGTCAGGAGGATTCACTGGAAACAGGCAAGACAGAAACTTCAACACTTCAAAAAGAAGCTGTTGTGTCCTTAACATTTATTTCTGAGAGCATAGAAAGTGGTGGGATACTCTTTCATTCCACAGAGCTAGAAAATCAACAGATGTGATGCTTGAAGTAGAAGAGCAGGAAATAAAAATGTCACATGATTTATTATTGAAATGATATAAGAACCTATTTTGATGTTTTGTGGGGTTTTTGTTTGTTTTTTTAGCTCATGGAAGCAAGATATCCATCACAGAGCAATGCCATTCCAGTGGGGAAAACCCGTGCCTTACCTCGCAGTCATCCCTGTGACATGTGCTCAAGCAAGCCCGTGGAGGATGTTCCCATCCCTAAGACTGGTGCTCCAGTAAGGAATTCCAGAGGGCTCCTGGCCAGCTCTGACACCCCTAAAGTCACTGTCCCACACTGTCAGAGTTCACCCTGTGCCCCACTGGAGGCACCAAGTGCCAAAGGCCCTTTGAGGAGGAGGGAGGCTGATCACACCAGCATCCTGACAACAATCCAGCCCCTGAGCATGGAGAGCAAAGCCCACAGGGACCCAGCCTTCCTTGCCCCTCTCCAGAGCATCCAGAGGAAGGCACGATGGAGTCCTGCCACCACCCCAGGGAAGGAGTCTGCTGCAAAGGTCAGTAGGTGCTCTTCCTCAAAAGGCCCTGGAAATACATTTTATCCTTATAAATTCCTGGGCTTTGTGGTGGTGATTCATCACCCACTGATGTCAATCCCTAGGCACAGGGGACGGGTTTCCCTGTGGATGTTTATGTCTAGTGCCACCCAGCTCTGGGTGGTTTAATGCCACCAGGGACAGAGGTCAGATGTTCAACAAACTATTCCTTGTTGAAACTTTTTCGCTGTTTGGTGCTGCACCTCTCGAAACGGATTTCTCTGTCTCTTCTGAGCCAAGCTCTTTTGGGATACTCCTTCACGGGGAGCTCTGTTTTTCTCAGTTTTCCTGGTCAGGAAGAAAACTTCATTAGGATCTTAAAAAAGTTCGTTAGGATCTTGCTTCTCGTGTTTATTAGGATGTTATCAAAAAAATTGGCAGGTCCCTCCAGACTTTCTGCACAAGTTCAATTCACTATAACCTGGCTCACCTTGGCTCTGAAGGTACAAAATGGCCTCAAACCTCATGGCTGTTTCATCTTTATATCTATTTTTACCTAATTAGCAATAGACATGTGTATTGTTTTTATATATTAACAAATAAGCTTTCTATAGCTACTTAGGTAACTAAAACTGTGACTAACTTTCAACCAATCACTCTTTGTGTTACTCAAAACTGCAGATTCATGGAGAAGCAGGAAGAAGGAGAGCTAAGAACTACACCCTTTATCTTCTATCTTTACTCCATGTATTAAACACTCTAAAATTTATATTTTTTACTTCAGTGACATACTAAACATTATACTACTTTCTACTTAATTTTTTTATAAATCTTGATTTACCCAGGGATATTTGGAAGCCTTTCTGTCAGTGACAGACAAGATTAATACCTTTTTGGAGAATAGGACAAATGGAGAAATGTTTCTCCATTTCTGGATTCTTACACTTGTGATGATCCTCTTCCTGGAGGGAAGGATTTGGTAGAAATGAACAGCTCAGACTGGAGAGAGACCAACATTAAAGAAACATGGGAGATGATATTGACATGAAGTTGATATAATCTGGAATATTAAACACAGATGAGATCCTATCAGAAATCATCTTGTTCCTCTCTTTGTTGTGTGATATCTGCCCCTGTAAGGGACTGGGTCTTCACTGGGAGGGCAGCAAAGGGCAGCACCCCTCTCTACAGGGTTTGAGACACAAAAATCATTGTGGGAGTTGGTAAAGGAAATGGATGGATAATCCTGTCTCTGAAAGCTGGCCTCGAAATCAAAGACAGGTAGGGAAAATACCACTTAGCTCTGGAAATGAGGTGGAGTATCAAAGGAGAGAACAGAGCAAAGCCAAGGCTGGGTCCTGCAAGAATAAAAAAGCTACCTTTGGCTCTGTAAAGCCTCTGGTGCTGTCACCTTTCCCACACCACGTCTTTGTGCAGTTCCTCTCCTCTATTTGTGGGCACTTACCTGTTTCCCTGCTGTTGTTCCCACACAGGAAGGGAAGCAGTCCCGGGACAGGCAGGGGATCATCTCCTCGGTGCCAGATACAGCTGATGACTCAGCCACGGGCAGAAGCTGTGAGTTGGATTTATTTTGGTTTCCAGGCATCACTGCTAGCCTGTTTCCACCTCTATGGATGCAGCTGGGAAGGGTTTGCTTGCTCCTTACACGGAGTTGTGTTTCCCACAGAACCCCACAGCAGACACTGAGCGGGTGATGCTGGCTGGGGACACGTGGGTCCTGCCAGGACTGGACATTCAGGAATGTGGCCAAGGATAGGGAGCACAGAGAGCAGACTTCACTGCAGCCCTGATCAGTCCCACTGCACGGAGCTGGCAAATCCCAGCAGAGCCGGGATCTGGGCCAGTGATGAGTCCACAGAGCCATGCTGGCTCTCCCTGTGCTGTTATCCCAGCAGTTAAAAATAGCTGCTATTAAATACCAAGGCAGAAATACATCCATGTTTAGTTTGGGATGAGTAATATCTCCCTGCACCTCAGCCTTGAGGAGAGGAAGAGGGAGAGGTTCCTTTGTACCTAACTAAGGAGCCTTGGCTGGGCTCCTTTTTGAATTTGGCAGCAGTGGTGTATCAGAGAGAGTCATCCTTGGCTTAAGATAGGGCATGTAAGTGATCCCTAATGTTATGATATCATTGGGACTAAAGCAGGTCAGGGATATTTCAAGGCAAGAGGCATCTGTCAAGAGTGAGAAATCCAAGCTTTTCATGGGAAAGATTTTGCTGGACTTCACTGTTTGAATTGGGGCAGAAAAAAACAGATCTCCAAAAATCCCACAATGGCTGGATTAGAGACCACTGGACCATCCCACAATTTTTAGCCCTGGATCAGGAATCCAGGGTCCCCTTAAACCATTTACTTAGGATTTGTTTCTTTTTCTTTCCATTTCTTTCTTGCCTTTCACACAAGAGGGAGAAAAAGGATCACACACTGCCTGGATTTGAGACCCTGTATTTAATTACCCAACTGCATGGGAAAAGTCTCTTACACGAGCACACAAGTGATGGAGCTGAGGTTTCCACAGCATTGCTGGGATTTTTTTTTTTTAGTATCAGAGCAGATGATGTCACCACATTGTCTAGCTCAATGCTGTCACAGTTTTCTGTGCCTTTTCCAGTGCCAGGAACGTCTTTTCCTCTGGCTGGCCAGGGGTGAATCATGGCCTATCTTAGATCCTTACACCACTCCCCAGCCCCTGACTCAAAGGCCTTGTAATAGCCATGGCTTCATGTGGTCGTGCTTTGTTGGAAGGGCTTCGTGTGAGGTCCTTCTGGGGAGGCAATTCCATCCAGGGAGCTGGGAATACGACAGCTACCACTGGGGTAGGTGCTGGATTTGCTCAGAGACAGGAGTTGTAATGCTTCCCAAAAAAGTCCAGGAGCCAGCTGTCCCAAATCTCTCAGGGACCAGACACATCCAAGGCTGTACCTGTGCTGTGTTCCGTCATTCCCATGGGGAGAGAGAGATGTTGGTGTTCTGTGAGCCCCAGCAGTGACCAGGGCAGATCTTCTGTGGGAACCTCCTCACTACCCCACAGGGACGGCACCACTGCCCTTCCTGAGGGGTGAGGAGGGGACATCCCAGACTTGGCACGGGGAAAGCAGCGTCAGGCAGTTTGAAGCCTCGCAATAACACAAGTTAAGCACAGACCACGGTTCTCAGGGGCTGGGATGTCTGATATGGAAGGCAGCAGCTTGGCAGTGCTCAAGAGTGCTCTGCTGGCTGGAGCTGGGTTTATCAGCAAACACATCAGTTTGGAGCTGAATAGCTGCACAAAAAGTCAAAGCGCCAGTGGCTGCATCTCTTTCCAGGCACAGTCACACCTGAGACTCTGCTGCAGGCCTGAGCATTGCTCAAAGGGGATGATTTACACCCCTGAGAAAAGTACATTCCCAGGCATCCAAACCAGCTGGGCTGTGCCCCTGGTCACGCTGGCAACATCAGATGATCCAGAGGAAGCTGCCACCAAAGACGTCACCAAGACACTAATTAAAGAGGTCCAAGTGGCTGTAGTCTGCAGTAATGAGATTAAACTGAGCCCTGGAAGACTTACACAGCAGAACAAAATTCTTCCTAGGAAGGAAGGTGTCAGATCAAGGAACCATTTTTCCCAAAGGGAAACAGTTGAAAGCTCGAGTCCTTTAATATTCAAAAGAAGAAGGCACCAGTTAATTTATTGCAGGTAGAGTCTTCTGAGTACCCTGGCTTTAAAAATCAACAACTTCTAGATTAATTTTGGCAATCGGAGAGAGGGAATTGTGGCCCAGGAAGAGAGAAGAAGGACATGCACATAGGTTTGTGCCTGTGTGTATAACGCTGCTCCATCATGCAGGCTCCCAGCTGAAGGGCACACGGGGATGTCACCTCGGTGCAGAGCAAAGATGAAACAGGAGCCTGAGGTGACTGCAAATTACAGAGCATCCAGGCAGCCTCAAACCCACCTGCAAACCCCTCCTCCCCCTTTCCATTCTAGTCTACGTTCATTTCGACCTCTACACAAGGGGAATTTTCCAGGCAAGGAGAAGAGGCGAAGGAGAGGGCAGGAAACAGTGGAGCCCCCCACCCTGCACTGAGGGAGAGCCGGGTTTGGTTCAAGGGGAGGATTCATCCCCTGCCCGTCCTGCTGCAGGGGGTGCGGTGCCATCTAGCGACAGCACAACTGACTCGTTCCGTCCCCAAATCGGGCTCCGCAAGGATGCTCCGGACACTGCATCCCAGCCCCAGCGCTGGCCGGGGCCGCCACCCTCCCTCTCTCCGTGAGCCGGGGCTTTGCAGGCACCATTCTGCAGTCTGCATCACGCTGCTCAGCACACGGGCTCGGCAGAACATCTCTATTTAAGATAAAAGGCTGGGCTTGTGCCAGAGACTGCTCCGAGTCCAAGGAAGCTCCAGCACTTGCCATGATAGAGGCTCCTGCAGTCAAAATAATCCTTAAAAGCCACTTCCCCTTCAGCAGTGGCTTTCCATGGGCACGACAAGCAGGAGGTGTATGTCAGGACTCCTCTAAGTGCCAGCTCTCACTGCTTTGTGCCTCTGCAGCTCGGGCAGGAGGCAAACTTGGGGTGTTTAAGCACAAGATCCATCTCGTCCCCCGACTCAAACACCTCTCATCACAGAAAGAAGGGGCAGCAGGACGTGCCACCCATCCCCTGTCACCTCTCCCAGTCCCTGTGACTGATTAGGGAAGCTGAGGTCACAGGCATTTTTGGGGGACGCTGCCATGGGAGCGCACAGCAGTTCCCAGGGATGCTTGGAGGGCAGGGGAGGGATCAGCCTCTGCTGATCAGCCTGGCTGGGATCTGCCAACAATCAAAGCAGACAAGCTTGTCCCTCCTAATTGGCTTTTCCTGCAAGCCCCAGCCTCTGCTTTCACTCAGTCTAACCTAAAGAGCCTTTCCCTTGCTAAAACCCTCCTGCCCTCTTCACTGAGCTGCCAGCAAGAGCCAGCCCATCTCAGTCAAGAGCTGGGGGCTGCCCTCTGCTCCAGGGCCTGCTGACCTCTCCCCTCACACACCCAGTGTCTCTCAGAAAATCCCAGTGCCTCCGTGATTTATTTTTTCTCATTTCCTGCCCTCTAATTAGCTGCTGTCTCTCAGACAGGAGGACAAAACCCTTTCCCCAGGAGCTGTGCAGAGCTCTCAGGGCTGCAGTTTGCAGAGGCAC
Source organism: Pseudopodoces humilis (assembly GCF_049639895.1). NCBI lineage: Eukaryota > Metazoa > Chordata > Aves > Passeriformes > Paridae > Pseudopodoces > Pseudopodoces humilis. The sequence continues at coordinate 147,537,621 of NC_142200.1, forward strand.
TGATGGGCACACACGTGGAAGCCACTGCCCACAGCAGAGCAGGTCCTTCACCTGGGGATGGAGAGGGACAGCAGGGGTGTGACCAGCCAGCCATGTGTGCAGACAGAACACAAAGACACTGCGGATGAAAACAGAACTCCACACAAATACACACCCTGTGTGCCCCCGCCAGGCACAGGCAGGCCACCACACACAAACACCCACTGCCAGCCGCTGACTGAGCTGGTTTGCTCTGCCCTTCACCTCCTGAATTTACGTCCCTCCATCCACATGGAATAAATAAGATATCTCAGCTCCCAGTGTGCTGCTGTGTTTGCAGACACCGCTGCCACCCACTTGGTGCTACCTGAGTGGGTGTGTGTCTGCTGAGAGCCCCTGCCAATCCCAGCCCTCTGCCCCACCACCTGGCTGGTCGGCAGGGACCTGCCTATCACCCTCCTGACAGCTCTTTTCCTGATCCTCATTTGCAGAAGGAAGCAACAAAGAACACATCAGAGGGAGGAGTGATGGTCTCCAGAGGCACTGGGCTCAACACAGACAGTAGGGGAATAACACTCACAATATATAAAATAATAATTCACAGCCCTGTAGGATGGGTAAAGAAACTGGGCTAAGACAGAGAGGAGCTGGGCCCTTCCAGGAGCCCCAGTGAAAACAGATGTTCATCTGCAGCTGGACATGTTGTGATGGGATGTGATGCCACGCAATGCTGGCAAGGGAACCCCACCTCATGCTGAACTGCAGCCTGGGTGATGTGTAGCATCCTCTCCTGACACCTGCATACCCACAGGGAAAAGAGACAACCAAACAACCCTGTAAAAGTCCAGCAAAACTGTTCAGGAGAAGTGCATGAAAGAAATTAAGCATCTCTGTACTTAAAGGGGGAAAGGAGCCTTTTACATGGGCACATAGTGAGAGGACAAGGGGGAATTATTTAAAGCTAAAAGGGGAGAGATTTAGATTAGATCTTAGGAAGAAAGAGTAGTGAGGGTACTCAGGGGGTAGTGAGGCACTGAAATGGGTTGCCCAGAGAAGTTGTAGATGCCCCATCCCTGAAAGTGCTCATGGCCAGATTGGATGGAGATCTAGTGGAAGTGTCCCTGTCCATGGCAGGGGGTTGGGAACTGGATGATTTTTAATGTCCCTTCCAACCCAAATCACTCTGGGATCCTGTGAAACTCGAAAATCAGCATCAGTTGTTTCGCCCTCTGCAACAAAGAGCGTGGAGTGTTTTATCTCAGGTGATGGGGACACCAACCCACATCTTCCATTGCCATGGGGTGATGTTCTCAAATATACACCCTCCAAAGGTGTCAGAAAAGCAAACCAAAGAGAGAACTGCTGGGCCTGGTTCAATTTTACTGGGTACATCAGTCTGCTAAAGTTGGACTCTGAAAAGCACCCCCAGAGCCTTTGGTTATGTTTGTATTTGCAAATCAGCTTGGCCAGGCAGGATCACCAGCACTGGCACACAGTTTTACACACCATTAACATGCTAAAAATAGTACCCTTTGCCCAGCTGAACTTTGAGGGTGTCAAGAGTCCTCCAAGTTTGAGTGCTTTATTATTTTCCCTCTCCAAACACTTCCCAGAGCAGCTACCTGTGACACCACATTGCTGCAATGATAGGAACAATTCCCAGCTTAGCATAAAGCAGGTCAAGTGGTTGTCCTTTAGTCACTTTCCCAAAGTAATTTTTTTCATTCTTGCTTCAAAAATGCTGGAACTGATGAGGAAATAGGGGACCAGGAAATGTAAGTAATACCTCTCACCTTCCCAGCTTTTCTCTTAACACTTTGGCTGTGGCCAGAGGTGACAGAGGGGCCTGGCTGTGAGGATCACAGCCTGAGGACATGACAGTGAGTCAGGGAAATGCCTCTTCCCCATTGCACCACTGTCTGGATGCATCCCTGTCCCATACCAGGTTACACCAGGGGTATTTTGAATGAATAAACTCTGAAAATAAGCCAGGGCCCCAGCCTTTCCCAACCCCTATGCAGGGTTGCTGGGACTCATGATTGACTCAGCCTGGTGGAAGAGCAATTTCACTGTTCCCTAAAAATAGACCAAGTGGTTCATCCTCTCAACATAGCCCAGCACTGTGAGATAAAACCCGCTGCCAGAGACCACTGGGAGGCAGTGAACAGGACTGAGGGTGTGGGGTGTGGAGCAGGCTCCTTTTGGGATACACAAAGGGCTGCCTGGCCCTGGGTTTCTCACAGATTTTCCACTGGGGCTGTCTGAGACACGACCCACCTGTTGGGACTACAGAGACCTCTCTGTAAGTAATTTTGGGGTAGATTAGAATGGGGTGAAGTGTCGCATGAGAATGAACCTCAGACTGATCCTAAAACGCAGGGCAAAGGAGGATGCTTGGTGTTTCAGGCTATGAAAGCGGTGTTGCAGCTCATGGAAAGCCATGGATTTTATTCTGCTGGCCCAGCAGATAAATCCTGGTAAATCCTGCTCTGTGCTGCAGGTATGTTCCATGTACAGTGCCTTTGGTTTGGTTCAAGACCATGGTTTAGGGCACCTCAGCATGTTCTAGACAGAAACAGAGAATTGTAACTGTGTGCTTTTCTTCTGTCCTAAAGTACTGAAAATCCCAGCTTTGAAGGTTAAATTCATGGGGACAGATCTTAGATCCAGATCTCTGTTAGATCAGAGAGAGTGTCTACTCTCTCCCCCCAAAAAATGCTGTTATTTATGATGATTCTGATCACTTTGAGCACCAATAGGGGAAAGAATCTATATGGGATCCAGTTGAGCCAGAGGGATGTTGGGGGTGGAGGGGACACCTTCCAGACCCAAACCCTATTCAGACTGGCAATGAGTAGGCAGCAAAACGTGGACTGTTCAGAAGGAAATGAGCTTTGCTTCATCTTACTTCCCTAGGGAACAGGAAGAGGAACAGGAGGCAAGGAAGGATTAGTTAAGGAGGGAATTTCTTTCCCTCTCTCTTTAATCCCTGTCTCCAGAGAGAGTTGAAAAATTTGTTTGTGACCTTGAGCCAAACAAAGGGCTTCAGGAGCCTGTGGGGTCAGCAGCATTAATATGGCTATACCCCACTCCCTGTTTGTGCTCACATGTGTGAAAGGACACTCCAAAAACCTGTGTCACTCTAAGAGGGAGCAGAAATGTGCCCCTGTGTCTCACACCTGATTATTCACCTGTCTTTTGGCCCTAAGGGCTGACTTGTGGCCACCAGGAGAGCCAGGACATCAGGTCCAGCCCTGGGGATGCCCCTCAGTCACCATGGGAATGGCCTGGCCTGAGCTGAAAGCAGTTTTTTTTCAGCTCATGCATTTGTTGAACATTGATTTGTTGGCCAATATTTCCCTCTGAGATTCACATCCAGCTGATGGCTGTGAGAATAACAGAAATTCTGTAGCTTGTCCCAGCTCCCTCCAGGTCTCTAGTTTTCACCTAAATCTTTGTATCAAAAAAAAAAAAAGTGAAGTAGCTTCAGATTTTTGTTAGAAAACAGGGATTTAGGGAAAGAAATGTGAAGTTGTCTTCCTTTCCATATGCCTCAGGTATCTCACAGATATCACTGTGAGAAGTGGCAAAATATAAAAATCCATACTCTTGTTCAGGCAAAGCAGTAGATGATTCACTCATGGCAATTCGAGGATTCAGCATGAGTGGAAATTTGTAGGAACATCTTGCAAAGGCTGTTTTCAGCCCTTGAACAGACTCAGTATTTTACAGGACACAAAAGCTTCCTTTTGGGGAGAAACAAGGCAAGGATGCCCTGAACCTGTTACTAAGAGGAAGAAAATCCTTCTCTAGCACTGTGAAAGTCCCAGGACTGGGTCTGAGCAGAGTAGTAGTAATATTTCCTTGAAGTACTGTACCTTACTTGTCTCTTACACTTTCAAGCCAACCCTTTCTCTCCTCACCCATATTCTCGCTGGCACTTTTCTTTACTCAGAAACAAATGGAAATTCCCAGGAATTCCAGTAGCTACAAGTGGGTTTGGGGTTTTGTCTTTAAAGGATACTGCTAATTTGGTTTGGGGTGTGACTCTTTCGTCCAAAACAGTTTTAAGTTTTCTTGGCTGCCGGCAATAAAGAGCCGACGGCAGCATGGAAACACCAGGACAAGAATAGAAAGCCAAGGCAGGGCCTTGCAGCTCCTCAGGGCTCGTGGCATCCCTGCAATGCCCCCACATAAACACCATGGCATGGCACAGAAATGCTGAGAGATGCACGCCACAGCCCTGATCCCAGCTGGGCCCTGCATCCCAGGCAGGATGTCAGGCTGGGGATGCTCACGGGGCTCGTGCCTGCACACACATTCCCAAGGTATCTTCTCAGAGGGTGAGAGAGGGCTTCCCTTAAAAGGTCTGGTATTTGTGGCATGCCAAGAAGCCCTCTCCCCAGGCTGAGGCTGTTCCAGTGGGGAGCAGGGCGTTGCTTTCCCTGGGGAAGGGGGTTTTTTTAGAGGGAGGGAAGCTGCTGTCCTGAACTCCGGGCTGTAAAAGCTGCAATGCTGCGCTGCAGGAGGGAAAAGATCCTGGGAGAGGGGTTAGGGATAAAATAGTGCTGATGGTGGGATAGGGGAGATGGAGAAACAGGGGAAGGGATGTCAAGCAGGGGTGTTTATCACCATTCCATGAAAAACCCCTCTGTGAATAGCAGGTAGAGTCACTGGAGGGTACGAGAACAGTGCCAGCGTGAGCAGGGCGTGACCCACCATGTGTCAGGGCAGTGCTGGACACCCCCAGTGACACACAGCAAGGGACAGCCACTAAACATCCACTCGGCCTTTATTAACCCTTCATTAACCTAGCAGAGGGGCACAGAGAACGAGGCAATGCCGTGGGCACAGTCAGGGCTGCACTCACCTCCCCAGGCCCTTGGTACCCAAAGCGTGGGGTGATGGGGTGATGCTGGAGCCCTCCCTAAGGAGAGATAAGGCCACAGCAGTTGGCCCACGCGGGAAGGCCATGTCCCCAAACAGCAATGCCACCCGCAGCTGTCTCTCAGCGGAGCTTCTTGGCATTTTTTTGGTGCCCAGAATAGAGTCCTCCACATTCCTGGATTTTTGCAAAGCTCAGAAATAGCCCCGAGCTGCCTTGGGGCAGATACTCAGCTCTGCCTGAGGCTAAATTTTCCCAACACTTCTCAGAAGCTCTTTAAATTACCTGGGGGGGTCATGATGCTCCTCCTGCAAAGGATATTCCAGCTGATACCGAAGAGCCAAAAACAGTTGCAGAAGCGACCAAAGATCATGAACCTTCAGTTTGGATATACTGGAAATTGCAAAGTGATCTGATTTTGAAAATCAAAGGCAGGAAACGACACTTTTTTTTTCTTTCACCACCTCCCACCCTCTCAGATCTGCAAATGCAACTTTATACATGTGCAAAACGTTAATTATCTTACTATAATTAGTAGAAAAATCTTACTGCATGAAATGATCATTTAAATCTTATTTCCTCTTCAACACAGCTGGTCTTTAGTTACATTATTTTATTTTATTTCTTTGTCTAGCACCTTCCTCTGTTTCTAGTGCTTTTATTTTCAGACCATTTCCGACCCCAGAAATCACCTATTAACTCTATGTACCAGAGCTCATTTAATCTTTGCAGGAAATGGCTTGCAGACAGGGAAAAATCTCTCTTAAACCCTTTCAAAAGAGAATTATTTCTATTTCTTTACTATGTGTTAATCATTACATTTAGGTTCTATACCAGCAGGGCTCCCCACCTCCAAATCAGGGATCTATTATATGTGATGCTGGACAAATTTTTTTGAAAGGACAACGTGTACTCATGAAAGTTTGAAATCAAAAAAAAAAAAGCCTTGTTAAGTTGTATGATTTTCATTAATCATCCAGCTGTAATCAGTGCTGTTCTTGTATCTGAGTTGGTAGGTGAGCATGAGAAAATCTCAGTATTTACTTTTAAAGGTTGTATAGTTATAACAGATTCTCTTGGACCAAAACAGTAAAAAAAACACATGAATTCTGTTATAATGAACATGTTTACAACTGCCACTCTGGCACATAATGGGCTGATCCGTGGCAGAAAGAAAAAGCTTGAATTTCAAACACTCACAGTCCTTTGTAAGACTGAAAATGAGAGAAAGTACTGTGGTTTGAAAAGAGAACAAAGTGTGATCCAGCCATCAGGAGGGAGCACCCATGAGGGTGAGCAGAGTGTTTTAGAGCATGACTGGTCCTCAGTCTTTGCTAGATTCTAAAATCCCATAGATTCTCCCTGTTGCATCTTTGTCTCACCTCTTTTTCTCCTTCCTTCAGAAAAAAAACAGATGGTATTTTAACACTCTCTAAAGACTCATGAGTGGGTCATGATGGCAATGAGGAGCAGATAGAGATTCTCTCCTGCACCAATCCTCATCGTCCCAGGACTACCCTTCACTTCCCACCCATCACTGAAGCATGCCAGAACCACTCACCTTTTTAGCAGCCTCCAAGCTGGGGCAGCAGGGAGCCTGCCCTGCTTCCCACACCTCTCTCAGAATGTGTCCCATCTGGCAGAGCTTCCCTGTGGACCAGGGCCACTGGCAGAGGGGTTAGGGCAGAGATTTAAACCTTTCCCCGCTGACTGAGCACCACAAATGGGCTGCCTGGCTCCTGGATTAAGCAGCAGCACCGGTTTCCCAGCCAGCTTTTATGGGCGCTCACCCATCCGTGCAAATTCCCCCAGCCCAGCCATGGAGCTGTGCAGTATTTAGGAGTCACTTTTGTCAGGGAACTGATTCTCTAGGGGGAAAAACTGGGAGGAGGATGGGACAGAGGTGATTCTGCACATGCAGCTGCCACATGCAAGGGCAGAGGCACTTAGAAATGGGGTCCACACCTGCAGGGATGTGCTTCCAGCTTTGGGACAGGTCAGTGAGATACTAATGGGAAAAACTGGGATGAACAGGGACAAGCAGGTGATACTGGGGACATGTCCAGTCACACAGGGGTGTCACACACTCCTGGGTCAGGAGTCTGAACTGGCAGTGACTGTCTGATGGGGGTAACCCATGGCTGATCACAGGCAGGGGGGAATACCAGCCCCAAATTCCCAGGAAACAGCCAGCCCAGAGAGCCTCAAAGCAGCATTTCCTTGTCAGTTCACCTCCATTCCCTTGGAACAGAAAGTTGCTTTCACAATCTGAAGAAATAATTTCTTTTCCTGCCTTGATTTCCCCGGTGTTAAGGAGCTCCAGGACATGAGTCTTCTCTTTGCTCCTGCTGACCTCTGAGAATTGGGTTTGGGACCTGCACCATGGGATGCACCAAATGTCTCGTGGTACTGGAGTCCTGGCACAGCCAAGGCACAAGGCACAAGACCACAACATGTGGCACAAGACCACAACATGCCCATGTGCTCCATGGCACAAGGCAGGCCAGGCCCAGCAGCCAACATGGCAAACCCAAAAGTGACCTCAGGGCAGCAAAGTCAAGCAGACACTGAGCAGGGGATGGAGGATGCGGATTCAGGAGGGGATGCTCTCTGCAGCACTGCTCCCATCAGTGAGCGATGGAAAGGGACAGAACCCTGGCAGAACTTGCCCCACAGGGCCATCCCTTTCCCTCTGACTTCTGCAAGCGCTGTTCAAGCCCCCATCCCATCCCAGTCCCCGTTACACAAGCCCCAGCTCCCGGAGGGGCGCGGCGGCGACACAAAGGGCTTTGCTTAGCAGCTGTGTTTGCTCAGGGCGGCTGATTTTGGGAGCACAGCTGATGACATGTGGTTGGCCAGGCGACCCGGGAGACTGGTGCTGAGCTTGCAGCTTCCTTTTTTAATAGGTGACTCAGGCGCTCGGTAGCTCACTGGGGTTGGTGGTGGGAGCCGGGCTGTGAAGGAGTGCCAGCAGAGAGGTGGTGGACACCAACAGGTGGGTAGCGTTGTTTGTTCATAGGATAAAGTGGTTTAAATAGAAAGTAGGGTGAAACAGAGCTGCCCTGTTACTGGTGAGATGGGGTTTTCTCAGGGGAGGGAGGGGGCAGAGGTTTTGTTGGTGATTTGTTTTCCACTTTTTAGGAGCTTGCTGCCAGGTGTAAGATGATTCTGGTTTAAGAGACCTGCAATATTATCTTCAGCAGGAGACAGAGCACTTGAGTGATTTATGGGCAATAATTGGAGAGGAAGTGAGTGAACTTTTAGATGAATGTTTAAGAGTCTTTTCCCCCCATTGCCTTGCCTTCTCCCCCTGTGTTTAGAAAGATCAGTGAGGACAAAAGAATATGAGGAATTCTTTTCCCCTGTTGCAAGTTTCCATGTCTCACAGCCCTCCCTGGGGTGTGACGTTCGGGGCAGAGAGGCTGTAAACCAAGCCCGACCTGCACATACACGGGGCATGGGAAGAGCTCAAGAAGCCCGACAGCTGCTCCTTATGGGCAGTCCAAACACCCCAGCCCCTCACACAAAATGTGCAGATTCATCCGGCACCAGACACTGACACGAAGGACATTTTGCCGACAAATGCCACCAGGGAGGAGCATTCCCCGTGCCCTTCATTCGGACAGCAGCGCCGCCGGCCGCGGTGCCAGCCACTGGGTGGGATGGAAGGAGGGGGGTTTCAGGAGATTTTTGCCTCCTATTTTAGCTCACAGGCGATGCTTTAATGCCTGAAGTATCGTGTTTAACACCCCTGGGGCCGCAGTCGTGCAGTCAATCAGCGCGGCGCGGGATGCATCACTCAGCGCTGGAGCGGATGCCGGGCGCACCAGCGGAGCCCTTTCGCTCAGCGAGACAGAAATGCAGAGCCCGGGGCAGATTTCAGACTGGGCTTCCACCTCATACACAACAAATATCACCCTAAGCCTGGTGTGCAGAGCGACCTTTAGCCGTGTTTCAGCATCCGCAGCTGGGAAGCTCGGCGCTCCCTCCCAGGGGATGCTGTGATGCCGCACCTTGCTCCCGGCCCCTGCGATGTCCTCGGCGCCGCCCGGATGTCGCACACAGGACAGCTGAGCCTCCTCGTTAGCAGAACGAGCTGCTGTTCTTCGGCTCTTATCTATAATTAGAGATTTAGAGGGAGGCACCAGCCTGTTTTGTCAGGCACAGACCAGATTTTGTGGAAGGGCAGAGCCAGCACAGAGGGATGGAGCATCCCTCCTCCAAGGCAGGAGGTTTTGTGAGAAATGAGAAGCAAACACAGGGCTGTGCACAGCCTGTGCATTGCACAAAAAAAAAAACCAAAAAACACAAAACAAACAAAAAACACAAAACAAACAAAAAAAGAAGTCTAAAATGAGAAGGGAAGAAGAAAAAGAAAAGAAAACAAAGGCAGTGATAAGGGGATGCCTTCAACAAAAGCCTTGTATCTAATTATATCTGTCATTAAAACAAGCCTGTGGCCTTTCATCCATCCAAGCTAAAGGGTGAAGGAACGGGCAACACTGGCACTGTGCTATTTCCCACTGCCTGAACTGAAAATCTTCCTTCAGCTGCACTATTTGTTCGAGGCTGGAGGGTCACGTTGCTTTCCTTTGTGAAATATATGAACCTACAGGCCTATAGGTCAATGCAAATAATATAATCTCACTGCAGTGCCCATAGCCTGGGGTGGGAGGAGACCATTAAACATCACCAGCCCAGCTCATGGGCACAGGGATGCTTTTGCTAAGCACTTCTCACCAAAATAGTCAAGCACAGGAGCACTTGTGTCAGCCTAGGCAGGGTCCCTGCCTTGCCATGAGGTGCTCCCACCTCCTAGATGTGGTTTTCAAGGCAGCCAAGGGCTTGTGTTCATTTTTCCAGCCAGAAAGGCTGAAAATGTGTGCTTGGTTTCCTTTCTACCTTTAAGCTAGTAAGGTTCACTATGCCCAGTTCTCCCCATTGCTCTTGCTGGGGGACTTAGCCAAATCTCATTATCGTGCAAAGAAAAAACTTGCTGTTTGCCAGACTGATTGGACCCCTTTATGCCTTTCCAGTAGGTAATTCAGCAATGTAGGATGAAAGAAAGACATTTCCAGACAAGATTTTTCAAATTCCTCAAAAAGGAATGTTTTTAGATTCCCCAAAGGTTTCTGTAGTTAGTTCAGCACACACTGCAAGGACTCTCCTGACGTCCCTAGGACAAAGAGGAACACTTCTTCCAGTGAATTCTTGCAGTATTTTAGAGAAAAGCTTTTAAACTAAAAGAGGAGAGATTGATATTAGATATCAGGGAAAATGTTCTTTACTGTGGGGGTAGTGAGAACTGGTTGCCCAAAGAAGTTATGTATGACCCATTCCTGGAAGCGCTCAAGGCCGCACTGGACAGGACTCAGAACAACCTGATTTAGTGAGTAGCATCTCTGCCCATGGCAGGGGGGCTGCAACGAGATGTTCTCCAAAGTTCCTTCCAACACAAACCATTCTATGATTTCCTGAGTGCTGTTCATCTCAAAAATCCAGGATCTAGTCGAAGTTTGGTGTGTCTTGAGCAGAGTGGGGAAAAATGATGCAACTAGAGGATGGTTGCAACCTCACAGCCTATCTGAGGATGCACCAGGTCTGCCCCAGCCTTGCCACTGGCTGCAGTGGCTGTAGACAGATAATTCCCTTTGGCTCAGTGTTTAAGCTGTGGATAGCAGAAATCAGGGAGAGAGGTGCCATATTTAGATGGAGATTTAGCAAAAAAAAGGCAACATATCATTAAGGAAATACCTTCTGTTTCCTCCTCTGGTGTCCTGGCGATCTCCAGCAGAACTGGGCAGTTAAGTCTGTATTGCATCCCACTGCTTCCCCAAGTATCCAGCCTTGGTTCTGCATCAAAATACCTGCACACCTGCAGGAGCAGCTGGATTAAAGGACAACAGAAATCTTGAGGTTTGGCCCCTTCCAGCAGCAACTTACTGAGATCTCTCTGCTCTTATCATCATGGCTTTTTGGTGCATGTTTGTGCCTATAGGAACTGGTATTTCATTTGAAGCACACTTTTAGTGCATGGAGTTGCTTCTTGTCAATTTAAAACAAAACTGAAGTATTTTTCAGGATTTTAGAGAAAAACTTGAAAATCTACACTTAAAATTCAGAACACAAAGAAGAAGAGTAATTTGGTTTGTTGTTTTCTAATTCTCGTGATTTGGGGGTTGAGGTTTGAGGGCAAAGAATGCTGGAATGGCTGCAATGCTTCTAGTGTGCACATATTAAAAAGTACATCAGCCCTTTCCTGGCTGTGCAGTAGCTGGATTTGTGGAGACAGAGCCCATTGTTCAAACAGAAAGCATTGCAAATACCTCACTAAATCCGAATGTGACAGCACAAGCCCTGCAGAGAGCGGGAGAACCTTCTCGTGTTTTTACAGTGGGAACAGAGAAATCACAGCCCTGACTGACCTGGAGGGCTGAGATGCACCCTATAGGTGTAAAGCTCTATATCCTGTGGATATCTGTGGTGTGAGGTGGAGAGAACTGTCCTCACACCTGGCAGATTAATACAAAAAGAAAGTTCTTGGCTACATTTTGGAGTTGCTTCTTTCATTGAACACTGAAGCTCCAGTGGGGACCCCATGGGAGCTGGTGCAGATAAAAATATCAGATCTCTAAATTCAGAGCAGGGTTTGAAGGCTCTACCAAGTGCTCCCTGCTGCATCCTGTGGCAGGTCTCACACACTTTTCACCTCTCCTAAAATGAGCTTCCAGGGAGAGGCAAAGATAAGAGGATGTAACTGTTTGTGAGACACACCCACAGGACAGTGCTGTGGCCACTGAGCAAAAATAGCAGGAATTGGCTCAAGTTTGATATGTGTAGTTCTTCCATGTCCTTTGACATGCTCATGTTTGGTGATGGCCTTGCCCAGAGAAGCAGGAACGGGGCCATCAGGTCACTGCCAAAGTGTCACTTTCATCCAGGCTCTACTGTCCCCCTCAGCCATGAAGGAGATGGGAATGTCCATGTTTTTTCCCTGAATAGAAGAGTGTGATGTTGAGTTTTGGGGAGCAGAGCAGGGGATGTGAGGGGACTCGGTGTGCGGTGCCAGAGGCCTGGCAGAGCCCATGGAAGGCGATGCTGGCCCTGCCCTCCTGCCTGTGGCTCGTGGCTCACCACACACGTCTGTCCCTCTTTCAGATGATCCCGCACGGTCATTTTTAGACCCATCAGGCAGCACCAGCCACACACTTCAGCAAGGACGAGGGAGGTGCTCTGTGCCCTCCGTGAAGGAGCTGTCAGCTCTGTATCTCTCACAGACAGCTGCTGCTGCTGACGCCAGCCCCGCACAGCCGGTAAGGAGCGCGTCCTCCCCCTCCCCAGCCACCAGCGGCATCCCAGCAATGTCCCATCCAGCGAGTGGCCATGAGAGGGTGAGAGAGAACCTGTCTGGTTTTGTAAATCTGAACAAACCCTTTGTTTTCCCAAAAGTGACCATTTTCCGCTCGCTGCTTGCAAATGTAAGATAAATGTGTGCAAACGGCGTATACCACATACTTATTAAATTCACACGTGCAAACACACACACACTCCTACATCCACTAGCCTATATGGTTTACTCATAATAAGAATTCCTCTTTATTTTCACATTTATATTCACATACATCCATGGAGGAAATAATTAGTACAGAGCAACACATACGTCTTACATGTCTCCATGCCATCCCCATTCCCACACACACAGGAGATATATATATATATATATATGTGTGTGTGTGTGTGTGTATATATATATATATATGTATATATAAATATATATTTGCCACATTCAAGCACAACTTTGCAATGCCACCTCCCTCCCTGTGCTTCTCTGTTTATATTCCTGAGTCTGGGATCCAGGGATTTAATCCCCCACTCCAGGCTGATCATCAGGTCACAGGATAATACAGGTTATAAGGGTTATGAGGCATATTTTTCCCATTTCCCCAGTTCCACTGGTGATCCAGGAGCGATATGGGATGGGATTTCATACCTGACCCTTCCTGCAGGCACATTCATATTTCCCCACACTCTCAACCTTTTATGGGGTCCCAGTTCAGAGATGTATTCTCTCGAGTGTTTATCAGGGAGAGGTCCAGATGAAGCAGTTACAGTTGAAAATAAATAAGTGGAGATTGCATTTGGAAAATTACAGCTGGTTAGAGAACCAAGAAATTATTTTTTTAAAATTACAAAGCAATAAATTACACAATTCATAATGCAATTACAAATGTAGATCTGTTTCATTGCTTTAAATATTGAAGTATAAGGAACAATATAGGCTAAATGAAACTTTGGAGAGATCAGTGCTAGTTTTGTTTCTCCCCAACCTTTAAAGAAATATATTTGGGGTTTTGTTTGTTGACTGAGACATTAGGAAACAAGTATCTGATCAACTTGGAATAAGACTGCTTTTTCAGCTGTACAGAACTGAACCAAAAGAGAAGATTACACCTGCATGGTTTTCAGTCCTCTGTAATTGATATACACATTAGTACATATAAGTATATAAAAATATACATGCAGAGAATATGTCTTGCTGTGCAGTTTCATGGCATTTCTCCTCATATCTTTTCCAGAGTACTGTGAAGGACAACTCCATTCACTCTTCCCACAGAGAGAAAAAAAGCAAGGTAGGAAATGTTTAAGATAAGCACCGTTATCTAACCAAATATTTGTAGCCTGTGAGTGTGATCTAAATACCCACACAAGGCAGCCAGGAGCACTTACATACTGAATATAGCTATCAGCTGCTCAGCTGCCCTTCCCCACATTCAGAAGTTCTCCAAAGATTAAAAAAAAAAAATCAAACAAGCCCTTTATTTTAAAAAGTGCATTCCAAGTACATTGGCTCATGCAAAAGATTTGCATTTTTCACTCGCTGCAAAATATGCTGATTTTGGTGTTCTGAGTGTGGGTTTCTTTTACTAATGTTCAAAACTTATTTTTAGCCAGAACAATCTGTGTGTAACAGAGTGAAATAACACCGTGCACCACTGCTTTGAGCAACAACTAATAATATTCCAGGCATAACTCTGCAGACGTAACTGCACAGGCATGCCAAGGGTCAGCAGATCTGCTCACTGAAAGGAAAGCCACTAGGATTGTGGTCTCTTTTAAACAGTGATTAAAGGCTTCAGCTACCTTCCCTGTGCATAAATGCCCAGGCAGTGCAGGTTGCAGGTATTCAGTTCAATGTTTGGTGCCCAGGATGCACAAACTGAGGAGAAAATTGCAGAAATGGAGGCTCAGAGAGAGGATGGACAACCACAACCCACCCTGTACACTTCTGTGCCAACACTGCTGTGAATCTGAGATGAGCTCAGTCTGACTGAGTATAAACAGGTCTAACTTTCCTGGCCTCCAGCTATAGGTGTTACCCCAACCTCTGGTCCCTCAGACTTGCTTTTCCTCCTCAAGCAGCACAGATAATCAGGCTGCTGATTCCAGCAGTTTGCAAACCTTATCTAGCCTCGTGCCTGTACAAGTCTGCAAGTCAGAAGAGCTTTATTTAAGTCTCCAACTGCGTAAATGTGCAACTATTCTTGTGCAAATGGTGACATGGGACACACTTCTGAGTGCAACAGAAGAAATCATTAATCGGATCAACATCCTTCCCCAAGCCCTCCCTCCTGGGCAGTAAGTGGGCACCCTACCAAAATCTCATCATGTTACCTCACTAGCCAACCTCACCAGCTCAGTTTGACACTTAATTCCTTCTCCCCATTTTCTTCTTGAGACCACTTCACAAATAGCTCCTTGGCTTTCTCCTGCACCCAGATCTTTTGTTTCCAGACTCTCTGCAGGTCCTCAGCTGGGGACACAACACTTCTGGGCACTGGACAGCAGGAGGGAGAAGTTAACTTTCTGCTGACTTTTCTAAGTCATCCATATCCCTCTTGGGGTCTCTCTCTCTCTCAGTGACATAGTCCAAATCGGGCACCTCTGTTGTGCTCTTGCTGGACAGAATCCTGGGAATTGTAGACTAACCATCTCACCTGGATTAGAGACCTCACTTTGCTGTGGAAGCAGGGCTAACACCAAGCCTGGAGCATGTGCTGTGGTGTGATGTTTTGGAGTGCTGTGTGCTACTGAACCAAAGGTATGGAGCTTACTGGGTGCATGGATTTCCCCTGCTGGCTTTTCCCTTTGCCGTTCACTCCACTAACGGCCAAGGGGATGGGGGGTGAAAGGTGATGCTGACGTTTAAAACTGTTTCCCCAAAGATGTCAGAAGCTCAGAAAACATCTAAAGTTGCCATGAAGAAAATAGAAGATGACTTGCCGCCTCCTCCAGCCGTGGGCTCAGTCCAGGTCATCGCTCCAGGGGGTCAGGATCTCAATGCACTCCCGGTGCCTCCTCCAAAGCAAGCCTTCTCCAAGTTCTACCAGCAGCGCCAGGTGAACGAGCTGAAGAGGCTCTACAGGCACATGCACCCCGAGCTCAGGAAGAATCTGGAAGAAGCTGTGACTGAGGACCTGGCAGAAATGCTTAACACTGAGGATCCCAATGCACAGGCTTCTGTGAACCTGGATAAAGTTCTCCCGGGAGAGGTTCAGTCCATGCGCTGGATTTTTGAGAATTGGGCACTTGACTCCATTGGGGACCATCAAGCCACAAAGAAGCTGACAGAAGAAGAGATAATTCCCAGTGGGGATGTGAAAAGCACTTCTCTGAGGTTTGAAAGCCAGTCCATAAATGGATACAATCTGTCAACATCAGCCAAGGTGTCGGAAACAGACCTTGCCAGAGGGGATGTTCGCACTGCCCGGTGGCTCTTTGAAACCCAACCACTGGACACACTAAACAAACTGTATTCGGATGAAACTGAGGTGCAGGAGGCAGTTCTCAAGGAGCCTGTCCAGGGAGGTGATGTGAAAGGGGCCACACAGCTCTTTGAAGCACAGTCCTTGGATGCCATAGGACGCTGCTCCTCAGTGGAGGAGAAGAGCATCCTACAACTCAAGTCAGAAATCCAGGAGCTTAAAGGTGATGTTAAGAAGACTGTCAGGCTCTTCCAAACCGAGCCACTCTGTGCCATCAGAGACAAAAGTGGGACTATCCATGAAATCAAGTCTGTCTGCCGAGAAGAAATTCAGAGCAATGCAGTCAGGACGGCTCGCTGGCTCTTTGAGACTCAGCCCTTGGATACCATCAACAAGGACACTTCCAAAGTGCAGATAATCCGTGGGATTTCACTGGAAGAAATTGGAAGGCCAGATGTCAGTGGAGCAAGGTGGATATTTGAAACTCAGCCTCTGGATGCCATCAGAGAAATCACAGTTGAAGAACAGGACTTCAAGGCTTCCACAGATTTTGTCACGGGGGCAGATGTCACTAAACAAAGATTGCTCTTTGAGACCCAAACTCTTGACTCCCTGAAAGGAGAAGCTTCAGAAAGTGTTGTAGCCAAAGAACAAGTCATTGGAGGTGATGTGAAATCTACACTCTGGCTCTTTGAAACGCAGCCAATGGAAACCCTGAAAGACAATTTTGAGGTGGGACGTTTGAAGAAAGTAGAGCTTTCAGCAGAGGAGAAGGGAGATGTGAAACAAAGAAAACATGTCTTTGAGACCTGTCCCCTTGGCAGTATCTCCAAGGCATTTGAGGAAGAAATTCCAGCCACCAGCATGGAAGAGGTAGTGAAAGGGGATGTTAAATCTTTCAAGACCCTGTTTGAAACTCTCCCCTTAGACAGCATTAAGCAGGCTGATGCTGAGCCTGCTGCCAAAGAGGAGGAGAAGATTCCACCTGGCAATGTCAAAGCCAACCAAATCCTGTTTGAGACAACACCCCTGTATGCCATCAAGGATAGCTTTGGCAATTTCCATGAAGTCACTTCTGTAAGCAGAGAGCAGATCATCAGTGGTGATGTCAAGAACTACAAGTGGATGTTTGAAACCAGGCCTTTGGACCAGTTTGATGAAAGCATCAAGAAAGTGGATATAATACGGGGGATCACAAAACAAGAGGTGGTGGCTGGTGATGTCAGGACAGCTAAGTGGCTCTTTGAAACACAGCCCATGGATGTCATTCATCTCCAAGCCATGGAAGGGGAGAAGCATCCCTCAGTGAAGCGGGAGATCTCCCAGAAGGGGGATGTGAAGACCTGCCGGTGGCTGTTTGAGACCCAGCCCATGCACACCCTGTATGAGAAGGCTGAGAAGAAGCAGGAGGAGGATGGCAGCGTGCCCCAAGCTGATGTGAAGTCCTACACATGGATGTTTGAGACTCAGCCCCTGGACTCCCTGAAAGGCCAGGAGGAGCAGTATTTGCAAGTCAGTAAGGCCTACAGTCAGGAGGAATTACAAGGAGTGGACGTCAAAACTGTCCGGCACCTGTTTGAGACTGAACCCTTGGGCAGCAGCACTGTTAGTGAAGCTGACCGGAAAAAAACCATGCGGTACTCCAGTCGTGTGGAGTTCCAGTCTGGGGAAGTGTCCAGAGTGAAAGAGTTCTTTGAAGCCAAACCCTTGGACACAGCCACCAAGCCAAAATCCCAGAAGGATGCTGGAACAATTGAAGCTGGGTCTGTGCACAAGTTCACATGGCTCTTTGAGAACTACCCCATGGACACCCTGAAGGACAGCTCTGAGGGCATCCAGGAAATACCTCCTGAAAAGAATATCAAGGGGGAAGATGTTGGAGGGAAAAGGTTCGTATTTGAGACCTATTCCCTTGATCAAATCCATGACAAAGTGGATGAGACAGAACTCCAGAAGATCCAGAAAGACACCATGAGCAAAGCCAATGTCAAGTCCTGTACAATGCTCTTTGAAAGCCAACCCTTATACGCTATCCAGGACAAAGAGGGCCGATACCATGAGGTCACCTCAGTTCAGAAAGAAGAGATCATGAAAGGTGACATGAAAGGTGCCCGGTGGTTGTTTGAAACTAAGCCCCTGGATCAGATCAAGAAGGAAGAAGAAGTGTTTGTGATTAGGGCTGTCACCCAAGAGGACATCAAGAAAGGAGATGTCCAGACTGCTCGGTGGAGGTTTGAGACAGAGCCTCTTGACTCCTTCCCAGGGGGAAAGTTGTCTGTGCCCAGAACAGTAGATGATGTGCAGAAGGGTGATGTTCAGTCCAACAAGCAGCTTTTTGAGTCCCAGCAAGTGGGCCAGAAGAAGTATGTGAGGATGGTCAGCGTCAGTGACGTGCAGCGGGGTGACGTGAGGACGTCCACTTGGCTCTTTGAGAACCATCCTGTGGACTCCCTGTACGGGGACGCAGAGAGAAGCTCATCCATGAGCACAGTGCAGAGAGAGGACAGCCAGAAAGGGGACGTAAAACGCTGCACCTGGTTGTTTGAAACCCAGCCCATGGACACCCTAAAGGACACAGAGGTGACAGCCAGCACTGGGCCCCAAGAAGAGATTCCTCGCGCAGATGTGAAAAGCACGACGTGGCTCTTTGAGAGCACACCCCTGGATAAATTTAGTGCTTCTGAAGGTAGCATAGAAATAGAACTGAAAGAAAGAACCATGAAGGAGACCTTAGAGACTCTCTGCACTTGCCAGGCTATCCAGCATGATGGGATCCTCATTGAAGCTAATGATATGGAAAGTGTGAAGATGGTGAAGTACCAGCTCAGCAGCCCAGGAGCTCCAGAGATCCTGAAAGAGGAGATTGTAGGAGGCCACTTGCAAAGGATTATGCTGCAGCTCCTGCACAGGACCAATGTGGAAGCTCAGAGCATGCTGGTGGAGGAGGACAGAGAGGGCAAGATCAAAGTAAGCCCATTGCAGCTGCTGGACCAGAGTGAAGCCATTAAAGGCAAAGAGGACTTGAGTGGAGATGTAGCCAAGGCCTTACAGGGTCTCCTCAGTCAAGATGCTTCCATCAAAAAGGGGATGGTCCTACAAGAGACAAAGTCAGGATCAGTGAAGATGACCCTCTACTCCCTCCTTTTCCATTCTGTCCAGCAGAAAGTTGTCAAGGGGGATGTGAAGTCAACCATTGGGAACTTGTTGGCTTCTTCTCAGGAGCAGAAAGCAGCAGCCACCATCAAGCGTGAGGATAACGAGAAGGGAAATGTCCAACTTTTTGCGAGCTGCATTGAGAAGGGAGACCTCAGCTATCTGAAGAATCTCCAGCAGGAGTCAGAGATACAATCCCTCATCTCTTCCCAAGCAGAGGAGGAGGGGGCAGATGAGAGCGGCCCACGGGTTGTGCCAGGGGCTAACATACATGTCTTGCCAAATAAAGAACAAATAGAGAAAGTAATTGCAGGAAGTGAGCCAGGGGCTATGGAGGGAGACAAAAAGGGATTTGTATGTGAAAGCAGGGGCAGAGAGGGTGTGTTAGAGAGAGAGGCTGTGCATGCAGCAGGTGTGACAGGCACCACTGTGCAGTGTCTTGGGAAGCCCCTGCCCACAGCAATGGGAAAGGAAGAAGTTCTGTCTGGAGGGCTTAAGGTGACTACAAAGTCAATCCAAAGGGTTGCAGATGCCAGCAAGAAGGCAGAGAAAGAAGAAGCCAGCACTGCCCATTTGAGGGAACCAAAAACTATGATACAAGACCCATTTCCAACCCAAGTGAGAGCCAACCCAGCTCAGAGGGCAGAAGTGGATGGGAAACAGCAGCGTGTGGTGCCTGGGGAAGCCAGCCAGGCTCAGACAGAAGAAAAGGCCCTGGGGACTGATCTTCAGGCTGCAATGCAAAGCCTAAGGCTGGCAACAGCAGAAGCAAAAAACATTCAACACCATGTTCAGAGCAAGTTCCAGAGGAACAGGGAGGAGGTTCACACAGCCTGCAGGCAGCAGACAGTCAGCTCACAGGGGACCATGACCCTTCAATCGACTGTACACCAACAGGACTCTTCATCCACCAAACAGGAGAGCACCAGCACTGCCACCAGGACCACCACCACTAGAGTCCAGGAGGCATCCAAGACCCATGCAAGCATGTCTCAGAAGAGCATAGCGTCACACAAAAAGGTCAGTGCTTCTGAGGAAGTACAGGGAGGACAACTATTGAGCCAGGAAATCCAAGTTGTGCCCAGTAGAGATTTTAGCATTAAGGATGGCCTTTATACTGCCACACCCGTGAAAACCTATATAAACCCTTGTGTTGAGTCTGATTACAAAGAGCAATCAGTGCAAGAAGAAAGAGATGTTGGTGTCAGAGGGGATGTGCAGACAGCTATCAGAGCACTGCAAAGTGCCGCCACAGAACAGCGCCTGGTAGAAAAGGAGGACGTTGTCCGAGGTAATTTAAAAGCCACACTTCAGTCGCTGGAAAAGTCTAACATTAATGTCTCCAGAGGGGATTTTAAAGCTGCTATGATATACAGAAATGCAGGGCAGTCCTATTCTGTGTGTAAAAAGAAAAATGAGACTCAACTCGCTAGTAACGAGGCTGCTGTAGTGGCTTCAGGGTCACAGGCTGATAATGACTTTCCTCCTCCTCCTCCCTCAGTTGCTGTGATGAAAGCAGAGCATTGCCCACCCTCAACTAAAGCAGCAAGAGAAGGTGCCCTTCCATTACCAACCAGCAAAGATGAAGCCCCAGGATGTTCTGCACTACTCCAGACCCCTCTTCCTGCTCTCTCTTCTCTGTCCTGCAAACCCAGTGACCAGAGCCCTGCAGAGGAGCCCAGGACTCCTCCAAAACCAGACACTACTGCCCCACCCAGGAAAAAACCTGTTCCCCCTCCAAAACCTGAGCGCCTCTTACACGAGGCACATTCTGCAAATTACAGCACAAACAGATCGACAAAACCCATCCCTCCACCCCTGCCCCCTAAACCTTCAGGGCTGAGGGAGTTCAGCAAGACAAGGCCCTCCCCCACAGAATTGGGATTAAGCTGCATGGAAGTTCATGAACAATCAGGCTATGAGGAGGTTCAAGCAAAATGCTGCAATTTAGAGACATCTGTGAAGAAGTCTGTCACAGTTCAGGGTATAAACCCTGAGAGAAAGCTGCCAAAATACACTGCCAAAACCCCTCTTCAAATAGCAGAAGAAAGGTACAAGGCCAGCAAAGGAGGACAAGGAAAGGTAGAACTAGACAGTGCTAAGACCTCAAAGACAGTGAAAAATGCAGTGGTTGGTTTTGAAGTCAAGCAGGGAATGATGAGTGATAAAGCAGCTGCTCCAAGGAGATGCTCAGGAGAGGTGGCTCAAAGGCAGATAGAGCTGTGCCGAGAGGAGAATGGGTGCTCTTCACTGTCACCTCCAGCCAGTCCTGGCAGAGCACAGACACAAGATGTGCCAGGACAAACTGAGCCAAGCACCTCCCCTGTGGGTCACAACAGCCCTCCAAAAAGAGGAGATGGCACTGCACAAAATGCCTCATCCAAGGTGGAAAGGGAAAGTGTATCCAATTCTTATGGACTGTGGGATAGTCAGAGAGTCGTGAAGCAGGTGCATGAAAGGAGGCAAATGTCTCAGTCAATGTCCTTCCATCAGCAGTCAGTGAACTCCTTTGAGGAGCACCAGCAGGGAAATAGCAGGCAACAGAAATGTCCTGAGAGGGAGGAAGAGACACCTGCCCAGGAGAAGCCAGTGGTTGTTATGAGAGAGAAAAAAAAGATAGAAACGGAAGATGAGCGTCGGAAGAGGTTGTCAGTACACAAAGAGGAGATCATGAAAGGCAATGTCAAGGAGACTATGGAGATCTTTGAGAACCTCAGGAGACAGGAGCAGCTGCAAGAGATCTTGACCAGAGTGAGGGAGTTTGAGGAGGAGACAAGCAAAGTGGATGTGAAAGCTCTCAAGAGCTTCTTTGAGAAGGTCCCCGAGTGGGTTGTGCGCCAGAAGGCCAAGCAACAGGACAAGGCCGAGGCAAAGGAGGATGCTGACAGTCTCTCCTCAGTGGACCTGGCTTTTGAGGACCTGGAGCGAGCAAGTGCTGAGATTCTCCACCTGAAGGAGCAGACACTTGCCCGCATCCAGGACATCGAGGAGGCCATCAAGAAAGCTCTTTATTCTGTTTCTAGTCTCAAGTCTGAGTCAGACATTGCTGGGCTCTCAGGGCTGTTCAAGGAGTCTCTGGGGAGCGCTCAGAGCTCTGTCAGCAGTAGCAACATCCGCAAAATCAGCATTGTTTCAAGCAAAGCCAGGCAAGAGGAAGTCATGCTGGAGGCAGGAGAAGCAGCATCTGTGGAAAGCGCAAAGGTGGCAGAAAAGATGGAGGCAGCCAAGGCAGAGCTAGAGGTCCCCCGCCTCATTCAGTCTCGTGTCAGCTCTCCCTCCTCACCTTCCTACATCTCCATTGAGTCTGCTGCCAGGAAACCAACAGAATCACCCAGGACAGCACATTCCCCCCAGGATGGCCCTTCACCAGACTGTCTTGACTCTCCAGGAAAGAGGGATGCTTTTGCTCAGAACAGCTTTAGCTCCTATAACCACCCCTCAGCAGGGACTGCTGGGCACGACACAAAACCCTTAGAGAAGAGGCCAGACCCGGTCCAAATGAAAGCTGGGCTGAGCTCCATGAAACAGCACACACTTGGCAATGCCAACCATCCAACAAGTGACAAAGAGAAGTGTTCTCTGGACACCTCCAAAGACAGCTGCCCCTGTGGGATGAAAGGCAGCTTTTCAGAATACCGCTCCCTGAATGTCCCCAGCCCACAAAATCCAAGGAGGCAGAAAAGCATCTTGGAGCTGCAGACAGGGCCCGACGGGTCCAAGCTTTATGGAGCCACCCGGACTGTCATGGAGCAGTATGAGGAAATGGACCAGTTTGGAAACAAAATCATCACTTCGTCCACCACAGTCACCAAGCAATCCGAGACACAAACATCTTCCACGTGCGATGTGGTTTCTCATCCCCAGTATGAGGTATCTGCCTCACCTGTGTTTCGGAGGTACTTGAAGAGCCCAGGTGACGACTTCCACACCAATGGGAGTTTTCAGGAGCCAGGAGTGGTCTTTGTCACCTTTGGCAACTCCAAGCCAAAGAAATAAGAGATTCTGGAGAACAAGAAAGGACTGTGTAAGACAAAAAAGAAAGGCCACGATAAACATTTCTCCTGTTTTATCCACATTACACACAGGGATTTACCTACGCCATAAGGACTTCTCAGGGTCATCATTTTGGTGTTTGCACACAGACAGGACAAGCGCAGCCTGCCTTGACACTGGAGAACAGCCCTCAGCTGGCCAACCCGACAGAATTGGTGCTGCACCACAACCCAGAGTCCTGGCACTGTTAGAAGCACAAGGGAAAAATCCATCCATGGGCACCTTAGGTTACTTCCCCCTAGAATGTTTGGTGGGAGTGGTTGGAGGTGTTGGATCAGGCTTCTCTGAACTACTGCAGAAGGAAGGATAGGTAGGATCAATTAAAGAACCAATCAATGTGGTCACTGGCAAACAAACACCTTTATGGTACCTTCTTTTTCTAAGAAGGGCATCCTACACACACACATATATATACACAAGCTCATATTGATGGGTGGGTTGGATAGGTTTTCTCTTAGCCTTTAAGAAAAGAAAAGGAAAAAAAAATATATCTTGAGTTTTTGTCACTCTTGGACTTGGGGGAGTTATTTATCAGTTTGTTTTTCAGTTCCTGGAAAGTGTTTGATGATACTGGAAATTGTAAAGCCAAGACCTACGGCTACAATCAATGCCATTCCCCCTAAGAAAGATGCTGTGAAAGATTCTTGAGTCAGAATGGTTACTGCTTTCTTTTCTTTATTTCTAGAATTGTAATTTATTATTCAGTATACACAAATCCCTTATTTTAGATTTTCCATGCTTTCCTTCATGTTTACTGTTTAAATTCATTTTGAGACTTTGTAAAGCATTTTTTCTTATTATTATGACTTTGTTTTGTACATTCTCAACTCAAGATTTAAGATATTTTGTGGCTTTTTTTTTTTATTTTAACTTCTATTGCTGCGTTCTGACGGTAAACTTTACCTCTGAAAATACTTTGGTCTGGTTGAGTTTATTTTGTTCAGTGCCTCTTTCCTCTGAAAATACCTAGAAATCATCTCTTGATGGACTGGTTGAATCACACATTGAGAGCGCTCTGAGGGATTTGGTCTACATCTGCTTTGTGGTGTGGGTGGATCATCAGCCCTGCAGCAAAGAGCATTCATAGTCTTATCTGAAAAATGAGTCCAGGGTGACACAGACCCCCCAGTCCAGGACTCTCTGAAGGTGTGTGGATGGGTACACCAGGAAAGGTCTGGACACCTGTGTGTATTCCTTTCCCCCGTGGGAGAAGACAGCTGAGGTGCTGGGCTGCCACAAGCCTTACAAGGAGGAGCAGCTGATGAACCAGCCCTTACTCACTGCTGTGCCTCAACCTACCTCACCCTGAGCTCAGGGCTGGCTGGGTGGGAAGGAGTTCTCTCCAGGCGTGGGGGAATGTGAGGAACCCACAGAGGGACCAGATGGTTTCTCAAAGAATCACAGCATATCCTGAATCCTCAAGGGAATCCTCAAGGCCCATTGAGTCCAGGTCCAGGCCCTGCACAAGAAATCCCCAAAAATCCCACCATGTTGCTGAGAGCACTGTCCAAACACTTCCTAAGCTCAGGCTGGTGCTGTGACCACTTCTCTGGGCACCTGTTTCAGTGCCCAGCCACTCTCTGGGGAAGGAACATTTTCCTGACATCCAACCTCCCCTGACACAATTCTAGGCCATTCCCCCAGTTCCTGCCACTGGTCACACAGAGAGGAGATCAGCGTCTGCCCCGCCTCCTCATGAGGAAGTTGGAACTGCAGTGAGGTCTCCCCTTCAGTCTCCTCTCCTCCAGGCTGAACAGACCAAGTGTCCTCAGCTGCGCCTCACACGGCTTCTCCTTGTGGCCCTTCACCATCTTTGTTGCCCTCTCTTGGACACTCTAATAGTTTCATGTCCTTCTTGTATTGTGGTGACCAAAACTGTGCACAGGACTTGAGGTGAGGCTGTGGAGCTGAGTCCTGCAGCCTGGCTCAGACTTAGACTGCCAGTCTCTCTGTCTGACTGTAGCTCTTCTGATTGTTCTACAGGCAGACACCTCATCGCTCAGTTTATCCGAGAATGGGACAGTAACTTCAGTAAAAAAAAAATAAGTTGGTACAGTTAATGTTTGCCTTTTTTCCTCTGAGGAAAAAGAGCCGACACTAATGAATTAGGAGCAGGACTCTGGAGAGGAAGGGACAGCTCAGAACCTAACACTCCATATCTCTAAGCCCATAGTTAGGTTTCAAATAGCAGTTGTCATCTTGCATTATGAATACCTTGTTTGAGGTGTTCTAGACCACGTCGGAGTTCTGCTTCTTCTCCAGAAAGGAGGTACATAACCGGAATGCATTGATTTACATCTAGAACCCTGTGAATTTGAAAGACATGCCAAAAGAAGAATAGGGACATAATTTTTAGTTCCACACTGAAGGCTGAGCTGGAAGAGTAGATCATAATAAACTGAGCAAATCTCTTTTCAGGCAATCAGAAAAAAATAACTGCTTAGACCTTCCCAATTCCTTTAGTAGGACCAGTTGCAAAAATAAGGGAGACTTGTTTATCTGGAGATCATCTTCAAAATTTTTTCAACACTCCTTTCTTCTCCCTCTTTATTTCCATCTCAGCTTCCATCACACATTTGTTTAATTTCTCTTGAAGGACAGCTGTGGAGCAAATTTAGTAAGCTGCAAACAGGTTATTTGGGCAATGAAAATTACTCCACATAAACTCAAATAAACACAAATATCCTGCACTGCCACTGCTTAAAAATACCAATCTTATTGTTTGTGTTCCTGGTTTTACAGGATTTCTAAATGTCTCAAAGAGCCATTTATGAGGCTAAGATCATTTAAGATGTGTTTCTTTCATGGATTTCCATCAGCTAGAAACTGAAATATGATGAGGAGACAGATGCTGCATTATTTCAGCACCATACATGGCTCCTTGAGACACTGAAAGAGATGGAAAGAAAAAACAAATGCAGATTTGAAACTCAAACACAAGCTGAAGGATCAGTTCACATTCACTGCACTTCAGACTTTGCAATAATAAACCAGCAGAGCACATACAAACTTTCAGATCCCAAATGAGTTGTCACAGATTTTCTGTGATTTTGGGGTACAAGACATGATATTGTTCACTGTTCTTTGCCCTGGTAGCTCTGCTTTCTCACACAGTAGATATTTTCAAAAGTGAGCAGGATGGGAGAGTTATCTGGACCAGGAGACAGAGGACCATTGGTAATGTCAGAACTGTATCTCCTTGAGGGGTCAAAGGACATTCAGCTACAGGTTTAGTGCTTTTGCAGCAGTGGACACGAAATAGGCTTCGTGTGAAGTGCCCACAAAAAGTGCTGCCCTTCCCAGCTCTGTCAGTCACTGGCCTCCCTGAGCACACTCAGTCTTCAGTCTGAAAGATTTGTGCTCACCATGGAATCACAGAATTGTTAAGGTTGGGAAAGCTGTCTAAGACCATTGAGTCCAGCCATTAACCCAGCGCTACCAACATGCCACTAAATCCTGTCCCCAAGTGCCACATCTATATGTCTTTTAAAGTCCTTCAGGCATGGTGACTCCACCACTGCCCTCGGCAGCCTGCTCCAATGCCTGACAAGCCTTTCTGGGAAGAAATATTACCTAACACCCAATCTAAACCTCCCCTGGCACAACTTGAGCCCATTTCCTTTGGTCCTATCACTTTCTACTTGGGAGAAGAGACAGCCCACACCAGGCTCCCACAGCCACCCTCCTATCAGGGAGTTGTAGAGAGTGAGAAGGTGCCCCTTGAGCCTCCCCAGCTCCCTCAGCTGCTCCTCACAAGCCCTGTGCTCCAGACCCTTCCCCAGCTTCTCTGCTTATTGATAACACAGGCGTTTTCAAGATGACCTCTACTGCTATATAAAGGTTTTAATTCACACAAGGAAAAAAAGGCAACAACTGATAAGCCATAATCCAGCTGCAACGTTCAGCACTGCAGTAATCAGCAGTGTGCTGGAAAAGCCTTCCAGGAACACCCTGTAACTGCATTTCACAGAAGCCTTAGGATAATTTCCTTGCCTGCAGTGCCATTCAATTGCTTCTAATCACCTCTCTATCTCCCGGACCATTAGGAAGACTTATTCCTGGGGCTGACAAATACACCTCTGCAGAGCAGGAGTGCTTGTCATGTGTCAGACAAGGAGCACTAAAAATAAATCCCCCTGTGAAAAAGACCAGTATCCCCTATAAAAGATTATCCCACCTTGGAAACACACTCCAGGCATTCAGACATTCATTCCCAGTTCAGAGGAGAGAGATCCTGCTTGTTTGCTAAACAGCTCTTCTTCCTTCTTTGCTCATGATTAAAGGAAAGCATTTTTTTCCTTATACAACAGAGATGTTGAGTTACTCTCTTCTCTGCCAGGACCCAGACCCTTGTGCTGGGTGAGAGCTCATCACCATCAGAGGAAGCTCTGCAGTCTTGTTGGTGAAATTCACCTTGCAAGCAGATCAAATTTTGTACAACTACCTGGACCTGCTTCAGGGTAGATGTTTCATATTCTTTAGAATATTTAGATTCCCTCAACTGGACCTCCACTGAGAATAATGGGAGCTTAGACACCCATTACTTCTGAATTCACTTACAGACCTATGGTCTGGTCTCTGCAGAGGACTGGAAGAGCAGAGGGGTGCTGGGGTCATTTCAGACTGAAGGAAATGCAGGGATTTTGTTTGCATGCTTCCCTCTAGAAGGAAGAAAGAAACCTCAAGATGTTAAACTCATCTTCTTGAAAGTGTTGTCACAGGAAAGCAAAGATGACTTGGCCTTAATGTTCAGACAAATGGAAGTTAAAAACTTAAAAATTGGTTCCCCAGGCATCTATTGAAAGTAAAAAGACAAGGTTTTGTTCCTGTGCTTCTTCGTGTCAACTCATCTCTTGAGATACAGAAACATCTTTCCTGTTTCATTGAAACACAGAGTCAGAGAATGTTTTGGGTTGGAAGGGACCAAAGAGGTAGTTGCCAAAGAGGCAGTTGTCCTGATATGAAGGAGTGTCAGAACACTGACCTGCCAGAGTTAGGCAGGGCCCAGCTGTGCTCCTTCTGGGCCTTTGGAAAGCCCTGCATTTTCAGATTAACTCACCAGCTAAGCTGAGCCTCTGCTTTTGCACCACAGTGAGGAGTGCACAGACATCCTCACTGCCACCTGCATCCTCGGGGTCACTTGACCATGCAGAATACCTGGAGCTCTCTCTACAGCTGGGCTGATAGCCAAGATTCTTTTCCCCTCTCTCTCTCTCTCCACTAATGTGGCTGGTGCTGGCAATGCATCCCAGAGAGATTCTCTGGGCTTTTCACATAAAGAGGTGTCTGGGGAATCAGGTCACAGCACACAACACAATCCAGAGAGTAAACACAGTGGAGTAAACCACCAGGTTCATGGAGCTGTGGAAGCTGTATGCTGATATCAGCTGCCTTTCCAGGGTTTGGACTATGTCTGTGTGAGTAGCCATAAGATACCAGTGATTCCAGGAGTTGCACAGAGTTTTTGAGTCAAAGCAACATTTCTCACCTCACTCAAGGTTTTTAAATTATTCAACTGAATGAATCATTTACTCTCAATCAAATGAACATATTTTTTCTCATCAGAGATCCAAGGGTGCTCTGTCTCTCTGTTCTGATTAAAAATTAACACCGACCCATCCAAGACTGAGTCAGGCAGGAATCTGAGCTCTCACAATACATATGCAAGAGAACAACAAGAAAACACAACGCAAGCAGGAGATTCAGTAAATCTCCTTGCACATGCACTTCCAGGTGGTCATGATTCAGTTATTTAACCTCAGTCTCTCCTTCTTCAGCCCATGTTGAAAGAAATGTGTGCCTCCTGCCTGAAGCCAGTCTATCCCATGGAGAGTGTGGTCACTGACAAGGTGTGTGTGCACCGCTCGTGTTTCTGCTGTCAGGTCTGCGGGAGGAAGCTGAGGTGAGTCGTTGGACCTTGGTGTATTTATTTTTAAGGAATGCCCAAGTAGTTTCCACCAAATCTGTCCAAGGGTAATTCTGACAGAGCAGGACTCAGGAAATGAGAAAAAGGGCAGGCAATTTCTCTGATCCCATCTGCGTCTCCATCACTGGAGGATGAAAACTGCCTGCCTCAAGCCTGCAGATGCTTCTGGATCAGGAATCTGCACGGATGGTGGTGGGAGGGTGAGCTACAATAAACATTTACAGTTTGAGAATACTGATAGGAGATGTAGTTGGAGGAGTCATTTGGGTGCCTCCTATGTTCACAGAATCATTAAGGTTGGAAAAGGCCTCTAAGATCATTGAGTCCAACCATTTACCCAACTCTGTCCACCACCAAATCCTGCTCCCAAGCATCACATCAAGCCAGGTATGTTGGAAGGCACCTCTGGAAGCCTCCACTCAGCCTTCTCAGGCCCAAGGAGGGCAGCAGTTCAGGAAAAGTCCAGGAGAGGTGTGAATGACTATTGTGGAGGTAACACAGTCTCAGCTGGGGCCCTCTGAACATCTGACCACCAGTGAAAATGGTTCTTCTTGCATCTCATCATAATTCCCTGTGTTACAACTTGTTCTCACTGCCTCTCATCCTGTCACTGCCCCTCTCCAGGAGCACTCCAGCTCTGTCTTCTCTATAACATCCCATAAAATAGACACACACAGACATGAGTTTCTTCCTCCCAACCTTCTCCTGGCAGGTCCTGGCTAAGCCAGCCCTCAGCCTCTCCTCAGATGACACAGGTCCCTCCCCACTTTAGTGGCTTTTTTCTGGATTCCTTCCAGGACAGCAATGGAGGTTTTTTTTGCTGTGAAGAGCCCAAAACTGGACAAAGTACTCCACATGGAATCCTTCAGAAATCCAATACAGAGGAAAGTTCACTTCTCTTGGCCATGCAGCTCAGCCTGTAGCTGGCTGCCCTGTCACCAGGGCACAATGCTAACTTGTTTTCCACATGTCAGTGGCTGACACAGCCACCCCCTGTGAAGCTGCTTGCAATGCTGTTGTCCCCAGCTCTGCAGACACTTCCTCCCATCCTGCAGTTGCTGTACCATGGGAGCCCTGGGCACTTTTACCTACAAGGTCCATGCTGTGCATACAGGGGCAGAGATGAAGCACTGGTATGTAGCCTGGCCTGTAAATGAGAAAGGGATTGCACATAACCTGGGCTACAGCCCCCAGAGGTATTGCAAGGAAATGTTTAATTTTTCATGTTGTTTTGGTGTTTGAAAGAAAAATCAAATATTTTCTGGGAAAGCCAAGACTACTTTTGAAAGGTTTCATTCTTCAACCCCCTCCCCCCTTCCCTACTGAAAAATGATTTTGCTGAAAGCCTGTCCATCAGTGCTACAGCTCTCCTCCCACACAGACACTGACAGCTGTGCCAATGTGTGTTTCCAGCTTGCAGAACTATGCTGCCCTCCATGGGGTGTTTTACTGCCAAGTCCACTACAAGCTGATGGCTGGGGCTGGAAGCAGAAGTGAGATGGAAAGGCTGGAGCACCTCCACGTTCAGCATGGACCACAGCCCCAGGACTGGTGTAACAGGGACAAAAAGGCTGAAACAAGAGAGAAACGCTCATTTTTCAATGCACAGTGTGATCTGCAGCTGGCTGAGCACAGGAACAGCAGGGCTGTCCTCTTAGGGAACAAGCTCAGAACAGTCTGGCCACCTTCAGAAGCAGCCTTGGCTGTCAATGGGAAAGGTGGAAATGGACTGTATTCCTGGAAGAAGCCTGCACTGAGCCTGCCAACCTACCAGGCTGCAGGCAGCAGGGCAGGCAGGATGGTGCTGAGGGGTCAGGAGGGAGCAGTGGAGAAGGGGAGATTCTTACCTGGAATCACCTACACCAAGGAAAGAGAGCAGGTGTGTTCCTGGCCCAAGAACAGAGAGCAGAGAGGCCATGGAGAGATTGGGGGTGGGGGTGTGACTGAAGGGAAGCGGGGTGGGAAGGTGTCCCAGCGAGTGGCTGCAATCCAGCAGGCTCAGCTGAAGAGAGGACCTGCCTGTGCCTCCCTCCCTCCTGTCCTGGAGCCTGTGAAACCTCTGCCTCGTGCCTCACCTGCTCCCCACCCTACACACCAAAACACTAAATCCACCCCGAGGATGAACCTGGGGGGCACAGGGGGCTGCACTCTCACTGCCACAGAGGCCCCAGGGACACAAAACAAGGTCTGTGGGTCACTGAGCACACCCAGAGAGGGAGGCACAATCACAGATGACAAGCTTGAACTGATTGTAGCCAGCCCAGATACTGCAGGGACCAAGCATCACCTCGGAGAGGGAATGAACAGCACACAGACCATTCATGTGCCAGGAGAGCCCAAAACCAGAAACACCACAAATAAAGAGTTAAAATATATAGCTGAGGATGTAGATCCCCCTGAAAATGCATCAGAACAAGCCCATTCCCCCTCTGGTATGTTGAGGACCTCTTCTGTATCTTCTGGTTCCCTGGAAGCAGAAGGGCTGGGTGTGTCACCTGAGATCACTGAAATATTGAATGAGAAATCAAAGGCAAACACCAGAGAATTCCCTGGGAAACAGATGCCATTAACTCTGGGGGGAGCTGTGCAGCCATCCAGCAGAAGTGAAATGCCTGGAACTGACAGCAAAGGGGCAGAATTTGAGATGACAAAGGAAGAGAATCCAGTAACTATGTCAGAGTCTCTGGAAGAGCCCAGTCCTGAGCATACATCTCAGGAAAATGAAGCTGAGAAGAGCAGAGCCTCTTCACCTGGTTGTCCATACAGGACAGATGATCACAATATGTCTTCTTTACAAGAAACAGAACCTCAGGACACATGTGGCCCACAGAAAAGTAACACTAATGAGGGTATTTGGAGACATGATATTAAATCATCTGGCAGGGATTTTCTAGTATCAGTAGACACATCTCTGCAAGGAAATTGTGCCACTTGCCCCTCATATGATGAAGTCAACAACCCCAAATCAGAGGATTCCAGGGAAGTTCTTAGTGAAAACACCTTGCACATTTCTGAGCAACCAGCCAAGACATCAGAATATTCCAAACCAAATACATCCTTGGATAAATCCAGAGGCCATCCAGTAGGTGAAGGAAAAGTGGATCTGAAACTTCCAGGGGAAAGCAGTGTGTCACAGACTGGTCCCCACAGCAAGGGGGCCAGAAGCAGCCAAGGCTGTAGAGAGACATCAGGTAAAGGTTTCAGGCTTGGGAAAAACCCTTTCATTACCCTTTTTGGCTCTGAAGACAAAGGCAGAACTCCCAGGAAAGAAACAACCCAGAGGAAACCCACGAAACCCCAAGCAGCCCTTGCCACTTTGTTCGGTCACACCTCAGAGAAGAAGCAGAGTCCACGAGAAAAACCTGCAGGATCTTCAGAACAAGCAAATACTGATGGCAGGACAGAAAAGGCCCAGGGCCTCCTCAGCTCCTCCAGCCAAGCCAAGCAAAATGCCTCCAAGAATGATCAGCTGCCACAGCCTGGAAAGACAGAGGTGTTCCCTAAACATATCCAGGAGAGCTCTGGAGGATTCTCTGGCTCTACTGCGGGGAGGGAGACTGATGTCCTGTTGTCAGCTCCCAGCACAGCCATGTCACATGAGGACAAATGTGAGAGAACTGAACTTGACATTCATGATCAAGTGTCTCTAAATAGTCAGGTTTGGCAGCAACAGGACAGCTGTCGGCCCCCTCTCATGCCAGCACAGAAAATTCAGAAAGAATCTGCAGGAATCTCAAACCATGGAACAAACTCTCTACAGCTTCCTCTAGAGCTTGTGCCTGCAGCTGACAACAGCAAAAATCTCACCAGAGAAGGGAATCATCATGATGCTCACCTGCCAGGATCCCAGAACCTGCTGAGTTTGGATGTTCAGGACACAGTGGAACAGGATGGGATATTTTTTTCACCAGGCAATTCAGAAAAGTTTTCCAAGGATGCTGAGCTTCAGTTCGGCAACATGGATTTTCTGGGGAGCAGTAACTTTTTCTTTTCTAGAGAACAAGATTTCCCCAGTATAGCAAATAAAACTCCAAATTCAGATTTGCAAAACTCAGAGGCAGAAACTCCACCTTACTTTGATCCAGATGCTTCAGATTTATTCCAGGAAATCTCATCAGAAACAAATGCTTCACTAGAGCTCTGGGACACCTCCAGCCTCTCGCTTCTTGATGGGCAGGATGAGATTAATATTGGAGACCTGGAAGGGATTCAGAGCTGTGAACTCCTGCTGCAGGTGGATCCACAGTGCCAGGCTCCAAAGGCAGCAGAAGAAATGTTTGGAACGGGTGTCAGTGCTGAAGGCTCCACAAAAAAACATCTCCCTACACAGGATGACAATTTTCCCTTAACATACATGTTCAGCACCTGTGCTGCTGAAACCTCTAATCAAGGTGTCTTTGATCATTTTGATGTTGATTCAACCAAAATGGGCCAGGAGGCTTCTGAAAAAATGAGCAGGAGCAGAAAAACATCAGGAAGCAAAGAAGATTATGACAGTCTGTCTTCCGAAGACTTAGAGACGTTAAAGTATGACCTTTCAGAGAAGGAGTTCTTTATATAGGTAGAAAAAAAAAAAATAGGTTAAAAAGACCACACAGCCTCCCCTGCAGCACAGCTTAGCTGAAATGGGACCAAAAGTGATTCTTGAAATCAGCTGTACAATGATAAGCAAAGAAAAGTGAAATTACCTTGCCAAGGTCAGAAGGGCAGAGGAGGAACATGAACCCTGGTGTCTTGAAGTCTTGGGGTGTGGGGACATTGCTAAATCTGGTTTCCCTGTGCCATTGCACTCTGCTTCTCCCTGACTGCCCGTTGCATAAATATTGCATAACATAAATGTTATAGGAGTTAACAATTATACTAATGATAAACAAGCTCACGAGAAACCCCAGAGGGTCAAAGCATAAACATGTGCACTATGAAATGGGTCATAGAGCATATCAATACACATGTTTTAATCTGCTGTCTGTAAAAAACAAATAAAAATAAAGGTGTTAAAATGATTAATTTTTAAAAATGATTAATTTTTAAAAATATTTTTAAAATAGAACAAAATGAAATAAAATTAAATAAAATAAAGAAAATAAATTAAAAATAAAATAAAATAAAATAAAATAAAATAAAATAAAATAAAATAAAATAAAATAAAATAAAATAAAGAAAATAAAATAAAATAAAATAAATAAAATAAATAAAATAAAATAAAATAAATAAAATAAAATAAAATAAAATAAAATAAAATAAAAATAAAATAAAATATAAAATACCCCAACAGTCTCCCTGCCTCACCTGTGCCAAAATAACCCTGTCTCTGTCAGATCTGCTGGAGGAATAAAGCTGCTTAATGACTGCATCTGCTGCAAAGCAGTGTCAGTGCTCTGTGCAGGGAAACTGCTCAATCAGCATAAATCAGGGAAAAAAGGGATATCCTCGAAATTTATATGACTCATCAAATGCTGAAGTCAGTCTCACCTTGGGGTGAGCCAAGGGGCCCAGTGTAAAGGAGCTGCTGTCTCAGAGCTGTGCCTGAAACCTGGCCAGGCTGTGCTTGGAGGTTGAGAGGAGGCTTGCAGAGATCAAACACCTCTCACTGGAGTAGTGGGAAATGGTCCTGTCACCTGGGCAAGAGGTGCTAGAGTGATGCCCCAGATGAGTTGCCACCACCAGATGACACCCATAAACCTGATCTCTCCCTGCCAGCCCTGAGAGGAAGAGGGAGTAGGCAGGAGCACCACAGTTAGTGGGTATGAATCCATTTCCCCACAATTCACCCCAGCACAGTGGTGTCCAAAGGGGTCTCCAGCCACTGTCACTCCTGATGTACAGAGAAAAGCCAAGTCCATGAATTAATGTGTCAATGCTCTATTTCCTGCATGAGGCCTCATTCCCAGGCAGTGGTTTCTCCTTCTGAACTTTTCTAGGGTGCTCCACCTCCCTTGTCCTTGACAAGGATGTACAGGTTTCCAGGTGTCCATCCCAGGCCTTCCCTGGGACCTGCTGGTTTCTGGTGCCCCTTGACAGAGGCTTCTCTATTTTCAAGAGGTTTTGCAAGCCTCAGTAATCCACCTGAGCAGAGCTGCTGGACAGAGAGAAATAAGCCCAGAATCCCTACAAGTGGGGCTCCAGGAAACAGTCTTTCTCCCTGAGAGATCTCCACCATGTAGGACTGACCCACTCAAATGATGGAGACAGTTCTGAAAACACCTTTCCATGAGAAATGTCATTTGAGGGTGACAAAGGACTGAAGCTTCCCCAGGGCTTCAGATGAGCCTGTCTGGTCATGGCTGGAAGAACATCTTTAAGGAAGGAGTCACATCTGCATTAGCACGTGGAACTCAGATCTGAGTCACCCCCAGGGAGATTTTATTGTCATGAATTGGACCTCTGCCACAGAAATCACTGGGGGTTGAGGAATGGGAGGGAAGACCATGAGCCACACACAACAGGGTGAGCCTGAAGACTTGAGCTTGTTGCACACTGATAGGGAAGGAAGGACACGGACACAATGTCTCTGCCAGAGCAGATCTCAGCCAAGTCATCCCACCAAAAGGCCAGACATGGATTTAGGGTAAAAGGAATCTCTGGAAGTCATGTAGCTCAGTCTCCTGCTCAGGGAATGTCTCTGAATAACAGCAAGTCCTCTCACACAAGGATGTGGATGCAGAGCTGAGTGATGTTTGGCTGTGTGGTGTGTGCAGATGATAAATGCACAGCACTGGTGTGAATTTGCACAACTCTAAGTAACATTTACTCCTCTTTTCCTTTACCCTGAACAGCACTAGCCAGTATGATCTCACTCTCCCTCTCCAGCTTAGGGGCTGATGCTTTAAAATCCAATATTCTTCTCCTTTACTGATTTTTATAAGCACAACAGAGCTATTCCTACTCATGAAACACCAGTCCAGGCTTGTGTGACCCAGGAGTGACTTTGTTGGAGGCTCAGATATGCTATGGGCATTGAGAGGAGATTTGAAAGAGCAGGTTAGTGATGTGTTCTTATCTCTGGTAAAAGCAGCCAGGAGCTCTGGTAAAACCAACCTTTGCCAAGTTACACACAAAATTTCACACACTGAGGGCAATGCAGTTTACCAGGAATAAAGATACAAGCCACTCAGGGAGTCCACCCAGGAAGCAGCTCAGATATTCAGCAGAAATCAGGTTAATCTGCTTTTCAAGTGACATCAGAACCTCAGGCCAAGCCAAGCCGGTGTCATTTCCCAAATCCTGTGTGCTCTGAATGTCAGTGTGTGTAACGTGCCATTTTCCCCGAGGGTACTGTCTAAGCCAGGTCTTTTTTAGGATTATACCCAAGAAACTGCAGTTTAGATCTAGTTTTATGACTAACAAAGGTTTCTACAAATGAAAACAGAGAGCTTGGGACACAGATGTCAAGACCAAGTCTACTTGGACTACCAGCCATATTTCCTGATCCAGAGAAGTGTTCTGCTTCTTACATATAGTCTCCAGGATGCATTATATAGTCATTAAACCACTAAAGGGAGCAGCAAATTTACTCTTGTTTGCATCCCCACACCCAGTAAAATTAACCCTCATTTGTTGAATCCCAAATTCATGCCTCAGACAAAAACCTTATGTTGCAGCAGAGTTGCCTTCAGGTGGCCTTGTGACACATCTCAGGCTGGAAAAGGACAAGATGTCACTATAATGTCTCCAAGAGTGGCAGTGCTCTGGCACCTTTGTTCTATTCCCAAGAGCAGGGAGGGAATGGCTGGTGACAAAGTGCATGCTGGAGGGCTGCACTGTATCATCATAATGGACTGCTGTGCCAGTGCAGGTGCTCATTTTATCACACTGGATTAGGGCTTTAGTGCTCACACAGTTTAAACATTAATATTTGCCTATTTAAGCCACAGGCACCAGCTCAGCCTGCTCACAGAAGTGCTCACCATGGCTGAGTTTGGAGATCTTTTATGTGCTCTGGGGGAGTGTGGGCTCTATCAGAAACTGCTGACCCTGCTCCTCTCCCTCCCACTACTTCTCAATCCATTCCAAATGGTTGGCCAAGTGTTCATGGTTGTGAACGTGCCTCACCACTGTGACACCAGCTGGATCCGCGCCATCGGCCCCAACCTGACGGAGGAAGAGCAGCTGAACCTCACCCTGCCCCGGGGCACGGACGGGGAGTTTGAGCAGTGCTCCATGTACTCCCCGGTGGACTGGGACCTCCATTCCATTGTGGCCTATGGGCTGAATGACACCGAGAAGTGCATCAATGGCTGGGTGTACCCCTCAGACCAGCCACCGTCCCTGCTCACCGAGGTCTGTATTTGCTGTTTGATGAGATCGGGGCATGGAAAGGAGGGGGTGGGAATATCCTGGCCTGTGGCTTGGTCAGCCAGTGCCAGCTGTGGTGCAGTCATGTTGAGATTTACTGCAGGGTTTTGCCTCCATCACAGCAGATGGCAGCTGGAAGCCCTGGGAGGGTGTCACAAGAAGGCCATGATGAAGATGCCTGGGGAGGGCACAGGCAGTGACCATGGGGTGTGAGCCCAGCACGTTCTGCTCACCACCTGTCCCTTTTCCAGTATCCAGACCCTTGACTTCATGATGTATCTGCCTGGAGGGGCCTTTTGGCCATCCCTGCCACAGTATCCCCTGTTCTTCAGCCTGGTTCTACTCACATCATCTTCTCTGTGAAAGACATTTACCTTCCAAGTGCATGTCTTTGATATTTCTTGGCCTCCTTCAGGGCTGCTATAAGACATGCCAGGGGCCATGCAGTTGAGCAAAAGCCTTATCAGCATCCTCAACTTCTCCGTTCTGCCTTATACTTTACATGATAGTGGTCTGTCAAAGATCATACTTGTTCTTGGAGGTCTTTTCCAACCTAAATGATTCCATGATTCTGTGATTCTCCCTCTGTGGACCTTTGTTCCTTTCTCACTTTCCCTCACTCCTTCTCCCTTCTTTCCTACCTGCCAGCTCCAGAATTTTCTCACAAGTACCTTCCTCTGAGGTGGAACAGAGGAGAAAATCCCACCTCTGGCATTTGCAAAGGCTCTTTGGTGTCCCTGAAGCACCAAGTCCATTTCAGACAAGGCTTCTCTGGAGGTTTCAGCAGCTGCATCCCTTCCCATTCCTATGCTGGTCCTCCTTTATCAGAAAAAGCACTGCTCTTCTCCTCTTTCCACCCTGTCCTGTCTTCTCAGCCAGAGAAGGAAGCTGATGCAGCTCTCACCTCAAGGTCACACTTTAAACAAAACTTGCCAACCAGGCTGCTCCCTCAGGGATGTTTGGGCTGGAGGGGAATCCTGCAGATCCCAGCACCCAGAAGATGTGCACCAGGTTGCAGAGGCATGCTGAGAACCTCGTGTGCCCATCCCACCATTGGTTTGAGTCCTAAGTGCTCATCATGAAGGGTTCAAGCCCTTGTGAGGGATTCTCTGCTGCCAGGGGCTGAAGCAAGTGCTCAGGCACCCGGATCCTGGATCCACCATGAACCAGAAAGGCTGCCCACCTCCACAGAAAGCAGCTGGCCTCTGTCAAAAGCAACAACATCTCTGTTTTCCTTCCTGCAGTTTGACCTGGTGTGTGACAGGATGGTCCTGAATGATGTCTCCCAGTCCATCTACATGGCTGGGCTTCTCATAGGAGCCATGGGCTTTGGGATGCTAAGTGACAGGTGAGGAGACACAGTTCCTTCCCAGAGACACTGCCCAGCACCCAGGGACAGCCCAGATGAGGGTGCAGACTGTCCATGCACTGAACAGGAACTGCTCCCTTCACAGGACTCAATCCCCTTGCCTGAGATAGCGCATCTGGGGCCACCTGTGAGGTCTGGAAATGTCTCAGGGTTGAAAAGAGAGGTAAATACAGCCTTGTGGAGGAGAGTTCTTCAGGAATCACAAGTTTAGCCCCTGCTGGTGTCCCAGGCTTTGCCAGAACCATGATGGGTCATCACTGAAGACACTGATTTTTCTGCACATTATTTTATGGGGTGTATAGAAGAGCTACGTTCGCGTGGCTGTCAAATCTCCTCTGGTTCTCAAATCACTTTGCATCCCTTCTTGGCTGTTCTCTCTCCCCTTGGGGTATCTCCAGGTACTGACTGGGTCTTCTCTCTTCTTCCACAGGATAGGCAGGCGGCCAGTCTTTCTCATCTGCATCTTCCTCCAGAGTGTGTTTGGCCTGGGAACGGCCTTTGTGCCCCATTTCTATGTGTACATGGCCTTCAGGTGTGTCGTGGGAGCTGCAGTATCAGGAATTATGATTACAGTCGTATCCCTGAGTGAGTGGGAAGCCCCTGCCCTGAGGCAGCAGATGTGGCCTCACAAGATACAATAACAAAAGAGAGCCCAAAACAAAGTCTGAACCTTTGTTTTTCCTCTTAGTCACAGAATGGGTTGGTGTCGCCTACCGGACAAAGGCACTGCTAATGACTCACACGGCCTTCGCCATCGGGCAGATGATGGTGGCTGGCTTGAGTTATGGGATTCGCAACTGGAGGCTGCTGGAAATTGTAGGATCTGCTCCTATGTTTGCCCTTTTCTTCTACATCTGGTAAGCAGGAGCAGGGCAGAGCTTCTGGAAGACACAACACTGATGTGAGGGGTGGGAATGAGGAGGTGGCAGCAGCTCAGAACCAAGCTGGGCCTTTCCCATTGGAGTGCAGGTGCTGGAGGAGCTGCTGCAGAGCTCAGCACATCTCCCTGGGCACTGCACTGCTGAGAGCAGCAGCTGCTTTGCTTCAGGTCTTCAAATGTAGAGCCTAAATTTAAATTTTACCCTAAATACATTTTGGGTATTTAGACCCATTGATCCTAGGGGCCATCCACTTTAGAGTTGGGCTTGATGATCCTCGTGGGTCCCTTCCAACGCTGAAGATTCTGGGTCTGATTCTGTGGTGGCCAAGGCTTGCTGGACATGGTCCCAGAGAAAGGGGCTGTGGGGGGACTCAGCAGGACACAGCAGCATGTCCTGGCCTCCTCCTGGCAGGGTGCTCCCAGAGTCAGCTCGCTGGCTGGTGACCAAAGGCAGAATCGAGGAAGCCAAGAAGGTTCTGCAGAAGGCGGCAGCCATCAACAAGCGCAGCCTCCCACCAGAGCTCCTGGAGCAGGTACTGGGGGTTCCTGTGCTCAGACACTGCCCTGCGCCTTGCAGCAGCCCCTGGAGCTCAGCTCATCCCACAAACGTCTCTCTGTTCCCACTGGGGATGCTCTGGCCATGGGCTGCAAGGGACTCCAGCTCCTGCTGCATCACACGGGGACGAGGTCAGGGAAGAGGCCCAGCTTCTGCTGAGGCTCAGCCTGGAGCTTTCTGGGGTCACCCTGGGCATGTGGGAGGGACTGAAATGCTTCCCTGGCTTCTCTCCTCTCAGGGTTCCAAGAGTGTGACTGATGAGCACAGAGTGTCTCTTTAGTCTCAGGGTTTCCATGCAGAAGTGCCTGAAGGGGAGGGAGTTCCCTCCTTGCCCACCCCAAGGGTCCTACACTGGGGAAATGTTCATCCTGAGGAACCTCTCAGTCACCACCCCTGTTCTGGGCACCCAGAGCACAGAGGCACGAGCCCAGCCCCACTGGGCTGCTCTCCCTCCTGGAGCTCTGGGGGTCACAGGCCTCTCCATGAGGCTTTCCATGGTCTGCAGGTGGCAAAGGAGCTGGACATGGCTTTCCTTTTCCTGCTCTGACTCTTTGACTTCCTGTGTTTTGAAGCTGAAGACTGAGAAAGAGGTCAAGTCTGGAAGTTTCCTGGATCTCTTTCGGAAGAAGCACCTGCGGAAGGTGACTTTAATCATGTCATGTGTCTGGTAAGACATTCCTGGCTCCCCTCTCTCAAAACTACTAGGTGAAAGAAAACAAGCTGATGGTTGACAAGAATGGTAAATTAAAGTGATTTTCCTGGTAAGATATGTGTGTATGTCTTTATCTGCTATCATTCACCTGCACATACTGGACCAGATTTACCATGTCTGGGCATAGGAAGAAGATGATTATCCATAATACTATGGGTTTTGTTAGAATGGCTTGAGTAATTACTGCTTTGGCTATCCGTGGGCTTTGGAGTAATTTTGTGCCCATCTAGGAGCTTTGGGTTCAGTTTAGAATTTGCTGGCCATATGGAGATCCATTCTGCTTTATCTCCTGCAACTACATCCAGCAGAACTGTCAAAGGCAGTGACTAGAACCAGCACAGAGATCATTGGGAGTTTAAATAAGTCACACGTGTTCTAACCTTTCTAACTGCTGGTTATAAACCCTCATAAAACCATCTGGTGATGTGTTCTATTCCACTTTACTTCAATTTCAGGTTTGCAGACAGCATTGTCTACTATGGGCTGAGTCTCAGCGTTACAGATTTTGGCATGGACATCTACCTGACACAGCTGGCCTTCGGAGCAGTGGAGCTTCCAGCTCGAATTTCCTGCATATTCCTGCTGGACTGGTTTGGGAGGAAGAAAGTACAGGGCATTCTCCTGCTGCTGTCTGGCGTGTTATGTCTCATCCTCACTGGCATCCCTGAAGGTGAACCTTCCCAGCCTGTGAACAGAGCTGGGCAGAGCCCTGGACATCCCTACCTTTGTTCAGACCCATCTTCCCATCGTGGCAGACCCACTCTCACTCCCACAAGCTCAGCTGCCTCCACTGTCACAGCCCAGGGTGATTCATCCCCAACATTCTGGCTTCCCCTCACCTTTGATTCCTTCTCCCTCAGGGCTGTGCCTGGTTCTTCCACGGCTCCTGGCCCTTGGCAGGCAGAGTCCATTAACCACCACCATGACATAACCACCTCCTGGTAGAAAGGTGTAGCAGAAGAACTGCTTTAAAAGTCACCATGTCTCCCTTTCTTACATGAAGAGGAAAAGCAGATGCCCACTCCCCCTCATCTGTTTGCATCTGTTTGTGCCCCAGTCCATACCCCACCCCTGCTGCTGTGCCAGTGCTGTGAGTGGGACTGAAGGTAATAGTGGGGCTTCCCAATGCTTCCAATGGGACGTGGCATCTCCAACCAAACAATCCCCAGATACCTGTGGTGGCTCAGCAGCTCACTTCATTTGCAAATCTAGAAATGCCCAAGGCCTCAGGAGAAATCTGGGTTCTCTTTGCCAGAGGGTATTTTCCAGGGAGGGGTATGCTGGGGATCATTTCCAATGGGTTAGGTGGTAGGTTTGCTTAGCAAGTGTAATAGAAAGAGCTGTCCCAAGAAATCCCACTGCAGAGAGTTCTGGTCCCAAGTGAACCACCCCCTGGAGGTCACAGTGGTTGCCTCTCCTCCTCCCCTCAGACCAGCCCATGGCAACCACTGTCCTGGCCATCATCGGCAAGTTCACATCCACCGCCGCTTTCTCCACCTCCTACGTCTACGCTGCTGAGGTCTTCCCCACCATCCTCAGGTGAGATGTCCTCACACATCAGGGCTTCCTTCTGCCATGGCTGGAGGTGGTGATGGGGCCACATTCAGTCCAGGAGTGTTGACCCCTGCCCACACCTCCTGCTGCCCCTGTCTCCCCAGGCAGACAGGTGTGGGGCTGTGCTCGACCATGGCGAGGGTGGCCGGGATCCTGGCCCCGCTGATCATTCCCTTGGACCAGTACCACCGGGCCATCCCCATGGCCATCTTTGGGAGCATCCCTGTGGTGATGGCCCTGTTCTGCATCCTGCTGCCTGAGACCCGTGGCACTGACCTGGCAGATGACACAGGGGATGACCAACCTCCAGCTCAGGTGGGTACAGGGAACTCTGAATTTAAGGAAATAATATCCAAAACTGCAAATTTAAGGCAAAGAAAAAATGACAGAATCAGGGATGAATAGAGTCTCATCTCCTCCTCTCTCCTTATATTCAGGAGCAGAAAACTGAAGAGTTTCTCTGAGACACCAGAGATGATGACAGAGACCTGGAGAAGGATGTCTACAGATGCTCAAAGAGCAAGTGATGACTGGACAGGCATCTACTGACAGTCTAGTCTGATTCCATCATTCTTGAAGCAGGCCAGGGAGGCATTGCTGCCTGGAAACTGGTCTTTCAGATGATAAACTCAATACCCACAGTCACAGGGAGAGGAAATCTGTATCACAAATTTGGAACAGATGCACTTCCAAGTGTCCCTGAAACCCAGTTTGGTCATGCCTGGCTGGCCTCCCAACGTGTTCCCCAGTCCTTTGCAAGCTGGTACCCATGGAACCATCCCTGTCGTGTTTTACAGCAATAAAGAATCACCAGTAGAGTGGCTGTACTGGGCAAAAGCGGGCGCTGGGTTTGTCCCTCCTGCACTAAATCCCTTGGGTCGTCGGGCTGCACGCCAGCCCAAGCCTCGACGTTTGATCAGGATGTCACTGCACCCCTGTCACACACCTATTTAGCTTTTCTTTCCAAGTTGAGTTTCTACATGAATAATATAAATTATGCTCTGAGTTTGATAAGAGACACTTGTAATGCAATATGTGAATAATAAATGGTGTTGACTCTTTTTTTTTCCTACTGTTTCACAGTTGGCCTTTGTAACTGCTCTTGGCTCTGGAGTGTTTTCTACACAGAAATTGTAAGTCTGTAATTTAACACGCAGATGGAAACGTGCTTTGTTTCCATCAGACACAAACAATGCAAAAAACAGAGTGTTAAAGCAGAGTGACTGAGTTCAATTAGGACTTTTTTCTTTTTTCAAAGTCTTCAGATGAACAATCTGCATTTATTTTCTCTACTAGCAGCTGTAGAAGTTTTCTGAATTGCATGGGAACGCTGCAATTCTATGCCAAACTGTGTGGGCATTTGGACAGCTTTCCTCAGTCATGGTGAGCCTTTTACAGTGACCTTTAGTTCACTGCTGCCAGCTCAGTCATGACATTTCAGTGTCATCTGGTGTCATGCAAGAGAACGGTGGCTTCTTCTTGTCTGATAATTTGTTTGCCAGCAGAGGATGTATTTCAGTGGCCTCCAATGCATCCATCTCCTCAAGTACATCACTATTCTTAAATAAGTAGAAGGCTGTTCACTCAGATTTGCTGCACCCTGTGGTTTCCAATCTCTTTGTGCTCTAGTAAATAGTGTTTTGAGGGCTGGGGCATCCCAAGTCCAGGCCAGATGTGCCTGGAGCTGATATTCATTTTGGGCTTTGGCTTTGGTGCACAAAATCACCCCAGTCATGTGGAACGTGGCCATGGCTGGAGATGGGATAGGGAGTTTGCATGATCTGGGCTTTGGCTCTGAGTGGAACAGAAGTGGGGAAGGGGCTGGAGCACCTGGAGCAGCTGAGGGAGCTGGGTGAGCTCAGCCTGGAGAAAAGGAGGCTCAGGGGGGACTCTCACTCTCTACAAATCCCTGACAGGAGGATGCAGCCAGGTAGGGGTTGGTTTCTTCTCCCAAGTACAAATGACAGGACAAGTGGAAATGGCCCCAAGTTGCACCATGGGAGGTTTAGATTGTATACTTGGGAAAATTTCTTCTCCACAAGGGTTGTCCAACACTGGAACAGGCTGCCTTGTCCACTGGTGGAATAACCACCCTCGGGGGTATCTAACAGACACATAGCTGTGTCATTTAGGGATGTGGTTTTGTGGTGGGACTGGCAGTGCTGGGCTGATGGCTGGAGTTAGTGGTCTTAGAGGTCTTTTCCACCCTAAATGAACCAATGATTCTATGGCTCCTTGCACAGCCAGGAGAGCAGCTTTAATGCTCATCTCCTCACCTCCTCAGCCATTCCCTGCTGGGTCCCTTTTGCAAGCTTTGCTCTTCTCATGGACCTGGGGCTTCCCAGCATGGGGTCAGGTAAAAGGAGAGGGTGATGTCCTTTAGGTAAAGGGGAAGGTCCAGGGTCCTGATACCTCTGCCCCACAGCCAGGATTTC
Organism: Pseudopodoces humilis; assembly: GCF_049639895.1. Lineage (NCBI taxonomy): Eukaryota > Metazoa > Chordata > Aves > Passeriformes > Paridae > Pseudopodoces > Pseudopodoces humilis. The sequence goes on from NC_142200.1 coordinate 147,582,181, forward strand.
AGCATAGCTTGTTGGTGTCTCTGACACTGAAAATGTGCCAATTACCTCAGTGGTCCCTGTGGGGCTCCTCTGACAACAGGAGCTGTCTCGGCCCTGCCTCTGTGTCTTGGTGATTTGATAGGACATTCGTGGTTGGGTTCTTTTTCCCCCTTGGACTGAGATTGCTGAGAGAGAGGCAGTTTTCTCTTGTTTGGACTTGGTTGTTTATTCTTCTTTTATCTATATTACATATTTACAGAGTACAAGTAGCTACATGCACTAAGATAGAAAGGTGAAAAATGGCTAACAAAGATCTTCTTCAAGGTCTTTTATATTTTTATTTACCCAATTAACAAATGCCAAGTAAATTATTTTTCTTGGTGACCCAATGACCCAACACCTGTGTGCTGCACTGTGACATTCTCTATCCAATCACTTATTACTACCCAAAAACCTCTGGAAGAAGAGGATGAAGAAGAAAAAAGGACAAGGACAAGAGAGAACACCCGGAATCCTCCAACTTGTCTTCTGTTCTCTAAACTAGTTTAAACTCCAAACTTTAACTTTTTCACCCAGTGATTTAAGAAAACATTCTAATCTACACACACTTTTAGCTTTTCTATTTAACTTTAACAGTTGTTTTCAGGGTGTGATATGAAATTCAGAGTTTTCTTGGATGTCAAAGCCAGGTATCAGAGATAAGGGCACACTCTCTGTGCCTCTGACTCCAACATCTTGGGGCAATTTTATGATGACACTCTATTCCTGATCATCTCCTTTATGTCCAGAAATGGCTGCTGTACTTTAAGGTTGGTCTGGGGGATGGGTGTGAGTCTTGGGGGTTCCTGCACAGGCTTTGCTCAAAGACTCACTCCAGGGTATGCTGGGTGCAGCACAGAGTGGATGTTACTTTGCTGCTGTCTTGGTTTAGAGACAAATTCAGGAGAAAATGCTCTGGAATTAATGTTTCTTCCAAAGAGAAGGACTTCAGTAATGCCTTTTGCCAATGGGAGAAATTAATACCACTGGGTGAAAATGAAAAAAACCTGTTTATTACAAAGCAAGGTGCCCACAAGGCACAGAAAAAGACTGAATAAATGCTAGATATTTCTTTTGAGGACCTTACCCCCCACCCAACAAAAAAACCTCAAAATACCCAGGGAAAAAGTAAACAAGCTGGCTGGCTGCATGGCTGGGAAGACAAAAATGGCAGTGGCCTTTTGTCTCAGGGAAGGGGAAAAGAAAAGAGTTCACATAGCAGCTTGAGCAAAACAATGGGAACCTGCTGAACCTCTGGGGTTGCTCTCCTCCTCACAGCAGATGAAGCTGGTGGATTTTGTTGTCCTTTCTCTTGGTTCAGCTTTTTTTTTTCCAAGGTGTCAGGCTTGGAGCAGCTCTCTCTGGTCCCCTGCATGTCCTGGTCCATCTCAGCAATTGTCTGATTTTGGACCAAAAACGAAGATGAAAGAGATCAAGAAAAAAATCTGGAGGATCACTGCTGCAGGTCAGGGGAAAAGGTGGGGAAAGAAAACAAGAAACTTCGTGCTTAAGCTACCAAAAAAAAAGTTAGTCAAGCAACAAAGTGACTGCCAATGTCCAGCACACTGCACCGAGCACATCTGGGGTGAGTCTTTGATCAAAACCCAGTCTGGGGCTCCCAGCCCTCCCTCCAGATCCATCATAAAGTCACAGCAGCCATTTCTGGGCATAAAGCAGACAATTAGGGAGTAGAGCATCATCATAAAATCACCCCAAGGCAGTTGCTTAGCTAGCTTGTTTTTTTGGTTAGCTTAAGCAAGAAGGTTCTTTTTTCCCCTTTTCCTGGCTTGAAGAGACTGCAGCAGCAAACCTTTGCTGGTTTTTGCTTTTTTTCTTGAACTGTTCAGCTTTGTTTTGGTCTAAGATCAGACAATCACCAGGAGCCTATCAGGCAGGAATTCAGGGGCTGCTCTGCCTGACCCAAGACCTTGGGAAAAACTGAATAAGAGAAAAGACACCAAAATCCACCAGCTTCATTTTCTGTGGGGAGGAGATCAGCGCCAGAAGTTCCACAGGTTCCCATCTGTTTTGCCCAAGCTGCTACATGAACTTTTTTCCCCTTCCCTGAGACAAAAAAGCCAGTGCCATTTTGCCACACAGCTGGACTGTTATTTCTTTCCCTGGCATTTTGGGCTTTTTTGTTCTGCAGTGGGTGTGCACTGGAGGTAAGGTTCTGATGGTTCAATAACTAGAGTTTATTTGATTTTTTTTTCCACTTTGCCATGTGGGAACTTTGTCAATAAATACTTTTTTTTCACTTTCATCCACTGATATCCATTTTCTCAGTGACAGAAAAAGGCATTACTGAAGCACTTTTTCTTTAGCAGAAACACTCATTCCAAAGCATTTTCTCCTAAATTTGTCTCTCAAATGAGACAACCTGCTTTTCCCAGCTAAACCTCTCTACTCCATTTTGTCCTCATCACCTCACCAGTCTTTTGGCTTACTGAATTCCTTTAATATGGAATCATCCTCTTTGCCTTAGTTATCCCTTAGGTCACATTTTATCCTTTGCCCATGACCTCACAATCATGAGAGCCCAGAACACCCCACTGTATGCATGCAGAAGTCTATTTGCATTCCCACAGGTTCATGTTTGCATTCCCACATGCTGCTCCAGCACTCCTGGCTCCACTTTGTGCTGTCACCTCTACTCATCACAGTGCAAGGCCACTGGCACTGGAAAAACATTGGACATCCTCCCACTTGTGCTGAGCTGGGCAAAATATGAGTTAAGCTATTCAGGTGCTCTTCTTCAGGGGTATTCAAACTGACACTGTTCAGTGATCCAGAGAGAAGCAGATAAAATATAATACAGAGCTGTTGGAGTGAGTCCAGAGGAGGCCACAAAGATGATTAGAGGGATTGAAGAACCTTCTTATGAGGAAAGGCTGAGAGAGTTTGGGTTGTTCTGCATGAAGAAGAGAAGGCCCCAAGGAGACCTTAGAGCCCCTTCCATTGCCTAAAGGGAATCTGCTGAACCTCTGGCTCAGAAGAGCTCAGCAGAGCTCAGCTCAGATCCTGGAAAGGGACCTGGGACAAGAGCATGGAGTGACAGGACAAGGTGGAATGGCTTATAACTGACAGAGGGGAGATACAGATTAGATGTTAGGAAGAAATTCTTCTCTGTGAGGGTAGTGAGGCACTGGCACAGGTTGCCCAGAGAAGCTGTGGCTGCCCCTGGATCTCTGGAAGTGTCTAAGGCCAGGATGGATGGTGTTTGGAGCAACCTGGGATAGTGAAAGGTGTCTCTGCATGTGGCAGGAGGGACTGGAATAAGATCTTTAAGGTCCCTTTCCCACCCAAACCACACCAAGATCCCATGAAATGGATTTTCAGCCCACTGGAGGCACAAATGAGCTGGAAGCAGAAGTACATCAGCTGTGCTTGGATGCCTTTATTTATGAAATGAGCTAAAACAGAGTCTCAGAGTACAATTTCCAAAGTGGTTCCTTCAATAACCGTACATTTGGTTCCAAGCTCTTCCTTCAGCCTTTACTCTCAATGTCTTGTTTTCCATAAAAGCCTGAAGGAGGCACTCCCCAGCCTTTTCCAAGGAAAAGACAAAGGACTGAGCTCCTCTGTTCTCAGGGTACTGAAGAGGAGCACCACAGAAAATCCTCTGGAAAGCAGTTTCAGAGAGAAAATGGCACCACAGCCAGCCCCTCCTGGCAGGACATTGTCACATGGCACTGGTTTTATCCAAAACTCTGATCAAACTGAATGTCCATGAGGTACTTTGGTCCATGGAAAACATGTAGGCATGACAACAGAGAGAAGAAATACTCTGGTTTAACATTTCTTGACACTACTAGAAATAAAAAAACCTTTGAGCTTTACAGTCAAAGATAAAGAACCACCATGATGAACCAGGCTTCGTCTATACCCATCCAGTGGGAAACATAAGTTGGACTGAGGGACATGAGATAATATGAAGGGAAGCACAAGAAAAACATATTTTTTCTTCACAGTATAAGACAAAAGTGGTCCTAAATCTTTTAAAGAAAAATGGATCCAGCAAAAAATGAATAGATTAGGAGAGAGTAGAAAAGAATTGACATTTCCCAGAAAGATTTGTACTTTTTTCTAACAAACCGTCACAGCATCCCTCAGTTTCCTGGAATGGACAAATCCATTTGGTCCCACACTGCAGCCTAACAGCACCATTTTCCATGCCCAAAGTATCATGACAGGCGTCAATTCCAAGCCACCAGCACTAAAGAGAAAATTCTGCTGCTTGTTAGATGATCACATCTTTTTTTTTTCTCAGCGGAGTATCGCAAATAAAAAAAAGAAAAAAAAGAAAAGGAAAAGAGAAAAGGAAAAGAGAAAAGGAAAAGGAAAAGGAAAAGGAAAAGGAAAAGGAAAAGGAAAAGGAAAAGGAAAAGGAAAAGGAAAAGGAAAAGGAAAAGGAAAAGGAAAAGGAAAAGGAAAAGGAAAAGGAAAAGGAAAAGGAAAAGGAAAAGGAAAAGGAAAAGGAAAAGGAAAAGGAAAAGGAAAAGGAAAAGGAAAAAGGAGTGTTTTTAATGAGAATGGGATGATCTTGCTAGACAGTCATGATAAATCACTCCTTGCAGGTGTGAGATTGCTTTCAGTGCTGCATCTGCTCCAGCTCTCCTGTTAGTCAGCCCAGTTCTTTCTTGCAAGTTCATTCTTGCAAGAGGTGGGTGCCTCACTGGACAAAGTTTACAGTCTCATCGTCCTGGAGACGTAACAGGAAAAATGAAGAGGAAGTGCCTCATTCTAATTCTTGATTTCTTTCTTTTTTCCCTCAAGGAAAAAGCACCCAGTTTGCTCTGGTGAGAGCCCTATTGGACACCAGTGACAGCCTGCAGTGCCTGAAGACAGGCTACAGAGGGAGATACAGGAAGGCAAAAGAGACAAGGAAACCCAAGAATTGGCAGTGATAGCCTAAGCAATGGTGGTATCCTGTGGTGAAGAGACCCTGCCTGTCCTCAGTGCCCACAGCACTGGGCTGCCTTTATCCACAACCACCTGCAGACCCATCTAGAGGTACGTGGTCTTCGTGCTCTCATTGTCTTGGCCACCACCTTTTCCTTTCACCTCCCCATTCTGAGAACTGCTGGTGGCATTTTCGCAGACCTGATGAAAGGAAAAGGGTGTAAAAGCAGGGAAAGGTGTGCAATGAGCTGACAGCAGCTGTCCCTGCGACAGGCAGCCTTCAGCAGCCTGGATCCCATTCCCTGCTGTTCCTGTGGGCACCTTCTCCCAGCAAGACAACAAAAGTATTAAGATGCAATTCCACCTGGTTCCATGGGGAATGGGGGCTGGGAGCTATGAGAGGGTAAAAGCCAGAGAATGTTGCTAGAAAGCCCCAGCGCTTCCCTGGGGAGGGCAGAGGAAGGAGAGCGGAGCACTGGCTGTTCTATTCCAGGGCAGGAATGAAGGGATGACCTCCACAGGAAGGATTATGGGGACTCCTCCCCTCTCTCCACAGTGGGACAGCTCCACTCCATGCCCTCCCACCTCTTTAACCCCCAAAGAAACCCCAGCACATGCAAGGCCAAGGGGTCCTCCCAGTACTGGATCCCCACATCCCCATCCCAGAGGCAGCCCCAGGACCCACCTCAGCCGGGGGGTGGCCGTCCCCTGTGCCATCTGCCAGGTCGGTGCCGCAGGTCTCGGGTAGCAGGACACAGAGCAGCCCCCCCAGCACGGGGGCGCTCCCGAAGATGCCCATGGGGATGGCCCGGTGGTGCTGCCCCAGGAGACGAACCAGCGGGGCCAGGATCGCGGCCACCCGTGCAGCCATGGAGCACAGCCCCACGCCCGTCTGCCTGTGGGGCCACAGGAGGTGTGGGCAGCGCTCAGCACCCCAGGCCACCACGGGGCTGAGCGTGGCCATGGGGACAGCCGGGCTCCTGCCCCGTCACCGCTGCCAGCCACGGCAGAGGGGAGCTCGATGTGTGGGGAGAGCTCACCTGACGACCGTGGGGAAGAGCTCGGCAGCATAGACGTAGGAGGTGGAGAAGGAGGCTGAGGCAGCAAACTTGCCAATGGTGGCCAGGACGGTGGTTGCCATGGGCTGGTCTGAGGGGAGGAGGAGATGGCTGCTATGGGATGGGAGAGGGCTCAAAACCGCTCACAGATGGAGACTGGGACATCTGTGTCACCTGCAGGGAGCCACCTCCTCTGACAGCGTCTGAGCATGGACCAGGCCGCTCTGGCCTGGTGGCCACTTTCACTGCACTCTGCATCCACCACCTCACCTCCCCAGGTATTGATTTTCCCAGAGCACAGCTCTTTTGACAGGGGCTCAGCTCTGCTCTCCACTATCACTATCAGCAAGAAAAGTTTTTGTTTTTTGGAATGGGCCCTTTGGGTTCAGCCAGGCCCCTGTGGCCAGGGTCAGCTCAGGCCTAGAGGGGTGTGAGCCACCCTGGCTGGGAGGACAGGACCAGCAAGGGAAAGGTTGGGCTCTGTGCCTCCCTGTCCCAGTGGATGTCCTCTCCATATGGGACAAGGTTGTTCACCTTCAGGGATGCCGGTGATGATCAGACACACCAGGCCACTCAGCACCAGGAGAACGGCCTGTGTTTTCCTCCTCCCAAACCTCTGCAGAATGAAGATACAACCAACACGGGCTGGGATTTCCACTGCTCCAAAGGCCAGCTGAGTCAGGTAGATGTCCAGGCCAAAATTTGTCACGTTCAGACTCAGACCATAGTAGACAAAGCTGTTCACAAACCTGAAAGGCAGGCAGGGTGGCACTGAGCAGGTGTCAGCCATGAGGGAATGTAGCACTGATCTCCAATGATTAAGCTACAGCATTTCCAAGGAGATGTAAAACCAGATGAATGCCACAGGCCTGCCAAAGCTGGAAATCCTATAACGTTTCCCAGAAAGCATCTTAAACAGCCAGAAGCAGAAACATCCATCAAATAACACTCAAAAACCCACAAGGTGAATCCCTTCTTTTCTTTCAGCTAGAAGTTTGGGAAGAATGCATCAGGGAATGTCTTACCAGGCACATGACATGATTAAAGTCACCTTCCGCAGGTGCTTCTTCCGAAAGAGATCCAGGAAACTTCCAGACTTGACCTCTTTCTCAGGCTTCAGCTTCAAAACACAGGAAGTCAAAGAGTCAGAGCAGGAAAAGGAAAGCCATGTCCAGCTCCTTTGCCACCTGCAGACCATGGAAAGCCTCATGGAGAGGCCTGTGACCCCCAGAGCTCCAGGAGGGAGAGCAGCCCAGTGGGGCTGGGCTCGTGCCTCTGTGCTCTGGGTGCCCAGAACAGGGGTGGTGACTGAGAGGTTCCTCAGGATGAACATTTCCCCAGTGTAGGACCCTTGGGGTGGGCAAGGAGGGAACTCCCTCCCCTTCAGGCACTTCTGCATGGAAACCCTGAGACTAAAGAGACACTCTGTGCTCATCAGTCACACTCTTGGAACCCTGAGAGGAGAGAAGCCAAGGGAAGCATTTCAGTCCTTCCCACATGCCCAGGGCGACCCCAGAAAGCTCCAGGCTGAGCCTCAGCAGAAGCTGGGCCTCTTCCCTGACCTCGTCCCCGTGTGATGCAGCAGGAGCTGGAGTCCCTTGCAGCCCATGGCCAGAGCATCCCCGGTGGGAACAGAGAGACGTTTGTGGGATGAGCTGAGCTCCAGGGGCTGCTGCAAGGCGCAGGGCAGTGTCTGAGCACAGGAACCCCCAGTACCTGCTCCAGGAGCTCTGGTGGGAGGCTGCGCTTGTTGATGGCTGCCGCCTTCTGCAGAACCTTCTTGGCTTCCTCGATTCTGCCTTTGGTCACCAGCCAGCGAGCTGACTCTGGGAGCACCCTGCCAGGAGGAGGCCAGGACATGCTGCTGTGTCCTGCTGAGTCCCCCCACAGCCCCTTTCTCTGGGACCATGTCCAGCAAGCCTTGGCCACCACAGAATCAGACCCAGAATCTTCAGCGTTGGAAGGGACCCACGAGGATCATCAAGCCCAACTCTAAAGTGGATGGCCCATAGGATCAATGGGTCTAAATACCCAAAATGTATTTAGGGTAAAGTTTAAATTTAGGCTCTACATTTGAAGACCTGAAGCAAAGCAGCTGCTGCTCTCAGCAGTGCAGTGCCCAGGGAGATGTGCTGAGCTCTGCAGCAGCTCCTCCAGCACCTGCACTCCAATGGGAAAGGCCCAGCTTGGTTCTGAGCTGCTGCCACCTCCTCATTCCCACCCCTCACACTGCTGTCATATCTGCATGAGCTCTGGCCACATTCTACTTACCCAATGAAGAAGAAAAAGGCAAATATAGGAACAGATCCTGCAATTTCCAGCAGCCTCCAGTTGCGAATCCCATAACTCAAACCAGCCAAAATCATCTGCCCCATGGCGAAACAGCAGTGAGAAGTGAGCACTGCCTTTGGCCGGGAGGAGACACCGATCCATTCTGTAGCTGAAAGGAAGAAAGAAGGCTCAGAGTCATCCAAATGATTTCCCTTGAGGCAAACAGGGTCTTTCCCTGAAGAATTGTTATGCAGGTGAGGATTAAACTGACCTCCTGTGCTGGGACACTGTCCCCTTGCCCTCCTCTGAGCACTGGCTGGGGAGAGATGCTCCCCAAAGCTCTTACTGAGGCCTGAGAAGTTGCCAAAGTACCAAAGGACAGTGAAGATCAAGACCTGTCCTCATCAGTGTGTTTTTCTAGTCAAACATGAATGTTTTTATTTCTTTGAAGATTTTCTATTGCATCTTGGAATGCCCCAGGCCAAGGGCATCCTACTCACCTAAGGCCAGTATTGTCATGGTGATCCCTGACACGGAGGCCCCCACGACACACCTGAAGGCCATGTACACATAGAAATGGGGCACAAAGGCAATTCCCAGGCCAAACAGGCCCTGGAGGAAGACAGAGATCAGAATGACCAGGCGGCGGCCAATCCTGGAGAGAAACAGGGAAGACACAATGGAGACACCCTATGGGGATGGCAAGGAACCCAGCAGGTTATGCAGTGATTTTTATCACCCTGATAAGGCTCAGAATAGACTGTGGGGTGACAAGTGAAGCACTGCACACACATGTTGTGTCTCTCTCCCTTCCCCTCCCTGTGTGGCTGTGCCCTCATGGGACCTGAGGACTTTGGTCAGGGTCCCTGTCAGTGAGAAGTGGTGACAAAATGCACAGGGTACACAGTCCAGACAGGCTCACACCACCTGGTCTGTGCTGTGCTGGCTTTGCACAGATCCAGGGCAGGGGGGGTTGTGGCTCCTCACCTGTCACTTAGAGGCCCAAAGATCATGGATCCCAGGAGCAGCCCTGCCATGTAGATGGCCTGGGCAATGTCATTCAGGTCCTTCCTGTCACACACCAGGTCAAACTGGAGAAAGGAGAAACAGATGCTTTGGTATCCCGTCTTCCGAGGATGTGAATCCCCATAGCATGCACAGGGCACACAAGTCAGAAGTGGGACAAACCCTTGGGGCACTCAGTGGGGTCCCTCTCCTGTGCACTGGGACCTGCTGGAGTCCCCCTCGTCCAGCCCAACCAACCCATGGGAGCCTCCTGGTCAGAAAATTTTGCTTTAGGTGGGCCTGGGGATAGAAGCAGCAGCTTCCTTCCTGCCAGACCACCTGACCTCCCAGAGGAGAAAGAATGGATGCAGTGCTGATTCCCGGGACAGTTCCTGTTAAAGAGATGTCCTGCAATTGCCAGCATCCAGAGGACATCAGTGGAAAGAGAGACATAGGAAGGATCATAGAACCATAAAATGATTTGGGTTGGAAGGGGATTAAAGATCATATAATTTGAACTCTCTTGCCATGGGCAGGGCACCTTACACTATCCCAGGCAGATTAGAGCCCCATCCAACCTGGCCTTGAACACTTGTAGGGATGGAACAGCCACAGCTTCTCTGGGCAACCTGTGCTAGGGCTTCACCACCCTCACAGCAAAGAATTTCTTCCTAGTATTTAATCTAAACCAACTCTCCTTTATCTTAATTTAGCATCTTTCTCAGCTAACAATTATGATGTTGTCTTGGATTAGATGACTTTTAAACGAGCCTTCTGAGCCAAACCATTCCATGATACTAAGTTGGAAAGGTTAACCCCCAAATGGAGAGGGATGGGGAAACCCAGGGGCAGGAGGTCTCTCCAGGAGTGATTCATCTCCCCACTGGCACATCTGTCAGAGCCTAGACCTGTCCAGGACTACACCTGGGGCCTGTGTGGCAGAGCCAAGCCACACCTGCTGTAAATCCCAACCGCACCGTGGTCAGGCACCAGCTCTGGGGGAACTGTGGCCATTTGGGTGTCCCATCCCTTCCACATCCCAGCACATCAAACAGCAAATACAGACCTCGGTGAGCAGGGATGGTGGCTGGTCTGAGGGGTACACCCAGCCATTGATGCACTTCTCGGTGTCATTCAGCCCATAGGCCACAATGGAATGGAGGTCCCAGTCCACTGGGGAGTACATGGAGCACTGCTCAAACTCCCCGTCCGTGCCCCGGGGCAGGGTGAGGTTCAGCTGCTCTTCCTCCGTCAGGTTGGGGCCGACGGCGCGGATCCAGCTGGTGTCACAGTGGTGAGGCACAAACGGGACCATGAAAAGCTGGCAAAACTGGTGGAAAGCCACACTGAGGCAGGGGATCACAGAAAGCAACACCAAGCATTTCTGAAATCGCCCAAAATCACCAATTGCTTTCAAAATTTCCCCGACACCTGACATTGGTGGCTGTGTTTGGGACAGGACAGTGCCGGGACAGACTTCCCAGAGGGCTGGAATTAATGTTTAAACCTCAGATAAGCTCTGCACTCATAGGCAGTCACTAGAAGTACACCATGTAATATATTAATCATCCCTGTGCCACCCACAAACAGCCAGGGCTGGCTGGAGCAGAAGGACCCCTGTTTCAGGGAATCTCAGCCACCTCCTCTGCCAGGGCCAGGTGAATGGACAGGGAACAGATTTCTCCACAGTGACTGCAACAGCTACATTTGCTGAACCACTCAGGAAAGCAAGGTTCAGAGGGGCCAAAACAAGCCCAGCATGATACAGAGCTGGGAATGGCCCAGAGGAATAAAGGGAATTATGTAAATGGTGGGCAGAACCAGAGATGAGGAAAAGCAGCCAGTTCATTGTGATGCCAGGGGACGGGAGCTGCCATTTCCTTTACATTTTGCATCTTCCCTGTGCAACACAAGCAAACCAGGCACAGGATGTCCCCCATTCCCACCAATTGTGGGCCACCCTGCAGGCTGCTGGGGGTAAATGCAGGGAGGACTTGGAGATGGGGTAAAGAGATGGGAGAAATTTGACACAGGGCAATGGTGCTTGAGACCCAAATGCCTAAAATGATCATCGGGAACTGAGTCCAGCACTGCTCAGCCCATCCCTCATGTAGGAAAAGCATTTGCCTGGGGCCCCTTTGAGATGTCCATGAGCCACCTGGTTACTCCTTCTGCCCACAGATCCATAATAAGGGCATTGTAAAGCACACTGGAAAACAGACCATGGATGCCCCACTGGGGTTGACCAGGGCACCCACAAAAAACAATCATTGTGGAGAGGAGATAGAACAGTTCATGCTCTCACTGCTTGTCAGGGTATAAATCCTCCCACTTTCACACCAGCCTGTGTCATCCTGAGGCATTCCTGGACAGGGGAAACTCATTCCCTGCTGCACAGGGCATGTAGAGCTTGGAGCAAACCTCAGCTGGAGACAAACTCTCAGGACACCATCCTGAGTGCCCTCCTGGCACCATTTCTGCACACAACTCCTGCAGAGATGCACTCATGGGAATGGTTTGGGTTGGAAGGCACCTTAAAGTTCATCCAGTTCCAACCCCCTGCCATGGGCAGGGACACCTCCCACCAGACCACGTTACTCAGAGCCCCATCTAGACTGGACTTAATCTCCCTTTCCCCACTGAGTCTTCCTGGGGGCTGTGAAACCTCCTACCACCCCAAACAGAAATGCCCCAGCGGTTGTAGACACCACTCAGCCAAACCCTTTCCTCAAGACACACCATCCAACCCATTGAAAAGCAAACCACACATCAAACAGCTGGCAATGGACAATTTGTTCTTTATTGATTAAAAATTAGACACATGCAGTAAAATACAAAGTCCAAAAAAGGAAAAAAAGCCTGACTATTTTACATCTTTCATTATAATCTACAATACACCAAAGTTGTGAAGAGGATCCGTTTTCATTAACAGAGCATTGTCCTTAAAAGTAGGAACTAACTGAAAATTACCACCTGCTTCCAGGTTCTGATCAGAAATTTGCACAAAAACCAAATTCTTAATGACACTGGAAAACAATTATGAACAGCATTGGCACTTACTGGAACAACATCAGAAAAGACAGTTGTCTAGCACTGTAATAGCCCAAGTAAATATTTTGGATCCCTACCCAAAAGATCTGGAGATCTATAGAGCAAAACCCGCTTATTTTCTCCATTAAAGAACTACGGAACCTTGGGTTAGCATGAGCTCAAGCTCTCTTAGTCTTGGCTTTGGGAAAATGGGGAGTAACAATAAATAGATGCTGCATTGTTCCATTTGAGCAGTTTGAGTCCTAACCTTCCTCAGCACCAGTACACAAATGAACGAGGAGGTCCCCAGGGCATGCAGGCAGAGGAAAAATAATACTGTACCACAACTACCTTGTCTCTGTATCCTAAAGGCTCCCAACACATCCACACTGAGCACAGGGTGATGGGAAAATCAAGGTGCCAGCCTGCTCTTCCCAAGCCAACAAGCTCAATAGGGGACACCGTAGGGAGTGCTTTGTGTCAGGCAACAGGGAATGGTGCCAACACACACTTGGCCAATCTGGCCACCACCAACTCCCTGCTATCGGGCACTCGCTTCCTGGGCTCTGGAGAGCATCAGCTCAGCACCCTGGGATGATTTCACTCCCAAATCCTCATCTTACTCTCCCTCCCCTTCACACTCATCCAGCCATGGGGCTGCAAACAGCCCATGGGGACACACCCAATATCCACCCAGAGGCTACAAGCAACAGGGGCGGTAAAAAAAGAACATGCACAATTCAGGAAGCTTCCACAGCTGCTCATAGAGAACAAGATATAAATACAGATTGTTCATCTGAAGACATGGAAATTACAAAAAAAAAAAAAAAAGACCAACAGAACAAAAGTCCTAATTGAACCTAGTCATTCCGCTCTGTTTCTGCATTGTTTGTGTCTGATGGAAACAAAGCACGTTTCCATCTGCGTGTTAAATTACAGACTTACAATTTCTGTGTAGAAAACACTCCAGAGCCAAGAGCAGTTACAAAGGCCAACTGTGAAACAGTAGGAAAAAAAAAGAGTCAACACCATTTATTATTCACATATTGCATTACAAGTGTCTCTTATCAAACTCAGAGCATAATTTATATTATTCATGTAGAAACTCAACTTCAACACCACATGGAAAGAAAAGCTAAATAGGTGTGTGACAGGGGTGCAGTGACATCCTGATCAAACGTCGAGGCTTGGGCTGGCGCGCAGCCCGACGACCCAAGGGATTTAGTGCAGGAGGGACAAACCCAGCGCCCGCTTTTGCCCAGTACAGCCACTCTACTGGTGATTCTTTATTGCTGTAAAACACGACAGGGATGGTTCCATGGGTACCAGCTTGCAAAGGACTGGGGAACACGTTGGGAGGCCAGCCAGGCATGACCAAACTGGGTTTCAGGGACACTTGGAAGTGCATCTGTTCCAAAGGCAGAGTGACATAGATCACCTCTCCCTGTGAGCGTGGATACTGTGTTCATCGTCTGAAAGACCAGTTTCCAGGCAGCAATGCCTCCCTGGTCTGCTTCAAGAACAGACTACGTCTAAGATGCAGAATGAAAGCAGCAGGAAGGACTGCTGAATGTAAATTAAAAGGTTCAGCCCTCATGCCATGCCTGGCACTCATGTGGAGAGAACCAAAATGATAAAGAAAAAAAAAAAAATTAAGGCAGTTTACAAAGGGAAGCTGACTTCTAACACCTCAAAGAACTTCTCAAAAACAGAAACACAAGGGAAGGCAGTTCTCCCTCCTGCGAGTTAAGACTCCGCTTGCATTCTCAGTTGCAAGCATTCAAACCAGCAGTTTTAAAACACACAGCCAAAGAGAAGCAGATTTCTCAGCACTCCAGGTGACCCAAACAACATGTACATTGGTGTTTCAGACAGAAGGAGAAGCAGGTAAAGAACAAAAAAAAAAAAAAAAAAAATCCGTTCAGTATTAAAACTTGTGCAAAAATAGCAAGTGAAAAAAAAATGAAACCACATGTAAGCAAACACTTAGGCAAGATCATCAGAGCAGTGGAACCCCCTGCTTCGTACTCAGTAGTATTTTTCTTTAAAGTAAGGCAATAATAAAACGAACATGCAGGCAATGACGTGTTGGGTCTGCATGTTTGAGATGACAGATACAAAAACATGAGAGTTGTTTACAAAAGGTGTAAACGTCATCGGTAATTTCAGGAAGGTTTGTGATCCTATTAAGGAAAATGTTAAAGCTTCTAGGAAGGGGGCTGTAGTTCAATTCTTTGGCAGTAGTGGTTTTTTTTTTTAGGCTAACAGAAGCATTACGAATATGCACATGTGGGTTCTCTGTTGGGAAGCATCTCCTGGGACCAATGTTTAGCTGATGCTGAGCTGTGCAAATCCTATAAGTTTGCCATCATCCGGAATTTCTGAGCCGTCAACACCAGATGCCTGAAACAAGGAACAGAAATCTAAATAGCAACACACATGTTCTACCTTCCAGCAGAAGCCACAGGCAGGTGTATCAGACAGGGTGGGGGAAGGAAACAGACACAGGACAGCTTTGCACTGTATTCAGCAGCTCGCACTACCCAAAGTTAAAACTGAGTGCTTTTGGATTTTTGCCCTTTTTTTTTATTTTTGAAACTCTGTAGGGCTGGGACTGAAGTTCTGCCAGTGTCTGCTCCAACTGGACATTGTATGATTATATTTGAAATAACTGGGGCAAAAGAAGTGAAAACTCTTTACAGGAAGAATAAGAAATAAGAGCACTTACTGCTTCACTCCCAATAACTGGTTATGCCCTCACTTTGCCACTGTAACCCCCCTAAATTTCACCACCTCTGAAAGATTCACCTGCTCTACTCTCAGTTTTGGCTCTCTCCTTTGGCCCACTACTCTTTTATTTTCCTTTTTTCTTCTTCATTTCCCCATTTCCTCCTCAGGGACAATGTATCTGGACTCTCCCTCATTCTCTTCCTCCAGGAAAGGAATCTGTGGCAATTCTTAGCCCATCCACATGCCTTGAAATATTTCTGCAAGTGCAAATCCCAAGCCCCAAAAATACCCCTTTGCAGCATTTATATACATTAATTAGCACATCATCTCATGCTTATTTATCCCAGGTGCTGCTCAGAGGATACAAGCAGGGAGCCTGCAGTGCCTACAGTTATACAACCAGTAAGAAGCTTTGGGAAAGAAGGGAGGATTTAGAGTGCATACATCAGGTGCCTGCAGTAAACATCTACATGCAATTCCTTCTCCTTTCAAGGGACAACTTGATCAATTAGGGAACAGCAATAAATACCAGTCTGAAAGTGATGGATCTGTTTGCCTGGGGCTCTTCCACAATTTTCTGCAAATTAGCTGCAACTGAAATCACACAGACACAAAGAAAATGGGAAAATATTAGGACAGGCTGTAGAAAAACATTACGAACTCATTAGTTCTCTTTCTATTACTTAACAAACTTTGAAATTTACACTGATAAGGAAAGGTTTAAGACTTAATTAGACTCAGTCTACTTAAACCTAAAGCTTTGAACTGTGAAAACGCTGTTATTGTTACTACATTAGTCTTTCAGAGGTAGTTATTTTCCCCAGGATGTGATGGGATCAATAGTAATAATGCCCAACTGCATCTGGAAATCCAGTTAATTCTGCACTAGCAGCTTTCCTGTGTACAAGGAACAGCTGTGCTTGCTGCAGTTGGAATACACAGGCAGTGCTGACCGTTAAGTCTCACCTGCTGCACAGGAGGATACATTTACTTAGCAAACTGCTGTTTGAGGCAGCTGTTCCTCCCCACACAATTCATGCTGCTGCCCCAGGCCATGTGCACCTCACACTTCCTTTCACAGCCCTAATCAAACCCAAAAAGCTTGGCTGATTCCAGTCCCACAGCTCTCTTGCACAGGACCTGTGAGCAGGACAGGCTTGTGCAGCAGTATGGTGATGCATCTCTTTTAGATGATAATGATCTGGCTAATGAATCAATTAGACTTCATTCTGCATTACAAGGAACATTTGCTTCACAATGTTACCAACTAAATCATCTTCTTGTGAACTGGAGGTTGCCTACATGTTGGCACAGAACTGTCACCAGAATTGACAGCAGTTGTGCAGGGCCACTGGGGTAAAGAATCAAGGCCAGAGGAAATTTTCTTATCACCCACTAATCAGGTCATTTTTAAATGCAAAAAATGACTGAAAAAGTTAGAGCAGAAAAAATAATTTGTAATTACCTATTACCAAATCTCTGCCATCAACAAGACCTGCTGAAATGAGCTCCTGAGACACACCATCTGCAGTATCTGTTGAGGAAAAACCAAGAGGCATCACCACAGAGCAGAAATTGTCCAGCTGGTGAAGGCACCACAGAGAAACCTAAAGGAGCTTGTACAAACCAAATAGCAGAAGTGTTCTTTACAAAAGATAGATACCATGGTGCACACCAGGTGCTGTGAACTCTCTGGAATTCACTGAAGGGTTTCACTTTAGCCATATCCATTTGAGTTCTACAGGAGTGCTCCAAGCCCAACCACAAGAAGTCCTTTAGGAAGGCACTGTGGACAGACACTCACACAACAGCACAACACCAAACTTCCCCTTCACACACTGCAGTTTCCCACCAGCTCACCTTTCCCTGGGGTGAATTCAAACCGAATATCATGGAGCTCTTTATTTGAATTCCTGTGGAAAAAAGAGAATTTTATATAAAAGAGACTATTTCATGACATGATAGCCAAAGGAGAGTGCTGTCAATGAATAATCAGTCTTTGAATTCACTGCATTCTACCCCCTCAAAGGCAGAAACTCATCACTTGGATGTGCATGTGGAAGCAGCACAGTCTGCCTCCCAGGCTGACAGAGCCTGGGCCAGTCCAGGATGAGTGCCACCTCTCTGGTACAAGGCCATGTTGTTCCACTGTCTCAGCAACTCATCCCTCAGCAGAGATGCCCTTGGAGCACATGTTCAGAGGAGGGAAGTGCTCACTGGCTGCAGATACACACACATTACGGAAATGAAGCTCAGAATCCCCACTCCAACGCCAACCAACGAGGATGCCTCCAGAGATGAGAGGCAGGTTCTTTTAATGAGAAACAGCAGCATG
This sequence comes from Pseudopodoces humilis, assembly GCF_049639895.1. Taxonomy (NCBI): domain Eukaryota; kingdom Metazoa; phylum Chordata; class Aves; order Passeriformes; family Paridae; genus Pseudopodoces; species Pseudopodoces humilis. The sequence goes on from NC_142200.1 coordinate 147,599,530, forward strand.
TGTAATGAGTGTTTCTGCCTGTTTCTAGTGACACAGACCAGAATCCACTCTCTGAACTGGGTAAAAGCTCTTCACTCAGAACTGGCTGAAATCTGAAGTTGTGTGTGAAGATTAAGATGATCCAGCATAGGGCCAGAATCCCTGGATCCCTGAATCCTTTTAGGGAACCCAGCTCCTCCTCCTTCCTCTCCATGAGAGATTAGCAATGTTTGCACAAATATCAAAACCTCTTTCAATACACAGATTTTGCCAAACTGAAGTGAATGCATTTCCAAGTCATGGTTTCAGAAGAGCAGATGAAATCCAAGCTGACAGGCACTTAACCACCACCCTGTTAATGAAAAGGCACAGAAGAGTGCTAGTGGGCCTCTCTACAAAGGCTCATGTTAACAGAACAGGTCAGTTTTGTGTCCTTACCTTAACCTTAATACAAGGTTGATGGGGACTCTCACATCTTCCTGTACCGGAGCTGCAGCAGGGGCTGTAGGTGGGGCCTGCAATGGGATTATATCATTTTAAGCAGGTTAGCAATTCCTTGCTCTGGTTTTAAAACTAGAGATAACCTTGATCAACTATATATACAAGTAAAAGTTTAACTCATCTTTGGAATCACGGCACTACAGTGAGAAAGACGACAGACCAATGAACCAGGAAAACTTCATACTTAAACAGCAGAGTCTCTGCAATTGCCTTGAAAAGAGCAAAAGCTGCAAAACTTTGAGAAATACCAAAATGGCAGGAGACTTCAGAAGTGCAAAATGTAAAAAGATTACTTGTTTTGCATTAAAACTTAAGGTTTTTGGATATTCATGACAGCTTCAAGACCTCCTATGTTTTAATCCCTGCCCCAAACATCTGATTTAAAAACCTGACACAACTGTATCAGGAAAAAATTTAATTGGCAGATTAGCATGTACTTTCAGTTACCTTTTTTTTCCACTGAAATCAAAGCCTTTAAAGAGCATCTAGCAGCAATTTTATAGCTACCTATTCTCAATTCTAAATTATTTCTGAGTAATTATTGGAACATGTAATCAAATAATTTCGTATTGGTTAGCAGCAGATTTCCAGTAGGGACGATCCAGAAGTTGCCCTGCACTTGTGATATTTCCAGTACAGACCTAAGTCTTATTCACTCTCCACCAAAAAAACCCAAATAAAACAGAGAGGGGTCAGTCACCTGTACTGCCCATGCTGAGGCAAGGGTTTTATACCTGCAGGAACAAGACAGACACAACACCAGGCCGATCATTTAAGCATAGAAGCCTTGACCCAGCATTCTCAATCTAGATCACTTGTTTTTTCACAAGAGAAAAAGAAAATAAGCCTTTGTTTAAGACTAGCATTTTACTCCAAGGTGTTTTTGCTCCAGCAATGCAGCTCAGGGCTTCTGATCACAACCTGGTTTCTGTTGAAGCTGAAAACTGCCAAGTCAGTGAAAATGAACAAGGGTTCATGGAGAAACCCAGAGCTCTGCAAAACAGACCAGTGAGCAACAAGAACCAGAGGAGGGCCATAAAGAACAACACACTCACACAGAGCTGTCAGGAAGAACATATGTAGAGCTATAAAATAGAGCACATTGACACTAAGAGCTATAGAGAAGAACACACTGACACAAGTTCATGAAATTCAGCTTAGGACAAGCTACCAATAAATAAGGTATTGAGCACTAGTGGCAGATATTCTGCTAGTGCATATCCCAAGTGTCACTGACACCAACACTGCTCTAGCCTTCACTGCTGCTGGTCTTTCAACTGCTGGATAAAATTCAGGGATTAAATACTGGCCTTTTTAAAGAGATTTGAAGGGGGTTGATTTAAGTATTGAAGTTACTTTAATATCACCAAGAATATGTCAAACTTCCACTGTTTCAGATTGTTGTAGCACATCTGGAATAGAACAGCTACGGGCAAACCTGAAAGCTGGCAGGGAGGGTGTCTGCTCTTACCTGGGCTACTGCTGGGGTTGTTGCTGCTGCTGGGGCTGCTGCTGCTGCTGGGGCTGCTGGAGGAGCCTGGCTGGGTGGAGGTACAGCAGTTGGAGGTTGTGCAGGTGCTTGTCCTGCTGCCTGAGGTAGTTCAGTAGGTGCTTGTGCTGGAGCATTGAGTGAAGGACCTGGAGGCTCAGCTGATGGAAACAGCTGCAAGCAAAAAGAAGTTTTAGTGAGAAAAGGAACTCAAGAGTTCTGATTCAAGCACCAGCATTCCCAGAAGTGCTTCTCTGCCACATAAATCACTTAGAGTTCAGTGCTAAGAGCATTCCCAGGCCTCCAGGACATTAATGCTGATCCCAAGTTGGTGTTCAGGGGTTTAATGTGTCATTATGTTCAGGGACCCATTCTGACCTGACATTTGCAAGTTTTACTCATCAGTAAACCAAGATATCAGCATGGCTGTGGATCTTGGACAAAGATTACACTCTGTGAAAGGCTGCATGTACACAGATCTATCCAGATGGGATGAGAGCACCCTATCCTTCAGTCTCCCTCTTTCCTGGAATCTGAGTCGTACTTGTATTTCCAAGTAGCCATGCTCTCAGAGCCAAGCACCCTGCTTTGACTTATTCCTTTCAGAGAAGGAACCTCAGCAAAGCAATGAGATAACTACTGACAACTGAGCCTTTCACCAAGCAATTGTCAGAGTAATTTGGGTATCAATGGAAAGTGAATTCAGAGTTCTTCAAATCACACTAGAGAAGATTTGGATTGGACTTTGGTCTCTTGCAAAAAACGAAACCATGAACCAACCAAAAAAAAAAAATGCATATGAAATTAATTTGAGGGTGGGAAAAAGAGCTAAATGGAAGTTTAATCTATTTTTTACCTTTTCTTATTCAGTACAGAGAAACCAATTTTGGCATGGGAGCCAAAAAACTGTCAGCTTGATGGCACTTCAGTGTGCCCTCCAGCTTACTCTGACAGGTTGTAGGAAATATAAATCACCTTCAACACTGGAAACATGGACAGGAGACCTCCAGTGGGAAAATTCATTCCAAAGGGATTCTGGTTTTCAGGGTTTTTTTTAATTTAGCATTTATGTCAAATTACAGTGTCAGAACCGTGGTGTTCCTCAAAATCTCCCTTTACAAACACTTCTTGGAAACAAATGAAGAACAAGACAGCCCAACCCAAGACAAATTTCTAAGAGACAGCTCTGTTTATCTTTCAACATGGGTAGGGAAAAGACAGACATAGCACAGTCTCTGGCAGATAAGCTGTCCCTATCACTGAAAGATGAGACATACTAATATTCCTAATGGAAGAAAGTTCAGAACTGAAGAAAGATGATAAATTGCAACTGAAGTTGTGTTTGCTATTAAATATTGCTACAGAATTCTTTCATGGTTCTGAGCAGGGTTCCAAACCAGAGAATTAGACAATGCAAATCAGACATCCTAAAGTTGTGTTCTGTTGGGTTTGTGTAGTTTAGTTGGGCTTTTTCTAAAGGAGGAAACAAGAAGACAGTTGTTTTGCTTAGATTAGTCTTGTGACCAATTCATTACCTTGCAACAAACAGACTTTTGCCACAGCAAGCTAACAAGACATACAACAAACTTACCTCAAGAAGAGCTCTTGGCATTACACACCAAGGATTCCTTTTATAGGGAGCTCTTCAAACAGCTCAACTAGATACTGGCTTCTACTTCACACAATACTGCTTTCAAAGGCTAATAAAGCATGTACCTTGAAACAACAGCAATAACTAGGAGTCATCTTTTCAAGAAGCCATTTGCAGTTATAACTTACCTCGGAATTCTGTACAGGTTCTTTCACTCTGGGAGACTAAAAAAACAGAGAAAAAGATGTTATTGCCTAGACCACAGTGAAGCTTACTGACTAGGAGGACTTGTCAGAACCATAGTGAACATGAGAAACCTACATAATTGTTTCAAGTCACACATGTATTAGGATGCAAGATAAAAGAGACACCGCACAATTTGTTGTCATGTTGTCCCACCCAGCAGCACAGACACGTTTCAGACCCTGCAGTCAGTATTTTCACAGTGGCACACAATACCCTAAGTTGTTATCACTGTTAGCCATTAGCAAAATCCAGGACTCTTGAAGATCACTCAGATTGGATCAAATTACTTAAGCATCAAGACAGGAAAATCCATTTTAAGCTACTCAAGCCTGGCAGAAAGAATTCTGCCACAAAACAAGTTCCCTTTGCTTACTCAGGGAGGTAGTTTCCCAATCAACTTGCTTAAAACATACAGAACCTTTGTAGGGTGGAAGTGGGGAATAAGCCCTGCTTTTGCGCTGCTTTTTAGAAGGAAATCCTTGGCCTGCTCTCTCCCTGCCCTTGGACCCTGCATTCTGCTGTGCTCTTTGTGAGAGAAAGCAGAGAACTGACAGGTAGGTGTACACTTAGCAGTGAAACAAAGAGGCCAGTGGAACAAAGGGGAAAGTGCAGGCAAAGCAACACGACCAACTTTTGCTTATCAGTAAAACAAACAACACTGTACCACCTGTTTCACATGAGCAGGGAGGAATTACCAAGTACTCTTGTAACGCCCTGCAATTAAGAGAGCCTGCAACTTTGACTTCCAACAAGTCCAATTACAATGTGGGAGATAGGTGGGATGGTTTGGTCCATGTTGGGAATAAAAAAAATCCTGTTCCTTCTCTACATAATGGTCTAACAGGTTGCTGTTTAGGACAGTACAAGCTGGACAGCAGAACATTAATGCTCATCATGCCCCTACTCTGAGAGAGTTTCTCCACTAATAGAGGCTACTACCTTAATGAGTGCAGATCAAGCAATTTGTAACATATGACTCAGAGGATTCTTGTGAGAAAAGTTTAAGTCTTACTCTCAGAACAGCAAGTTTCAAAAATGCCTCTGGATAGGGGGAGAAGGAACAGATCCCTCAGCATGACTATGTGTAGGCAGTGTCAGGGAAAAAGTTACACAGCCAGAAAGGTAAAGCCTGAAATCCATCCCAGTGTGCTCAGCCTTCACATGACAGTTACCAGGTGGGATGAAAAACATGGCATTGCTGCCAGAGAAATAGCCCTGATCCACATCTGCAGGCTACAGCTGCTGGAGTGTTCTTCTAGGAACAAAGCTCATATCCAAGAGTACCTGGATACCTCAAAGAATTACATAAAAGGAACTTGTCTGAAAGATCAGTGTGCTAAGCACTGTACAGATGAATATGGAAACTTGGCCCTGCCCCTCAGCTGACAACTGATCCAGATAAATGTCAAACAGAAGTGGTGAGAGCCAGCCGAATGTGAGCCAGCAATTGCCCAGGTGGCCAAGAGGGCCAATGGCACCTGGCCCAAGTCAGGAACAGTGTGGCCAGCAGGACCAGGGCAGTGACTGTCCCTTGTACCCAGCACTGCTGAGGCACCTTGAGTGCTGTGTTCAGTTTTGGGCCCCTCACCAGCAGGACATTGAGGGGCTGGAGCGAGTCCAGAGAGGGAACAGAGCTGGGAATGGCTCTGGAGCACCAGGAACAGCTGAGGGAGCTGGGAGAGCTCAGCCTGGAGGAAAGGAGGCTCAGGGGGGACCTTCTCAATCTCCACAACTCCCTGACAGGAGGGGGCAGCCAGGTATGGATCAGGCTCTTTTCCCAGGTAACAAGTGAATAGAAGAAATGGCTTTAGTGGCACCAGAGGAGGTTTAGATTGGATATTAGAAAAGATTTCTTCACTGAAAGGGTGCCCAGGGAAGTGGTACAGTCACCACCTCTGGAGGTGTTCAGAAAACATGAAGAGGTGGCACTTGGAACAGGGTGAGCACAGTGGTTCTGGGCTATCAGTTGGAGTCAACAATCCTGGAGGTCTTTTCCAACACCTTAACAATACTATGATTTTATGAAACACACGGACAGAAAGAAAACAGGACAAACATTAAAAAACATTTACCTAAGGCACAAATAGGATGCCTTTGGGGATTAGTTCTTAACTAATTTTTTGCTTGTGTAATCAAAGACGATGTGAGTAAGCAGAAAAATTTGACCACACAACCCACCACTGCACAGATTTATTGGGTAACAGAAGGTGCACAATTTAAAGGCTCACAGAGCACAACTGCTTTAATTTGAATTCAAGGTCTTAAATACAGAGAGGAAGTTCAGAAGGTCTTTATATCCAAAAGGTAATGTTGACCCAGCAAGTTACTATATTTAGTGAATTGAAAAGATATTTCTTGCTCTTGATATAATAAATATTTGCTTGCTTTCAGGTACAGTCCTAGGAAGCAACTTGTAAAATACATGTTTGCACATACTAAATTCACCCTATTTTTTCTGTAAAGTGGAAACAAGTAAAAAATACCAACACTTTTCATTTATATAGGTGATTTTATGCAGGTTAATACTTCAGTATTTTGGCACATTAAGTCAGTCCACAGGGCCTCCTTTTACTTTGTGGCTGACAGCAGTAAAATGCAGGTAACAGATGGAATCATAGAATCACAAAATGTTTTGGGTTGGAAAGGACCTTTAAAAATTCTCTACTCCATTCCCATTGCAATGGGCAGGAAAAAAAGCTGCCACCTAGTTAACAAAAATTATTCTATCCAACAGCTTGGTTAAAATTCCAGAGGGATTTACAGACAGGCAAGATTGATACCAAGTGTTTGAAATATGACCAAAAACACAGGATAAACACTAAGCCTCAATAACAGCACTGTATTCATGGCAAAACCTGGCAGTTTGGATACAAGTCTTGGACTGCTTGGAAAGGAATCAAATTCAAGTACCCAGGCAGACATGTGGTGAGGTCTGAGGTGCCACAGTGCTCTTCCTGAGAGCCTGAAACATACAGGTGGCTCCAGAGTGCTGTGTTACACATGGGGTGCCTCCAAAACGATAATACACCTCTACAGGGAGGTGACTGAATTAAGACCTACCACTCCAACATCCATCCTAAAGGTTTGCTGAATGGGAGACCTACAAGTAATGGCTAAGCACAAACCAAATGAGAGTGATTGGGACAGGCAGCATAAGTACAAGGAAAATATATCAAAGCATCAAGGAAAAACTGTCTTGAAAAGGAGCTTGTAAACATGTGTGTCAATCTGTTTTTTCCTGCCTAAGAGGAATGAAACAAGTAAGCACTGTTCAAAACACAGTAAACAGTGCTAAGTTGTGGTATCCTGAGCTTTGAGACAAGATACACCAAGTTCTAAATAATCTCTGAAACAGTATTAAGGTCTTTGACAATATTGCCCCCTAAAATTTGATCATATTCTAGCCTACAAAAGAAATTTAGAAGAATTCAGATTATAAAGCATCAAAGACTTTCAGCAGTAGCCACCTTGTACCAAGAGATTTTCCTTGATCATGCATAATATGAAGCTGGACACAATAAGCTCTTTAAGAAGTCACAAGAGCTGCTGTCACAAATAATGAATTTACTGTATCAAGTGGTTTTTAAAAACCCAAGCATTTCAAAAGAAGCTGAAAAGATACAAAATCTTGCATTTAATATTTAAGTGTCTATTCACAACAGCAACAGAAGCCAGACTAATGAAAGAGAAATGACAGAAGTTGTAAAGGAATAGATGCTTCAAACCAATGTTTTTTCCCCTTCATACTGAAATGCTTTCTCTAAAAATCCTTCACTGTCTCACTAATTCAATTACAGGATGATTAAAACACAGAATCCACATCCAGCCACCTGCTGTAGTGAAAAGGGACCAGGCAAACCATTATAGTCAAAATCCACACAGGTGACTGCTGGGGGAAGACAACCTGAAAATTCATTGTAATTTTTCATCTGATCATTATGCATTACTCCTCTGAGTTGTTGGGGGTTTGTGTATGTGTTGGGAGAGGGGAAAGTGGTGTTTTCTTGAGGGTTTTCAAGCATAAGACTAATCACTCCTGTGACTTCAGGGATGCTGTGAGGTTTTCTACCAGGATTAATCGATTCCAGTGTAACTGTGGGGGCAGAACCAGGCCTTACATGTTTCAGGAATCAGCCACAAGAAGAAGCCCTATTGATCAGTTCCATCCTGGAGAGGGCAGTAGGATAAAACCTCTTCTGACACTTACAGAAGAAAGCATCTCAAGCAGTCAGCACCCTTAAAGGGAATATCCTAGCTGCAGTGTATTAGTATGCTGAACTGGAGCAGGCTGTCTGAATTAACATTTCCAAAAGATCAATATGATGTCTTCAACCTTCAGTCTGCTTTCTTTGCTTCGGCTCCCAACTCGAGGGAAGGGATTACAGCTTGCTGTGCATCATGCTTAAGGCCAAGTGCTCCCCAAATATTTTTAGACCTACCACAACTGCAAAACCAGAGACAGCGGAGTTTGAGGACCCACCCTGAGCTGTGAAATTGCTGCTCTGCCTTCCTCACTTTCTTCATCAAGCTCATCATCACTCCATTCCCAGCCACCATCTTCAGTCTTATGAAGACGCCCACTGGAGCCTGGGACTCTCCGGACCTGCTCAGCACAAGGACACAGAACTTAAATCTCAAGCAAACAGTTTCTACAGCTGATTTTAGAAGAAATAGCACCAGAACATCTTCAGGTTCCATCACCTGCCATGGTGTCTGATTATTTTATTGAAATAAATAGTTCTAACTAAAAAAAGCTGTACTGCAGTAGTTATCATTAAAAATGTAAATACAAGCACAAAAAATAGTACAACTGTAACAGCAAGAGCCCAGGAGGTTTTCGGTACCTTTTTGGATCTTTCAGTGATTGTTGGTGCTCTCTGCAACATCTTCTCTTGTAAAAACTCTTTATTCTGCAAAGAAAAGAATACCAAACATTTGCATTGCTGAAAATGACCTTTGATGCCTTCACTGTCTCTAATAAAGTAACTGTTAAGCTGTTTCTAGCAGAAAGTGGTTTACATGTTTCATCCCCATTACCCCAAGGATATTAACCACTCCCTTACTTGGGGTTGCAGTATGTGATATTTAATCCTAAAAACCTTTTCAGTTTACAGTGGCACTTTCCTTATGCAAAGTGACATGGAATTAACAACTGAGGAGCTGGATATTGTTCTGATTTATTTGGAAATATACATATTATACTGCAGTATCTGATACCCTGCTGAGGCATTTGGCATTCTTCCACCTGCAGATCTACACCACCTGGATCCAACCCATTTCCTTTATCTTACTCCTAAATTTATGCCTGTCCAACTGTCAAAGGCAAACCTCAGAGAATGGGATGCACGAATCCCTCTGTTCTGGAGTAAAGAGAAATTGGGGCAGCAAGATTTAAAGTGGCTGAAGAAACGTACAGCATTTATGTTTAGAGAGGAAGTACATGCAGTGATCACAACAGGCTGAATACTGGGGGACTGCTGTGATACTTTATTGTATTAAATTTCCTCTTCAGCAAGGCTGCTCCAGAGATCCAAGCTGGCCAATGCGGGCTCCTGAGAATACAATTTTCTCACTGCTGAACTGTGGGGCCAAACTTGTGGCAGCAGGGGAAGCAGGGCAGTTGAGGCTGGCACCCTGGTATTTGGCTGGGTATTCCACATCACACCAGTGCAATTGGAAAGCTCTGCTGTCCCTGCCCACGCAGAGCTCCCAGAACTCCCCCAGGATGGCTGCTTGCTGGCAGGATGGAGAGTCTCAAGACACACTCTGTCATTCCTGGTAAGTGGCTCTCAGCATTATCAAACCATACTTTTACATAACCTAGATGGTATTTAAATATATGACTCAGTATAGATGTATAGAAGCTGCACTTCTCAGCCCTCAAATTCCAGCTGTCAGTTTGGCAGTGGCTGATGTGTGACAGTAATTTAACCCCAAATGTGAACTGGCACATGTTTGCACTTCAGGTGCTGGGTTAAGCACTGCCTCATTTACAATCATGTTAATTTTCTATCACCACCCATGCTAATATGTTACTCTCCAGCAGCTTAATAAAAGCACAAAGGAGATTTAACACACAATGAATTGTGTAACATGACCCAGAACTCACAGAACCAAATGGAGAAAGGTCAGCAATGTGTAAACCATCTTGTCACTTTGGACACCAAATGTGCATCCAGCATACAGATGCAGTCTAAGCAGCTGCCTAAAATCCCACTATGGACAGTGAAACCCCTGTTAATACTGTCAAGAGCCCAGATATTAATTAAACTTGCCCTAAAGCAAAATTCTGCATTTCATCAACTTGATCACCCTCCAGACTTCCCTGGTTCATAGAATTATCGAATCACATAATACCCTGAGTCAGAGGGGACCCACAAGGATTGAGTCCAACTCCTGGCCCTACACAGGACACCCCAGCAATCCCACCTTAAAGTGTTGTCCAAATGCTCCTGGAGCTCTGGCAGCCTTGAGGCCATGAGCATTTCCTGGGGAGCCTGTTCAGTGCCCCACCACCCTCTGGGTGAAGAACCTCCCCCTCATATCCAAACTAAACATCCCCTGACACAGCTTCAGGCCATTCCTTCAGGTCCTTAGTCACTAAAGAGATCAGCACCTGTCCCTGTGCTTCTCCTCATTAAGAGGAACTCATGAACTCCCCCTGAGTTGCACCTGTTAAGATTTCTGTCAGCTTTAATAGGGCATCCAGCTTCTGTACTGATACCTGGTGTGGCCAATTCCATTTAAGCATCTTAATCCAGGAGTTGAAAACTACTCTGATTAATTTGTGATGCTGCTGTGCTATGCCAAGTATGCAGTCTCTTTCTGATGGTTTAATCTGTATTCTGCTATAAATCCCATGCACTTTGATCACAAAAATAAGCAAACAGAAAACATTCCCCATGCCCATGGAAATGCAAATCCTGCCCTGTGTCACTGCTGTCTGTCTCCCGCAGGAAGACCTTGCACGTTGCATATGCACTAATCTCCAGGCAGTAATTACATAATGCTCGCTGGCAGTTCACTGCAAGGCTAGAAATGGGAGTTTCCCACTGTTTCGTATCACAGGATCTTCACTTTCCATAAGGCAACACAGGGTGAAATATCTTTAGGTAGCTCTTGCACAGTGGGCCTCATTCAGCCCCTTGCACACAGACTGATTATAGAGTTTATGAAAATCTAAGTTACACTCATGGCAGCAGAAACCTTTATGGTTGGACAGGCAGCCAGAACGGCACCATTACAAGGGAAGAACAAGCACAAAAGGCACTGAAAGACATTTAAAAGCTCAAGAATTCCTAGATAATTTCTGTTACCAACAGCATACAGAGGAGATACAGAAGAGGGATTTTATTCTGCTCCTTCACAATGACCCATTCAATTCACTCAGCTCTGCTGGCTCCAAGTGAAAGAGCCCACACTCCTGCCAGTAAAGCTGTCACCCACACCTATCGTGCTTCTGAAAAGTCCTTTCTACAGCCTCTACACAAATCAGTTTAGGAAGTGTTTTCTTACCTTTGCTTTTGTGAAAAATTTGTGTCTTAGGAGTTCTGCTGCTGTTGGTCTGTCAATAAAAACAGATGTAGAAAAGACAATTATAAATGCTCCCTTTCAACCCAACGGTCTTCCAGGCTGCTGCAGCTTGTTGGCATCTCGTGAGGGCATCAGCTTCTCCTGTATAATTCCCCTAAAATCAATGTATTCCAAGTAAATTTTACACCAGCAATCTTTTAAATTACTCAGTGTATTCTGAACAAGGCCTATTCTGTTCAAAAGCAATGAATAACTTGGGACTGGTGGGAGAATTTGCTACCATTTTGATGCTGAACTTGAGACTCTTAGATAACAACAGGATCACAGAAAAAAATCTATTCAAAATGGCAATCACAAAATCATCACTGGAGTGTGGTGATCACCCTGTGCAAACAACAGTTATTTCAGAGATACCTCATTAAATGTGTGTAATTAGTTCTATTAAACACAGGCAGGATGATCAATCTTGGTCTAAAAGAACATGAGCAAGTATAAACTATTTTCCACTTTAAGTCAGACTTCAGAATAAATACTGGAAAGCAAAAGACATCCCTTGGTTGGTTTAGGAGAAATTTGCTAAATACTCATGCCTACATAAGAAAGTGTCAGCTTACAGCATTTTCCACACTGCAAACAGTGCTTAAATAGTAACAGAGTTTAATCAGTGACTTGTAAAGGCCATTCATCACAGGGTTTATTTCATCACAGACTACTCCAACAAAAGGCATCCACCTTAGAGGAAGAAAGCCCCTAAAATAATGAAAAAGCAACTGCACTAAATTCTCTTCCCATGCAATATGCCAACCCCCTGCTTCCACAGACAGGATGATGCCAGTGTCTGCCAGAAGTGCTTGAGGAGAGAGGAGGGGTGTGCCAAAATTCAGTGATTTTGTTTAATCTGATCAGCACACATCCTAACCTGCAAGGATAGGATACGCTTTAGAAAGGCGAAAAAATGTCATGCTGGGAAAAAAAACCCCAGCTATCAACTTTTATCAAGCACTCCACAGGATTCATTACGCATTTCAAGTGTAATGCTTGTTAGCAGAGAGAGACTCATTGCACAGTGCGTGAGAAGCCTGTGTTCCTGGGTCTGACACAAGAGGGAACTGAAAAATGTCTTCATTATTATTATTTTATGAAAGCACTTTTTCCTTCCCAGAATCATGTCTGCTTACTGAGGAGGAAAAGAAAAAAAACAAGCTAAGAGGCATTAAAAAATGGCACAGCACACACACCATCCCCTTGGTAATATTTCCTACGTCACTGAGTAGTCAAGATACTGTTCAAGGAAGGCTGGAAGTGTCATCAGGTCACTTAAGCAATCTGCATTGATGAAAACATGTTGGTAAAATTTGCCAGTGTTTTTCCTGATTTTCCATCCAAACCAAATATTACATATAATTAAACAAGTCAAAACTACACTCAAAGCCTTCTCTGCACTGGCAGATTTCAAAAAGTTTATTTATGTAGTTTTGCAAGTAAATACATATTGCCCAACCTGCAATTTCTGATTTTTAAACACAAAGTAGTTTTGACTGGGAACAAAACATGAACTGAAGTCACCTGCTGGAGGTGGCCAAGGGAAAATGGCCCTGCCCAGGCAGTGGACTGGGATGCACTCTCATTAACCTAAATGGAAAATGTGTGCCCTGGCCAGGCACAGTGCCAGACATTTATCCATAAAAGTAAGGACAGCCAAGAGAATTTGTTGCCACACAGCAAGATTGCTGTGTTCCTTGTGACTGAAAGGTTAGAGGGGCAGAGTATACCAACTTCAAAAATAGGGAACATAATGATGTTTGTGAGTATGGGGTTTTGTTGTTTGCTTGTTTGTTTTAATTTATATTTAATTCATTTTGGTGTGATCCATTCTTACCTTTTTTCAGGGTCTTTTTGTAGGCACGATGAAATCATCTTCCTAAATGATTTCCCATATTTCTTCAGCATCTCCTTATCTTGCACGCCAGTTTCCAAAGATGGAGGATCGTTTTGTAGTGTCAGCATTAAAACCTGAAATAATTATTGCTATTGGCAATGAGATTTTCCTTGAGCTTTGTTAGAGACAGATCTTAGGGAAAACGTATTTTATACAAGTACTTTCATCAAGCATCTGAGTCAACAAGGATGTGTTAACAATAAAGACCCACAATTTAAGTTACTGCTTTCCATCCCATCTCTTGGTCCACACTGCAGTCTATGGGCCAAACACAAGGCTGGAATCTGTTTTCAGGTCTGTTTTGTGAGAATAAAAGCACAAGCAGAGCAGAACTTTCACCAGTTTTCCTCATTCCAGATGAGCAGTTGTTTAAGGCTTTTGATTCAAAGTACCTCTCTGAGGTATTTCTTAGCTAGAAATCAAATTAAAGACAGAGGGGCAACATATAAAAATACACGAGTTCATTTCCATGTACCAGTGTGACAGCAGGTGAAGACATTCCTCACATAAGCACCCATCAAGCCAAACTGATTCTTTCCCCTCACATCACTTAAATATTCTGAAGGAAAGGAAGAAAATTACTCATTTCCATTTCCACTTGTCACCTACATACAGATGAATATCTATTTTTAGAAAAGGAAACAGCACATAGCACATTTAAATAGCTTTCAACAGCTATATTGCTTAGGGCAGCAAAAGCCCATCAATCTAGCTGAAATTATACAGGCCATGACAGAATTCCCTGCTTTCCTCCCCACTCCTTGAAGGGTCACTTAATGCATGAGTAATTTTGCTGCCTAACAAAATTAATCCACAGTGCAATACAATTACATTCAATAAATAAAATAGAGAAGTCTTCTTGCAGGCTGCATGACTGGAACCCAAACCTCCCAGAACTGGGGACTCAGTTCTATGTAGCATATGACAGCACTAAGTAGGTGCTGTTGATACTAAACATATATTATATTCATATGTTGTTTGAATACCAAGATCACTAAATAGGTGATGTTGGTATTCAAAGCTTCATGCAGTGTATTCAAACCACAATAAAAAGAAGTACAGCTTGCAGAAGCTGCTGCAAAATGCTAACAATAATCACAGCCCAGAAGGAAATATCACCTAAATCAGCAGCACCTTCTCCTGAACTGCTCTTTGCTCTACCACAGCCACTGATATTGTAGGAAACTTAATGGCATTTCTGAACTACTCAGCCTCTCAACAGTCCCTGCACACAGATGATAATTCTTAAAAGTAATTCTGTTCTACCAGTTAAACCTGTGCAAAGTCCATCCATTTGCCATGGATGTGCCTGTTCTGAGTTAGGAGTAGCTGGATTTCCAAATGCCATCATAATTGTGGTGTGGGAGGGGATGCACCCAGACCCCGAAGAAGCAACACCCAACTCCCACACCACTTCAGCAGTTGAAACTTAGGAAATGGGAGTTTGCCCACAGCGTCATTGGATGGGTTGGGTTGGAAGGGACCTTAAAGCTCATTTAATTCCAACACCCCTGCTGTGCACAGGGACACCTTCCACTAGCCCATGTTGCCCCAATTCCCACCCAGCCTAGCCTTGAACACCTCCAGGGATGGGGCATCCACAGCTTCTCTGGGTAACATATTCCAGTGCCTCACCACCCTCACAGTAAAGAATTCCTTACTCACATCTAATCTAAATCTCACCTCTTTCAGTTTACAGCCAGTCCCCTTTGTCCCATCACTACCTGCCTGTGTAAAACATCACTCTCCCAGTGCCAACAATGGAGGGACATGACATCCACAGGCCTCATATCCCAGGTCATTGCTCTAACCATGAGCCTTGGGAGTGGAACAGACCCTCCATATTTTCATGTTTGATCCAAAGGACCACACATCCCAGGAGGAGAATCAAAGTGGCCTTCAAGAGGTGGACCAAAGGGGTTTAAAAGTTTTGTGATTGAGACAAGGCCTCATCAGGTATCACAAAGGAGATAAGGAAAAAGATCTCAAAGCTCAGTAGGACAGGATGCTTCAGACCTCAGCTGATGGGTGTCAACTCTTAACTCTGAGATGTACCCTCGCTCTGAAAGAGCAGCATGTTAGAAGCAGCTCCTGGTTCAAGAGTCAGGAAACAAAGAGTTAGCCAAACTTATAAGGTGATCTAAGGTTCAAGATATTTGAAAAATAATTTTGATGAGTCAAGGTTTAAATAAGAACATTTCTTTCATCTCAACCTCAATAAAATACTATTGTTGCCAATACCACAGTTTCACACTGATGTGGTACTTTGAACTGGATCAGTGATTGACAGGATTGTCAGTGTTAAAATTAAACATTCTTTTGGATAACTGGTAACACGAGAGGTATCAAGAGAATGTCTGAGAGGCATTAAGAAGGATTATCAGGGCAGGAGAAAGAATGGCTAGCCAAGTGTCACTGGGTGCCCATAAGGCATTCTGGATCATTCTTTATAACCCTAAAAACATTTGCTGACTTCAGAGGTTTAAAACATACAGCATTTTCCTTAAGAATGGTGAGACTCAGGATCTAAATAAAAACTGCAGTTTGAGATAATGTTGATGAAGTGGCGTATTTTTAAAAGGTGACTCAAGATACATCCAAGAACATCATGATCCACAAGTGCAGGTTGAAAGGACAAACTCGTCTATGTAATGTGCTAAGTTGAGAGGACAAACTCTTCCGTGCAACATGCTAGCCAAATTCTTGGAAACATCCACAGAACACACTGATCCCTTATCTTCCACAAATATCTGGAGATCTGCTCACCTTCATCGGTGGGTATTTATGGTAAGGAGCTGCTCCCGTGGCCAGTTCAATAGCAGTGATCCCAAAGCTCCAGATGTCTGCCTTGAAATCATATCCTCTGACCTGAAAAATATTAGAGATAAAATATTATCATGTGCCTCTTGCTGTCCTACACTACCATCCCTTTCACACACCATTACCCCACAAATTCAGAAAGACCAGTACTATAGAAATGGAAACACTTTCTCCTTTCTCTCCCCCCAGCTCCTCATAACTTCAAGGAGGTGTTTTAGAAGTCACTATCTGGTGAAAATCATGGCTATGCACTGTACAACTAGAACAACTCTGCCATAAACTCCACTGCAGAGCATAAAGGGGCAGAGGGCTAACCCAGGCTCTGACTTCTACACACAGACACAGAAAGTCATTACACAGTGTAATAAAACTCTCAGAGTTAGTAGATGGACTGCTACCCCTTGGGACACCCGCCTCACTACACTTCTAGTCAACCACTTAATCAACCTGACTGCAAATATGCTCCATCCTGGACCTCCACGACACACCAGCCCAGTAAAAGCCCCTCATTCCTGCCTGCAGACTAATGTTTCCCTCCACTAATTAACAGTAGCTTCTGCACTTGACATTAAACACAGGCTTGTTCAGGAAAATTTATAGCATTTACTTCCCCTCCTGCACAGGAAAAAATATTTCATATGCCAAAGCAGTTACTTCCTCATTATCATTAGGTAATATTTTGGCACTTGCTTTCTCTGCTGCAGGGGAGAGACATTATGTACTAACTTCAAGAGCAGCTCCAAAAATCAAAGTGTTTTGGTTGCTCAGGATGGTTTGTGTTTCTTCTCGCTACACTATGGAAAAATGAAAATTGAATCAGAGAAGAGCTAACAGGGGTCCTGTGCTCAGCTAACCTAACAAGCTTCAGAAAGACATTCCTTGTGATGCAGCCAAAAAGCATTCCCCAAGCTACCTTAAAGATGATCTTGAACCTTGGCAAACTAATAAAAACCCCTCCTGCACTATTTGTCATGTAATACTAGAGCTGGACTGAAACTTGTTATAGAGACAGGAATTTATATCTTGCACTGATTTCTTCCACCCTATAAGCACAATTTTCATGAGCCCTAAAAGTCTGAAATGTTTCCTGAAGTGCCTCAGTTTATGGATGCCATGACTTTGAACAGTTTTCAAGTCAGTTAAATAAACAAGCACAGATATCTAGTAACATTTAAAAGAGCACAGGACAAGAAGAAATACACTAAGTATAGTTTTCTGTCTTCTCACACTATTTTTAGATTTTAAGAATAACTTTTGGGCATTTCTTAGCTCCATCTTTCAGTTACTCTTGCAGCACACCAATACACCGTACAACTCTCCATTTCCTGACAAGATTTTAATTGCTTAGTGCGAGGACTTTTTCATTTCATTTCACTTCACATAATCCTACTTGCAAGAGAAAGCTATAAAGCTCAAAACTGTCTGCAGCAGTTCATCTTGACATCTGTCCAATACATGAGTCACCACCCTGCAGTTAGTTTATATCAACATTTATTTTTCTCATCAACTTCTTTTTTTGCTATAAATCTGTCAAGTGACCATACATTAAAAGACAATGTGAGCAATCAAATATTAACATTCTGAAGGAATTTAATGGTGCTGAAGTAAACCAGATGGAATTGGGTCGGTAATATCTACATGTGAAAGGCCAACCTAGAGGAAGGGCTCTGTCCTTGTTCCCGGTTGGATCGAGGGCTCAGAGTGACACCTGCTGGAAGGCAACAAGATCATCTAATGGACATTGAAGGATTTCACATCAGCATCATCAGCATCCCAGATACTGCTTTAACATGACATTTTCAGCTGATTAGACGTGCACAGCCTTGGTGGAGGTACTTCACTCCATAAAAACTTACCTGCTTTGGAAACATATTTGTGGGGAACCACCCCTCACTTTGTCACTGAAACCTTTATTTCCCATTTTTAGCTCCTTCCTTAAGGTATTTTTCCCTTTTGTCCTAAGGACTGCAGCTGCAAAGAACTTGGAGCAGTGCCATCAGGTCCTGACCAGGCTGTCTGATCATGCCCTGGGCATGACAGACAGGACAGAAAATCAAGAGACAGTGCTGATATAGCTTCATAAACACCAAACACTCTATTTTTATTTATTTTAACTCAGCATTAAATAAAAAAATCCAGAAGAATATGACAGTGAAGTAGTTCAGAACCAAGTGTGCAAAGACAGCCCTGACTTGTGGCTTTATTCTGCCCTGTTAGACCTGCACTCTAACGAGGCTGCAGCAGTGCTGGAATGCACCGGCCCCTCGGTGCCACCATGGGGAGCCACTGAAAAGGCCAAGCATTGAATAAGCCTTTCATCAATAATATATTTACGCTACTCCAAAATTAGCACCATTCCTCAGGGAGTTTTAGATATTGGAAAAAAAAGCATTTTAATGCACTTGTGTTTAGCTGCATTTGATTTTAGATACAGATATACATGGGGGTCTTATTCAAGATCCTCCCAAGCTTAAAAATATTGTATTGGGAACAACAGCAAGTAGAAATCCATCAGGATGGATTTACTTTAATAAAACAAATCCTTAAATATTTTTGTTTAAAAAAAATTGAAAGAAAAATGGAAACCCATTAATAGCCAGTTACATTTCTGCTTAGCACACCTGTCAGAAACCCAGGCCTCTGTCAAACTGATTTTAAGGGGATGAGGGATAATTTTTGGAATGTTCATGGCACTGAACATCAATGCCATTGACAGCTACTGCAAAGGCCTTGGTAAGATTATGGTGTAATTTGCTCTGTGAATCTTGCTCTGAAATGGGCAGCAATTTTACATTAAACAAAGTTTCCAGGTGTCCTTTATCAGAAGTCACACAGACAAAGCTTCTGCAGTTTAGTTTAGAAGCAGTGGAGGACAAAAAGTGACATTTCTCCATGCAAGGGGAAAAATAATGACATCTTTTAGTCAGCAAAAGAGCAGAGGAAAGAAGGGGGAGATGCACACATTCCTCAGCATTTAGATATTCACAAGCCAAAAGAAGTTAAAAACCTGAATGAAGTCAAATGCATATTTTTATACTGAATAAACTCCCCACTCTGACATGTCACAACTAACTACCTCAAATTCTAGTTTGCAGATGCAGAAGAGCATGTTACTGAGCTGTGCATGTGCATATTTACCACATGTGAAACTATTTATATTCTACCTCACATTCATGCAAAAGGGAGGGGCAGGTTAATCTTTATGCAACAACTGAGCTGTCTCATCCTCACCTTAGGCAGAAGCCCGAAGAGAAGCAATGGGGCAAAAATCTACTGAACACTTAACATTCTCCAGTGTGAGTCTGGCTGCAATAGGCAAGTCAAAGAAAATCCTGTGGTTTTAAGAAAACCCTTCAGGATGTCAAATTATCATCCTAGTTAGAAATAAATAGTCATTGCTGATAGCAGGGAATTCCAGGTACAGATCAGCTCAGAGGACACTAGGAAAAATAATTCACCTGTTCCATAACTTCTGGTGCCATCCAGCAAGGTGTGCCCACAAAGGTTTTCCTGACTTTATTCCTGGTAATGTCACCACCAGTGGCCAAGAACGCGCTAACACCAAAGTCTGAAAAGAAAACAAGAGCAGAATTTATTAAGAACATATCCTGAGCAAAATGAAGGGCTGTCCCTTCTTTCCCCTCTGTATTCCCAGCCACCTATTAAGTACCAGACCGTGCAGTCATGCATGAGGGGTTTCCTAATAAAGGAGGAATGATCAACAGTTAGCTAAGAGAGCTGGTACACGAACTGCCATTCAGCAGTTCGCCATTCAGTTCCTGGGGACAGCAGAGCTTTCAGCTCTGGCTGGCAGAGAGGAAAATTCCACTTCCCATTACAGCCCACTGGACACATTAGAGCCTGCCCACACTCCCCCAGCAGCCCTGCTGCTGTACAAACCTGCCCTGCCAGCCAGAGCTGTGTTTACATTTGCATACACACATAACTGTGCTGACCCTCAAGCAGCATCCTTTAACATCCACAGCAATCAAGCTGGGTGCAGAAGAAGTCCCTTGAAAACATTTAACTATTCTAACTGAGGTATCAGCCCCTTATTCCGGATTTTTTATTACCAAAATATGCTTTATTTGATAATTCTCCATGGCTGAAATTCTCAATGCTTTAACAGGACCTCGGACTGGCTCCTGATGATACTGAATGTGCCACAGAGCAGCCCGAGCATCCCAGGGAAGCCTCACAGACAGTGATTCACACCCTGCACAGCATCACCTCACCTGAAACACCCTTCACAAGCCAGGATGCTCATGGACGCCCTTTGCACTCACTAGTAGTTGAATTTCTTGGAATAAATCACTCTTTTATGTGAAAACTATGCTGTAACTTCATGTTCTATGCAATTAAGAATGGAATGGAAAAGAGAATCTGTTACCAGCAGCAGCATACAGGGATAGCAAGGGGATAAGGTATATTTGTTCAGAGAAGAGCATTATAAAAGATCTGGCAACCAAGTTATTCAAGAGAGGATGGCACTTTGTTGGGAGAAAAAAAAAAAAAAAAGATAAAACCAAGTGACAGGGAAACTGTTAACACAGAACTCTAAGTATTTCTTCCCAATCTGCTCCAAACTACACTATTTATGTATTGCTGAATTACAGGCCTGCAATGGGCCCATAACTCAATATACAACCCAATTCCCCATAACTTTATGCACACATAGACTTTTTTTTTAAACACAATACAAGCAGTCAAAATCTCAAATGCCATTTTTGAGATTGATGACAGACTTGGAGGGCAAATCTCTGAAATTCTGGGGCTATTTAACATAACACCAAACCATTATTGATCACAACCGGTTTGAAAATTCTTGAAACTCTGTTTACAATACAAAATGAAGAAGCTTTTGCCTCTATGGCCAAAGGAACCAGAGTTAGTCCATGGCTAAATTGAAGAATCAACTGCAACATAAGATCCCTCCTTACGATTAGTAAGTCATAGTATCCATATGAGGACTGTCCCAAGCTCCCTCTGCATCACACCAGCAGTGCAACAAATCACTTCTCATTAGAATTGCAGTATTTGACAAACTCCTCTGAAGTGATCACTCAGAATATGCTGAAAGCTTCCAGCTCACTTCAGTTAGAGACTTCCAGGACAGGAACTTAGTACTGACGTACTAGGTATGGGTAACTGCAAGATGACACTAAAGAAAGTTGCATAGAAATCACAGAACTAAAACCAGCACTAACAAAAGCCTATCATTAGAATTCAGCTCTTCCAGACATGCTGTCCTGTTCTTTCCTGCTCCCAAAGGTATCTTGGCTTCCTGCTATGCTTGAAGTTTTAGCACATCTAGATGGATCAATGTCCCCATTGGTACTGCAACCTGAATCCTCTGGAAACCCACTTTTTGCACGAGTGATCCTTACTTTGAGATCTTCCATGTGAGTATCCACCATCTTTCCTTTTCTCAGAAACTGCAGGAGCTCCCTAAATGACTCAGAGTGAAGTTGCCTTTCACTGCTCATTACAGGAAGTCTCTCAAGATCTATTGTTCTAAACACAAGAGCAATTAGATGTCCTTTTAAATAAGATAATACTAACAGAAACTTGTCCAAGTGCCATCAACATTTTATTGTGATGTGCTGTATTTGAACTTGCACATATTATCTTACCTCGTTTCCATGCAGTCATTTTGAGGGGAAAGGAAATGCCATTCAAAGCAAAAGCATTCCAGAAGTAAAAACACAAGTCCTTCACACAGTATTCACCACATCTCACATCAAACATGGGTTTATAAATTCCAGATGGAAATCAGGCCCCTACATCTGCCATCTGAAGAAAGCTTAAATGGAATTAAAGTTTATTTCATTACATGGTTGATTTATTTAATATTTTCCCAATTAAGTTCCCTCATTTCCAGTGGGCTAAAACAGGCTCAAACAGCCTGTGATACTCCCCTGTAAGGAATGACTTCGGGACCATCTTCTCAAATGTCATCTTACTAACTTTATCCAAGGCCCAACTATTCAGATAAGAATGCGCCTGCTCTCAGGAAATATCTACAAAGCAATAAAACACAACCCCTACTACAAGTTCGGGTTCAATTCCTACTTCTGAGCAGTTGGGACCATCTGTGCCTCAGTCTCTCTGCTCCCAGAAAGGTTAAAACAGAACCAGGTTATTGCAAATGAATTTAACTCTAAAAAATGGGAAAATCCAGGAAATTCAGGATAGCTCCAAAGTGTTTACACATTTGTACTCTTCCTTGGCAGCTCATCGTTTATATTGGCTCACTATGGTGATAACTGGAAAGGACTGAATCACCAGAGACAGGGAGGAATTGGAAACGGTTGGACCTGGCTTGCAGTACCAGTAACCACCACTGCTGGGGATCCACCGACTGTCAGATGTCCTAAAGGAGCCCAAAAACTGCAGACTTACAGCAATCTGATTGCAAATAACAGTCTCCAGGGTGTCTGGATGGAAGTGGTGGGATATTTTTATTTTTTTTTCTCTTCCCATTCTCTGAAACAATGTAGAAAAGATTCAGCTGTTGGAGCTGTTTCAGTCGTTTAAACCAAAGATTGCTTAAAAAAAGAAAACTAAACAAAAAAAGAAAGATGTATATCTCCAGACTCTCATATCACAGTAAAACCAATCCAGGATGGGAATGTCAATTCTGCTAATGCAAGCTCTGCACAAAATATGAAAAATTTTGTCTCTTCCAGCAGAAACACGTGTTGCAAACCACATAGCCTACAGGACACTCTACAGTGGCATTGAAGTTGCAGAGTAGTGTTTGAAAAAGGATGCCATGAGGCAACAATTCCTCAGGTATCCAAACCATCAACTTAAAAAGTACTCTGGCCACTCAAGAAATGTAGAACTGAAAAGGAAGACCCAGTACACACAACTCAGCAAACACAGGAATGCTGTGGCAGGACCACATCACAGCAGGTACCACTACAGGTGTGTCTCTCAGGAAGATACATTTCTATCAAATTCTAGATTGCTTTATCCAAATCTAGAAGTCAGCTGTTAAAAATAATCCCTCCTTGGCCCCTTCATATTATAACATTACTTTAATCCTAAAAAGCTCAAGTACCTGCTACTGCATGTAGCTACCGACAGGGTACACGGAGAGAAAGGAAGAATGTGCACTAAGAGCCAGGACCAAAACCTGCTGATATCAGAAGGGCTCCTACAGAGTTTGGTGTGCTTGAATCAGACCCTAAAGCAGTTGTCAACTTCAGCAGGGGCAGAAAAACAGAATAATTCAATCCTTACTTCAAAATCACTTCAAGTTGTCTTTAAACAAAAAGCATTTCAGAAGACTAGGTGTTTTTTTCACTGGTCACCTTCCTTCTTGTTAGTTGTTCACCATCAGAAAATATCTGCAGTTTTACTTGGTGCTTTTCCTGCAAACCTTAAAGCTTTTAGAGCACTGAAGATGAATGAACCTGGCAGCAAGAGGAGGAAGGGAGTGATAAATAGCAATTTTGTGCTGAGAACGCAGCAGGTGGTAGGACACCAGATAAAAGGAAGATTAGTGGAGAACAAGAATCAAAGGCTTCTTTCCTTTTAAAGTCTAGATGGATGCACAGTGGTATTGGATCTGTAAATGCACACTTGTCCTCCCACTTCACAAATCAACTTCAGGATGACAAAGCCCAGGCTGGGTGACGCCACCCATTGCCCTCGGAGACGTTCACAAGTGGTCTCAACAATCAAACAGTACAACATCTCTTCAGGAAACACAGATAGTACAAGTGACACAAAGAAAAAGTTATTTCACAACTCAATGCTGCAGGAGAAGTCTCCACCAGTCAAAGAGAAAAATACTTTTGGCCTTTTTTTTTTGAAAGGGAGAAGAGGCTTCAAGGTGTTCATGATAGAACATAGGCTCTTCAAGTAAGCCCTGCAATTGACACTCCCCTCCCAAGTTAGATTTGTGCCTTGCCCCTTGTTCAGGCAATTTAATCTCCCAAAGTTAGAGTTTCCTAAGGGAAAGTGGGGAATGACACTGCCTGCATCATAGCTCTATGTTTATGTAGAGCGCTATTTTAGTGCAATGAATTAAGAGCAGTCAGGAACACAGCGAACCGGTGACAAGCTGGCATGGATTTGTGGAAAGTTACACAAATTCAGTTACACAAGTTTTGCCTGGCCTTAACTATCCCCGTTTTATAAATAGATAAAGAGAGAGGGGTTAGGCAAATTGCCCAGGATCAATTAGCAAGTCCTGAACGACTTAGTGAAATCTCAATCTACTTCAACTGCTTGGCAACACGGCCTGCCCAGGCCATGGCTGACACTGCGGGCACCTCTCGGGAGTACGTGTTGAGAATTCTCTGGCTTTAAATCCTGAAGAGATTGTGCTATTGTCTCCACAACCAAAAAATCCACACGTGGAGGGATGTGCGCCTCTCAGCCTTCAGCAGACACTTGTATCATCGCATTCAACATCAGAGAGGTGTGTGACAGCATTATTTAATATCCCAGTGGATAAAATGAGGGGAAAAAAGAGATTTAGTCTCCATTCAGTCTCAGTAGGATGCTCATATCATGCCATTGCTGGAGAGTGGCTCATGCTGAGCAAGTCTCATGTACCCTGGGAGAGTTTCTCCTCAACCTCTCCCATCCCTTCCCAGTCTATCAAGATGTTCACTTCATTTTGCAGTAATTTATAGGTCCTGCATAATTAAATAAACTGACAAATGCAAAGCCTTGCTTACTGTGAGAAGCCATCTCCTGGTTTATGCACCAATAATGGTGCCGATGGAGTTTTATGTTGACAGAGTGTTTTTATCCGTGCACTTTTAGACTCCAGGGAGCTGATAAATGCCAGGGCAAAGAGGTTTTATGCTCTGATTGAAAGAAATGAAGTAATTGCCATGGAGAGGCTGGAACACAAAAGAACATGGCTATCTCCATTTACTTTGCAACCACTGTCAGCACAGCCCAGAACAACGGTATCTGGGAAAGAGTCCTGCTCTCTCCAGAAGACAGATTAAACCAGTGTGAAGGAGAACACTTCAAACTGAGAAAGCGACACTCTGAATTGAAACAGGCTCCAAAAACTTGGTGCCAAGCCACAAGCCTGAGCCAGTGTCCTTGGGGAAAAAAGAGAAATGTTCAGATAGAAGCAAACTGCCTCACTTTAGGTCTCGCTGGTCAGCTGGATCTGTTAAACGCAATTTTCTCCTTGGTTCAGTGGATGCACTTTTTGAAAGCCAAAGGAGCGATACAGTTAAAAATAGAGCCATGAGTAAAAATAAGATCTGGGGAGGAGTTTCAAGCTGGGAATTTGTGAAAGCCATTAGAGGAATTTTTAGAATTCCCACTTTCAGCAGATGCCCCCAAGCTCACAGATCTATCTCTTTACCTGCAGCCACCTCAACTCACAATACTCCCAGAGTGGCTTTCTTCATATACACAAATACCAATTCAGGGTTACAAACAGAACCTGAGAAAAGTCTGACACACCTTCATCAAGTTGCTTTTTCTGTTCAGCCTTAGCAGAATTGCACAGCCCAAAATTCACAAAAGAGGCTTTAATTTTCACTGGTTAGAACTGTGTAATACTTTAGCAAAACTACTGGCATGAATTCCATACAGTGAAAGTTTCAAGCAATTAAATCACTGACACATTGTGGTGGTGCAGTCCTGCAGTGACGTTTCCACCACTCAAATCTCACACGCACCTTTGCTTTTTTCCCCTCAAAGGATTTCCAGATTGAGATGTACATTCCTCATTTACATTTGAGAATTACACTTCATCTGGGACAAGGAACAGGAATTATGTCAAGCACTAGGAAAGCACAGGAACACAAGGTCACAAAAGCCAAAGACTGAATAAGATCTTCTTAACAACTGTTCGTAGACAATTTGGATAGAGGAGTGGCAGAAAGGAAGGAGTCATTATAAAAGAATGGAAGTCTTTCTTCCCTGCTACATGAATTAAATTTTTCATGTATACCAAACCGGCTCCTTGCAGGGAGGTGCCCCATTCACTCCAACCCTCAGGCTACATTCCACAGCTGATCAATCTTTTGTTTTTTATCTCATGGTGTAACTTCCCAGAGAAATTTAGGAGCATTTGTTTCATGGGAATGAAGTGATGTCATCCAGCTCATAATTGAAGCACTCAACAATCACCAGAATTATTCATAATATGCATTAATATTATTGTCAAAGGCAAGTGCTTTGATCTCGCTGAAACAAATCTCATTTTATTTGGATTGGTTTGCTTCCGGCATTTTTTCCTCCTCAAAAAATTCCCCAGAAATTCTGCTACTTCATCCTGGGTCAGGAAGCAAGGAAGTTTAAGTGTCAGAAATTCCCACAGAAACAAAAATCTCATGTTATGGCCAGGTCAGGCTCTTCTCTATTATTCATTCATTTATTTTCATTTCTTTCAAGTCATCAGCTGCCTCCACAAAAACGAAAGAGCTTCCTGCCACTGCAGTGAACCCTCTGACCTTGGTTTAGTGGCCCTGCTGCGGCTGATGAAAGGTGGCAGGGTTGGTCCTTCTGCATGTTCAAAGAAAGAATTTGTAAAGAGGGAACTTTGCACATCTCTCAGTGCTGCTTTCACAGGATATGCAGAGAGATGAATTTCATCATTTAGGTGTTGCACATATAAACCACGAGTAGCTCAGTCTAGGGAACACGTATAATTACTGACAAAATTAGTCCTCTGAAATACAGAGTTTAGACCAGTCAACCTTAAATCTATTTATCAACTAAAAATTGCTCAGCAGAAAAAATACATAAACAGGTACCTATTGCCAGCATGCATTAAGACAAAAAAGCCAAGCCCTGACAGCCTTGTGGAAGAGAAACACAAGAAGCTCTCTCTAGGCTGGCAGAAACACCTGGAGTTACAGCATTTTGCAGCCTCTCCCAAAACAGCATCAAAAGCTCCATGCAATTACAAATCCAACGTATTATATCTTGGTCTCATTATGGAACAAACCTGTAGGATTTCACTGTATAAAGTTTGTTCCTTTGAGTGTTTTAGAAGCCACTCCCTATCTTCCATCAGCTGCCACATAACTGAATTATCTACACCTCATTTGAAATATAACAGCAGGCATTAAGGGCACCAGAAGACTTAGAAAACAAAGATACTTCAGGTTTTAAACAGAAAGAGGTGTTATGTCCTGTGAAAAGGCTTACTGTCCTCTGCAGAGAGGAGAGCTACCTATAAAAAACTGCACTGCAAGATGTTTTACTTCCTGGTGGGAAATTGACACTTTTCATTCCAAGATACAAAACCAGGCATAGATATAAATAATAAGGAATAAATAATGCTACAGGCACTTCTCCCTCACACAACAGTCCCTTGTCCCTAAACTCTCAGCACACTGTCCTGACCCACTGCTGTATTCTACCAGCAGGACAGGGCACTCAAGAAGAGACCTTGTCACACACAGATATGGCTCTTCCCAATTAAATATGGGATTGAAAATGTTACACATGTACAGGGATGTTTGCCAAGCTGGCAGGATGGGACACAAGCTCTGCTCCCCAGCTAGAGGTGGCACTAGGACTGGAAAGGCACTACAAGACCCATGGGAAGAACACAGTACTTCTGTGAGAAGAATTGGAGAAAAATTGTATTCAGGATAGGAAAACAGTATGCTGGGAAGAGAAGGAAAAACAAATATCACAGGTTCTAAATGTACTCTCCAAAAATCTTGGCTTACTTAATAGTCTGCAATAATAATAATAATAATCAAAAACACAAAATAGTTTGGGTTGGAAGGGACCTTTAATGGTCATCTTGTCCAACCCCCTGCCATGGCCAGGGACACCTTCAACCAGAACAGGTTGCTCAGAGCCCCATTCAACCTTGAATGTTTTCAGGGATGGGGCATAAATCTTAATTTCTGGAAAGATGGGTGAAGTCTGTAGGAAAATATCAGAAGAGGATCAGGGGGCAAAGCACTCCACACAATACCCTTTTCCCCATGGTCTATCCCCACCCAGGGCTGTTTCCAGCACAGCTCTGTTGCTGCAGCTCATGTCAGCAGTGACTGCAGCAGGCATCTCCAGGCACATCTGTACTAGCTAAAGCAACTGTCTTCACAGTTTTTCTTTGCATGACTGCTTCCAAGACTTCCAGCTCACCCTAGTTTGGGCTGGGCCAGGGCAGCCACTTAAACACCCTCTCTGCCATCCAGCTCAACTGAAGCAGAGCAGGGAGCATCCACGTGAGCAGTTTGATTGGCTGATCTTTCCTTAAATGACTTTTACCATCAGATATGCTCATTTCCTTCTGATGGATCTGTCCACCCTGGACCAGAGACCTGTGGAAAACCACCTCACATGTCAATGATAAATCGGTGAGGTCTGTGCACTCCACTTCCAAGCCTATAAACTTGCTGATGTAAGAATCTGACTAGCTTATGCCAAGAACTTTATCTGATCTATTGATTCTGAGGACTTCACAATCAAATGATTTATATCTGCTGATTGTCATTATTCCAAGTAACAGTATTTTAAGATAATAAGACATAATAAACTCTGGGTCAGGGCTTTTCATTTTGGTTTGGGGCTGGTTTATTGTTGGAGTTTTTTGTTTGTTTTATGTACTGTGGGGCTTTTTGAAGCTTATGTTTTCATGCAGGTTCATCCTTGATCATTAAACTATTTCTTTGGATATGCATTTATGCCTACTGTTTACTCAAAGCTACCACAAAAGTTACCTGCAATTTGCACTGAGCCATCTTCTCCAAGAAGAATATTTCCTGCTTTCACATCCCTGCAGAAAGATAAAGCAACAATAAGAGGAAGTCATTAAATCTTTACTTCAACCAACAAAAAAAATTAAAAGGTTATTATTTCTTATACTTTATTATATTAGTATTTCTTGCCTCAAATCATGTAGAAATAGGGACTTAATTGTAACTTCAGTAGACAGGCACTAAGTAGGATTTGTATGATTGATATCTTAGGTATTACACACTGAGAAGAAAAATTAAAACTTTGCAGAAGGTGCCCTTAAACATGCAAGGAAAGTGTTTTGTCCCAGGTCCTTAGAGTTAGTTACAAAGGTTTATAGTGAACCTAGCACTGGTTAGATACTCATGTACCCCTTTAGGGGGACAGACTTCAAGAGACAATGAGTTGATCTGGTTTTCTCCCAGCCCTACATCTCACTGCTTGCCAGCCCTGGAGAAGTGTCCATGCTTTCTCAGGCAATCAATTTAGCCCCATAGACTCATGAAAATCCAGAGAGCAGAAAAACATTGTTTGCTCTTGGCTTACTGAGCCTGGTCAGTGAAAAAAAATCTCCCTGTTATTTTTTTTTTAATGAACAAACATACAAGAACATCCAGCATGTGCTATGAATGTTTTGTACTATCCTCTTTTTGCCAAAAGCTCTGGTTTCCAGGTTAACAGCAACACTTCTCCATCTTTGAGGGGAACATTACTTTCACTGCAAACACTTTGAAGTTTTCCAGTTTATTTTCACAGACTGCTCCACATGACAAGCCAAGAGAAGCACTTCATAGTTGACACCCCTGTTCATCAGCACGGCTGCTAAGTTTGTACTGCCCAGAAACCCACATGGAACAGGAGCAAAAAGATGAAAACAAACCCAAAACAAGCAGATTTTCCCTCCACTGCCTTTGGCAAATATTCCAAATCCTTTCACATACAGAAAGAACTCCAAAGCTATTTTTTCCTCTCCTCCCTAGTGCATCATGAGAACAGAACTGGTGTGATGGCCTGGCCAAAGAGCCCCAGTCAGGCCCTGGAAATCTCCTTCCTGGCTTTGCTATTCTGAAGAGGAGGCTGGGCCACTGCCAGTTCCAGGCCAGGATAATTTTAAACACATCCTGTCCAGCACTAGCATTTATCAGACTCTTCCCAATATCCAGTCTAGGACAGTGACATGGCAAGGCTTTTCCCCAGCACACAAGCAGAACAAAAACTGTCCATAAGACAGTCCCACTAAAGATGAACAGCAAACTGCAGCTGACAGCACCTTTAGCCTTCACACTGATATTTCAAGTCATGCCAAACGTAGTGGCTACACTGCCCCCTTAGCATCCATTGGTCAAATCCAATATTATTTGTGCTGTTGAGTTAATTGCCATGAGAGACACAAACCGGCACTCCCACAAACTGCTCATGGTCCATAACAAGGAGGAATGGAAAAGCTCCTGCCAGAATTTAGGTAGAAGATGCCTTTGGGATCCAGCCCCAGGAGCACACAGAGCCACGAGAGCGCAGCACCCAAGTCTGCTGTGTCCCAGGTAAGGAGCTTGCTCACATGGTGTGAAATGTGCTTGGCACAGGCACAGCCACCTCCAGGAATCCCCCTGCACAGCAGCACTAATTCAGAGGGAATACAGGGTGTTCAGGAAACTCTCCAATCCTACTGGAAATGTTTACCCACAGCTGATTCTCCTGTAACAGCCAGGATGCACAGTTCCTGCCAGTTCCAGGTTATAGGGAAAGGAACAGCATGCATGAGTGTTGTCTGTTGAAGTTATTAATTCTCTTACTGGAGTAAGAGTAATTTCCTCTTCCACCTGTACTCCAAGGCAGCCCAGGATGCTGGAGCATTTCTCCAGTAAGCTGGGCCATGCAGTATTGTACAGCCTTTCCAAACTTACCCTCTGGCAGAACTGCATGTGTGGCTCACCAAGCCCCCACAACAGACCACACTCAGCCATAAAGGAAGCGCCAGGGAAGATTTTAAGCAAAACTAAGCATGAAGTCTCAACTATCACACACTTCACAATCCGAAACAACTCAGGCAGGTTTTACTGGTATAGCAACAGCAGCCAGAAACCACCAGGCATTTCCTATCACCAAACCATCCTACGACAGCAGAGCAAGCTGGACAGGCTTGGAACGCAAGAAGTAGCAAAACAAGCACTCAGATTGAATCCCATAATAAAAATGGGCCAAAGGACTCCAGGCCCTGAACCTCCTCAAATCAAGAGGCTTGCTTTCTTTTTAACTTCAGCTTGGATTAATTAATATTTACATATTTTCTCACTGGAAATAAAAGTCAGCTTAAGGCTGGTTCAAGAAACTAAAATAAGTCAGGAGGCCAAAACAGGCACTGCCAAATGTCCAAGTCGAACTACAGAATTAAACCATCACTTCATGTGGCACTTCCTCAGTGACCATCCCTCTGTGAAGGCTGGTCACTCATGCCAGCCTGGCACACTCTACCCCAGAACAGAAAAACTGATGGGGCAGCAAGATGTTTGGGGAATCACGGTTTCCATTGAGCATTCATTGTTCTACAGAAGCAATTTCCAGCTTTCCTATTTCCCACCCCAGTGTAACAGCACAGCCTCAGGTGAACACAGAGCAGCCTTAACACTGGATGAGCACAAACCCCTTCCTTTTAGCATATACTGGTGCAGTAGCAGCATCTTTGAAGCAGGTTCTCCTCTAAAATCGTATTTAAAATTAAGTACATTTGAAGCAACGGAGCAGGGGAAAGACAATCAATGCTTTCCTGTTTATTTGTATCAGGAGATGCTTATAAACTTGTGATCTGAATGGCGAGAAGTTTGTTACTCCAGGATATAGTTATTGCCAAGTGTAACAATTTGAAGGCACTTCCCATTAATGTGGTAATGACCATATCCTGAACTGATACACTCAGAATAAATGGTGGGCCTCTGGCATAATTGCTGTAGTAGAAACAGGAAGCAGCTTTAGTGTAAACAATAATTATATCACATTTTAAATGAAGTTACAGAAGGCTGGAGTAAACTTTCTTGTCAACAGCTTAACAAATGCTACAATAGTTCTGGCCACACCTGCTTCACAGCTGTTACCTTCCTCTCTTCTAAAGCCTTCAAGAGCCTTACCACAAAATAACGATTATGTTTTTATTTACCTTGTACTTCACAACCAGAGTGGGAAGAGTAGTTTGGACTTGCTCCAGTGCAGAGCTGGATTCTCCACATCAGCCTTGAAAGGTTTCACAGCACGGCAGAAACCCTTCTTCATCTGCATTCCAAACTGCTTTAGCTTCCCAGTTTGACCAGACAAGAGTTACATCACATTCATATCTCCAGGTTGGGGCTGGGCCCTGGGCATGAGGTGCTGCACAACCAAATCTCATCCCAACAACAAAATTACAGCTGAGCTCCAGCTACAGGAGATTTGGGAGCACAGGAAGGCCATGACATGATGCTCTCCAGTTTTAAGTGCCGTGTTCCCACATTCCCCACAATTAATTTTTCAGTGGGGCACAGTGAAACTACATGAACTGTATTCTGGTGGTTTGTTCCCACTGTAAAGAGTCCCTAAAATCCTGCTAAATGATCAGATCTACCCTCATCTGTAGCCCTCAATCCCAGAGTGGGGCCACAATAGAAGGGATCTGAGCTAAGAGTGTCACCCCAGGAGCTCTGCAGCCCAGCAGTGAGAAGAAAACTGCCACAGAAGAGGAGAAACAGATAAGCCCTGTTTACTCTGCCTCAGCTTCCAACCTGCTGGCATGTGCCTTTAGAACACAAAGCTGGCTTTAAACACAGCCGTGAGTCATTTGCCCATTAGATGCAATTTACATCAACTGCAACAATAAATTTTCATGGACTGAACTCTATAGTGCATAATTTGGCATGAGGAAGGAGTAGTTGGTCCTGCCAAGTTTCATTTAAAAAAAAAGAGAAGGTGCAAGATGCAACAATTACTATTTTCTTTTAATGGTAATGAATAACTCAAAATATTTATTCTGAATACAACCAATTGCTGCAGTTGACATTGATCTGAGCAATTTGTAAAATATTTCCAGGACAGTATGTCTACATAGTGTTTTAAATATGAGGTAATCTGTGACATTTTACACCAAATGATGCTATTGTCCCTCTACCATTAAACATTCCTCTCCTTTCAGTAATATGCTGTTACCTGTGTCACCTCTTCCCTTTGCCTTATAAGCCAAGATATAAAAAGCTGGTGACAGGCAAGAGCTTTACCTTTCAGAGCTGCAAAATGTAAACCAGGCTTGGAGCATGCAAGCAGATCAGTATTTTTACCCCATCAAATGTCAGCACGTTCAGTACACCATAGGAGAAGGCATTCAAGGCAATTGCATTGCAAGTGCTATGCATTAGCACGCCCCTGTTCCTGCTCAGAAAAGCTGTGTGCACTAACATTTTCATGCCACAGCGTTGAACCTGAAGTCCCAAACTCTTGGGTGAGGTGCGATTACTGCCGGTTACAGTGCTGTACTGAACTGCAGAGCTGGACTCGGAAACATCTCCCAGAGCTTGAAGGTTTTCCAATGGCAGAGAGCTGGCAGAGCAGCTTCCATACTCCCTGCTGAGCCCAGCATAAGAGGAGGGAAGAGAGGGCCAAGTCCACAGCTTGCTTCATCCCTGCTCATCCACAGCCCTCTCAGCAGGTCCCCGTGGCCACTGGCAGCCGGGCCCAGCAGCAGCAGCCAGGCTGCCATAAATTCCAGCAGGGGACCAGCCCAGTGACATGCTTTATTGCCCAGGATCAGGGAAGCACAGCAACTGCTGCTTCCCTCTTCTCCATGCGGCTCTGGCAGCTGCTGAGCTGTGGTAAAAGACCACGGCCTTGGCACAGGAGCTGAGCCAGCAGCACAAGGCAACTTATAATTAACTCCAAGACTCAAAACGGTGGAAGCATTTTTGAAGCTACACCTTCATGGGGGGTACACAGGTGGGAATAATTAAAGGCTTTTGAATTATTGTTTTAATGGCTGGAGAAAGTTAGATGAATAATCCAATGTCACCAGAAACTTTAAAAGTTTTTTGTTTGGTTTTTTTTTAAGCAGTCTGAAGCAAGGCTTTGAGAAGCAGAAGTGACTGACAGAGACTGTGGCTTTGCAAAAAGCCATGTGAAGACAAAGCCCACTGGAAAGGACTGTCAGCTTCCATCACAGAGAGCTTTAAGAGTACAGCAAGTACTTGTTTTCTCCCTGCTCCATCTATAAGATCCAGGGTGATCACTCTGACTGAAGACCTCTTGGGGGAGAGAGATAACTCCATCCTGTTGCCTGGCATAGGCAAACAGAAATCCCAGTAAGGACTGCATAAGAAATTGCACTTCACTGTAAAAACATAAAATATCTTTCAGAGGCTCCACTTCTAGCTTCAACCCCTCTTGATTTTTTGCCCTCCACTGCTGCAGAACTGGACTGCTGCTTTAAGTAGAGGGTTTAGGGACCAAGAAACCATGACTCAAATTTGATTTCTTTTAGGTCAAGTCGCTCTGGCAGCTCAGACAAGGAACGACTCACTAAAGAAAGCTGCAGGAGATCTGCCTGAAATTCACTGTCATCTTGGTTGTCTGAATAGCTCCAGGGGCTGGGAAGATGCTGAGGCAGTACAGAAAGAGTTGCAGACCTTGGACTAACTCGGTGCAAGCCTCTATTATGAAGTGAGACAGGCAGCAGTGTCACATCCCTCACTGTGTCCCTGTCTGTCACACAGCCACTGTTATCGCAGCGCCTGCAATTTTCCTTTATCTCGGCAAATTACGTCCAGCTCACACTTCTCATTCCTGTGCCAACTTTGTCTCTGATGGTTTGGTGCTCTCATTAATTCCTTCTCTTCCCACATTGTTTGAGCCTAACAGAGGATTAAAGGGAGGTACGGTTCAAGGACAGATCCTGCCTGCCTTGGACTCCACCCTCCATCCATGGCCAAGCCTCCAGCAAGCAGTACTCAATAACCTCAACTTGCACATCAATGTGGGGCAAGTTGCTCCAGCTGAATCCAAACCCTTAAAAACCAGCTTTCAGACACATCAGCTCCTTCAGCCAGGAAACAGTGCTACAAGCACTGCACCTAGGCCTGCCTCCCAACGTGGAGATGATCTAACCATACCAATACTCACAGCCCTTTGCTTCACACATTCACCCAAAGTACATCACTGCTGTAACATCAGCTCATGGCAAGGAGGATTTGCCAAACAGTCCATGCTTCTGACAACCTTCAGCAGTTACTGAGAGAGAGAAGCTCCATCTCTGACTTCATACACCACTTTCAAAACTTCCCCTATTCTGTCAGAACTTCCATTTTTTTTTCTTGTACAAGGAAAGGGCTCTGCCCAGAAAAGCTTTAAAATCAAGCTTCCACACATTGAACAGCAGCTAAAAATGTAACAGGATTTCTTCCACAAATTCATCTATTCAGCCCATCCATTTCCTGATCCTACTTCCCAAGGACTGCAGTGGGGACAGGGCACAAAGACCCTTTAACAGCTGCTGCATGAAAAGCAACACACAGAGTGAGCTGTGGAGTCACAAGGTCTCTTCCTACCCCTGGAGGCCCAGATATTTTTGGGACACCCTGCCTTAGTCATTGGTAACAGAGGGAAACAGTCAAGTTATAATGTGGTCTTCTAACATGCTCTTATTTTCATATTTCAGTATTTCATGTCAAATTCTTTCACGTGAAAGTAGGTGGGTTTGCTTCACATGGCAATACCAGGGACACCACCATGCTGCAGGATCTCCTGTATTTCAGAATATGTTCCTAGTGCACTCAGAAATAGAAATTTCCAAAAAATAACCACATGTACACCATCCCAGTTTGAATACAAGCTGCATCAGGTAGCAGAAGGAACAGGGATGTCAGTGATTCACACATCTCCCTGCCATAAATGGAAAGACTAAAGGTCATTCTGGCAAATACAGAACCAATTTGGATCAAATTAGGCCACAAAAAATTGACATAGGGGGGCTCAAAAAGGTCTCCATTTGCCAAAGGCAGCATGCACCCTGTTGTGGAGAAGCAGTAAGTCTATCTCTGTACACACAAGGTCCAAGGTATTCCCCATGCAGCCAAGAGCTGTCCCTATCTACAAAGCCACCCACAGCTCCTGCTCAGCCATGTCTGCAACATGACACAGGAGGAGAAAGTCAGGACAGCCAGGGCTCACAAGAAACCTGTCAGAAAGACTTCCTTCTCCAAAATCTTTAAGGTGACAGTTTTAAGCATGGCCAGCATAGGAGGAAAAATCTCTATTTCATCCAGTTATTCCCATAAAATAGAGAAAGCAGTTATAAAATCTGTACAATGGAAATAAGTCCTCTCTGCACTCCCAGTCTCACTTGGTGATGCTTTCCAGGCTACCATGAAGAGATAGATTTCTCTGTGGCAGTTCTTTGTTGGCCTAAATGTGTGTGGATTTTGTCTCACTTTTGTTTTTGAAAGTATTCATGTTACTTTTTAGTATCAAAGTTTTATTAGAACTCTGCAAGGCAAGATATAATTCAACGTAGTAAATATAAAAAAATAATTTCTGTTGCAGACTTGCAAAAATTTCAAGTGTGTTTAATATGTTACCACACAAATTCTTCTCCTGCTTTAGCACAAGACATGAATGAAAAGACTGCAGTGGTCTGAATAAATACTTAAAGCACCTCTACATAAGCAGCTTTTAGGATCTATGAAGGCCAGAAATTCTGGTGCACCAAAACAGGGAACAATATTCAAACCCACCTTCTTGAAGTGAGTTATATTCATGTCATGTATCATCACAGTAGGACAGATGAAGAAGACAATTTAAACAATTACTTTGCTGCTGGAGAGGTGCTGCAAGAGCCTATATTGGGTGACCTAGTCTCAGCAATCTACACCAGATAAAGGCAGTGACATGAGAAAGATGTCACAAACAGTGCTGTACATGTGTGAAAGGTGCTCAGTGTCTTCAGACTACAAGCTAAGAAACTGTTACATTGTCACTTAATACATTTAATGCTGCAGACAGTGAATGATTATTCCCCCTGGAAACAAATCAAATTCAAATACTCCTGACAATTTGAGAATTGCAAGAAACCACCACTATTTGAGTGTACAACTCCATCACAGATCACTGACCAAAACCTGTCACTGCTGTTGAACCTTTAGGAGATCACCCAACCTCTATTTTCCACTCTTCATCATATTTTTCCTGCCTCTCATGTCCATGTAGCAAAGCAGAGAGAAAAACCTTTTTAAAAAACCCTTTTATAAAAGGCCAGTGTAATTCTACCAAATGGTTTGGTTTAGTCCAAAGGAAAACCAAAGTTACTTTGAGTAAGTAACTGCAGGACACCCAGTGACAAAGGTCAGAGGTAGCTCCTGGGTGCAAGGGAAATGTCAGGGGGACAAACACCTGGTTGCAGCAGCCACACCTTCAGGCATCACCCTGGAGCCCACCTGCACTCTTGCACTGCAGGGAGTTCCCAAGAGCTGTGACATTACCTGCAGCCACTGCAGGGGCCCCAGCACCCCTGGGATTTCAGCAGCAAGGATATTTACCATCAGAGGTTGAAATCCCAGGTTTTTAGACTTCAGAGCAAACACTGTCTTTATCCACTTTGAGGAAATCTGTTTCCACAGGAGTTATTGTTTCTGGCTGACTGCAGATTTGGGATTTACATCTGGTTTGTATTATCTCCCTACAACCACAGGGAATTTTCTTTTTTTTTTAAACAATGAATTTCTGGATGATGCAGTGGAAGAAACAGCCACCAGGAAAACATGCTGGTTTGGCTAACCACCACAATACACCCCAGTCTGACTGTATAGAGTGGGGACTCCGTGGTCCTTGGGCCCTTAACACTGCACAGCAAGGTGTCCATTTGGGGAACAAATCACCCAGTACAATCTAGAGCAGCCTCTTGTACAGAATAACATTTCTGTTCTTCTGGCTTCTGAATTGTTTACAAATTAAAGCTCTAGAATTTCTGTTAACTACCAGCTCTAAAGGTTATTTCTACCCATCCCATACTATAAGAGAGAAGAGACCAAAGTATACTTCTGAACAAAAAATTGCATTTCCCACAGCTAAACAATAGCCAGCTTTCAAATTACTGGTGTCCTGACTTAAAATCAAACTGCCTATTAGAGGTGGAAAGGCTCCACATCCTATTACCCATTCCTCAATCCTCCCCTACCAAAGTTCACTTCCAAAACACATTCCCCAAAGCAAGATCACAGCACTGTAGAGAGGAGGGCTTGAAGTTCTCCCTCAGTATTCCTACAGAAACATGAAAGTACAGTATTTCAGGGGCATACTGGAATCCAGTTTAACCACAATACCTGCCAGCATGGCTATCAATGCATTAATCAGCTACATGAAAATTAAGCTTGCATTCTGTAGGACAGTCAAGTTCTGCCAAAATATATCCATCAGCTCCTTGATCTTAAATCAAAAACTTGCTACTGGAGGTGAGCTCCTGCAAATTGCCACATGCAAGAATTGGTGATGTGTATGTGCAGAGAGACAGAAAAATAGATACTCATTTTTCAGAAGTTATTTACTCTTAGTATGGGTAAAAAGGCAAAGAATTAAGCTTTGCTTCCCTGTCAAAACCATCCTAAGGTTCAAAAAATAACCTAAAAAATAAAAACAAAACAAAAA
This sequence comes from Pseudopodoces humilis, assembly GCF_049639895.1. Classification (NCBI taxonomy): domain Eukaryota; kingdom Metazoa; phylum Chordata; class Aves; order Passeriformes; family Paridae; genus Pseudopodoces; species Pseudopodoces humilis. The sequence goes on from NC_142200.1 coordinate 147,637,963, forward strand.
ACTGAACCTATCTGGCATAAAAGCACAAAAAGAATATTGTTTCCAAGGTCTCTTCAAAGCCACATTTAAACAGCTGTCCCAGCACCCTGCTGCCCACATTCTGATTTCGTAAAGACATCAAAAACCCCCCGACATTGTGTATGGCAGCACAGGCTGATCTAACTCAGCATATAAAACATGTTGCTGCTTCTCTCACCCTGTAAGAAGTAGAGCAGCAAACAAACTAATAGTTGGATTGCTGCCATGCCAATAGTTCAAGTGCATGCAACTCTAAACCACTTCCCAGGCTTTTTTTGTTTTTACAAAAAAACAGGACAGTATCACATTTATTGTGCTGCAATAGGAGAATCTGGTTATATTTGAGCAGTGTATTATTTCACCTGGACTAACTAAAATATTCAGTTACACAACAGCTAATCGTGAACAGAAGATAAGCTCAGAGATAAAAATAGGGAGAAAGACAGAGAGACCTTGTAACAGTTAATCAGCATGATTCATTTGTCAGCCTGCCATACGCAGCACCACCTGAAAAAGAAAGCCTTGAAGTTCCCTCCAATAAATTTTCTTAAGCAATAAAACCTCTTGGGTTGGTTTTGCTTTAGTTTTATTTCTAAGTCATTCATCAAACTCCTGCTAATCCCGAAAAACACAGAGGAATCAGAGTCCAAATGGGGAAGAGGTACAACATACCCTGAGTGTCACCCAGCCCAGATTAGCCTGGCAGCGACCCCTCACAGCACGTCAGTCTTGTTCGACTTCCATAAAGAAAAGTGCCCAAGCAGATTCTTCCAGGACAGCTTCATCCCAGGGCTTCCGAGTCTGGCCCTCTGTCCTCAGCGCTCTGGCTGGTGCCCAGGTCCTTAACTCACTTAACATGAGCCGGATCACTGGGATTTCAAATCCTCCCTGGGATCACCGTGCTACGCAGGAAACCACAACAGGGACAGTAGCAGCTGGCATAGGAGAGGCAGCCAGGGACAGGAACAGGCACAGGGCAGCGAAGGCAGGGAGCCGCCAACGGCCAGATAAGGCAGGCACTCGTGATTTTGGAGGAATATGGGGACCATTTGTAGTCAATTGTTACTGTGGTATAGAGTGTTCATGACAATAAAATTGATTTTGTCTTCTCCTTTGTCTTTGCCATAAGGCCTCAGACACTTCCCATCAGCCCTTGCAAGATGAAAGCAAAAAAATAACCACATCACTTTGGGCGATGTGGGAGACTTCAGCATTTATTCCTGAACAATGGTGTCTATTCAAGTTTCAGACTCACTCTGGCTGTTAATTAGGAAAGTAAACAAGAAAAAAAATTATAATTTAAGTCTTCACTAGATATTTGGCTTTCTAATCTCCTCTAGAGAATACTGTCAAACTCCTCTCCTGTCCAAAGCAGGGATTTACACTTCCACACCAAGCCAGCTCCCCAAACCTTAATTGGAAGTGGCATTAAGTTCAAGGCAGGCATAGGCAGAGAAAGATTCAGCAGCAGCAAAATTTCATCAAGCCAGTTTTTCACGTGTTAACTTCATTTACCCATTTAAGATGATGCATAATTTAGAAGTATTGAGCAGCTTCACTGACAGAAATATGTTCTCTGATCTCACTGGTGATTTACAGCCCCACTTCTGGTCTACAGCGCCCACAAAATTACATTTGGGACCCAATATTCATCCTTCAGGCTGTGCCACCAGCCTGGCTGTCCAACTTCAGATGTGCTAATTACAGTCATTCACTCATACTGTGTCTCTAATTTTATCAAGTTGTTTTCTCCAAGGCATAACATGAGCAGAGTTTGGATATTTAGCACAACCAGCTGAACATTTTTTCTGCTGGATGGCTGCTTGCTTTGGGCTAGCTGTTCCAGGTCTTAACTAAGGCACTTCAATTTTGACCCTTCACAGCTGATCTTGCTCTGGCCCGAAGTTCACCCCAAGTACAGCTGCCCCACGCTACAGACACAGTATCTGCAGTTCAGCCATCAGCTTGATGTGCTTTCCTTTAGAGCCAGATACTTTAAGCTGACCCAGGGGACCAAAGTTCAGTTATTTTAAACACTTCCTCTCAGATCATCTCAGGCATGGCTGCAAGATTTCCACCTGCCTTTCCCATCAGGCATGACCAATATTATGACCCCTAGCATTAAGCAAAATGAGAAAACCATACAGATATTCCTACGGATGAGGAAAGGCCCCAGCTGCACTACAACTTTAAACCGTGTTTTCCTCAGCAGCACACACACATCTGGATAAAATGGAACACAGCATGATGAACTCCACTAAGGAAACATGTTTTATCCCTCAAAGGCATGTCAGCTTGCCTTCTGCCAACAGCCAAAACAGCTTTGCATCACAGGTAGGAAACCACACAACTTTCCGTCTCTATCCCACTTCTCCAAATTTTCCAGACCGCTGTGCCCAGCACAATGAGATAATCCAAACCCTTTTCTATGATAAAATATTACACAATTTTTGGAACAGTCCCAAAATATAGGGATGAAACACATGTAAAGGGGCTGATACACAACCACAACCTTAAGCTGCAGCAATGACACAGCTCTGATTTCTTTGCTGAAGTATGGGCAAAATGCTTCAATGAGCAGGATGAGAATGGTCAAAGCAGGTTTGATCCAGTTCACTTCCAAATGATTCAATATGAATCATATTTTCTTCAGACCAGCAGTTTGAATTTTGTGAACACGGTATTTTTGCTGAGTGCAGTAAAAAAAAAACCAAACTCACACCACACACATAAATATATTCTCTCTAATCTTTACCACATTTAGTAGTTTTGTTTTTCCACTCCAGCCAGCCAAATGGAGAACCACCTCTCTTCAGTACATAAAACATTATGCAGTATTCTTCTGAGAAACTGAGATTTAACAAGTTTCTGCTGCTTTAATATATATTTCAATTTCACTAGACCAGAAGATAACTAAATCGGCCAAACATACCATCTGCAGGTCACAGATGAACACAGTTCTGTCAATTACTTATGTCAAAGTGAAAAGTTACCATGTAACTGGCAAGTAAGTTGGTTTTTGACTTTACTCTAAATCCCCACAGCTGCCTCAAGTGTTATCTCAAAACACAAAGTTAAGCAATAAGCAACCAGCTATGAAATCAAAGCTGTCTCCAATGAAGACAATGATTCTTGTTAAATCAGAATTTTAGTTGAGACTGGAAACTGAAATTTGAGATTTCTCTTAGGGAGAAGAATTCCACCTGAATTATTTCCAACTGTTTCTTTCCTTTTAATCCAAAATAACCTACAAAAGCCAGTCAGTTTGATTGAAACTATGAATACTTCTTGTATTTTCTAATTAAAATAAGGTTTTGGCAAAAAAATTACCTCTTCATATGCAGCTATAAGAGGACAGAAACTTACTCCAGCACAGCAGCAGCAATGCTTATAATGGCATTGTACCAGAAGAGAACCAAGCTCACAAAATTCCCAAGAAAGAAGAGGCTGTTCCAGTAGCAGTCTGTGGCTGGGACTGTGTATATTACCCACAAGCAGTATATTCTATTTTCAGCACATATTTAGGATTGAAAATCCCAGTCTTTTTAACGCAGAACAGACCAACTCAGCATCTTCTCCTACTGAACTACACCACACCTTGACGCCAGAAGAGAGGAAAATGTGATTTAAAAACACAACCCAAACAAGACAGTAGCACAGAAACCCATGAATTTCAGTGATCTGTCAAATCACAGGCTGTTAGTTAGCTGGGCTTTGCCTACAGAAGTTTTTTACATTATTTTTATTTCTTCTTTTTTTTTTTTTTAATGAAATTACTCAAATTCAATTTTAATTATGTTGATCTTGCAGTTAACCTCAAAAAAAAAAAAAAAATCAGAGCTAGAAGGACTTTTTATTCAATTGCTCAACTCTGCCTTTGCAGTGCTCTTGGTAATTTGTAGCTCTGCAAGAAACAAAACCAGTGGAAGTTTTCCAGCTTTCCATCAAGTACACTCTGCAGCTGAATGTTGACATTTGGAAAAAGATTCCCTACATTAGAACTTTCAACACCCAAAAATTCACCCATATTCGGCCTAGTCATTGAATATAGACATAGTATCCAGAATATAGATATTTGAATTCTGCATTTTAATTAAGCTCCCACCTTTACTTTCCTCTCTTTTTTGCCCTTAGCAAGTTACAGGATAAGACTCTGTGCTCAGCTGCTCTGATTCAATAACATTTTATCACAAAGTGAGAAAAACACAAAATACCTGTGGATTTGCCCATTTTTATGCAGGTAGTCCAGTCCCTCCAGCACCTCTTTAAGGATTGTGGCTATACAGGCTTCATCCAGGACACCAGTCTTGTGTTCTCCTTTGGCCACGATGTGCTTGATAATATCCAAAACAGAGCCTAGAGAAAAGTTAAACATCTTAGTTTAAACTAGAAGAACTGATTCACAGTTAAGTGTAATTTATCATAGTTTAATATACAAGAAATTCACTGGTGATGGTCATGATCAGACTCAGAGGTTGAAGCTTCTGCTGCAGGAAGGCAGAGGCAACAATCCATCCCTGGGGGCAGAGCCTCAATTTGGGCTGTAAAACCCCTGTGAACACAAGCAACTGAGAAGCTATTTGAACAAGCCAAAATGTAAAATGTACACACACAGGACTCTTGAAAGGTTTTTAAGTAGTATTGATGCTACAGCTGGCTTAGTGCTGAGTACTGGAGATGCTGAAGGGGGAAATGGAAAAAGCAGGGGGCTGCCAGGACTCACAAGCTGAAGGCAACAAGTTTGATAAAATTAGGCACTCTTTTTCAGCTCCTACTAAGTCTGTGCAGAGGAATAGCAGGAAAAATTTCATCTGCTAAGAGCTGGTACAACCCTAACAGGGAAAAAAGTGGAAATCATTAAATAGAGAACAAATGAGGCTGAATTCTGACAATAAGTCCCTTCTTCACTGTGTACAAAACTGGCATAGCTTAAATCCTTCCCTAGAAGCATGTTTAGTCTCTCTCCCAAGCATGGTGTGAATTACATCATCTTCCACAACAAACCAGGCTTTAGACAGCAAACCACTTCTTCAAACTGCACCCAGGAATAAACGGAACCAGTGACTCGCACCAGGCCTCTTGTGCAAGGCCCTGCTTTTCATAGATACTCAGTTTGTCCTTTGTATTTACATCTGCACTGAAGATACTTCTCAGAACTTTTTATTGCTTTTTATTTTTATAGCATGGGATGGTCAAGTCTCTTTTCCAAAGCCTGTGCCATTTAGTCTCTTCAAACTTGTGTTTCTATGGTTTAATGATTGGATAGGGACTGCTAGGGTTTTTACAGCTACGAGCACAACACAATGTCAGCCGTACTGGGAAGTTTTAAAGAATGAGAAAAGCAGACACAACTGGAGAGCACAAATTGCAGCTTTGCTTGTCTTTGAACAGGAAATGTACAGGGAAAGAACATCGCAGAACTAGCTCAGCTAGTTTAGAAAAGCTGAGTTCAGTTTTAGAAAAGTTTAGAGAAGTTCATTCTTCCTAACTCACAATCAATAAAGTAAGAGAAAATTATTTTTGGACCTGAAGAACAGAAACTCTTATGAATTTGGTTCATGGGAGAATTAGAAGTTTCACCTTGTAAATTCCTGAAGCAAGTGAAAAATACAGTGGGGATGTTTTTAGTTTGATTTTATTCACACCCTTCAGGTTCAGGTACACAAAAAAACCCTTCCTCTTTATTTTATTAACTATCCCTATTGAATTTCTACACCAAAACAATTGTGCAGATCAGCTTTCACTTAGGAGAGTATTTTCCTTTTGGACTCTCCTACAAAAGCAGAGGCTGCAAGGTCTGAATACAAGCACCATGTGGAAAGGATCATTTTGCACAATTCAAACTGCACAGGAAAAAATTACATGGGTGCACAGTGTCCCTTAGATTGGGAGAAGCTGTATATGCTGAGCTCATCTAAAAGTTTGATGTAGCCAGCAGAGCCACTCTTTCTCACTTTCCATCTCCTCTGGCCCACTGGCACCACCTTCACCTGGGCACCAAGACATCCAGTAAACCCAGAGGAAATAAATTGAGGGATAAATTTGTTGCCCTGAATGGCACCTTCAGCTTCCTCTTACCAAAAAAATATTTGCTTAGTTCAAAATATTTGTAGAGGAGACAATCTTAACACAGAAGACTAACAAATATAGAAAAAAAACCCAGATGAAAATGAAAAAAAACCACAAACCCATTAATGAAGTTAGATAACATCACCCCAATATTTTAAGCAAGAATACTCAGTGTTCAGCCCTCCTTTACCCTACCCAAGCAGAGAAACACACTCATGTTTGGTGGATTTTGACATGGGTCTCAGCCACAGTTTTCACCCGGACGTAAGCCAGGTTGTTTTGTCATGTTGGACTCCCTGCATCAGAGCAAGAGAATCTTTACTGAAGAAAGCTAAGATTTCAGATGTTGGAGATTCACTGAAATCTCACCTTTATGTTCTGAGAAAAGGATCTTCTGTTGTGTGTTATGAGGACTCACCTGGCCTTCAGCCTACCATATTTTCACATTTATAGAGTACGTGCTGACTAACTTTGAGGATTCTTGCTCTGGACAAGAATTTGGACAATCAAAACAAAAAAACAAACTACCAAAAAAGCCCCTCCACATCCACTGTCCAGGTTTTTCCTCTGAAATGTGCCTTAATCCGGAGAACAAACTGTCACTTGTTTTAGAAGTCCAGTGAAAATATGTAGTTCTTCACGTACTCGTTTTGTCCTCTTTCCACCCACGACTCCGTTAGCAGACTTTGTTCACAAACATTTCCCTTCTCCTGCAAAGGGCTCAGGGAACATGAGGAGGCAGATCATATGGTGCTCAAATTCATTTGGTCAAAAAATCCTCTATTTAGCCAAGTTAGAGGTTGTATTTAACCCTGAAAGGGGGGTGGAAGGTAGACAGACAAGAGGGCATGCATGGAGCCAGCCCGGTTGTGAAAAGACTGATTCACACCCAAGCTATATCTGCTCCCAGTCCTGCCTGACACTTTTTAAGCACATTTATTTTAAAACTACTTTCACATTGAGATGTTCATAGAAGTGGGGGAATTTGTCAGTCCTCCACAGAAAGGAGAACAGCAAAAAGGGATCAGCAAAATGCCCACTGCAGGAAACAGAGGAAAAGCTACCCAAGAGCCACCTTTCTGCTGGAGAAAGTATTCTTAGCATCATCCCTCTCTGTCTACTCAGGGCTTGACCACTCGCACAGCACCACAAAGCTGTGATTTTTCCAACTCACAAATCAGTAAGTTTGGGGAGTTGGTTCTGACTCACAACTCAACTACAACTTCATTAAGCACAGCACCAGGGAATACAAACAACAAAGCCAAGGTGCATTTCCCAGCACTGCTCCATGCAGCGTTCCAGCATTCTGGCTCAGGAAGCCTGGCATGGAGCTACAGAATAACCAAATCCCCAAACAGAAACCCACAGCCAAGGCAGGAGCTACTTTGAAAGAAGAAGTCATGGGAATATCACTGTCAAGGAAAACACCTCCTGTGAGAAGGCCAGGACTGGATTACAGCATTAGGCTGATAAATTCAATGCAAAGTTGATCCCAGGGGTCTCAGTTACGTATGTGACACACGCACTAGGGTAAGACCTCCACTGTCTCAGGATACAAATTCCCACACCAACTCCAGGATACTGGACCAAGAGATCAGGGCATCAGAACCTAAAGGGGAAAATTACTGTTTTGCACAGTGGCCTGTTCTCAATCCAGCAATACAATAACTGCTAAAATTAACTGGAAACTAATTCAGCTGCACTGGAACCGGGGCCTAAACCACACCAGAAGATGTGCTTAACAAACTGACCACACTGCTGGGAGACACCAGCATGACTGCAGAGACTGCCAGCTTCTAAGCCAGCTTCAGACCAGTTCAGGAGTAACTGGGGAAGAAAGAGCACATCCAAACACAGCTGGATCTCTGCTTAAATGCAGTTTCACTATGGATTTGTGCTCCATGTGCAAATTGCTCAATCTCACTGTAAGACACAACCTAGTGACCAGAGGATGAAGTTCACACTGGAAATAAGGTATCCTGCTCTGTATTAACAGATACAAGATTTTCAAGAAGAAAACAAATCCACGACAAAATATCTTTGACTCCTTCCTACAATAAAACCTCTATTTTAGATAATGCTATGAAGGACTCTGGTGTGTATTATACGTGGCATTAGGCTTAATTACAACAATTCCCTCCTGATTTTTCTTAATAAAAATTCACAAGTAGCAAGTACGGACTCACACTACAGGAAGGTGAACCCTAAGTCAGAGAAAGAAAAAAAAAGAAATTAAGTTTGGCTGAGGCTGACTGGAAAGCTCTTCCAAGCCCAGAAGGGCCACATACCAAGAAAAGACAAAACAAGATGCAGAATAGGGTCAGAACTGGAGTCTAACCATAAATATAAATAATGCTGTCATTAACAAGGATGTTTAAAGAAATCTGGTGATGAGCAACTGATCTCAAAGCCCAACAGAAGACAAACGAAAGGAGACATTTAGTGATTGATATGGAAAAAATGCTGCTAAAACAAATTCCTGCCCATCAAATATACACTGTGCAGCACATCAACAGGAAGCCTACGAGATACTGTGCAATCTGATAAAGCATTTTTCATGACTTGTCATTCATCATCCAAGTGTCTCAGTCTACTCTGATACCAATGGTCATGGAAATGCACCTACATAGTGAAGTAGTGAACTTCTCAGTGCAAAGTGCACAGAAGTTGAGGGGGAAGTGGTTTTCTGCTCAAACACACAAGCTTCCAAGTCTGCTCCAAAAGCTGCTAATGCAGTAGCTCCTAAGGACAGCACAAGTCAGAAGGAACCTGTACACAGACTTAGCTTCAGCTGAAAGAGCCCAACCTGTAACTACTTGTAAGAGAAAGATGTTCAGGTTTTGGATATTGACACCAGGCAGACAACTTGCAGTGAACAGTTTTGGATCCCAGCAAAAGCAGTCCTGACTTGCACCCCACACATAATCAGTAAAACGGACTCTTTCAACACCATTCTGTGCTACTCCAAAGATACCTACAGCAACAAAAAAAGATTAAAGTTCCACGGTTCACCACCTCACCATTGTGCCCCTGCACCCACTTACCAAGCCATACTATAAAAAGGGATCACTGCAGTAACTGGAAATCCAGTTTTCCAGGCAGGGTGGAGACCAAAGAGCCCGGAACTCCTTAAACCAGCTTTGCTGCTGAAGAAAACTTCTGTGTAATCACACCCTCGGGGCAAGAAGTCCTAATTGTTCCACTGATTCACTTTCAACAGCAAACTACCATAAACAGTGAGGCTTCCTGTTCCAAATCCAGAGCATGATTCCTTGACCTCACCTACACCAGCAAGCCTGTGAAATGGCATTTAGGAAGCCTGTTTCTGACGTTTCTCCTCTGCAGAGGAAGAAAACATCCACAGTCATCAGTGACACTGCTTAGTGCTTCAGCACATTGGGGCTGAAGCAGAGAAGGGCATGAGCAGAAAGGCAAGCTTCTTTGGAACAAGATTACAGATAAATGCAGGAGTATTCCAGCTGGAATTTTACATGCCCCCAGAGGAAGAAAAAATGTACAGCAGAGCTGGTTGCTATGGGAACCATATCTTGCATGTTATATTATAACTTAAGTGACAGAACCAAGATAAACTTTAAGTTAAATGCAAAGAAAATTCCTCATTTAACTTTGTCTGGAAAGCAGAATGGGAAATTTTAATTCTCTGATTCCAACCTATAAAAAAAAGAAAGGAAAAAAAGCAGGTAACAGTACCTGCATTGATTGGACATTTAGAGGCCTGGCAAAAATAGGCTTGAAAACACTGCTGGGAATCATCACACAACTTTGTGAGAACCAAAATCTGCCCCAAACCTCACAAACACTGATGCTGAACAGGCTGAACTGAACCTTTGAGAAGGGGGAGTTGGCAGATTCTCTGCTGCTTCTTTCAAGACATCTCAGCATTAGCCAGTGGTTCCAGTGAGCCTGGCTGTCATTGGAGCCAAGAATTAACTCTGCACCTTGTCAGTCTCTGGCAAACAGATGAAGAAAATGCTTCAAGAAGGAAGAACTCCTGGGATTCAGGACTTCTAGGACTGAGAAATACATATACAGCTAGAAAGTAGCAAAGTAAAGGAAACAAGTTATACAAAACAAAGGAAGAGACATTAACCCTGGTTAAACCTCCAAAGAGGGAAAGCTAAGTAAGGAAACATCCACTTCTTGCCTCCTTCCCCCAGGGCATGTGCATGGACGCAGAAGAAATATAGAAAGATTAAGGCAGAAAACAAGATAATACAATAAAGGGAGCAAAACAGCCTATTGCTGTTGTGATCAAGGCATTTATAGAAGAAAATCTGAAGATAAACTAATTTTTCATGCTTTTCTTATTACAGTTAGGAATGGCAATGTATCTACACACTTTACATTCTGCAATCATACAATCCCTGCCATCCCCTGCTTCTGACTTATCCCATCCTTAATTGTTAGAAATTAAATTGTGTTTCTACAAATAAAATCAAAACCCCTCCAGATGAATTAAAAATAGCATATCTCTCTCCTAAGAAAATAATTCAACATAAACATGAAGATTTCTAAGGACCTGTGGTTTATGCTTTGATCATAACTCTCTGTTGGAATTAGGAAGGGGCAGATCAGAGATTAAGACAGCAGAAGCAGAACAAGATGTCCCAACTCCCTGGTAGAGAACCAAGACTTGCCTACCTCTTTTGGTCTGGCATTCTGAACCTCAGATCAAAGGTTGAAGTAAGAAGTTGATTAGCTAATCTTAAAAACTTTCAGAAAATAAAAGGTTTAACTACTTCAATACAGCAATCTCCTTAGCAGCTTTCATCAGGAGCCTTGAAAAGGGCAGAATACCCAAGAGCCCTATCTGGAAATGTTTCAGTATTTAAAGGATTTGCACAGTTTAAAAATATTTTGGAGGTTTCATCTGCTGCAGGCTAGGACAGGAAAGACTGTTCTGTGATGCAGCAAGTCACCAGAGCCAGCTGTTTCATAGGAGCAACTCTTTTATAGAGTTATCTACAGCCATGGGTCACCTGTGAAACGAGAGCTCTTGTTAAAAGCAAAAGAGAATTTAGAAGAGCAAGCAGGTCACAACCAGCAAAAGAACAAGAACAAAAGCACAGCTGCTTCTCTTCCTACCAAAAAGCCACAGGAGTGTGAGAGCAGGACTGGGCTTCAGCAGGCTTTAAAAAGGCACGAGTAAAATTCATGACAAGAGAATGCCAGGGAGGCAAAGAGCAGGTCAGCAGTTGTCTAGAAATAGCCATTGGATTTTAGTTTGGAGTAACACTGGACTCAAAGGCTGGGGTGTTGAGTTCACACTGCTAAGCTTAGAACCCTAGACATCTTCCATCATTAGAGAAAAGGGTTTGCAATTTCTGCTGAAGGGAACAGAAACAGCAGACACTTCACAAACCTGACACAGACACACATCACCAGACCTGAAAGAGGCTGTCAGTAACTGGACACACCAGCACCCCTTGTCTGCATCTCATCACAGCCACATTTCTGCCATCAGCAACTCCACACCTGCTTTGGGCTCTGAGCAGCGGCTCCCACCAGCCTGCCTGGGCTCTGATGCACATCAGCTCCCCAACGTTAGCTCCTGACTGCTGACAACTTTCAAATATAGAAATCTCCCCTCAACAGAGTACTTTTGGAGACAAATAGTTCTGTTTCAGTGACAATGTCAGTCAGGTAATTAAGGCACCTTTGAATGCACCCTCTGTTTGTCAGGGGAGCAAGGCACTGTTAGACAACAGCAATTTGTGGATTTAAAGCATTTTCCCTTAGAGACATTTCTAAAACACTTGCATGTATGACCACGTTAGGATTTTAACAGAAGACTGCAGCTGGAAAATAACTTAAATTGCACTTTACAACAACAAAAAAGGCTTGCATTACAGATTGGGCTGTTTATCAAATTAATAAGGTCAGCCTTTGTAGGGTGAAATTAAAACTAGCTTCAGCCTGAAACCACACACCAGCATACACTGACAGAAAAGAGGCAATAAAATGCTGAACTTTACCCAGAATAAATTCTCAAGTACAAAAGCTGTGATCAAGACACAGAATGGATATCAGTATGTATTTCATACATACATATTGGGATGTACAAATCTTTTTGAACAGCTAAACAAAATTAAAGTGCTAGGCTGTACTCTGTTTTGCTGAAGGACTTTTTGTTTGCTTGTTTATTTTTGGTTTTGTTTTGGAAGGTTTTTTCTTTGCTTTTGTTTTCTGGTTTAAAAACCAGCTCAAAGTTTTTTCCTGTTGAGAAACCCAGATCATTATTTTTCCCACTGGCTGACAGATGACCGCAAAACAAGCCACTTTATTACTGATAAGAACTAAGCTCAGAGGAATGAGAGGCAGTTTTAGAAGTGTCTCTTGTTACATAAATCACTCAGCCTAAGAACAACTGAAAATAGTCTCATTAAAAGTGAATGAAAAAGCTCTTCAGTCAGAAAGCTCCAATCACAAGTTTCTTCCTCCATCCTTAAGATTGTGCTGTAGAATTTGCCTATGAGATCTAATAAGACATTCCTGAAGTGCAGATCTAAAAAAATACGAAAGAAAAAATATATAAAGGAAAGCAGCTGAAAAATACCTCATAAGATATCCTCCTGCTTAGAAGTGACAGGTCATTCTCAAGGGCTTTCTATTTCCTTTAGCAATTCCTCCAGCCTTCAAATGATTCCTTTTAAGTGAGAAAATTTAACACTGACTCACAGAAATGTTGAGGATAGGGAAGAATTACACTCTTACTGGTCTGTCTTCTACTGTATGACCCTACTTTTCAACATATGCAACAGAATAAGAAGCAGGAACATTTCCTAGCACTGCCTTACTGCAAGTCCCCCACTAAATGCCAGAGCTGCACAAGGGTCAATTATCAGGCTGAAGAATATAAAAGCCCATTCAAAGGGAATATTAAATGAGAAGCAGGTCATCATTCACACCAGCAAGAGGCTGGTTCTGAAGCAATAATTATTTTTCCAGAAATTTTCCAGTGTAGCCTTTACATCTGTGGTGCCTTGATAATGATGGTCTGACTTTTCGCCAGCTTTACACAAAAAAACCCACCTCCACACAGAATTGAGAACAGAGACAACACTTGGAGGTTCAAGGATGAGTCTCCTCATGACTCGATTCTGACAGAAAACTGCTGTGAACTGACAGAGGCAGCTGTGCATTTTCTTCAGAGGTTGTGTACTCTCCTGGAAAAGGCCAAACCCATTGCTGCTGCCTCTCCAGCACCCCTGAAATGCCATTTCCTCGTGTTGTGGAAACTTTCCCATAGATACACTTTTTATATACACAGCAACATGCTTGCTATAAGCTGGCAGGGGATTCTTTTCAACACATCTTTAATGACCTGTTACATGTTTCTCTAAGAAAACAGAGGGTATTGCTTAATGACACATGAGCACATGGAACATTGAAAACCCTTTAAGACAGATTTCAGGTTGGCATGGAATTTGATTTCCCCCAACAGAACTGCTAAAATTCTCTAAGGAACACTTTCAAAGAGACATGTTTTATAGTCATTGTTGAGCTCTTGTGCAAAATGCAAACAGGTTTAGCCAGATTTTTCCACATCATCTCCTGGCATTTTATAGTCCACAAAATTAAGCCAAGAACAGAGAAGCCAGGTTGAGGTTTTTTTAAAAGCAAGAAAATAGGGATTTTTTTTTATTATTTTTTTCTTCAGTTTTCAACTCTTTTTCACTGCAGTGCCAGGAAAATGAAGTCTTCCTAAAGACAGGCCCAGGATTTAGCAACAGCCCTTTGTGTTATCATCCAGAACTCGACTCCATTTCTTGTTTCAACTGTAATTTAAACAGAGATCCTGGAAAATATTATGACTTCAAATAAAACATTACTGATACAAAATTTTCAAACTCACTCTCTCAAAAAAAGCTGTTTCTCCGGTGTCTGAGAAAAAAAATCCAGAAAAGGGAAGTTTCCTTGGCTCTGTGTTAACCAGGCAGTGATTTTCAAAAGCCAGTTAGGTGTTAGTGAAGATGGACATAACACAAGAAGCTCTTTCTGAGCTCAATGGGTTGAAATCAAATATTACTATTCTTACAAGAATGGCTGGCAAGATGCCTGGTGGGAAGGGACCTGGGGGTGCTGGTGACGGTGTCTAAACATGAGCCAGAGTGTGGCCAGAGGGCCTGGCCTGGGTCAGCAATGGTGTGGCAGCAGGACCAGGGCAGGGATTGTCCCCTGTACTCACAGCACTCAAATCCTGGAGTCACTTTTGGGTGCTTGGTGACAAGAAAGACATTGAGGGGCTGGAGAGAGTCCAGGGAAGGGAACAGAGCTGAGGAAGGGTCTGGAGCAGCAGGAGCAGCTGAGGGAGCTGAGGGGAAAGGGGCTCAGCCTGGCAGAAAGGAGGCTCAGGGGGGACCTTCTGGCTCTGCACAACTCCCTGCCAGGAGGGGACAGCCAGATGGGGGTTGAGCTCTGCTCCCAGGGAACAAGCAGTAGGTCAAGAGGAAGCTGCCTCAAGTTGCACCGAGGAAGGTTTGGATTGGATAGTAGGAAACATTTCTTCACCTAGAAGACCATAAAACTTGAGAATATTTACTTTAGGGTAGTGGCAGATATGGAAACCTTTCTTCATAGCAAGGGTTGTTCAGCATTGGAACAGGCTGTCTGAGGAGGTGGTGGAGTCACCATCCCTGCAGGTGTTTAAAAGACGTGTGGATGTGACACTTGGGGACAGGGTTTTACCAGCTTAGCAGTGCTGGAGTCATGGTTGGACCTTCTGACCCTAGAGGCCTTCTCCAACCTAAACAATGCTACAATTCTACAAAATGTTTTAATTCACGGGTGGGAACCTTAAGAGGTAAAGAAGGGAGAGAAGGAGAGAGGACAGGTTTTTAAGTTGTCTTTAGGGTAAAGAAATTGGGCCACTCACCTCCACTAAGTAACTTCATCACCAGCCAAAGCTCATCTTTCACCACAAACGATGTGTAGTAAGATACAATGTTGGGGTGGTGGCACTGACTCATGGCTTGAATTTCTTTCTGTAGAGAAAAATAAAACATTAGCAGTTGGACACAGCAATAATTGCTCCTTGGGCACAGAAGTTATCTTTCTCAAGACACAAAGAAGGTGCAAAGAAAAAGGATACCTAGAAGGTAAATGTAGAAAATCCAGAAATACGCTAAACACTCAGGCTGCATCATACTAGAGCTGAGTATTCCCAAAAATTCAACCTGGTTTGTGACCTAGGAAGTTCATGCTGACTTCTTCTCTCAGTAAAACACTATGCAACAGATGCTTAATCTGTTGAAGACTATCACTTGGATGAGAAAGGGAAATATTGGCCTCTGGGGATAAAAGGCCTCTCATTCCTAATGTTTCTTCCCAACAAGAAAGCAGATGGGTAAGCTCAATTAGGTTGAAGGCACAAAGGACAGCCATATCCTTTGTCACACTGGACAAGGAGAGAGATCACTTTGACATTACAAAGTCAGTAGCTATTAGCAGTCGAGGACAATATGATATGGACAATAATATGTTGAGATATTAAATTGTTTTTCAGTTTTGACTGTGCTTAGTCTTAGTTTTGGTTATGGGTTGAGGTTTTCCAGGTTATGGAGAGAATAACACCACAGAAAACACTGACCAATTTCATTATGCAAGCACAAATCACCAGTTTGGACAAAAAGACTCAGTTTCTTGGCTGTCCATAGACAAATGCCATCCACTGAGCCAAGCCTGGCACCCTGCACTGCATCCAGCTGAGCCTTTGTGCTTCAGCCAAGTCCCCAACCTGACAAATTGTACCCACCCCAGACACTCATCCCCTCATACCCTGAACTTCTGCTCTCAATTACAGCATTCCTGCACGGGACACAATCAAGGAGGACAGCAAGGGCCCTCCACCCCCTGATCCTTCCCTCCTTCTAAGCACAAAACTTCCCTGGTACTGAAGTACTTAAGGGAGAGCTCTGAGAAGAATTCACTTGTGCCCAGGACACCCCACAAATGCAGCACATTTTCCTTCTGCTCCTGTACAGAGCTCTGCTTGTGACCGAGTTCAGAGTAAAGCCACTGCTTCTCCTTGGCAAAGCCTGAGCTGGCAATCACAGCTCCAAAGGAATAGGCTCATGTTGATTTATCCACTTAGCACTGCTTTTCAGGGAGTAGGTGCATTTGAGGAATCCAAAGCAATTGGTTCCTCTTTCTGTTTCCCCAGGAGAGGCACCAGCTTTCCAGGAAACTTAACAAGCAGATTAAAGGAGAATCCTTCTAAACAGGAAAGGATACTTGAAGAGTGGGGAATAAGCTATTCATCTCCATGTAGCATACTCTGACTAAAAAAAACTCTGTGAAAACAAATATAGCCTAAAACAATATATTTTTCTTACTCTGACAGCTCCAGCTCCCTTCCTTGCAAACTTTCACTTGTGTCAAGTCACTTTTCACAAAGGAAATAAATCAGCAACTGTGGAGTTTTTCTGTGGTTCTTGGTAGTTCTCTCTGACAATTAAAATATACTACAGAAGATCAAGTGGTACCAGAAGAAAACAAGGTGGAAAGCAACAAGCAGGACTGGTAATCCATCTCATGAACCAGACCTGCCCCAAATCCACCACTCTCAAAAAGTATTTAGAGGAGTTGGCCTTATATTTTCTCAGCTAGACTGGCCAAAGTATTTTGAAGCAGTTCCCTGGGAGATCGAGAGAGTAATATGAGAAATGTATACAAACACTGCATATTCAATATATATTTGTGTATGCTACTGGACTACAGAAGGCAATAAGACAAAGTCTGGACCAAGTTTATTTAAGATCCTAGACCTAGATCAGATTTTTGCCATTTGAGCAGCCCTGTACTACAGAATTTTTCAGGCATTTGGTGACAGTTACCATTTTATTATTATTTTCAAAGACCTTCCTCTCTCATTCACTACCACAATCTGCTCTCTGGGCTGGGAAACACAGCAAAAAAAATTCAAATCTGTCATGTGCACCAAAGCATAAAGAAGAAAAATAAATAATCACAAACCTGATCTGTGCAATTAAACACCTCTGTTAGCCAGTGGACATATAATAGAGGCAGATTAATCCATTTCTCACACAGTGTAGCACAGCTCTGAATAATTAATTGCATCACAGCCCACGATTTTCAGTGTTTTTACATTATTACCAATCAGAAGGAGCAGCAGCCAGGCAGACTTTCCCTCCCACCCACAAACCCCCATTTCATTTTCAGCAGTTTTCTAGGCAAATCTCACACTGGCTACATCAAAGCTTGGTTCCTGTTCTCTCCCAAAGAGGGTACCAACATCCTGAAAGCTCAACCCATACAATTGTTTTAAGTGATAGTGGCAAATCACAGGGGCTTTGTGGTTAAAATGCTTCCTGGCATAACTGAAACCAAGCCAATTCTGTCATACATTCACAGTCTGCTCCAGCAGTATAAGTGCAGGGGCTGAAGGGAGGTAGCTAAAGCAGGAATCCCACTCAAGGATCACTGGGCAACTCTGCTCAAAAGCGTATTTACAGTAGGAAGGGATAAAATGTAGCAACAGCCACTTTGTGTGTAGTAAGCTCAGCTTTACTACTCCCAAAGCTTTGGGGAGAGTTTGCGGCTCTTCAAACACAACAAAGTCACAGCAGGTAAAGGTTTCCTCTTCCTACCTCCCTAATAAGACTGCTATTCCCAGATAACAGAGTTACAACTGTGCTTCCCATATATTCCCCAGCATCAAAACTATACTGGAAGACTGCTAATAAAAATCTCATCATTTCCACACCTCTGTAAGAACTTATTTTGGCTGCTTCATACAAGTTTTAAGGTGGAAAAGTTGCTTTATTCCCTCTCTGCCAACATCCATTTGATACAGACCCCCACGCCATCCACAGATGCAGTGAGTGATAAGCAGCTCTTCCACCCAACACCCCTGACACTCCATGGCTTCAGTGATGAGAGACAGCCTTCCTGCCAATTCCCATAAATTGCTCTGCTTTCTGCTCAGCTACGGAGAATGAATTCCCGATAAAAACATGTCTAGACACAGGCAATGGCTTGGAAATGGTTACACGGTCACCCTGGGCAAGATATTAAAAATACCTGTATTGTCAAATACCAAAAGCAAATAGACTGGGATTAGCTCTAAATGCCTCCATAGCTTCCATTAAGAGTTCTGACAAATGTTCCTAGTACTTCTACAGGCAATAAAAGAAAGATTTCAAGACTTGCAAAACAGTAATAAAACTGCAGTGACATACAATCTAGAATCATAAGCAACCTATTGGTCTCCTGTAAGTCAGACATACTTCTGGAGATCAGCTATTTTAGATGAGGGCTTATTTGCCCAGTGACACACAACTGAAGTTTGAATTAATAGGAACAGGTAAGGCTGTGTTTTAGCTACCAGCTCAAGTTTCTTAATAGTATTTTCTTTTCACATCACCACCCTTTACCCTGTGTTTATCTGCCCCTGAGGCTTGCTTCAGAGGCACTTGCTCTCAAATACCAGGAAAAAAATTGTGCTTTATTTAGTTTTATTTCCTACATGTTGACATGGACTCGGGAGATATAGCACAGCAGCAGAGTGCTTTCAAGTGTCTACCTGCAGCTTCAGGGGTCCAGAGAGCTACCAACATAGCTACCCTGTTTGAAGGGAATCACAACCATAAGAGAAGTGGGGAGGGAAAGCATGGCTGAGGTAGAAATCAAAGCAGGTCAGATGTGATCACCCCTTGAAAACATCAGTGCTTCAACTATGGCTGGCAAAGATCTTATACCATGAGATTTCAGCTGAGAGATAAGGCATTAAAGCTGCTCTTCATCCTTTTAAAGCAGGATTTAGAGCTCCAGTCCTACAAGCAGCCATAACCATTCACATTCTGCTCCAAGAGAAATTTTTAACGTTAAAATGTTGTAAAATTCAGAATAATAATTCATTTGCCTTTTGAGGCAGCAAAATAACTAAAAATAAAAAATAAAACCAAATATGTTCTACCAAAATTAATGAGACACTTTTTTAAAAGGTGAGGGAAAAAGACAAAATCAGATATTCTGATTCAACTCCTACTCCTTGGATTATCTAGTTCAACTCCTTGCCTCAAGTGGCTACAGGAGCTAAACTGGTATGAGTAAGGAGGGGTTAGATTAGCCCTAGAACAACAATTCTGAAAGGTAGAAACACACTTCATCCATTAAGTAATCTTCAGTGATGGGAACAAAGCAGTTCCATGCAAATCATTCAGCAGTTGCCCATTTTAATGACTACCCTTCAGCCTCATTCAGTGGTCATTCCCTCTTTCAAACTCTTCAGCATTAGTGAAAATGTACTGAAGGAAGCAGGTGTTTCTGAACTGTTGTGGTGTAGCAATTCCTGTATGGTGATTTTTATTGGTTTCAGCCAAAAAGCAAATGGGTGAGTGACTGCCTCCTCTCATAGATACAAGCAAGCCAGCTTTATCCACATCCCCAACTAACCTATCAATGACCCTCACAGTTGTTCATATCAATACCAGTTCTTACAGCTCAGCAATGCTTTCAATGTGATCAGTGGCCACAGACAGCTGCAAATTCTCTAAAGCTCTTTACATGCACCATCTTGTGCTCATTCAGTCCAAGTGAAGGATGACATTCGATGTTCAGGACTTCACCCACCATTAATTCTGATGTTCACAGTGACCTTTACACACAAAAAAAACCCAAAACAAAACCTAAACCAGTCCAGTAATTTAGACTTCTGTTGTTGCTGCTTTGATAAACAATACAACCAAGCTGTACCCAGCATAGGTTTAAATCTTAAATTGCAATCCCAACATGCAAGGAACATGTAACACAGCAGTTCAAATAACCATACAGAAACCATATATAATTTATCAGACTCCCTGGCACTGACACTTGGGGACTTCTTTTCCCTGGAGCAACTATGAAGGTCCTCAGGGCTGGAAATGGAATTATAACAGCAATTCTCATCAGATGACAGGCATGGATGAAACATCTGTACTACTTCCACAGCAATCTGCTGCTTTGTTCCCAACAACCTTCTAGTCTGGTTAATCCACTTGTAGGAAATGCTCCGTCAGATCAAAGGCAGTTCAATATCCTGTCCAAGTCTTCAAAAGAAGGTGTAAAAACCCTATAACAAGCAGTTACACAATTATCTGCCCATAGGGTAGATTTCTGACTAAGCCTGGGCAGTTAACAGTTGGCTTATGCTTTAAACCAGGGGAGTTCATAATCCTTTTTTTAAATCCTATCTAATTTAACCTTCTCAACTATAGGCTGATTTATTTAATCTCACACAATGTTTGATCTCCATGTTATTGGCAGCAAGTTTCCTGGGTTATTTCCATGAAATTCTAAAGGACATTTCTGTTTAACTGCAGTTCAACTTGTTCCCTCAGCCTTCCTAACTGCCCTCTGGCCATAGCACTGAAATAGTACCTTCACTTGTGTGTAACCTGTCAGGCCCAGGGCAATCAGTCTTTGGAGTAGGAAGAATTTGGAATCTTTCTAGGAACAGCAGCACCACATCTCCCATGCTCCTTCCTGAGCCTGTCTCCTGTTGAATCATCCTAGGGAATAAACAGGCAGCATTTCCCCCTAGCTGGGAAAGCCCAATGTGAAATATCCCATAGCTTATGTTTCCCTCTCTGCTGTTCAACATTCCTGGTAACTGCTAAGCTGACAACCCACGTCATCTGCTACTCATGAAGAAAGAAGTCTCCATCTGGATGAAAGAAAATGCAGCTTTAATTGCATGAAAATGAAGTAGAGTTTGTAGGACAGAGAGGGGATTTAAGGCCTTTTAGATCAGTAATTCTTTAAAACAAGAAAACACTTATACAAGAAAAAGGCTGGAGACATGGTTATTTTGAGGCAGATGTTACATCAGTGTTTCAACAATTGGCAACAGCAGCAAAGTAACCAGCAATGGAAAAGAGTCAGAGCAAAACACAGCTCTGAATGGTGCGCAGCTGTGAAATACAACACATGAGCAAGCAGACTGTTTGCAAACCCACACCAGTGTGGTTGTTAACTACTGTGGGTTGCAAGACAAATAAAAAGTGGAACTTCAGTAAAATAAATCAAGAAGTCCAAGATCATTTGTAGACATCACTGTATTTGACCACCTCTCCTTATACTCCACTCCCAGTCACATCCCTGAGCAAGAATCATTATAAGCTACGTTGCGCTTCTTTGTCAGCTGAATCCCACGTGCAGTCTAGGAAAGATCTGTGAGCATTCAAAAACGTTCATGGAAAAAAAAAAAGATAAACATGGAGCATGGAAATAAATTCCTGACAAACATCATCTGATTCAGTAGCTCGGTTAGGAAAGAGGCCCATCTCTGCCCAGCATTGCTCCTGCTGTCTACATTCTTTACAGCAATTAGCAGTTCTGCTGAAGAGCTGAATGCCCTTGACTTGGCTTGCTCATGATTCAACAAAACTGGCCCTTCCTGCATTTTCCATATCCCATATCAGCAATAAATAAATCTAGTGCATTAACCTAGAATGTCATACAGTATATGCAAAATGTGCAGTTTATTCCTGACCACCCACACAGCTCAAATGTATATTGAGACAAAAGGATCAAGATCAATACCTTTAATGAGCCAAGTCATACACTTACTTACTCTAAGCAGACCATCTCCAAAGCAAGGACGTGGTCCCAGATTTCCTGGCCCCTGGACACCAGCTAGGCTTAAAGGAAGCTCAAGGACACTCATCCATCCAGCTGGTGATAGAGCCACTTACTTGGCAATTCCCATTCCATACTAACCTTCCTCTTCTCCATCCCAAGAACTACAAGTGCAAGCCACTAAGCAGCACAGACATTGAAAAAAGTGCACAAAAACCAAACCATCCTTTTTAAGGATGGCAGTACTGTTTGCTGGTCTCCCTACCCTCTCCCAAGCAATGTGAGACTGTTCTACCCTCTTGGCTATGCAGCTTCTGGGAATAAGAAAGCTTGCTTCAGTAGAGAAGCCTACAGGTCTGAGGTACGGCAGAAAAATATTTATAAAATAATTTAAGCAAAATTTTCCCTTTGCTACCACACTGCCCAATGAGTGGGCAGTGCTGTAACCCAAGAGCACCCTCCTGACCCCAGGCAGGAAAGCAGAGTTCACCATAACTGCTGTGCAAAAATGGCCTCAGAGCAACAGAAGGATAATGAAGCTCACAAAAGCTCCAGTTTGTGATTTTAACTGCACTGGGGGAGATGAGAAAGCAAGGCGGGGGCATAACATACTCCAGTGTGAACTCATCATATTTGTCTTTGCATTTGCTTCTTAAAACAACTGTAACCTGTAACCAACCATCTACAGTTATTTTTTTTGTTTTTTTGGTGGGGAAGGCACAACCCTGCAATACAAAGTAGTTGCTCAGAAAAGTTAATTAAACTTAATTGGGAAAACTGCCAAGAAGGGAGACTGCAAGACCATAAAACTTGAGAATATTTGCTTTAGGGTAGAAGAAGATATGGAAACAAGACAAAAAGAAGTGAAGATAAGAGCATACAGAGCTGGGAAATCAGGAACTTCCATTCTTTTGGCTCTTGCACTGAGAAACAACACTGGTGATCCAGCAGACTGACAAATTCAGAACAAACCCAGGGAAAACACTTTTTCACACAACACATCTACCTCAGCAACCCCTGCCCCTGGAAGCTGCTACAGACCAGAACAATCTTTGTGCCCCTCCACCCCTCTATGATTTTTAAATTCAAGAATACTTACAGCTGCATACTTAAGCCCAGAGAAGGACTCACACCAGATCCAGTCACAAAACTGGAAACCCTGGAGAGCTGACAACAGCAATACATCACAGGCCCACCCATAACAGGAAAAATCATTGTGAGGAATGGGTCAGCTAGAGACTTAAAATGTGCAATTAGAAGTACTTACCTAAAATTACACATCAAGTCTCTGCAGTGTCTCTGAACCTAATGTTTTTAGCCAGAATTGGCAATTACTCAAAGAATCAGAGTGTCAATTACTACATCCTGATAATGCAGTCAGGAATACCACTGAGGCAGGGTAGTATGGGTAAGCCACACAAAAGGCTTGAAAAGGATACCAAGAGCTGGTATAAGGACAAAAGGACAAACTGAGATCTTGAACTCCTACACTAGCATGAGCCATAAGAGGATTTGAACACAGACCATCCTGAGTCCTACACGCAACCCTCCACAGGAGCACTGACAAACTGAATGGGGCCTTTCCTCTTAACCAGGGCAGATTTGCAGATACCCATAATGACAAAAATACCACTAGACACTAGGTGGAAACTGAAACTGTGGTTTAGGTGATTTGCTGAAGATTTTACAAATGTAGAGGTAGCAGGACTCCCAAACTCTGTTTCTGTTCTACCTTTTAATTGCAAGCACCAAAACAAATGCCTGAGGTAAACTACAGAAACTGTCGAGATTCAAGGGGACAGAAAGTCAACGCAGGATTATAAAAATCCTAGTGAGATGCATCAGAAGAAAAGATGATACCAGGCCTTATCTCTATAATGCCAACATTTACTATGGAAAGTTTTGTCCCAGGAGCTTTCTCATTCTAGTGGAGACACCTCAATGTTCACAAGAATGTCTGTGTCTGCCTGGCTTAAATTCAGGGCTGTTCCAGATGTGAGGTGAATGAGACAACCACTGCACTGCAGAGGCACCAGCTCACACACACAAACAGAAGAAAACCAAGCCCATCAATACAGGACCCAGATGAGAAAAGGGAAATTTCAGTTACCACAGCTACTGCAAAAATCTGTTTTTCATTGAGACAACCTTGAGAAAATAGGCACAGAGCAGCAGAAAATTACAGCACTACAGCTCGAAAGGACTCTGTCTCCTGTCCTGAACTCAGAATTACTGGGATTTCCATATGGCAGCCTGCAATATGCCAGTGATCCCTTTAGCTGGCATCAGTAGCAGAAAGTGATTAGGAACAACGGCTAATTAATTCTGTTCTTCTCTTTACAGGTGAAGGGAAAAAATGTAAAGAACTTCAGGAAAGGAAAAGAAAGCAAGGCCATTCCCTTAAATTTTAAATGTTCTGAAAGCATGTAGCTCTGCATCCCCCTCAAACTTCAGAGCTCTTGTGGGTACAGCAGAGCTTCACACTTGCACATTAACTCAGTTCAAAACAAAGGGATTATACAAAGTGCTGAGCTCTAAACAAACAGTCTGAAGTTTTCCAACAGCTGATCTTTTTAACATTTTAAGTACCATGTCCCACAGCCAGAATAACTGAGCTCAACAAAGTCAGTTGAGTTCCCTCACCTTCACCCCACCTCAAGAAGTTTTAAGGGCACTTGGCAAAGGGATACTTCATAAATAACTGAAATACAACTCCCCAGACAATTCTGATTGCATACCAGGAGTTCATCCATGCTTGTCTGACACTTCTCAAGATTGATCCGTTTAATCGCCACCTTCTCCTTCTTCGGAGCGCAGAAGGCTGCCTGGACCACCGCAGTCGCTCCACTCCCTGGGGGGAAAAAGAGAGAGTTACCAACACCTTACGGACTTCAGCAGGAAGGGAGGGAGGCCAGACAACAAAATTCTGAGTGCCAGATAGTAAAGACAGCAGAGCCAGGTAGAAGCCCAGTGAAAGCTCTCTCCCCACTGTGCAGCTCCATGGGCTGGCTCAGCCACCATATCCAGGTGTTGGGATACTGAAGAAAAACAAGTGGATCTTTATGATCCCTTCCAGGAATCATTACAGCTCTGCAGACCAAAAACCCTCTCCAGACTCCAGCTTCCTTATAAAAGAGTGATTCTATTCATGTACTTTTGAAAGATATGCCGCTGAGGTCACACAGACTTTTAACCTGATGTGTTCACCCAAAGTGTCAAAACAAGCCACTCTTTGCTACCGACACTAATGAGATTTCTCAAATATTTTTATGCACTAATTGATGTTCTCATCTCTCCTCATTTTATGCAAAGACACGAGGTGGATTTTGTTTGAACAGGTTCAGCTCCAGCTCTCACACTGCCTCAGTTTCTGGGTTGAAAATAGCAGCCACAATAGGGAAAAAAATACCACATTTTAACATACAGTCCTTCAAACTGCTACAAGTGGGGAGTTCTGGATTTAAAGTACTCAGCAACATCATATCCTTTGACATGAAAAGGACTTCGCAATAGTGAGACTTCAAATCTATTTGATGTTAAGCTCATTTTTGCTGACCTCCAGAAGCTGTTGCAACATTCACCTCATCAATAGGACACCTTGTTGCTTTACTTTCTACCTTCATCATTTCCCAACATTTGCACACTTCACTAGAAAGGAGTAAAACCTAATCTAATGAAAAAGGGGGTAGGATATGTGGAAAATAACTCAAAGGTTCCTATTGCAAATACCTAAAAAATGCTAATAAAAAATAAAGAGAAACTAAAACAACTATTGTGCATTTTGGTGTAACACACCTACTTTAGCAGATCCTCCTATTTTTAACACTATGAAAATTACTTCCAGATTATGAAATTCAGGTAGAGCACATTTTTGCAATCTTTGTGGTTTTTTTCTAGTACATTCACATAAACCGGGGGCAAAAACTTCCATTTTCAAACAAAGGCTACTGAAGCTCCCTACAATCACCATCAAGAGTCTTCTCACACCAAGTTGCACCAACCCAAATAAAATTCCAGGTGAGGGAAAGAGCTTGAAACCCAGCCCTGAAAGAGGAAAACTGCTCCATTCCAAGTCACACTGAAATTAAAAAGCCCTAAAGTGTGAGACTCTGCTCCTCTAATCTTCAACCAGCACCTACTACACAGGAGCTACAGGACTTTGACTTCACTTTATATGGCATGGCCAGTGCACCCTGGACATCAGCATCAGCTTGCCAGGACTCCCTGTACTCAGGAGTTTACATTTTAATGGCAAAACGCAGAAGTGTGCAGAACACAAATTGCTAAGGTTGCTAAAGCTTTATTATTTCCTAAGGCAAATGGGTTTTTAAGAAGTTCAAGACTGAGGCCATTTATTACTTGCTCACATATTGTTTTTCAGAGACTATTCATAGCACAAGGCAAAACAAAGTTATTAGGAAAAGGACAGCAATAACAGCAAGAATATTTACAAGGGGCTTTGAAAACAACATTTGAGCACTGTAAGCAGGTGCTTGAGCAAATGACAGATGATGGATAGGTCTATGCAGATATTTAACAGAAAGTGCTCAGAAAGAGCAAAGGGGGGAGGTTTTGACAGCAGAGTTTGTTTAGTTAGATTGCCATAAGCAGAGGTGAAATAGCAGAGGTGAAATACACAACATTAAGCACAGGACAAACATCCCAAAAGCAAACTTCCACATACACTCCCTGTAGTCACTCTGCTCAGCAGGTGCAGGAATCCAGGATGAAAGCAGTAGTCCCAGCACAAATGAATTCCCGCTCACTGGGAATCCTGGGCAGCACTGACCTACTCCTCTCCACCCAAGAAACCTTCTTGTTTTTTCTCTTGTTTTGTTTCTGCTGCTTCTTTGGTGGGGGAAAAAAAAAAGTAAACACACAAAGGCTCAAGACAAAGAGAGCAGCACACACAGAAGTGGTGACAAAAGGCAGAAGTGAGTTTGCACTTCCTAGCACTGCTGGTCTCCCTACAGCAATAGCCTTTCGGAAGTCAACAAAAAACAAACACTGTATCAGTTCTTTGGAAAGAGTTAGATCCTAGAAGTAATGTTACTGCTGACACATGCAAAACACCAGTACTATGATTTCTTTCTTTGGATGTCTTGGTGCATAGTAATAGAGGCTGAAAACACAAGCCAGATGCTGTAATATATGACTGTGCACCTCAGAGGACTGTCCTGTCACACAACCCTTTTCACTCCCCAGTTGGTTTCTCAGTGTGTATTTTTAACTCTAAAGCTACCTGTCCTCATCAGAACAGGTATCTGTGTTCAAAGACTCTTTCTGGATATCTCAGACACTCAATAGCGTCAGCATACTCCTGCATCCCCCCACATCATGACATCCCAGGATTTCTGTGCCAGTTAAACCCAGTTTGTGTAAGCATGACTGACAGGTTCTTCTTACAATCCAGATGCAACATCATTACTGTGAACCAAATCCTTTGCAAGATGAAGTCCAGGGCTTTAAATAAGTCACCACACAAAGAATAGCTTTGTGTTTTATTCTTTTTGGATGTTATTACCAGAAACAATGGATGCAGCCTAACTAAAAGCAGGACCACTCATGATACAGCTCCTTTCCAGTCCTCAAGTCTATGCGATCAATGCTCACTAGGACTTCAGGGCAAAAACTGCTTTTCACTAAGTGCTGGACAATGCCTTGGCCTACAGGGACCTGATCTGTTATGAGTGTATGGCATTATTTGAACAGTAACGAAATCCCAAACTAAATCCTTCTGGGCACATGGCAGGGAATCATCTGAACTCGAAACTCCTCCCATTTAATTCCCTGCTGCTCCTACTTTTCTGGCAGCTCTCTTTAGCTCGATCACCACCTGCTCTTCCCACTCCCCCCTCTCCTGCTAATTCGTCATTTCTTTCAGCTCCTCTGTAGCACTAATTATAGAGAAACAATGAAATCTCAAAAGCGTATCAAGCGAGGATTAAGCCAAGCTGCAGCACAATGTGCCACAAGCAAGCTGCTCTTTGGTGGCAGCAGCAGCATGCCGTGCTTCTGGGACCAAACAAAGACAGGTTTCCATGCATCTTTGGAGAGTTCAGAAAACATGGCAACATGGGCACTTCAGGCTTTGCAGCCACACGGTTTGCTTATTAAATGGCAGGGTGGCAAGACAAAGGAAGGAGAGAAGCTGCAGCGAGGATGCTGAACACATTCCTAAGTGAAAACAAGCACAGGGAGAGATGACACCAAGAGAGAGACAAAGCAAAAGCTCATAGATGAAGTTTTGTGAAGTTTAAGAGCAGGTAACAAATACATGAGCAACAGAGGGAAGAGATTTCCTGGGCTGCTATGAACAACCTTCAATGAGGAAAAACCCCAAGGGCAGCTTGTGCCAGGGTAGCACAACTTGGACAAACCAACTCTCCCAGCAGTCTCAGATCTGCTGCGATCAGAGCCAACTGCAGTCTCAACGATGTGGGCAGCACAGGGTTAATGTTCCTGCGCTGGGTTCCCACTCACTCCCCACCTCAAGACACTCTGATCAAGGTCAGTGCTGAGGCTCTTCCCTCCGCCTCTCTCAAGATCAGCTTTCGGAGAAAATTTGCTCCCTGGTTAATCTCTTCCAACACAACGGCTTAGCAAAACAATGAAACACAGGCACAGCCAAATGCTTGCTGCTTTATTCCTGAAAAGCAGGAGATCATTTTGTTGAAGGATGATGGGGAGGAAAGAGACCCCAAATGGGTATTAGGATCTGCTTAATACCCCCTGCTTTTGCCTCTGTAGGCTCTCAGATATAGTTCCAACCCTTAGGATAGCAGCTGCAAAATTCCTGCATAAGAGGGTCAAGACCCACTTTAGAAAACACTGCCTTAAGAGGAAAACATACCCTTTCTAACCCCTGCTTCTTTCATGTTTCTACGATTAAATGGCTCTTTCTGAAATAAAACTAACCCCTGAAAGGATTAAAATAACCCAAATAAGAAAGTCCCCAAGCACTCAATTACTGAAACCTGATTTTCCAGGTTATCTCCTCTGGACCCCCGGTCCCTATACCTTCAGCACCCACAGTTCCAGCCTAAACTCCTTAAGCTGAAACAAACTCCCCATGAAAGCCCAGCATCAGCTTTCAAAGGATGCTGAATCCCATCTCTTCTACAGTTCCACAATTTACATGAAGCTTCTGTTTTTGAAAATAAAGACAAACCCTCTGAAATCTCAGCTGAAGTTAATGGAAACCAATTATTTCAAGGCTAATTGGAGGAGTGGAAAGACAGGGGACTTATCAGGGGACACAGCATGTTCCTACACACTTTGTCTCCAATTTAACTGAATCTCTGCAGCCACATAAGGACATTGCATCTCTCCCAGTAAGACTGGGATGAATTGCACTGATGCCTCTTCCCAGGCAAATGCAATTGAAGCCAGAGATCCTCTTGGCAGAGAAATCTGCTTAAGCAATGGAACACTCATGCCAAATGGTCACAAGACAAACATCAAATCCTGGCTCAAGGATAGTATTCTCCTACCACGTGCAATAGCAATTTGAAGTAGTTAATTGAAGGAGGACTCTCAAAACAGTGCTGCCCAAGCTTTAAATTTACTTTAGGCACCCTCAGAGATGTGAAAGTTTCCCTTCACTGTAACTCAGTTGCTCACAAATCTGTTACAATCAACAGAGGATGTGCTCCATGACAGTCTTGGAGCATCAGTCTCTATCCTACTGCAGTATCAAATCCCGTCTGCAGAGGAAATATTCCTTCCCAGGGTCAAATGAATATTACAAACCATTTACACTTGAAGAAACCTTTAGTCCATTCTCCTGCTGGAAGGATCTCAACTTAGATCAGGTTCCTCAGTATTGAATTCACTCTAATTTGGATTTTCTTTAACAGGAGATATTTCTACAATCTTCTTGGCTGTTTCTGTGTTTGACCACCCACATGGTAAACCTTTTATCCCCTTGCTAACTACTAATCAGATCTCCCAGTTTTGCTCCCAACCTTGGTCTTCTACCATGCACCTCTGTACAATTCAGCTTCATCTCCTCTAGAACTTCCTACTAGACAGCTGAGGACAGCAACAACTCTTTTAAGGCTGGAGAAATCCCACTCTCCACACCTGCCATGGTAAGTCACATTCCCAAGTCTCCTTCGCAACGGGGCAATGCTCAGCTGAACACCTCTGCACAGCCCTGCCCAGTGCTTCCACCCTTCCCTGCCACACACACGACCTCTCTATTTTTAAGCGAGATCTGGAATCCATCCTCCACTATCTGGAGTGTGGTGCCAGAAAGCCGCTCGTGACGCAGGCTCTGTTTATAATTGTGCCCCCGGGTTTTCCTCTTATGAACAATGCACACAAAACACTTCCCAGCAAGGCTGCTCTGGACCAAGCAATGACTTTCAGGTTCCAGGTACCCCAAAGCCCAGGAGACCTTTAATGCTTTACAACCCAGGCCTGGTATTCGTGTGTCTGCAGGCTCATTCCATCTCCGGATGCTTCAACCCTTTGACAGCCTCATGCCAAAGAGCTGTGGGAGCCCTGTTCTGATTACTCATTCCAAGGACAATACAGCAATAAAACAAGAAGCTACAAGACTGAGAATACAACTTCTTATGCATTCTTACAGAGCACAGGGCAAATACAGATCTAATTAAACCGGGAATTAAATACCATATTGCAAATTCAGACCGATCTTGCATTGTTTGGTCCATTTTCTACAAAGGCAAAGTGATGCCTCTATTTTCTGCACCTCATTTGAGGCTTCTGGTGAGAAGAGTCCTCTTGCAGAGAATGGACTGCTTCTAAAAACAAGTGAGCAAAAAAAAAAGCCAAAAAAAAAGAAGCCTACTCTCAAATTTCCAGCCAACTCAGCATGTGGTGGGAATACTCCTTTCCCCAAGCAGGACTTGGTAACAGGAGTCCACTGAATGTCAAAATCTCACTGGCACAAGCCCCATGATTCAGGAAAAGTGAAGTAATGCAATGTTAATAGTCCTTCAATATATTTTTCAAGCCATCTTCCCACTGCATGTCACATTCTTACTACAAAATGGAAGATGCAATCTACAGTAACAGTTGCAAATAACATTGAAAAAGCCAAAGGGAATTCGTAACAGGATTCAGACATACTCTTAATATTGCCACAGAGGGGACAAAAGGTCTGCTTACCTGTGGAGAGGAAAAAGCTTTGACAGCAAAGTATGATCTACTCAGCATGGGACTGGAGGAAGAGTGTTAACAATTCCAAAAGTGGAGTTACAGCCCCAAACCAGCAAAAATATCACTTGGGTGCTTCTAGCACTGCCCAGAGTAAGCTCAAACAGCAAGTTGGCTCTGAGTAATGCTGTTAGAGACATCGGGAGCAGCAGCAAAACCAGTAAGGGAGAATTCAGCTGGGTTTGCTCTGTGCCTGGTTGGGAGGCCTGTGGTAAACTGAAGCAGCAGCAGAGCAATAATCCATAGCCAAGACACAAAAAAGTTACAAAAGCACAGGAGTGAGCACAGCTCCTCTCCCACCAGTAACATGGGAGTGCAGACATGCACCCATCCCCAGGAAGCTCCCAGAGCTGGGCCAACACAGCCACATTCACTCCCAGATACCTTTCCACAATTAATTCCCTTAAAACTTACTGTGAATAGCATTGCCTATGAAGAGAAGAACCAAGGCTTTACATTCCTTTACAAGATAAAGGATGCCACATCAACAGCACAAGCACCTATTTAAAACCTTGGTAGATGTAGTAAGAGGCCAGGTTTAACTTGGTGCACCTTCTCTTAATTCGAGTCATGCAGTGTTTGATCAACAGCAGAAATGGAAAGATACCGTATAGAGAAGAGGGAGAGAAACACTTGCTAATACAGTGCAGGAAAGAAATAAATCAGAGAAGAATAAGCAAAGGCAGAAAGCAAAAGCAGATTTAACTGCAAAGTTGTGAGGGAGCCAAATTTAAAGCCTATATGGGGGGGTGGAGGAAAACCAGCAATCCCCACAGACTACATTTCACAGCATAAGTACACACTACATATAGACATCTGCACTACGTGCAAGCAACAGCCCTGCAGGCAGCATAACAGCTGAACTCTCACATTTACAAGACAGTGGCTAGCCTTGTACTTATGATGAAAAGGCTTTAGGAACAACAGCTCAACCCTGGTTTAAATAAATCATTTTAAAACTTTGCATTTCCATGTGGTCAATGTCAAAATGTCGTCCTGCCCTTCAGTTCAGCCTAACTCGCATCACTGCAAGCAGCAGGTTCATTCCCAGTTCAGGCTCACCTTGAGCACAGCCCAATGCTGGGAACATTCAGCTGGGTTCAAGCCAAAGGTGGCTGCAGGTACAGTAAGATACAGGGCATGTACTGGACAACACCCTGAGAAAGGGCAAGAATAGGGAGGTAACAAGTCCAGGCAGAGAATTAAGACTTAAATACAAATGATTTCCATTTCACATCAGCATATCTGATGACTAGAAAAAAAAGTCTAGACCTTTTTCTGAAGAATTGGAAGGAGGAATAGGAAAAAGCAGTTTTTGCTCATGAATTCCTGTTTGTTTCATTTAAATTCCAGGTGTATCACTTTGCAATGCTCTCTGATAATTTATTCCAGTACAGCCAGAGCTCAAATAGTTTGAGGTTCTGTGCAAGTTGCGAGGCCAAAGATTTCAAACAGTACTCACAATACAAGGGATTTCTGTTATTTAGACACCATTATGTGCCTTTCTTAAAGCCTGAGAGTCTTTGCTCAATTTATGTTCAGCACCTGCAGTGTCCAACAGACAACTGATATTCCAGTATTAATCAAGCATGCTCAAGGAAGTTCAGAAAATAAGGAGAAGCATATTCTGGAAGTCTGCTGTCCAATTAGAAATAGAGCCAAAACATTTGAACAGCACATAAACTTGCTGACAGTTAGCTATTCACCATCTTGACAAGAGCTCTTGCAGTTGAGAATACCACTGAAAACCACACTGAAAATCATGTCCAGAACTCAGAGGTTTCTGCCCATGTAAGACAAGGTATTTCTCAAGATTCCTAGTGCTCCATGAACAGTGGAGAAGGATGATAAGCCAGCAAAAATCACACAGTGGTGCCAGCACTTGCTTAAACATGTTTCCCCTCCAGTGGTCCATCAATACAGAAACACTCGATGCTGCAGACTTATTGCCCAAGTCTTTAATTCACGTCTTGGACTCAGAAGAAGGAATTTAAACCCAAATCAAATCACTTGTAAGAAGTCTGGTATTATTTTCAGAGCCATCAGCAACTGATGGGCAATATCCCAAGCAAGGTACATCTCCCCATGGCCCCACTGAAGTCTAAATTATAGATAAATAAATGACATTCTATGCTGGAGTGAGGTTAGCTACTGTAATCTAAACGACACAACACCAAAGTTTCTGCAGAAAGGAAGGGAAGTCTTATGGAAATTTTCACCCCACCCCACACTGCATTGTTCTCTCAAAAATCTTTCAGTATCTCTTAGGCCCTGAACACAGAAAGATGTCATCTGTTTTCCACCTTCAGCAAACATTCAGGTTGAGAATCCTCACAGACTAAGCAGGGAAATGAAAGGCTTGGTGAGAAAACAGTCAGCCTGTCAATATTAAACAGGCCAGGACTGGAGCAGAGGGCGAGGAATAGCGTTGGCCATGCAAAGCATGTCAGCAAGATATGTGACAAAGTTGTCACCGGGTCACTTTGCTGTTTGATTTCATCTGGAGTCACCAGCCCACACACAGGCAGCCAAGGTGAGCTTTCCACTCCCTCCCTGTGACAAAGAGCTGCAGCCACCCAGCACCAGACTCCACACCAGGGCAAGAGATGTAAGGAAAAAAAAGACCAGGGGAAAAGCCACTGGCCACATAAGGTATCAACAGAAAGGAGGATTACAAGGGAGGAGTATCAGCCCATCTGATATTCCTCCAAAATTTCCACTGCAAACACCAAAGCACGAAGAGAGGGTGGCAGAGGGTGCTGCTCTTGGCTGTATGCCTAACCTCCCAGAGCCCTCATGATATCCCAAATCAGTCCAGACTTGTAGACATTCCATCATGCTTTTAATAAAACACCCTCCAGCTGTCCAAGGTACCCAGGTGATTTGGGGAACACCTCTGAGACTATTTTCCCCATGGCAGTAACTACAGTAAGCTCCGAGGGCCAGTTACACAAGTTCTGCGTGACCTGCCACATTTACTTAAGATGCTATTAGCATGCCTAAATTAGATTTTTAGTTTGAAACCAATTATATTTATTTGATTTTGTGCCAACATCTCTGGTTAATTTAAAGGGCACTGCAGCTATGCAGTGTTAATTCTACACGATGGAAAGCAGGCTCAAACATCTCGTTTCCAAGCACAGCAACTTTAGTGGAGAAGCTTCATCCTTCCCTTTTAATCACTGTCAGTTGCCTTTATGGTATATGCAGCAATGTAAATATCATGCTGGCTGTCATCAGGTATTACCAAGGCTCAAAACCCAGCACTGGTACAGTAGCCAAGCCAGTGTTCTCCTTTCTTCCCTCCCAATCTTTATCTCTGAACTCTGTCTCAAATGTAATTGTCAGCTGTAGAGGATATTTTATTTGGCCGGGTTTCCACTTAACAGAACAATCTGTCTGCTTACAGTGCAGATGTTTGATAGTACCAGGGTTATTTTAGGTAAATAAGCTTTTAAGTATCAGATATATCCACTCTCAAAGGCTATTATCCTTTCTTTTTAGAAAATATCTTGATCTAGTAAATATTTTCTGCTTCTACTAGTCTGTTCAGCACACACAATTAGCCCACTAGTTAAGAATTACATTCTTTAACCAAGAGTAATGAGAACCATCCTGAGCCTTAGGATCTGGACAAATAACTGAGCTGAGGTTGCCAGTTCATCAGGCCTCTCAGCTGTCCAAATAAGATTTGCATTGGTGAGTCGTTCAACAGGAAAACTGTTCATACTCAAGATGCTTTTTCCAGTGAAGTACAGCTTGCTGCAAGTCAATACCAAGGTATTTATTAGCTGTTAATACCAAGCTATTTATTAGACAGCAATTGGCATCCTCAATGACTATTTTTACTTTAGTGAAAGGATGGAACTTATGGACTCACCTTTCAACTTGCTTGCTGCTCCTGAGGGGGACCTTGCTGATCTCTACAACTCCCTCAAAGGAGGCTGTAGCAAGGTGGGAGTCAGTCTCTTCTCCCAGGTAACAAGTGACAGGATGAGAGGCAATGGCCTCAAGTTGCACCACAGGAGGTTTATATCAGATATTAGGAAAACCACCTTCTCTGAAAGGACAGTGAGGCATTGGAACACGCTGCCCAGGAAAGTGGTGGAATCACCACACCTGGCAATGTTAAAAAAACACTGGATGTGGCACTTGGGGACAGGGTTTAGTGGTGAACACAGTGGTACAAGGTAATTGACTGGACTTGATGATCTTAAAGGTCTTTTCCAATCTTAATGATCCCACGACCCTATGATTTTATGACTACCCCACATGGTGAGAGACAGAAAGGTTCACAAAGAAGTGGCCTAGGAAGTAAAGACGTAACACATCAAGTTTCCAAAGAATTCCATTTCCATTGGTAGATCATGAGGAATCACAAACTGGAGACATTTGTATCAATACTTTTAAGGTCTGGAGACAGCACAAATGCTAAGGTTCTGCACCTTCAAAGGGAATTGTCCTTGCAGATACAGCCTGAACATAAAGCAAGTACTCTAAGAAAAGCATCAAGCCTCAGCCACATGCCATGAAATACAAGGCATTGTTATTTCCCACTGTCCTGGGGAATCCATTAAGCAGCTGCTTCATCCAGCAATGACAGGGTCACAGGGAGGTTTGAGTGTTTAACAGAACGTGTGTCGGTAATTCCCCCATGTGCCATTTCCAGCACAAGCATTCATTAATTCCGTATAGGGATTATACAATTTAGCATCAGCCAGAGCAGGGGGCTGAGTGCCACAACCCAGGGAGTCCACACTAGTTCTGTGTCTCAGGAACATAAGTGACAGGAGCTTTCTGGTTTTGGTCTGAAAATTGACATCACAAAATCCATCTCTGTGGATTTTGCAGGAAAGGTGTTTACTCCACAACAAGAAGTATTGTCTTTAATTGACGAATTTTCAAGGCATCAAGATAATCCAATATTGTGTTGCCTTTCTGAAGCTGGAGACAGCCTGAAATTCCCAACTACAGTTTCAGTTACCCCACTTACCTCAACAGGTATCAGCTCAGGGCACAGCCGAGCCGATAATTTTGTTAAGAAAAATATTCTGTAAGTGCTCTCATCCCACAGCCATTAATGTGCTCTCTCACTTTTCAAATACCATCATTTTCCAATACCCTCTGCACTGTTTTCAAGGCTTCCTTTTCAGAAGAGCTGGAATGAACCCCAGAACCTAAGGAAATGGACTTAAATCCCCTGAAGACTGAAAATGAACAAGAGCTTAACTTGGAGAGAATCAAAATTGAAAATGCACAACCTGTCCAACAGTAACTATGGAGCTTTCATCCAATATTTAGTAAACCTTCAGTTTTAGAAAGCATGTGTTGAACTGCCCCAAGATGCAATAATCTCACACCCTGCCACAAGTACCTCAACACAATTCCACATTCACAATTAGTTTTTTAGACATTTTCCTTCCGGACAACACCCTCTCCTCTAATGAACTGTAAAATTTGTCAATTAGCTCTGCTCTAAGGCAAAAGACAACTTCAATTCTTCCACACAACAAGCCAGCAGAGGATACCACTGGACAAGCCACATGCTCAGTCAGATCTCACCAGAAGTGAGGTGGTTACTCAAGGTCAAATTTTCACTCTGCAGTTTTAACTTAATTCAACTCTGTGGATGGATGAAATGGGAACACTATCCTCCCACACAGCTTTATTAATAGCAAGGTGCTAGCAATAAGAGTAAAGTTTGTCCTTAAATTACCATTCATGACTATAAACCAGTAAAACTTCAGCAAAACCCAAGGAGAATTTACTACAGTAAGAGATGATCACGGAAGTATTTCAATTCACACTATTCCTTAACAGCTGCTTGTACCTTTTCTTTCCAGAATGAATTTACATAGGCTCATTTCCTGCCCAAAGGAAATATCCATTGGGGAGAATGCTATAAAGTCAGTCTAGCACAGAACAGTGAAATGAAAGAAAACAAGAATTTTTCCTCTCCCCCGCCCCAAACTCTCAAGATAAGGCAGTTGGAGCAGAAAATTGAAATCTGGCAAAAAATTAAAACCTCATTCAGAAAAGCTTTTCTGTATTCCCTCACAAATGCATTTTAATTTGACTGAGTTACCAGACTTTGAAGGTGTCGTTTCACATGCATGCAGTACAAGCTGTATAAAACTAAGGGATGGGAGGTGAAAGTAAGATTTGCCTAATATGGAAATTTGGTGAGAAAGTGAATCAGTGCTCTGAATTTACTCTGTACTTCATTCACAGATGGGATCTGTGAAGCATTTAAGAGTGGAAGATAATCATCACCTGCAGACTTACCAATGTGTAGAACCAAAGAGGTCTCAGAAACCCTGGCAAGGCACAATAGACTCCAGTTTGATGGAGGTTGATACATAACCAAGTATTTTTTTCCAGGATGGAATTTCTTTTAATTACAAGAAAGTTCATGTTAAGCAAAAATTTTGCGTGCAGTGGTGCACACCAAGAAACAACAATCTTTAAGAACCTCAGGGAGTGGTGAGAGAAATGACTTGGGGAAAAAAACTTTGCTGGTTGCTGTAGCTGTTGAGTAGTTGTGAAAAGAAGTACTGGATTTTTTGTTTGGTCACTTGTATCACCACAAATCCCTACCTGCTTGTACAGTGCAACAGGACCACCTAATATGGTTAAAAACAAGCAATATGCAGGCAGTGATGATTAACATGAAAACCCCACTCATGAGCAGTGATTCAAGGAAAACAACATGCTCAAACAAGTTAAGGGATCAAACTTAGGGCTGACAGAACCCCACACTAAGGTTAGTCCCTTTATTTATGTTCATGCACATGAGGAACATGAGAAATTATCACTCAGTACTGTGGACCCAGTCAGGCACCTGTATCCCTGCTGCCATTCAGCTGTAATTACACCATTTGCTAAAGTGATCCTGTCTCACTCAAGCCAGACAAGTTGGATTTTGTTCTTAGTCTGGCTCCCTTCATTAGTATATGCATTATTTTGCCCACCAGACGTACCCCATCTTTTCTCACACACCAAGAGCTATGACCTTCTGATTAAGAGCCTGGACTGCCTGTCAGCCAGGGACCTAACCCTGTCTCCAAGACTTTCCCGTGTGGCTGCCAGGAAGAGAGACGGAGTTTCACGTGTTTTTTAGAAATGTCAAGGCTCAACTCCCTTAGGTGAAGTCACAGGAAACTGCAGCAACTTTGAGAGCCAAGTCCTTCATATCTGCATCTTAGTTGTTTGATTTTAAAGGGAATGCAGGATAATAGGCTGAACTTGTCTGGAAAGCCCCAGCATCCTGATATTTCAGAGATTTTGCAATGCCAAATTCCACTGCTCCAACAGCTATTCTTCTACACCCACAAAGCTCTCAAGCCTGTCTCTCCCTATTAAGAAAGTTTAATAACATCAAGTTTACAAGCACTCCATTAGGATGTCCACAGCTAAATTTATTGCTGCAGAGCTTTACGATGAATATTATCCATTTTTGGGGAAATCTTCCAAGAAAATCTGACCAAGACACAGTTTGTTGCAGGGCACCAATACAATTAGCAATAAGTGTTATTGCCATCATTTTAAAGAGCTCCATCTTTTATGAAAAGATTACATCTCTAGACTCTGGCTTAATGGGCAAGCTGCTAACACTCAGAAAGAAAAGAGATGCTGCCAAGTTTAAACAGACAAACGTTCTGGGGAAGAGTTGATTCTCAAGATTTCATCAGCTGCGGAAGCAAGAAGCCTCCCAGGCATACATTTGTCAGGCAGCATGCACAGCCCTCAGGTGTGCTCAGGAGCACAGCACAGCCACACTACCCAGCCCCAACCAAGATATTTGCATTAAATTGAAACTATTTAAATAGATTCTTGAGAAATGGAAGTGTTAAACATTAATGGGTCCAGGTACCTAACAGTACTGAAAGCAACTGCTACATAGAAACCAAACCCAGGAAAGTGTGAACTCTTCCACATGAAACACCCTGCATGCTGTTTTTTTCCTAATACCCCGGAATAGCTGAAAGCAGTGGGATCTGTCTCTGTTCTCCCCTCCAACCAGCAGGCAAGACTAACAACCACGTATTCTTCCCAGCCAGCCTCCTTCATCACTGCTTGGCTTTGTAAGCCCTCATTTTGTTACCTTGTGCATTTTATCCTCCTTCCTATCAGGGCACACACAACAGAGGCACTAAAAAAAGGCACATGCACAACCAAACACCTTTTGCTTTCACTTCCCCAGAGGTGAAAAGAGACTCAATTCAGCTCAGATTCTAGCAGGGCAATAGTATCAAAGGTCTTAAAGAAATGAGATGTGTCAAGTATCCAAAGGAAAGGTAACCTAGATCAGCTTGGATATTCTGTTGCACTCAGGATCACACAAGATATATCTGTCCACCTCCAAGCAGCAGAGAAACTGGTACTGAGCATCTCACATTCAATTCCCAAGCAGACCAAGTACTATGAATGACCACTCATTTTTTTTTACTTATCTACATTTGCCCAAAGTTAATTTAATGTAAGTTTTAACATAACATAAATCAACTAAGGCTTTTCCACCAACTTCATGTGGAAAAAATGAGCGCACAAAGAAAGTCTTCAAATGAATTAACCAGCCTGAATTCTGGGAATACATTGTAGGAATCAATTTTGCTCAGCAAAGCTGGGGGGGAAGAGTGGGAATCCATGAGGAAATGCTAAAACAAAACATATGGCATCAAGACTGAATCCTAAACACTCCATTTAGAGCTCAGGCAGTTCTATTTTGTACAGTGTAACATTTTTCTTGAATGGGTTTTAAGTATCAGGCGTGTGAAACTGGCTGCAGCCAGCTAGCAATGAACACCATAATCCAAAAAAAAAAACCAACAAAACCCCAGCCCCTAAAGTTATCATTGGACAAAAGCCTCCCATACCAGTCTGGTTTTTACATCCAAAGACCCTGATCGCTCCTGGTCAGCACCTCCAGGCTGCACTTCTTCAATGGCTGTGATTTCTCAGCACATGAGACTCCTACACAAGCACCAAACAGATGACCACAGACACTTTGATAAAATTTGGGAAAGCAGATACCTTAATTTTAAGTTCTTCTCTACCCACAAAAAAAAGTTCTCCCACACAGGGCTGGGATGAACACAGATAAAAATCTAAACATTCAGCACCAAAAGATCAACATGTTCACAGGCAAAGCCCAACTCCAAAGCTACTCAAACAGTCATTAACAAAACTAATCATTCCTTAAATGGTGACTTCAATTTTCAATTTAGGCTTGATTTCTGATGGGATAAGAAACTCCCACCACATCTGTTCATGCAGCCTGTGCTGTCCTCAACGCTGCAAAGGAATCTGTCAGGGGAGAGAGGGCACAGGAACAGAGCCCGGGAGCACTCCCACCACTAATTTATCACCGCTTTCTGGCACGGGCTGTTTGCAGCAAAGGGGATGCTCCTAAATCAAACAGCCACAGTCAGCACGGCTCTCATCTTTCCAAAAAAGTAGCAAAACGAGAATGACCCAGTTCCAACCAACTTCACTCCTGCTACCAGCATTTCCAAGAGGAATTTTGAGATCCAAGGGAACTCACATGTGTGAGTATCTGATCAGCACAAGCAGCATGAGGTCGAATTTTTTTCAGGCTTCAAAAAGAAGACTGCAGTAATTTATATGCAATTCACGCTCAGAAGACCAACCACCTTCACAACCGCGGCACAGACTATATTCTGCTTTTTAGATAAAAAATGCAGCATCTCCAGAGGCCCTATTCACCTGCAGAACTCTCGCTACTCTGGGAGTACATTTCACTGAAATGCTTTTTAAATTGCTTCCTCTAACCCACCTGCATTTTATCCTTTTTTAAAATGAAATCAGGTTCTCATCTGATCAAAGTTCCTTGATTCAGTGTATCAGGAGTTATTTAAGCCTAAGGAGGCTACTCAGCAGTTATTAACACTAACCAAGCATAATTAACATGGGTATTAATCCACACCTTCATAATGGCATGAGTCATCTCAATGCTGAGTAATCCTTTTTTATTTATATATAGTATTAGCCAGAATCAGGGAGGTAGTTTTACTATTGAGGTTCTCTTTGCAGGTAGGAAACTTGCTTTTTCTATTACTGCACTTGAGTGGTATGGAACCATCCACATCTAATAAAAGCCACATATGGCTATTTTCAGGCAAAACCAGTACAAAGTAAAGAACTGGATTACAAATGGATTTCCATTATTCCATGTGAAAAACAGCTGAGCTGGTAATCTCAAAATTTACTCTAAATTTTAAGAGTAATGCTTTTTTCCATCAGGAAACAAGTTAAATCCTTTAAAAGCACCGGTACAAGGTTCATCTCTTTCCACACCAGAACATCTCTTTGTTCCTTGCTGAAGAACCTTTACAGCACTTCAGTTATAAAGTGAGCTCAAAGAAAAAAAAAAAAACAAAAAAAAAAACCAACCAAAAAA
This sequence comes from Pseudopodoces humilis, assembly GCF_049639895.1. Classification (NCBI taxonomy): domain Eukaryota; kingdom Metazoa; phylum Chordata; class Aves; order Passeriformes; family Paridae; genus Pseudopodoces; species Pseudopodoces humilis. Next base: position 147,679,256 of record NC_142200.1, read on the forward strand.
CCCTTGAGGTTTACAGAAGACATGAAGCAGGAGGCAAGGCAGTCCAGCTCAGTTAACACAGTGACATTTTGTCCCACAAATCATATACGTGCTAGGAAACTTGCGTCACATCTCCATCCAGGCCGCTGGCAGACACACCAGTGTTTGAAACGAGTAAAGGGGGGGCAGGGGACAGGAAAGTTAAAAAGAGAAACCATATGTTTGCAATATACACATCTCAGTGTACACTCCATCACATGCCAAAATGCCAACACAATCTTTCAGTGAGCAGGCAACATCCAGAAACTCAGTTTGCAGAGGGACTGGGAAAAGATACAGAAGAAATTAAACACTTTTTCCAGATTTCTCCCCAAGTTCTGTCAGTTAACATGAGACAACACATCTCTGTGCTCCTCCCAGTAGTCTGAGGCTGTGGGATGTGCGTCTCCAGAGTAAATTCTCCCAAGAGCAGAAGTGTATTTACATTCCCTTTCATTCCCATCCCACCCCACTCCCCAGCTACAAAGAGGCATTCGCTCCTATCCTTGATTACTCAGGTCCAAATCCTTTCTTTGTGCCACCACAAAGCACCCCTTTGCAGGCTCTCAAAAGAAAAGGAAGTATTTCCCACACAGAGAAATTCAGTTCTTTCCCCAGGAAACGGGTGGCATGTTCTCCCACTTCCTCCCCACACCTGTATCTCCTGCTCCTCAGGGAGGCTGAACATCCTCCTCCCCAGGGCACATTTTCCAGAAGAGATTTAAAGGGTTGGTCTGTAGGATTACATCTTCTCAGTCTTTACAGGGCACTGGTCTCCTTCCTAAAGCACTGCTGCTTCCTCTGAGCAGAGGGAGAAGACAAAGCCTGATCCCACAGAGAAACAGGGATTTCCAGAAAGATTTCCCCCACTCCACAACTTCAGTTCCTTCCTACTTTTAAACAATGTGAAGAATTTAATCTCTTAAAACAGCATTTTCACTAACTCTTCCACCCTCAACAGAAAACAAGCCTCCCCACGAGGCAGAGATGGAAAGCCTGACAGTGACAGTGCTACGTCATCCAGAAACTTCAAATATAAGCACTCCACAAAGATTACTCAAAGAATTAACCTCCTTCCTAAAACCCTTTGGCCGGGAGCCTGCCCTGCCACTCTCCTAATTCATTCCGAGCCTCCGGAGGGTGAGACGGGAGGCACTGACCTTAGAGTCACCTGTGGCACCACCTATGATGTGTCACACACTTGCCCTAGAGCAATATATCCCTCAAACACACCCCAACAAAATGGTCGAGACAACTAATAAATCAGTACAGCGGGAGGCTTTCAGTAACTAGCCAGTTTAATGCCAAGATAGAGCGAAGAAGGAAAAAAAAATAAAAAATCATTTAATGGATAGACCAAGGGCTGCGGCCTCGAGCTGAGGACAATGAATGAAAACGCACGGCAGCAGCAAAATCCCAGGGTAAAAGGCTCGTTCGGCGGCTCTAGCAAACCCTCCGTGCAATGACCAAAGCAGCGCGGGGCTCCGAAACTGCTGAGAGGTGGGGTCTCCCAAAAATGAACGCGGTGCCCTAGAAGGAGAGAGCCCACGCAAGCTCTGGAGTTCACTCCCGCTGACCACCTCACGCCCCGCACATCCCAAACCACACCGTGGTGGGAAGAAAAGCCCCGGCAAGGCTTTTCCCGTCCTGACACAAGGAGACACAGACGCTGCCCAAGGAGCGAGCAGAGGCCAGGGACGAGCCCCCTGCCAGGGAGGTATCCCCGCGACCACCACAATCCTCTCCTGGGATGGGGCAGACCCGCATCCCCTTCCGTGGGCCCCACACACAGATGAGGAGGGGCAGCAGCCTCAGCAGAGGGGTCCCACAGACCCTTACGCCCCTCAGAGCCCCTCGCAAGGCGGGGGAACAAATCCTCTCACATCCTTCCGACATACGTGGCTGGAGGAGAGGGAGGTGGTCACACAGTCCCAGTCCGTGACGGGGGGTGTGCGACGGGACCCCCCTCCAGCTGAGAGGCACCCCAAACCCTCACAGCCCTCAGAGTGGGGGGGGAGACCCCCTCAAATGAAGGGTCCCCCAGACCTTCAGACCTCATTGTGGGGGAACGAACCCTCTCACACCCTCACATGGCTGAGGGAGGGGGAAGCCACACAGTCCTACTCCTTTGCGCGGCGTGTGACAGGATCCCCCTCAGCTGAGGGGGGTCGAACCCCCCTTCCCTCAGCGGACTCACATCCCCACATCCGAGGGGCGCCCTGCACCTCCCCTCCCCACCCCGATGACCGCTCACCGATGACCTCCTGCAGCTCGTAGTCATCCTTGTTGATGGACCAGGGCAGCGCGCTGGGCTCCTCGGCCATGGCCGCGCCGCGCCCGCCGCCCTCCGCGCCGCGAGGGGGAGCGTCCCCGAGGGGCGAGGGAGCGGAGAGGAGGCGCTGCGGTGTCCCGGCTGTCCCCGAACCCCGGCCAAGCCCGAGCCCCCTCCTCCTCCGCCTCCTCCTCTCCCGCCGCTACCGCCGGCCCAACTCCGGCCGCCGCCACCTCCTGCACCTGCCCATGCCCGGAGCGCTAACGTCACCCGCGTGCGCCCCGCCCGCCACGGCAGGGCGCCTCCCGCCGCCATCTTGAGCGCGGCGTGGCGACTCCCTGCCCGGCGCCAGAAAGCGACTACGCCACATTTTGCTCGGTTATCACCACCGGCCTCAGGGGACGGGCCGGTAAGGGAGGATTCCAAAGCGAAGGACGGAGGAGGAGCCCCTAAGGAAAGGGCGGGGATGCCACACACAAGATGGCGGCTGCGAACATCGTCCCCGCCCTCAGGCATAAGGCGGGAGCGGGAGCCGATTTAAGAGCAGCGAGTGCAACGATTGGCTGCCATCTGCCGGATCCGCCAGTTCTATTGGTCGAGCGGCTGTCAATCATGCGCTGGCGTTTCCCGGGTCCCTGTGCCCGCGGGGCCCGGCCTGATCCTGCCGTGAGGGGACGCAGAGGCTGCGGGCGGGAGCGGGGCCTGGCCCAGGCCCTCCAGGGATGCACATTCCGCGCTTAAAAATAGTTTGTGGGTGTGAGGCATCAGGAGGCCTGGTATTCTCGCAGCCCCTGAGGATGGGCAATTCTCCGCGCCACGCTGCAGTTCCAGCGTTCGTGGGTATGTCCAACAGCCTCATGGAGATGTCCTGCACGCTCATCCTATGGTTTAAGGCCTCGCACCCTGAGCTTTTTTTATCTGGATGAATTCAGGAGTACATCTGGTGGTCATTGAGGAAAACAAATTGAAATTTAAAAGCGTAAGGAATGCAAGGGTGAGTGGCACCGTGCACTCACAAAGGCTGATGTCTCTTTAAATATATGAATTTACATTTTTTGTAGTTTGAGGATTACTGTTTTTCTCCAACATGAAAATAGATAAAACACTGACTGTTAAAATGCAAGACTAACCATTAGGAGAACCGACTGGAATCTCAGTATCAGGTTTCATCCCTCTTTGCTGGTCACTGTTCTCGTGGCTTGATGTCAGGCCCTTCTGTGGGTCAAAGAACATCAGTTGTATGTATTTTTAGTTTATTAGGACAAATTCCTGAGATGCCTCTGGTGAACCAGGCTTTGTAGAGGGCCACTGCCAAAGGCATGGTCTGACCACAGTGCTTTCACTCATGCCCTAATGCAGGACACTAGCTCCTTCCTTCTACTCTTTTTTGTGTTCTACAAAAAGTGCCAAAGCCCCATCTCGCTCACTGCTGTGCAGGCACTCCACAACTCTGTCATAAGGCAGAACCTCCAACTGAAAAGCTGTTTGTTTTCCTGCTTGTCTGTGTTAAACATTCCCCTGCTGAGCCATTTTTAATATTTGCTAAATATTCCTTAATTACTGCTCGGAACCTTCTCTGTGATCTTTTAACCATGTTATAAAATGAGTTTATATAGCAATTAAAAACAGGTTTTACCCCAGAGCAGGCACCTGGGTAGCCAGTGTCGTATTTCTGATAGCTAACAGCATGTTAAAAATGGATCTGAGCCAGGCACCACCAACAAAAAGAGACTTATACATGTAATTTTACCACATGCTTTTAAATTCAGAACTATCTTTTGGATTCTCTTATTCTGGGTTGAAAATCTTCTCCCTGAAGGCAATGCTAAATCTCTTACTGCTTTAGACCACTGGGGTAGTATTAGGTCCACAATGTGCCTTAGGGCACATGTTCTTTAGGGATAACCACAGGCTTTGATCAAAATTAAAATTTAAAATGTTCACTGGCAAGACCACTAGTGGCCACGTGAGCACAGAGAGATGAGTGCTACATTTTAGTTTTCCAGCTCTGCCATAAAAAATGCATTTCCATATTTTTAAACCCAGATCTCCCATTCACTCATAAACTCAAAGTCTCATAAATTTTGCATTATTTTTTAAAATGAACTCAGCATTTTGAGTCTCTCAAAAGTCAGGGTTTGCTGTTGCACTCATTCATTTAGTGGGTTGTTCCAACCTGAGTCTGCTGGGGGATGAAAACATGAAGCTGGATTCCACAAAGCTCTTATTCCTTAGCGAGCTTCAGACCTCCAAGCAGCACCTTCTCTTTCATCACTTCTGCTCATCCTCTGTTTCCTGATTTGCTGTATTTTGCCTGTCTCGTGTAGGCTGCGAGCTCCTCAGGACAGAGGCAATGCTTCTATTTAGGAAAAAACTGAGAAGTGGTGCTGCTGAATCAAGTGCTCTTTTGTAATAACAAGAAATTTTAGTGGAAATCTGAAGTGGTAAAGCAGCTTCCTGGTTTATCCACCTCCACTCTGGACTGGGCTTTAGGGGAGACTGAGAAGTGGAAAAACTTCAGATGTCTTTCAGGTGGGAAGGCTGCAGCCTGAGAAAAAAAAATAAAAATCCCAGAGAAAAAACATAAATTCCAGAGCTGTGTTTCCTGAATATTTTGACTTCCAGTAAAATGCCACAGATCAGTGCAGGCAGGGCCCTCGTCCTCCACTGATTCTGCAGCAGAGTGGAGGCTTTCTCCTGACTCCTGCATTTCACTGATATCCTGGGGCTGGTGTTCCACTGCCAAAGCCTTGGCACACCAGGCACACAAAGCATGCTCTCACACAAAATGCTCCCCTTCTCGTAAGGCACATGGTTTCCTGCCTTTCTGGGCCAATTACTTATTGTTTCAGTGAAACTTACTGGCACTGTCCAGCTCTTAGCTTGGTTTTTCCATCCATGTAATATTGTAAAAATGATGTTTAATTCCCAGGTTGGTTCTTGATGCTCAGCACACAGACATTGCTACCTTTAGCACCTGGGAAGGGTCCTTGATGGGTTTTGTCAGCAGGTCAAGGGAGGTGATTCTGCCTCTCTACTCCAGTCTGGTGAGATCCCACCTCCAGAGCTGCATCCAGCTCTAGGGTTCCAGCACAGGAAGGATGTGGAGCTGTTGGAGTGAATCCAGAGGAGGCCACAAAGATGCTGGAGCACCTCTGCTGTAACAAAAATGGGAACAAACCTTTTAGCAGGGCCTGCAAAAAAAAAGGGTTGCAAAAGGACAAGGGGGAATGACTTTAAACTGAAGGACTGTCAGTTTAGATGAGATATCAGAAAGAAGTTTTTTATCATAAGGGTGGTGAGGCACCGGCACAGATTGCCCAGAGAGGTGGTAATGCCCCATTCCTGCAAATATTCAAGGCCAGGTTGGATGGGGCTCTGACCATCTGTTCTAGTGGAAGATGTCCCTGCTCATTACAGGGAGGTTGGGCTGGGTGACCTTTAAAGGTCCCTTCCAACTCAAACTATTTTATGATTCTATGATCATCATCACAACTTCATTTATGCTTGGGTTGCAGAAAACTAATTTAAACTCCATTTTGTGTACTGAGGCTCTGCAGATTTCATCTTTCTAGTCATGTAGCCTCTCAGATATTTAATTTTCTTCTTGTTAGACTTTAAGTCAAAGTTCTCTTTCAGTACAGCCATGCAGACATTTGCTGTCACAGTTCAGCGGTGTTCGGGGCCGTGGCATTTGTTGACATGTTTATGGTTTAAGGGTCTTTAAGGCACCATAAACTTCTGTGTGTAAGTGCAGTGGCTCCCAGGGCTGGTGCAAACAATGGCAGTTAATGTGCCTGTGGAGCTGCCTGGTACAGGCCTGGGCTGCGGGAAGCCCAACAATGCCTGTTTTATTGCCTTTGGAGCTGGGCAAGCCCGTGTCCTCGAGCAGAATGCCTGACCTTGTTCCACTGCAGAATTTGCCTGCTGTTCTCTCTTCATGGAAACACTTCCAGGTTTATTGAAGGGAGCTTACTCTATCAAACTGTAGCTGATTACTAAACGAAGTACAAGGCAGTTTCCTCTCCAGCAAAAGCAGGCACTGCACTTGATCTCCAGGGGTTTCTCCTGGCAGCTTTGCTTTGGAGAAATGAGGTGAGGACCCTGCAGTAGAGGAAAGAGCAGTGATTTCAAACCCTCCAACTGGTGCAAGCTTTTAATAATAGCTGTTTTCAAACCACAAGCTGAATTCCAGTCTAAACCACACCAGCAGGTTTTCCTAAGTGATCCCATGTGCTACCCTGTATCTCCACCTCATCACTGAGCCATTTTAAATTCAGCTCTGAGGTCACTTTGAAGTCAAGTAGCTGAAGGCCCAGTTCTTACAGGTGAATTCTGGTTCTCACAGGGTGTTTACTGAAACCAGCTTTTGCTCTGCAAACACACTTCTCATCCCAGCACCCTGCCTCTCAACAGAAACTCTGTGCTGCTCTCTTACTTCCTTCACTGAAAATATATCCCAGATTTTAAGATCCAGGGAACAAGCGAAGAGTTTATGACCAAGACAAGTATTTTTCTTCTTACTCTTCTAAGTTTATGAATTTTTTAGTATATTAATTGAAAGCCATTTAACCCTCTCTGTAACAAATTAAAGCTTTGCTTCCTCCTTCCAATCTAATATAAAATTAATGCTGGGCTTGAGAAATAATTATAACAGGATCTTGATTAGCACATACCTGAGCCATCATTTAATAATCAGCCCTTGCTCTGCTCTGGTTTACAATAATGCTTTCTTCATACCTCTTTGTCTTACAGAAGCCAATGAAAGACACTTCACATGCCTCTTTTCACCCTGGGAATTCCACAGCTTCTGAGGACAGAAAGGTTTTCCCACCAGCCTCTTCTGTGGTGGGTAAATCTCCATCATAAAGCATTTTCTAAGCAGCTGACCAGGACAGGGATGAGAATGTGTTTCAGAGATTTTCCCCTGGTTCTTGAAAATGCAAAATAAGCCTGGTAGAAGCCATGGCAGGACTGAGCACAGAAAGCAGCTTTTGGAGGTGACACTGCTGCTCCCAGGTGGTACAGCATGGACACTCTCTCACCTGGGAGTGCTTGGACCCAATTTACAGCTGGCAAACTTTGAAGAAATCAAATAAAACTTCTTTTGTAATTTTACAGTGAAGTAAGAGGAGTTCTCTGAAAGGGCAATGAGAAAAGAAACCCTAGGAATAGAAAGATAGGGTTGAATAAGATTTCATTCACTTCTTGCCATCTGGGAATAAAATTTGTGAGGGAATACTGTTCTTATCCGTATAAATGGCCAATATCTTCTCAAACCCAGCAAAGCAGAAGGCAGGCAAGGTTTATGGCTCACATTAGCAGATTCTAGTGACATGAGTTTACAATAGTGGTCTAGTAGTTCAGTGTAACACTGACTCATGGCTTATTACTGTGGCGATAGGAATGTAATGAGATCTCATTTAAAAAAAAATATATTTGGATAGTTCACATCCTTTCCTCCCTACTCATGAATTCCTGTGCCATTGACTGCTAGCTGCTAAAAATAGGATCCTTTCTGTGTATCTAAAGGAAAACCTAGAATCAGAGAGACAATGGGAGGGGACCAAGGTCCTTCCATATAGGGCCTTCGGGAAATATTTGTAATGAAAGCCCTCTGAGAGGCAGGAATGTTTTTAAAAGATGGAAACAATCTAAGAAGGTATTTTGGAAAGAAGAAGGAGAGGAATTAATTAATCACAGCAGTTCCCAGCTTTGGTATTTTGCACCATAGTGGTGGGAGGTACAGGACCAAGCTTCAGCTTTGTCTTGGAGAAGCTGTTCCACTTTAGCAGCAGGAAGCTCCAGGGAACTGCCCAGGAACAGCCCTGTGGCCAAAGAGGAGCCACATGAGGAGTCATTTGAAGTTGTACAACTCCCGTAAGGAGCAGCAGGAAAGAGGACCTGAGAAGACATGAGTAAGGTATCTGCAAACAAAATGGATTATCACCATCACCCCTTCAAAAAAGAAAAAAACCCACATGGCACCTCAGAAACAAACCACTGAAGTGTGAAATCATGCAGCAGGGAAAGCTGTCACAGAGAATCAGAAATTGATTTAATAGACACAAATTGACTGCTGCATGATTTGTGCAGATTGCTGCTGGCTGAGAGGGAGAGAGATCCACAGCTCTGGAGAGCTGAGCACAGGCACCACCTGGCAAAAGGTGTGGAAAGCAAAAATTTCATCGTTGGTAATTCTGTGTGTACTGAATGCTTCCTCTTCAGTAGGGAAAAATTAAAATCAATGGCAGGATGCAAGGTAACAAAAGGAAATGACTGATCAATATGCATGTCTTGGAGCTGAAGACAAGCCCATCTGGCAAGAGCAGCATGCTGATGAGGCGAGATTCTGAGAGGGAACCTGAAAAGCTTCCACTCCTGATGCTCACAAACACAACACAGCTGAGCAGATGCCAGGTGCAGTGCTAGGAAAAGTGAAGGCACCAAAGAGTCTAGAGAATAACTGTTAGGAAAAGCAGGGAATATTAATTTTAAGACTAAATAGATTTAAAGTAAAAAATGTGATGCTTTTCTTTGCCTTTCTGAAGATCTCAAAAGCCCTTTACTGATACTGAAAAATTATTATGGTCTTTACATACCTGTGCAAGGTTTTAGAGATACTGAGACAGTGATATTTCAAGGCCAGTGTCCAATTTATTCCTTGGCTCAAAGCACTTGAAATCTCATTTCCCTGTATATTTCATTGCGGGGAGGAGGGGTCGGGGGTCTCTTTGTCAAGTGCTACCAAAAATCAAACACTAAATCTTCCATGATTCCATAGTTTTAAATCTGTCACACAGATTTTTGAATACTTTTGAAAATGTCACTGTAAAGCTGACAGCAGGGTCTGCCATGACCTCAGCAGGACAGGAAAGAGCACGTGGAACTCCAGGTTTGCTTTCCCAGTTTTTCCCTTCCTGAGTTGTATTTGTTTCTGAGGCAACAGCTTCAGAAATGGCACATGAGCAGTTAAACACCTCAGGTCTTGCAGCTCATACATCTCATTCTGCTGACACAGACAGAAGGCAGACACTGCTGAAGATCAGAGCCAGAAAAATATTGCAAAAACTTTGTGAAAGTTCACTTCATGGTAACCCCACATTTGCCTGAACATATTCCCTGTGAGTTCCTGACTGGCATTCTAAACAGTGGATAAAGACCTATTTTATCACCTCATGACTTTGACTTCATTAAGAAACCACAGAAGTCTGGTAGCACTGAGCTGCCATGTTCTCACTGGGCTTGGAGCAAGAGTTCTCCTCATGGTCTTGCATCATGTCACTGCCTCCTCTGCAGAGCCCTCCTGCTCTTTGGCACAGGTGAATAAGCAGCCACTCCCCTCAGGAGCCAGCAGGACCCAATGCATCTTTTCCTGCAGGCTGGCACCCAGCCAGACACGCTGCTTTGCTCTTTCCCTGCGGGAATGCACAGAAGGACTGTGCTGTGCAAAATCTGTCTGGTCGGGGGAGAGTTTGGATGCTTGACTGTTGAGGAAATGCTGGCATGTTCCAGTGCCTCTGTGCTCTCAGCCATCTGCCACCTGCCTCCTCACTAGGGGTTCTCTGTGTTTGCTGGGAAGGGGAGGCTCGGAAACACAGAATGAAACAGCTGTGCTGTCCTTGGGCTCAGCCGGACACACTGCACATTGTCCCACCCTCCAAGGCAGTGGGGAAGCGTGTGGAAACAGGAGGAAGAAAAAGTTCCAAGGAACCTTATGTAGAGAGCCTTAGTTAAGTATTTCATGGACAACAGAGGTATGTTCATTCTGTCCTTCCTGTCTAGCCCCACCCAAATCCTAAGCAAGACTAGGAATTGGGGAAATAAGAATCAAAATCTTTCTGCTGGCTGCCAGGCAGGAGAAACTCCATGTGCAGCTGATACAACCTTCATGTTCTGAACTGCAGGGATGTGTCCCCTGCCTTTGTGGGAATGATCTATCCAGCTGAGATAGAAGGATCAGGCTGTCTGGTGGGCAAGGACAGCCCCAACCTCTGCCATGGCATGAGCAGCTTTATCACTGGGAATAGGAGGAGAAGGCTCTGCTAAGCTGGGTTCTGCCCTACAACAGAAAATGCATTGTTTGTAAATCAGACTTTGGAACTGCTTAAGACTTAAACACAGCTTCAATTAATTAAACTTTCGCAGTGCAACACAACCCCAGAGTGAATACAACACTATTCAGTCCCTGACTGCAGATTTTGTTGCAAAATAAACAAGTTTTTCCAGGGATGGGCTTGATAGTGCTGATCAAGAGGTTGGGTTGGGTTCAAAGTCATCTCAAAGTCCTAGTGGGGATATGAAAATGGTTGTAACACCTAGAGAAAATTACCTTTAGTGAATATTTGTACACAGCATATGTTGTAAAGCCCCAAATGGTCTGACAGAGGTGCTCTATAATAAGTTCTCTGAGCATGTTTCCCAGCAGTATGAACCTTAGGGGGTTTGATTTTATTGCTTTATTAAAAACTGTTTTCAGGATGCTCAAGCAACATTTTTCCAGCTATTTTTTATGCATGATTACACTTTCTTCCCTATGCTAATTTTATTCCAGTAAATGTGCCCTCTGGACCAAACAGTGCTTCCCTCATGGTAACACAACTCTTGTCACATTGGTGGAAATGAAGAATGGAATTTGATCCATCGAGGTCAATACTTGACCTCTCACCCTCTCTTTCTGAAGCTGAGAACATTCTGGAGCAGTTTCACCAGGTAAATGCTGTCCTCCAGTAAATGAAGAAATGGCACCAACATTCTTGCACCAAAGTAAAACAGAAGACTGGGAATATTTCTTTAGCACAACAGGAATGACAGCTGGAAAAGAGCCGCAGCTGCTGGACCCCTCAACCCCACCTGAATCAGAGCTCAGGCTCAAATACAGGCAAGAATCATTTACTGCTCCAAACCACAGAGCAGGGGAGCGTGTAAAGCTGCACTGGGAGTGATGGGATGCCAGCACTTCCAGGGAATGGGACCCTCCTGGCAGACTGCTCTTGTAGTTTCCGTCTAGAATATTCTATCCAGGGATCATTTCCATACTGCTGTCCATATGTTCATAGTAGCCATAGCAGAGACACGACTTCATATGCTCTATAGGGAACATGGCCCTGCAAGTGGCTTAGGGTATGACCCCTCCTATGGGGAAAAGCAGCTCAGCCTTGACCTCCAGGAATTCCTTCCAACCAACACTTCCGTGATTCAGTGATCCTTTGTCTTTTCCTGTAGCAGGGCCTTGGCCCAACAGCTGCTGGGTTTCTAAGTTATTTCCCTGGCTTGGACTGACTGTGAGCCAAAGGAAATAAAGCTGGCAGAATCCCCCGGATCACTGCACTGTCCTAATCCCTGCTGGGGCCTCCAGAGAGGGTGTGGAACAGGAGCAGCATCCCAGCAGAGCTCTGGCTCCGTCCCCTCCAGCCTCATGGGCACCAGGGCTGAAGAAATCCAGGATGGCAACACAGATCACAAAACAAAAAACAAGACCTGGAAAGGAAACACATGTCTGAAGTACAATTCCTTGATAAATTTTCCTCCTGGTATGACACAACTCTATTTCTCTCTCTCCCAGGCACAACCAACCACCCCTCTGATGAAGTTACTTAGAGAAAACATGAAAAGAAAATAACTGTCCCATATCATTCCTCACTTAAACTCCATTCTGAGACACAGTTTTGTTCTTCGATGCCCACAAAGCAGATTCAGCCTGCTGGGTTTTCATTATTTATTTTAAAATGTTTTCACAAGTAGCAAAAGTTTGGATTTTTGAGGAGAAAAACAAGAACATTGTCTATTCTCAGAATGCCTATAAAGACAGATGCTTTCCCCCTTCGTATCAGGACACAAAATTATTATAAATATATATGTATGTATATAAAAATAAATGTTTTGGGACTAACAGATTCAACAAAAAGAATTTCAGAGAGGGACAGAGACAAAATAGCAAAAAAACTGTGACATCACAATTTTATAAATCCCTTTTTTAAAGGTGTTCAAAAATTTTGACCTTCCACTGGGCATGAAAGAGGGGAGGAAACCCCAAATGCTACTGAAATGGGCAAATGGTTCACAACCACATTTTGTATAATTCACAATGTCACAATTGAAGTTATTGTGACAAGGCTGATATAAAAGTGTAAAAGTGCATAAACTCTGGGGTTTACATAAAAGAGGATACATATTTAAAGCATATTTTATGTTTTAGGGCATTTACCTCACTTTACCCCAAAATAATTATTTTAGAGGCCCTTTCTCTCAGCATCCAAGCCAAGCAGAGAGAAAGGGCCAGGGCCCCACAACCAGGGTAATAACAATTCCAATATCTTTCACCACTAACTGGAATATGGCTTTTATCTATTGCAACTCAAAAAATTTAGAAATTCAGCTCCTCTGTTTGCTTTCCCTTCCAGAACCAGCACTTTCCCTGTTGGGAAATCACCAAATCATCTATTACAAACATCATTTTTCCTACTGTTATTTTCCCCTCATATGGAACATGCCAAGTCCCAAACCGTCAGGACTCAGAACACATTGCAAGAGGTTCAAGCTGCCAAAATTCTTGCTGGTTTTGGTATACCTTGCTCAGAAGAGGGAGGAAGGGGAAGAGGAGGAGAACCCACTTGTGTTTTTTCCATGCCAGGCAGCGGTCAGTGCCCTGCTGGCCCATCCCGGCCGTGTCTCCCCATCCCACCCGATTCCCTCGCAGGGTGCCAGCGTGGGCCATGGCCTCCCTCTAGCGTCCAGAGCACGGGCTCCTCTGCCTCAGCTCCCCCGAACGAGCCAGCAGAGCCCTTCCAGATCTCCAGGCAGGAGGAATCCGGTTCGGTCCTGCGAGTAATGACCCATAATTATGTTTACAGACTCTCCAGAGTATGAGAATTCATTGTGCCCCCGGAGTGCCTGGGGATCAAGCAGCCTCCTGAAGCTCTCCTATAATTAACATTTAACCATTATGCAGAAAGCCCGAGGCAAGCAGCTGTCTCCACTTCTGCAGGAGAGGCCCCAGGGCAATAGGACACAAAGACAAACTATTCAGAAACCCCTCATCAACTTAACTTTCCTCCTCCCTTGCCCACAGACTTCTCACTTGTTCTAGCAACACAGAAAGGTGCAAATGTCACCTTGGCACCATGGCAGCAGTTTCTTTCGTAGAAGAAACACCCAGCTCCCAGGTCTATCCAAAAATGGTTCCTGCTGCCAACATGATGTGCATGAATGAGCTTCACCACGTTCAGGTCAAGGGCTGCTTCTGTCAGCCCGGAGGAACCAGCAGCAGCACCTGGACAGGATCTGGCAGCATCCCTCCCTGGTAAGGGATCATTCACTGACAGGGAGTGTGAAGGAGGGGGCAGGAGCACATTTCTGTCACAGCCCTGGTAATGCTTTAAAACAAAGCTAAAATTGAAAAAATAAAATCACATCCAGATGCAACCTTAAAAATGTAAACTAGTAAAACATTAAGCTGTAAAATCAACATGAGTCGGTGGCTGAAGTAATGAACAAAGGGGCAAAGTTCAAGCAGATACATAAGCAAGATTCCTCTCTTCCCCAATTTAAAAAGTCAATATTTACTGTAAATCTGTTTAATACACCAATGAATTGCTTTAAACATTCCTTTGGGTAGAACTCTTGATCTCCACCCTGGAGCACTGATGAGATCCACTAGTCACGGGCGGGATTCAAAGCCAAGTCCAACAAGCAGAGCAATCTTGACATTGCTCCGAGCTTTAGTCACAGAAATACGGTCATTATTGTGGCAGTTAATTAAATTAGGCTCTTTCCTATTAATATTACATTCACCTCCATATTTTAAACAGCCCAAATGTCAATTTAATACATTCCTTATTCAGTGTTTAGCCCTGTGCCTTTGAGGCATCCCAAAAGCTGCTGTGTTTTGGAAGGCTTTTAAAGGTGAAAGACTTTGAGATCTGGACCCACTTAGATGCAGACCTTGGTCAAGTCAATGAGCAACAGCAGCCCCTGCTTTGTGTAGTTAAGGACTGTCACTGAAAAGATGTATTTTAAGACTGAATTTCTCCTGAAGGAGAAGTAAAAATTTAGTAATATCTGGGAATATTAAATGCTAGTATAAGGTCACTGAATCAAATGGGACCTGAATAGAGATAGACCTATCCAATACGGTAGAATTCCCACAAGCCTTGATGTTACTGTAGCTTTTAAAACATTGACAAAACCTGCAGTTTGAGGCTCTGAGGTCTCGTTAATTCTTACAACAGAATCTTCTTGTATCAGACACTCTTTAAATGTGTATTTTCAGTATTTTTAGCACACGTGCTTACTCCACAAATGCTGGATGCTGCTGCTCACTAACTTAACCTGGAACACCCACAGAGTTGCTTTATTTCCCCTCAGAGTTGTGAAGAAGTGCTGGAGAGAGTTCTTTGTTCCCAGTCACAGGCTCCAAGCAAGGATCCAGGTTCTGAAGTGGTGGAAGACCCTGTGTCAAGGACCCCTGGTCCGAAGGCACAGCCAGGACAGGTTACAAGAGCACCCAGCTCAGAGGACTTTGCATCAGGGCAGCATGAGGGATTTTGCCAGTCTTGTCCAGAACCATTTTTTGGTGCAAGGATTGGTGTAGTCACAAATCGTAATGAACCGTAAGATACTTGGAAACTCGTTCTTCATGGATTTGTACTTGACTGGAATCAGCCGTTTGTGACGAGCACCTGAAAGAGAGGTCACACAGGCACTGGGTTACCCAGAGCCACAGGCAGAGCCCACATCCATTCCCTCCCCACCACAGCATGCACACCACAAGATCCAGGCTTGCTCCTGACTGGGCATCATCTGATTATATTGCAACCAGCTCTCACTCTGGAGAGCAAATCTCTGAATCCTGATTTGCAGATATTCCCCAATGAATCCCCCTGCTAACATGGGCTGCTGGTTTTGAGACACCATGAGATAACTCTCCCTGTGACTGCTGCTGCTTGAAGGAGCAGCTCTTCTACAGAGGAGTTTCTTCCCTTGTAGCTCTCCACAGGGACACCTGCCACCACCTGCACTGTGCCCAGCACAAGTGATGACATTGAGACTGGGATGAGGCAAATAACCAAGATTTCCTAACTGCAGCAGATGCTGGAGTAATCCATGGAGCTCCCAGGGCTTGCCACCAAACCCTTCTGTGCGTTACTAACACCCCACACAAACAGGGAACGCTGTGACTTCTCTAAGCCTGTACTTCCACCCGTGTTCTCATTGGCAGAGCTCAGGTCATTCCATACAGATAGAACTTCTTTCCCTGTTCTAATAGAAGGTGTGATGCCCACAAAAAAAAAAAAAGATGAAGAACTAAAAGGACATTTTTACGAATCTTGACGACTGAGGGCTGATACAAAGTCCTGAGAGTGCAATGGATTAACTGATATCATATGAAATTAGTGTGTCAAGGAAGATGAAGTGAATTCATGTCTCTGCCACCAGCTTCCAGTCTATCCTCTGGAATATCCTTTATAATATCACATCAGATGCCTCATCTAGAAAAGAGACTTTATATCCAGATATTCTTCCCAGTTCTACATATCCTCCATACTATTAGGCTGGGCTGCACTTACTCCCCAGCAACACAGCCAACTGTAGAACAACTAGAGGCTAGAGAAGAGCAATCACAACAGACCTGGCAGAAGTAAATTGGTGGCTTTTCAACTCAGAACAAAATATGTAAAAAATTTCCCAACCTAAACTGACCATTCATTACATATTTTGTTTACCTATCCACAATATTCAAGGATTCCTGCAAGAATCATAAAATGGAATGGGTTGGATTGGAAGAGGCCTTGAGGAATATCCAGTTCCAACCCTCCTGCTATGGGCAGGGACACCCAGATCAGGCTGCTCAGAGCCCCACCCAGGCTGGTCTTGAAATCTGCATGTTCATTACCTGTCACCTAATTCCAAGCTTTACTCACATCCTGGATCTATTATACTACTTGTCTCTTAAGCAGCAAATTTTCCTGTAAGGATGTGGGAACCCTTCACAAGCCTGACATGCAGCTCTGACATTTCTGGAGCAGGCAGCATTATCCCACTGACAGCTGGAGCAGTGCAGCACAGGCAGCTTCTCACTCACGGCCACGTGAGGAATGTCAGGAGCAGGGCAATGGACCGAGCCCAAGCCTGCACAACCAAATTATGAAGCCCCTGTTAGTTCCAATGGTCCATTGGACCTCAGCTGAAGGTTTAGCTATCACTCTAATAAAAATTATAATATGCAATTGTAAATGGGATATTTGTGTGATCTTACCTGGGGAAAGACTAAGAGCAAATTTGGTCTGGAAATCACATTCGTCGCTTTCCAGGTAGTCATCTGAAACGACAACCACCATCCTCCGACACCTGGAGAGTAACCAGGGGAGAAAACAAATAAAATATCAAATGAGATGGTTTTCATTTCCACAGAGAAGTATGTACTGCTCTGAATTGCTCCAGTGGAGAAAGATCTGGCTGTGTTCCAGCAGGAATTAACAGACAGACACATAGTGATGTTACACCGAAAAACCTGATTACAGATACACACTCATATACCAAAAAAATGAGGAAACAGTGAAGTCCAGACTGTCAGTGCAACCTTCATGTGATCCTATGTCTATATATGACACACAAGGCAAAGAAAAGTGATTGAACGTAAGTAGCATCACCACAGTGGCACCTCCCTCATGAACACAATGAAGCGACACACTGGGGAATGTGACTGAGTGGTCATTTTTGAGCCAATAGCATAAATCCAACCCCATTAAGACATTCTTGTGGATTTTTGCTGTTTGACTGGCACCATGCTGCAGACATCACTGTAAAATGAATGCAGTGTTCCACTACACTCACAGCTGGCCCCAACAGCCACGGTTCACTTACCTCCTCTCTATAAGTTCTCCACTGATGGACCACACACAGGTTCCTGGCAAGACATCCCGATCAAATACACAGAGCTTCAGTTTGAACTGTGTTTGCTCCAGCTCCCTGATCATCTCCTGGACAAACTGGAGGTCTTTCTGACAGTAGCAGATGAAGGCATCAAATATCTCTGTTCCACTCCCTGAAACCATTAAAAATGTAGCTGTCATCTTCTACTATAAATGAAGTTCACTCCTATAGTGAATTTTCAAGAGCTCCCACAGACTTTAACTCAGAATCAGGAGTCTGACAGAAAAGCTCTGGCCAAACTTGCAAAGGGAATTTAGCATTTTATTAGATGAGCTGCCCTTCAGCCCAGAGTCCTGTCCTTAACAGGGCTGGCAGGAGGCAACACACATCAGTGCCCTGGCTGCTTTCACTGGCCAGGCTGTTCACACACACCCACATTGCCTGGCAGGGGTCAAGGAAAGGAGCTGAGGTGCAGACAGGCAAAATCTGTGGAGGCAATAACATCCAGCCACAGGGAGTCTGGGTAGAGCTGGAGGGAGCAGTGCACCCTAAGGGATACAACTCAGAGCCCTGACACTCTGGATTTCACTCAGAGTTTCACATCTCATATATGCTTGTGGCTCTGGGTCCTTTTTCCCCAGTTCAAGTCACAGAGATTAAGACCTCCTAATCAAAACAACATTCAGCAATGTCCTGCCATCTGCTGTTGATGGAGATTATGGGGTGAGCCTTGAAATTTGGAACCTGTCATTTTTATGGCTAAGATGTCAAACCTGGGTACCTGAAGTCATATCCTAATGGGCCTGTTTTCCAATTACATTAATGGCTGGCAGCTCTTGTTTATTTAGAAGTTATCCAAATATTAACATGCTGCATTTTAAGGGCAATGTTTCTCATAATTAAGTGCCTTAATACTGCTGGATAATTTCCAACTGTGTTATATTTTTTTTCCATATCAATGTCACTACAGATATATTCAATTTGTTACGCCAGTTAAAGCCTACCACAGTGAAAAAATAGGTCAGGCTCTAAAAGCTGCTGAGGAAAGTATCAACCCAGCAGGCAGATTCAGCCCAAGAAGCATCCAGTGAAGCAGAAGGGGAATGTCTGCCAGGTCAGTCAAACTGAGGGTACTGCTGCAGGGGCACGGCGCTAACTTGAGGGTCACGTCAGGTAAAGCTGCCATGTACAAACACCAGAATATTGGTCTGTGGACATCTGGGGATGGTCAGTGATGGCCACATGCAGCAAAGGTGGCCACCTGAAGTCAGACTGGCCAGCACACAGATGTGCACACACCTGGCTGCACATGCAGGGCTGCACACACAGCACCCATTTCTGCTCTCCACCCACTGCACACCCAGTCCTACTTCAAACCCACTTCCTTTTCATTCAAGGTGGTTCCACCTGCCAAACATAGGGCAGGGAAAGCACCTCTGACACCTTTTCCCCTGGGCTCCAACCCCTTGAGCTTTCAGCAGCTGCTGCTCTGGGCTAGGCTGGGCTAAGGGATGCATTTCCATGAAGTCTCCTCCCATGTGTGTCCAGTGGCTCTGTGCCAGCCTGTTCGTGGGTGAAGTGTTCCCCAGGGTTGCTTTCCCTCTCTGCTCTAAGAAACAGGAAAAATGAAGAAAGCATTCTGGTCTGGGATATGAAAAGTTGTGGGAATTATGAAAGCAACCACGTTTTTTGCACTTCCCATAGGGAAGGTGATTCCAACACAAGGCAGCAATGGAAGCTTGGGCTCTTACCGTACGGATCATCCCTGATGGTGATGCCCATCATTTCTGATGTCTTTGGCACACTGCTGTCCACTGCTGGCACTTGGAGAGGCTGGTTGGCCTCTTCCTGCTTCCTCTGCAAGTATTTCTTACAGTCCTCCTCTGCAAAAACACACAACCAGGGCAAGAGGTTCCTGTGATGTGGGTTTACACTGCTGGAATCCATTGAAAAGGGAATAGCTATTTCATGAGGGATGCCAGAGGGAAACCCCCTGTCTGGTTTCTTCAGTATGAAGAATTTCTCTCACCACTTTCTGAATGTTTTGATGCTGCCTCCACCACCTCCTCTAGCAATTAATTCCTGAAAATCACACTTGATATTTTAAGAAGTACTTTCTTTTACTTGTTTTATTCTTCCTTCTCCCCTTAACTCTACTACATCCCAGTACATCTTTAATACCAGGAATAAGGTACAGAGCATGTCCCAACTCTGCTATCTGCTCTCATTGTTTTGCATTTTGGAGTATTTGAAATCATAAAACAGTTGGGGAGGTTTTCATGGTGTCAGTCTTTCTGCCCATGTAAAAAGCCAGAAGCCAAGACAAAATGGCCTCAAGTTGCACCAGGGGAGGTTTAGATTGGATTTTAGGGAACAATTCTCCACTGAAAGGGTGGTCAGGCATTGGAAAAGGCAACACTGGAGACAGCGTCCCTGGAGGGATGCAAAAGATGCGTAGATATGGCACTTGGGGACATGGTTTAGAGGTGGCCTTGGCAGTGCTGGGTTAATGATCCTGTAGGTCTTTTCCAGCCTTAGCAATTCTCTGCAGACACACAAGAGCTGATTCACACCCTCAGCCTTTGCCAGCTGGGACAACTGCAAGTGACAATGACTATCCACACTCACCACATACAGCAGAACCATGTAAAATTTCAAGGAGCCCCTGAAGCAGCTTTTATGTTGTGCAACAGCAATAGGGATCCTCTTATCCCCAGCAGAGTAGACATGAACCCCACCCACCCTGAGATAACTGAAGATCTATTATAAACAGATTCAGTTTAAAAATAAATTATAAATCTAAAAGTGAAGCCTTTGGAGAAGCAACAACAAACTCTGCAGCCTCTGCTACTCTGCAATTACAGAAGACTTGAAAGGAGATTTGAAAACAGGAATTAAGAAAAAAGATGAAACTCCCTAGAGATTTTGCCTTTACAAAAACCAAACCAGTAAGTGTTAATCAGTACTGATCAGCTGGCACAGCTGACTGGTGCAACAGCAGAGTAAAGGATCCCTTGGAAGTGCAGGATGCTGGTGGGAGCCCAGTGAGTCCTCCTGCATCACAAGGACAGGTCTGCAGGAACCCCAGCTTGAGGCCCCATCCCCTGCTTCAGTCTCAGCTTTGCATCTTGTTACTGGATTATCTCCAATCTAATAAGGCTCAGATCTGATCAAAGATTTTCCTGAGGCTGAGGCATTTCCAATCTGCCTTTCTCCTCCCCTCAGCCTCCCCAGTCCTGCAGAGGGAAGAATCAGACACATTCTTTACCAGCCAGAAAGTTCAGATTTCACATCTTTCCTCACTAAAGCCCTAAGTCAGGTCCCACCTCTCTGCCAGCTGCCTGTTGCGTGAGGTGTGTCAGCTCAGTCAGTATCTTTGAAATCATGGTTAAAGTCACTTTGAAGTTCCCAACAGGTTCAGCAGTCTCAGGGGAAGGACTGGCACACAGCTACCACCTTAAGTGTGCTTTGATTGCCTTGGGAGCCAGGTTCACAATCTGAAATACTGCTGAATAAGCAAGAAGAGGCAATTATTTAACAGCATTGCATAATGCTCAATACAGAAGTGTTCATTTTCAGTGTATTTGCTCCAAGTCTTCTCTCATTGCCTCTGATTTGGGATGGATAAGTCCCCAGCTGGAAACAGCACCTGATTGTTCAGGTTAATGAGAGTGAACAAGGATCTGGAATGACTTTGGGACCATAAAGAGTGCTAAACAACGTAACCAAATAGAAAGAAACTCCTCCAAGCTGTCCTCCTCCACCAAGTGCCTAACTAGGCTTTACATTCCTCTGGCAGTCAAACAAATTCCTGAGGAAATGGAAAAAAAAAGAATAGAAAGATAAAATCTAAAGCACAAAATCAGCAGCATGATGAGAACACAGTGAAAACACACCCAGTAACTGTCAAGCAGGAAACTAGCATGTAACAGGTCAGGGAAGAAACAAAAATCATTGAGTTTCAGCAGGAAAGAGCACATATGTATCAAAGCAAATATCTTCACATCCCTGAAGATGATTCTACAGGTAAATAAACTGCCGAGGAATATCACAGGGTAGAGGTGCTGGGACATTAATACTGATGTTTTCTGATTCTGAGCTGGATCCCACTGAAGAAGTTCCAGTGGTACACAAAGATGCCCCTGGCAACAGGAAATACCACACACAAGAGTACATTAGACACTCTCCTCTCCTCTCCTCTCCTCTCCTCTCCTCTCCTCTCCTCTCCTCTCCTCTCCTCTCCTCTCCTCTCCTCTCCTCTCCTCTCCTCTCCTCTCCTCTCCTCTCCTCTCCTCTCCTCTCCTCTCCTCTCCTCTCCTCTCTCCTCTCCTCTCCTCTCCTCTCCTCTCCTCTCCTCTCCTCTCCTCTCCTCTCCTCTCCTCTCCTCTCCTCTCCTCTCCTCTCCTCTCCTCTCCTCTCCTCTCCTCTCCTCTCCTCTCCTCTCCTCTCCTCTCCTCTCCTCTCCTCTCCTCTCCTCTCCTCTCCTCTCCTCTCCTCTATCTCTGACATCTGCAAGAGCTCTCAGCACCAGCAGCAGGTCACAGGCCCTCAGTGCAGTCCTCAGCCAAAAATCATAAAAGAAGAACAGTCACACTGGTCAGGCTGAAGGTCCATCAGCTCCATCCTCTCTCAAGCACTGCACAAAACCAGGTGTCTAGGGGGGAACATAAGAATAAAATAAGCTTACAGAGGTATTTCCCTTATATATGTATATATGTATATATATATGTATATATATGTGTGTGTGTGTGTCTGTGTATTTCTGTAAAATCTAATTTTTTTAGGTGTAATCTACAATCTATTTTTATAATTTATCTTTTGGACTAGTCACAGTTAAGGAATTTCCTGAGCCACAGACAGTATTTCTGTTGAACAGTCCTTAGTGGGCCCCTCTTCCAAGAATTTACCTGTCTCCTCTTATCAGCATGACCTAACTCTGGGTAAAACTTTTTTTTTCCAGGCTCTTCCCACTCCTGCTGGAGTCTATTCCAGCTCTGACAAAGCCCATCCACCACACTCCCTTCCAGTGGGACACATCCTGAGCCAGAACCAGCCTGGGTGATCCCAATATTTTTGTCAAGCCCCAGATCTTTTGCACAGCTGGAATCTCCCCCAGATTTGTTAGGGACCTCTAATAAGCAGATCACAAAGACATCCCACATTTAAGTGAAAGAAACATCAGACAAACTGATGCTTTTGTGTCTCCCAAAACCTGGCATTCAGACTGTGATCTTAAGTAGAAAGAACCAGAGGACCAAAGGGAAGTCCTCCATTGCTTCTTGATCACGCTTTCTACAGAGATGGATTTCTACATCTTCCTTTATCCCCATGAGTAACAGGAAGTGAGATTTATTACTTCCTCGTTGCTAACTCAGTAAGCTACATTATACAACCCAGGCCTTCAGGGAATTCTCTGTCTTTGGAAATCCTTCAGCAAAAATTTTCCCTTCTGATGACAGCTGGGTTCCCTCAGAATTTCTCTGATCACAAAGAATACAAAGAGTCCAAAAAGAAAAAGTTACCAGAACAGCACAGGAACACAGAACAGGACCTTCCTTTGATTGACCTATCCCAATTTTTTTTCAGTTTGCATGGAATTTTTTTCCCCTGACATTATCCAGTTCCACACATTCCTCATCTCCTCCAACAAACATCTTCCTATCACACTGTATCCATGCATCATAATTTTCACACTGTCCAGTGTCAGTGCAATCTGTCTCCTGGCTAACCTGGCTAAGAGCATCTTTTGACACACAGAAACTTTTTAATTGAAGGTTTGGGGTAAGACAGGGCTCCAGGTTACTTTGTAGGCTTCATGGTTAGCAGAAGCACAGCACGTGTCTCTCCTGGAAGCCAGGTGGGACTTCTGTGAATCACAGAATGGTTTGGGTTGGAAGGGGCCTTACAGGTCATCTCAGCCCATATCCTGCCATGGCCAGGGACACCTTCCACAGGTTGCTCCAAGCCCCATCCAACCTGGCCTTGGACACTGCAGGGATCCAGGGGCAGCCGCAACTTCTCTGGGAACCTGTGCCAGGGCCTCCCCATCCTCACAGGGAAGATTTTCTTCCCAATATCTATCTAATATCTAATCTAAATCTCTCTTCTTTTAGTTTAAAACCATTCTCCCTTATCCTATCACTATTTGCCCATGCAATAAGTCACTCTCTCTCTTTTTATAAGCCCCCTTTAGGCACTGGAAGGGGCTCTAAGGTCTCCCCGGAGCCTTTTCTTCTTCAGACTGAACACTCCCAGCTCTCTCAGCCTGTCTCCATAGCACAGGTGCTCCAGCCTTCGGAGCATCTTTGTGGTCCTCCCGACAACACCGAGGATGTCACTCCATAATCTGGAAAGGGCTTCTCGAGCGGGGTTTTTTCTTAACCTCACCTCCGCGGCCAGAGCAGCAAAGACCAATATGAACAGAAAGACCGACAAGGACAACATCCTCTCCCTCCCCAGGCACCAAGGAAGCAGCACCGGAGGGCAAGCTCTGGGATTCCCCGGCCGATCCGGGATTCCCGGGGCTATCCCAGCTCTCCCCGTTCCCAGCGCCTCACCCACGCTGCCGGCCAGGTCCGTCAGGACATCGTCGCGACCCAAGCGGCGCAGCACATCGAGGAGCTGCCCCACAGTGGCCCCGCCGGGGCAGCGCCCGGGCCATTCCTCCAGCAGCGAGGCCGTGGGGTCGGGCAGCCCCTCCAGCCGCCGGATCTCCAGGAAGCTGCATCCCCGCGCCTCCGCCAGCGCCGTCCAGTCCGCGGCCGCGGCCGCCCGCGGGTTGAGGTAGAGGCCGAGGCGGGGGCGGGCGCCGTAGTTGGGCGCGGCCATGGGCACGGCGTGCAGGTCCAGCGGCGGGACGGGGCTGCGGCCGGGGCTGGGGCTGGCAGCGGGGTCCGCTGGGGCCGTGGCCATGGCCGAGCCGCGCTCACAACTTCCCCTTCCCGGCACTTTCGCTTCGCGGCTCGCCCCGCCTCTGCGCCGCCCCCGCCGCTCGCTCTGCGTGCGGGGCCGGACGGGCTCGCAGCGGGAGATGTGGCCAGCAGGAGCCACGGAACCCCGTGCCCCGCACCTCGAGTGCTGCGTCCCGTTGTGGGCTCAAGGCAGGAAGGGCAGTGTGCGGCTGCAGCGGGCCCAGAGAAGGGAATGGAGCTGGGGAATGGTCTGAAGTACACGTCCTACGAGGAGGGAGCTGGCTGTTTCATCTGGAGAAAAGAAGACCCAGGGGGTACTCTATCACTCTCGAAAACTCCCTCCTGACAGAAGGTTGTAAACAGGTGCACGTCAGCCTCTTCTCCCAGGCAATAAATGAGAGTCTTAAACTGTGCTGGTAATTTTAGGTTTGACATCAGGAAGAATTTTTTCACAGAAAGGATGATTACATTGGAATGGGCTTCCCGAGAGAGGTGGTGGAATCACCATCCCTGGAGCTGTTCAAGGAAAGCCTGGATGTGGCACTCAGTTGACATGGTGATGTTGGGTCACAGGTTGGACTCAACGGTCTCAGAGGACTTCAACCTAATTGATTCTGGGATTCTCCTGCTGGGCTTTGTCCCAATGTAGTGCCCTGCCCTCTGAAGTGGCATGGACAGGGATCTGTGCTGTGTGTCAGGAGACACTTATGCCAGAGAGAACAGTGCTGTCACTAAAGCTGTTTCACTCTGTTCCCCCCAAATCACCCCCTGATGGCTACATTCCTGCCCAGGCCCCTAATACAACAAATGGAATTGTTAATGTGGCCCTGACAGGGCTAATGTTCAAAATCACTTAGTTTTTTCTGCTTTTGGCAGAACAACTTGCTCTTGTGTTCAGTGTGTGTTTATTTCTCACCCAGACCTGAACCCATCAACCCAAAGGGTTCAGGGATTTTACAGTGTTACAGTAATTCTTTACAGAACAGGCCTAGTGGATCTCTAGTAGCAATAAATCCAGAACCGTGTCCCATCTTTGGTGGTCAAAGTGTTCAGATGTGGGCTCCCCTCAGATGACAGTGCTCCATAACAGCACAAATATAGCCATCTCCAAATTCCCAAACTCTTCCAGCAAGTAGAACATTCTGCATAAAAATAAAATCCTAATAATGGTTAAGGAACCATTTCAAACTGTTTTTGATGCTGATGTGTACAAAACACAATTCTTGGCTATGAACTGAATATTTTTCAGCTTCCAGGAACCAAAAACAACAGGGTACTGCACAGAAGTTTTCAGGAAGAACACACTGCTTCTCCAAAGTACTGCAGCAGACACAGTAAAAGAACATCCTCTGCAGTCTCTGTCTATGGAGGAGGTCTGTGAAAATGAGGAAATATTCCAGTAGGAAAACTTTTAATTGCACAATGATTGGTGGGTTTAAAACTTTAAAACATGAAAAATTAGCATAAGAAGTTTCAGTTCTGACTGAACACCTGCCACATAAACCACTGGCTCCAGATTGTAAGGAGAGGTGCTAATACACAACCTCCAAACACCCACATCCAGCAAGTGTTCCCAGGAACACCAGACAGGCAGATCCCATGTTATTATACCGTGTCAAACCTGTATCTTTGGCTTGTTCAAGATGATTAACCATTATCCAGGCACCCGTAGCAGCAAAACCTCCTGCTGAGCACTCCTTCAGCCTTCAGCAAGCATCTTTCTTGCGAGAGAAGTAAAAATCTATCCCTCTGTCCTTGTGCTGTGCTGGTCCCCTCCTTCCCCTGGGATGGGGACTTTCTCCCTGTGGCAAATGACAAGGAAGAGCAAGATATTTACTGATGCTGCAGGGTGGATTTGGTCACAAAGCAGTGCTGACATCCAGGAGAATGTGCACATGGAACTTTTGCTTCCCAAGTTCACTCAAAAAGGCAGGAAGGCCTGACGGTCACTGCTCTAGACTGAGATTTAGGAAACCAGGATTTATGGTAAGGTGAGAGCTGGGAAAGTTGGTCAAAATTGAACTTTTGCCTGATGGAGCTTTTTGGCTTCAAGTTTCATCACTGCATCAAACTGGTGTCTCACTAAGGTGCTCCTGCAGGGCCCTTTCTCTCATCCCAGGTTACTAATCCAAGCCCTCCAACAGCATGGATGAAGCAGGTGGCTTTGCTTCCACAAAACTTTCCACTCATGGCAAAGAAATCTGGCTTAAAACTTTGGTACTGCACCTTGGGATTAAAACCTGAAATAGGGGCATGTTTCATTCTTCACTGACTTGGTACAACATCTAAATTTGAGCCTTCACAAAGTATCCTCACTCAGGAGGAGGCAGGGAAGAAGTATGAGGGAAAGGCAAAATGCTGAATGCTCTTGTAATACACAGCCCTTGGTCACATCCATTTCCTTCCATACCCATCTCCTCCAAGAACAGCATCCCAGGCAGCAGATAAAAGCCTTGAGGTGTTGCAGGATCAACATCTCATTCTGCCCCCGTTCTAAAGGGGAAGATACACCCAAAAAGCAAAGTGCAAGGAGCAGTCCCCATATTTACAGGTCTTGCTGACTCCAGTTTGAGTGCACTCAGGCAGGAAGGTGGTTGTTTTTACTTCCACCTCCTGAACAGAAAGGACACTGGGTTGTTTCTCTTCTGTCCACCTGTATCCTGGGGTGGTCACACCAGTGGAGGCCTTGGAGAAACCCCACCCTCTGGCATGGAAGGATGCTCAGAAGGATCCTTTTAGCTGTGGCTAAAACCTGTTGACTATACAAGGGACAGAGAAGCAGCAAAAATTTACATCCTTCACCACAGTGGGTAGGACAGACAGCTAAATAATCCTGGCTGCACAGTCCCTGCTGTGATGTGAGCTTGCAGTAAAACAACTTTTTTTTTCCATTACACCTGAGAAAGAAGAGCAGAACTCATAGAAACTGATGCAGAGCAGCCCCTGGAGCCCTCTCACCCCATCCCAGCCTTCCCAGTACTCACAGGCCTCTGGTGGATGTGCCGGCTCCACTCTGGGGCTGTCACCACTGGCCATGGGTAGGTCTCACCTAGAGTTACTCCTGCCTGGGAGAGAGCAGCACTGCTCAGTGCCCAGGGGGTGTGGATGTCTGCTCCCTTTATGCCCTGCAGTTCTGGAACCCACAGCCGGACATAATCCCCCTGCAAACAGAACCAATGGCACAGGATGCATTCAGTGACAATCTCTAAGTGCTTCCCAGAAAGGCTCTTTCTCAATTGGAAAGAGAGGAGGCAGATTTCCAGGTAGAGGAGCTGGTGTTGTACAGCATCAGTTACCTCTGACAAGCCCTTAGCCCTTCTTGCTAAATCCTCCACCCAGAATTAATGCCTAAAGAGAGATGCTGGAGCTCTTCTCCCATGCTCCCACTGCAGGCAGAGGGGGAGGCAGAAGAGCATTTTCAGCACTGTTCACCTGTCCTGTTTAGGACATCCTGAAACGAAGTCACCACCAAGTAGTTTCCCATGACTGAAGGCAAATAGGATGACTAGCACAGCTGCACACTCTTGTGTTCCTGAATCTCTCCTATTAACTCTACTGCTGTGTCTTCTACTAGGACTAATTTCCGATTTCTTGTTAAATCCTGCCAGCTACAGTGCCAAAAGGCAACAGCACAGCCTGATGTGAAGCTAAGGAATAGCATGGAAACAGGTAACCCAGTATGTGAATACTGGCTAAGCACATGGAAAGGGCAATTTATCTGCTCCCACCATTTAAGAGAGGACAGTCAGAGGAGTCACAGGTTTAATCTACTCTTCAGTACCTCTCAAGGAATGGCTCTGTCTCTCAGATAACTCCTGAGTTCTCCAAGAAGCTGCTCTGTGCTCAGGAAAACATCTGTGCTCAGTACTGATGGGATGTGGCTGTGACTAGGAAGAAATGGTGATGAAACACTTAACACACTGACCAGGGAGGGTGTGGGGAGTTCCAGCCTCCCTGAGGACAGCAGCTTGTCCTGTGCACAAGGAGGAACCTGCCCGACTGCTGGCCAGGATATATGAGAACTGGTTTGGTATCCCCACAGCACACTGATCTCCTCTGCTCCCTGAAAACACCACATGTCCTTACTGCACTCATCCTTGTAAAACAGCCAAATGAGACTTACATTCCCATCGTAATCCAGGCCTTGTTTGATCATGTTAAATTTCCTGTTGTCCCGTGGGTCGTTGCCAATGCCAGCGCTGTATAACCAGTTGCCGTAATTGCTACAAACATCATAATCCACCTTGAGAACAGAGGGAGAAAACAGTCAGAAAAGCTGACCTGGCCTTTGGTCAATCTTCTTGTCCATCCTTTAGCTCAGGGGGAAAATTCCTTGAATTAGATTCACTCCAACCGGACTGGGGGTGGTCAGAGCTCCCCCATGATGGTAGAAGCATCTGGCTCAGAAAAGGACGTGCATGGCTGCTTTTTACAGCTGGGATCAGGTTCCCAGGCTACTTCAATTCACAGCACTTAAGTCAGTGAGATAGATAAAAGTCCAACCAAAGTCTCTTTCTGCCATCATCTGGCAGACTTCCCAAGCAGCCCTAGAATTTGGATGTTCATATTCCAAAACAAAGTATTCCAATATAAGAGAAAATTCTTTCTGACCAGTTACCCAGACACCACACACTAGCAAATCAACTCTGCAGATCCTACTAGGCAGTTTGGAGAGAAGTCTAACTCAGACTGTGCAGAAAAACCACAGTGTATATGAGGATGCAAATGATACAAACACTGCAATTTTTTCCCATTGTCAAGTTATTCCTTCTCTAAACAAATAAAAAGCTCTCAAGGATGCTTATATAAAATGGAGTGGGGCTTTTGGAACAAGCACAAATGAGAGCAGAACGTGATCCCATCTGAGTGCTCTTCAGCTGGGCAGGGTGGCTTAAATCCAACACCAGTTTTCCAGTTGTAGGATAACTCAAACCCTGCTCAGGAGGGAAGTGACAATAAGGAGGGTTTGGGATCTCTGAGCATTCCTAGGGTTGTCTGTGCTGCAAAAGCAGCAGCTGTGGCAGAAAGAGCTGGTTCAGTGCTGTTCTCTTCTCCCTTTACTGCAGCCACAGCAGCAATGAGCCCACAAAGAGATGTCCCCAAGATGTCAGCCACTCTTTGGAGTGGGGAGCTCAATGCTCCAGGATGGCAGAAGGCTCAGGGAATGGGCTCTGACAAGCTGCCCTTTCTCTGCAGGGCCAGTGAGTGCCGGGGTCAGGGTGAGCAGCAGCCAGCTCTGCTCCCTATGCACCAGGCTTCCCCTTCCCAGCTCGCTTCCTCCAGCTGGTGAGATAAGGAGGGAAGAAAGATGCCATTGGAGGCCTGATTGTGTGATTAACATGCAGGAAAGCGTGTGTGGGAGGTGAGGGCAAATCCAAGGGGGCCTAGAGGAGGCAGGCTCATTTCCCCCTTAGCCTTGCCCCTTCCTGGCATTCTCTTCTGTTTGTTTCTCTGCCTTTCCTTGGGGCTTGACCCTGTGAATGGAATCAATGAAGTCAGAGCTGAGACATTCTCAGTTCAAGACATCAGTGGTCTCTGGCCTTTCCCCTGGCTCCATCAGCTTGCAGAGAGTTTGTGCCTCAGTTTCCCTGCCTGTCTGGTGTGGATGGCACACATAAACACTTGGTGGGCCTTTCCTGGCAGTATTGGAGATGAAATAGACATTGCTTTCCCTTTTTTTGAGGCAAGACCAGTTTCAGTTCTGCACTGGCCTCTACCCCTCTACAGCTGTGCCTTCCCCACCAAGCTGATGTCTCCTGTGTGCTGCTCTGGGGATATCACCAGGTTACAGTAACAGAGCTGTGTGACACCAGATGGGACAGAAGGACACAAGGATCAGCCTGTGCCACACCAATCTACAGTGGCCATCAGCATCTGGGGCTTCCCAAGGTGAAAGGGCCAGTGCAGCATGCTAAATTCTGCTTCAAGCAAGGCTGCTATTCATATCCTTAGGAATAAATTTAGATAGCTTTCTATTATATTATTATATTATAATAAATGTAGCATCTTTCTAGTGTGAGACCTTCCAGGTCTTCCTCACTTGTGGAACAGGACACACTTGTGGAAGGCTCTTGCTCTTATCTGGAAAAGCATCACTATATGGAGCTCCCAAAACACCTTTCTGGAGGATCCTGAAGTCCTGCACCCTGTTGTTGTCCAAACCCACTGCTGCTCACAGCATTGGCATGAGAGAGCACCCAGATTTTCTTCCTGCAGCCAGAGCCATGTCAGAGCCCAGCTCCAAGGAAGTTAAAAAAAAAATAAATCATTCACAAAAAAGTCTCTTTTAATTGCAGATATTGGCAAGGCAACTGGGCTTTCTCTGCCCATCCAGCATTCTAAGTAGAAAGTTTTCTGATTGCCAGTAGCCTCCTGTATCCCACAGATAAGACCTTTAATGTGAGGCTGATGTGACTCTTTGGCCTTTTTCAGTCAGTACCATGAGAACCCACGGGGACTGAGGTCAGAAAAGTGACCCAGCTATTTAACTGAGCTCACACAGCTGCTGATTGATATATGAGAGATGAACTGGTGCTCCAGTTGGCAGGGAGGCCTGTAACACCCCAGAATGAAGAAGGATGCCTCCAGCCAGGGTGGAGCTCTGTGGAAGCTGATCCAGCTATTGTCCCTACTTGCCTGAGCTTGACTAGATGGCTTCCCAGTCCACAGCCATCGATGCAAAGACGCTGTGCCAGCACACACTTCTTTTTATGTTCTATTTCTGGGCTGCCCTCCTCCCCAGCCTCTGGAGTGAGCAAATCAGAGCACTGTTATCATAATTCATGTTTGAAAATTTCCTCAAGTGCGATGGATCTCTGGCTAAAACCCTACACAGAGAATCAACACTTACTGCAAACTTCCTAGCTACATCTTTGCTGATGGCAGCTCCACTGTGGCAAAATTCCTTTTACTTATGTGAGCTTTGGGAAGTTCACACCCTGCAAAACCTATCTACATGGCCTTGTATCAGCCTGAAAATTATTGATCATCACCTGTACCCTTTCTTATAAATCAGGGCTGTCCTCCTGCCTGTCATTAAGTTCCAGGTACACAAAGAGCCCAGTCTTACCAGCAGGTATTCAAACCATTCTGCCCCCATCCTCCAGTCCAGCCCCAGGTCTTTGGTGAGGAAGCTGGCGACGTTCTGCCGCCCTCTGTTCGACATGAAGCCCGTGGCACTCAGCTCCCTCATGTTGGCATCCACAAAAGGAACCCCAGTTTTGCCCTCTGCAGAGACAAAACACAGCACTGGGATATCAGGATGCTTTTGGGCACTCATAAAGCAGCCTGTGGTCATGTATTCACTGTCATTTCCAAGACAGGGCCAGTGCACAGTGGCAGGGAGAGATTTCAGTGTGGTTTAGCTGGAGTGCAGCCACTAAGATCCACTGAAAATTAAATGGGATATCATACTGAAAATTAAGCTGGGGAGAAGTTTTGGCAAGAAGAAAAAAAAGAAAAAGTACAGAAAAATTTCAGACTGGAAAAGCAATCAGGTCAGACTGGAAAAACAATCAGGTGGGTTGCAGGGAATTTTGCAAAGTAAAATAAATATGCAGACAATACTGAGATGGGCCAAGAACAGAAAGATTCTTGACAGGTGACTAACAGAGGGATGTACTGGACAAATCCCCCAGGGTTAGTAGCTAAAAAGTAGAGTTTGTCTGTTGTTAAGGAAAAGATTTACTGTGCCTGGATGATTTATTTTATCCTGTGTGCAAAGGGGTACACGTGGCATTAACACAAAAAAAGATACAGAAGTGTGTATTGAACTGATTCTAATGCTTTAATCTGTTAGTCCCTCCAAATTTTGAGATATTATGCTCATTATTCATGTTACAACCACAAAGTGACAACAGCTAAAGAAAAGGCTGTGGGATTACAAAAAAATGGGATTTAGTCTCAATCTGTTGTAACCTTGTAACCAAAAGCAAACAGAACCAAACATAGCAGGGATGGCAATCTAGTATTGATAAGAAGGGCTGGTCAGCCTCTGTGTGACTAAACTGAAGGGACCAGCAGGTCACAAACACACCCTCCCGGGCAGGAAAATCTACCTGCAGTGCACCTCCCAAAGCAGGGAAACCCTGTGGGCTGCTCCTGTACGGCACTCAGTCGGGGAAGGGAAGCCACACACATTCATACCCTGGTGATGCCAGTTTAAATGCCAGCCCTGGCCATGCTGGCAGCTCCCCCACAGAGACCTGAGTCAGTGTCAGGGCACATGTGAGCCCCAACAGAGACGGGAGAACAAAACACACCCTGCCCCACCTGTGGTCTCTACTGACCTCTCCAACAGCCAAAGAGCTGAAGGTCCTTTTTCCAGGGGATCTCTTTACTTTGAAGCCCTGTGGAGGAAAATAATCACCTGCTGATGAAGAAATACTGACAGTTACTCACACCACAAGGCAGCCAGGGGTGCTTTGTTGACACCAGGCATGAGGGTGAGGCTCGGCCTCTCAGTGCCATTACAAACCTCCTGCACATGTTTAGAGATGATCCATTCCTCCCCTCAAGTGTTGTAAAGGGGTGTCTTTTGCACACAGAAGGTGTTCAAGCCCTAATGGATTTTGTCTATTTGTTTTGCTGATGTTTGCTTTTTTTTTCCCTTTTTTAATTAAAAATGACTCAGACCTCACAAGTGGACAGAGGTGTGCTCTGGCCCACACTGGTATTTTCTTTTTCAGCTTTACTCCAGGATAATGTTTATGGGAAATCTGTTTCTGTAGCAGGTACTACACCCAGAATTACCTGGCAGAAGCCCCAGGTAACATTTTGCCCCTGCAAATGGGATAGGAACAGATGAGTGGGATGATTTGATGTTTGCAGGATCAATTACAGCCTTCTGTGCAGTGGAGCAAAGACAACAGGGACAACTCAACTCTAGTTACAAACATTCAAGATCAGGCCCACCACTGGCATCCAATGCCATCAGAACAGCCACACAGGCCTGGCAGATGTGACACAGGCCCTGAGAGAGATGTGTCCCTCTGCAGCCACAGCTGGATGGCAGGCAGGCTGCCCTGGAGCATCTAAGCCAGTGCTGCATCACCTGCAGAGCAGCTCACCCAGCACAGGCATCACCTGCAGGGACTCCAGACACGTGGAGTGGGTAATTTTTGTTGCACTGAGTGTTCAGACCCCCATTTCACATGCACACTCCTGTCATTGGGGCTGGAGCTGAATCTCATTCTGATTCCTGTGTAATGCAGTATCTGGTGTCTTGGGATTCACGCTGCTGGGTCAGTTCCTGCTCTGTCCCATGTCCTCTGGAGAACCTGGGCAAGCCTGAAGCCTGGATTCTGCCGAAAGGTGGAATTCTCTGGAAACAGCATCTTCACTCTCCTTGTGCTGCTGTTTCCCACAGACATGTGTGAATGATACTCCCTGTATCTAATCAGATTTGGGGATCAGTGAGCACTGTGGTGCTGAGGCACTTCTGTGCTAGCAGAGAGTCCCCAGCAGCACCCCAGGGTGCTGACACAACACCTTGAGATGAACATTTGAACAACTTAATGCCAACAGCCTCTTCTCTTACTGTCCCTGTTGTAAGAGAGTACCTTTCCCTCCTCAATGTGGTGATCCATACCCACCTCTCAATGAGAAAATCCTCCTGCCGTACTTCAGGGCCACAAACCGAAAGTAATCCCTCCACAGCAGTTCAAACAGGACCCTGAAACACAAAGCCATCTCAGTGTTTCACTGTGGGTCAGATATGATTACTAAACCAGGATTTTGCTTCAATACAACCCATCATTAACACCGTGAGGTTTATTCACAAAGAGCCATTTCAGGACCAGTTCTTTCCCCAAGCCTACTTACCTGGCTTACAGGGAAAGCAAACCCTGCATGAGTCACTTGGGAAGCTTTCCTCAGCTCACGTGCAGGAAACATGTTCCTCCTCACATGTCTCAGGAAACATGTTCCTCCTCCAGCCCTACTGGGATGTGATTCTCCACAGAGCAGGGCGAGGGCCTGATTCAGCTTCACACTTCCACAGGAATGAGAACATTCCTGAGAGATTTGCATTGATTTAAGCAATAACCTTTGCAAGGCACCCTAAGACGCCTTTCAAAACTGATTTACAGTGCTCCAGCCCATTAGATCAGGTGCTAGGCCCACAGAAAAAAATGACAGTTTTATATAAAAACTTTTATATAAAAAAAGCTTTTCATAAAATGATGGCACATCAGCCTCAGAGACCTGCTTCAACTCTATGCCATATGGGGAGCACTCTGCTCAGCTGATTTTTAGGCTGTCAAGATCCTCCTGGATAATCTGGTTATGGAACAGAATTAAGGACTTAAGGAATCAGTTAGGTTGGAAAAGACCTCGAGATCATCCAGGCCCATCTGTGACCAAACACCACTGTGTCAGCCAGACCATGGCACTGAGTCCAGTCTTTCCTTAAATAACTGCAGGGCCAGTGACTCCACCACCTCCCTGGGAAACACACTCCCATGTCTAATCACCCTTTCACTGAAAAAATTCCTCCTTATGTCCAACCTGAACAGGACACTGTCCGAATTCTAAAAAGTAGTGTCATAACACTGAGGTTTAATGAATCCCTCAAGTGCAGCCACCATGACCTGTATTCATTGTACAATTAACTTCTTGGGAGTTTGACAGCTTCATTTTTATAATTACTGAATATTTTAAAATGCTAAAATCACCATGGCAGGCCAGCTGCCAGCAGGCTGGCTGACTGTTAGATGGAAAACAGGAGTATGTTCATTTCTTGAAATCTTTCCTCTCTTAATTATCTTTGAAATAAAAAAAAAACCCCAAACATACACTTCATGGGTGTTGATACTTTATCTGTCATTTGAATTTTAATGAAACTGAACATTTTGGCCAGAATGGTTGGCAGTGTTCTGCCTGCTCTTCACCAACCACTGTGCTGTTTGACATGTTGCAAATGTAGCAAACCAAAATGCATATTTAGTTCTAGAGTTTGCACAGACATTACAGTTTGGGATTTTTCCCATCCAGGTCTAGTGTTACACCAGGCTCTAACATGAACCTGTTTCTCTCTGAGAGTTCCAGGTTCTGATTCAGTGTCTGGGCAGATCTGAACAAGTTCAGGGCCAGCCCAGGGGATGGATAAACTGAGAGGTGAGGAAAAGCATGGCTGACAAGATGGGATGCATTAAACCCAATTCCCAGTGTCTTTTCCTCTCTGCTCTGATGTGGTGGTCGTGGCCAGGCAGCTGAGCAAACACGGGGCCACTTGCTGCACTTGTGGCCATGGGACCTTCAAACACCATGAGATTTGCACAAGTCACACAGTCACGGAGACTTTTGGGCTCATATCCTTGATCTGAGAAACCCTTAGGCTTTTATTTGTAAATTATTCTTCCTTCTCATTTAGCCCATAACAACAACACAGAGATGGATGGTGCTGATTTGCTGAGATTATTTTCAAAAATCAGCAACCACAGCAATAATAATAATGACAACTGGCACTCATAATCTTTGCTTACAAAGTGCCTAAAGCCTCTGGGTGTTGAAGACAGACTAACAAATCCATACTGAAAGAGAACTACAGTGCAACCCAGAGGAACCAGCCAGCAGGCACTGGAAAAACAAACATTAATTATGAAGAGAGTTAACAGATCACTCTCCTGTGCATGAAATGCCAGGTTCCTTTTCAAAGAAAATAAGCCATGCTGATGGTGCAAAGACATACCAGTATGTGCTCTGATTTGCTGTTCTCTCTCTCTCATACTTCTGGATCTGCTCATAGATGTATCGAGGTGAGATGCAGCCCAGTGCCAGCCTGAAAGCAGAGGAATGATGCCCTGAATGCCAAGGACTGACAGCTTGATGTCAGCTCAGAGGGAGGAGAGGGGCAGTTTTGGGTCTAGAGTTGTTGTCTAAAATTTTTGTTTGGCTTGAAGTTCTGACCCTGACTTCCTAAATGGCTTTAGTCAAGTTGTAACTTCTCTGCAACTCTTCAAGACAGAGAATTCTCTTCCAAGTATCAAAATCCTCCCCTTCCTGGGGTAGGACTGTTACAGGACTCTCCAAGCTATAAATAATTTTACTCAAGTTTGACAAGTTTTTCCAAAATAATTTAACAAACCCAAGGACAAACCCAGAATAGAATCTCAAATGTCAACCTCGGCATCACATGTCCCACCAGTCCTTTTACCACAAACCTGCTTATCCTATGCCCAGGGCTCCTTTTCCTGCAGAACCTCAGTGGCTCATTTGAGCAACCACAGAAGGCAAGTGACTGCTGAAAATCTCAGCCCTGGCAGAAAAAACTAGGGAATCAAACCCCACTCTGGCATTTCAACCCACTGGGCCCCTTCTATTTGCTCCAAATCAGTGCTGCTGCAAGACAGGAAAGAACTCGCAGACTCCAACCCCATCACACAGAGTAATAAAGAACAACTTTTACCTTGCTTTTTCTATAAATGCATTTTACTGCCATTTCCACTACAGCTTGTGGGAACACTGGATGTTCTAATGAATTGTGGAAAACAGGAAGAAAGGCTTTGAAGAGTTTTTCCTTAATTGCTGACCAGCTATAATGGCCAGTGTGAGATGGGAACAACTGGATGCAACCTGAACCGCTCTGATTTTGATTACGTGACAGAGGAACATTTTGGGGTAAGCAGATCAGGACTGTTTGCTCTGTGCAAATGGTCAGCTCGGAAAATCTCAAGTGAAGGCCACAAATAACAAGCTTCCACGGAGCCAGCAGTGCTGGGATCCCAAAGTGCCACCAGATGGAGCCATCCACTGCAACCATCAAAACACAAAACTCGCTGGAAACAAGAAATCCTGACCTGTAACAGCCTCAGAAATTTGGTTCTCATTGCAATTCTGTTGGGAGAATCCAGATGCTCTCAGCTTAGGCCAAACTGGGTTCTGCTGCTTCTTCAGTTCCAGTCTGGAATTAACTCTGTCTCTTCCAGCACCAGGGACTAAAGCCCCTAATTAAAAACCGAGATATTTTCCTGAACAAAAGATCCTTTCCAACAGGAATAATCAGAAGTGTCTCTTCACCCCACAGAAAAAGAGAATGGCAGTGAGGTGGGGTGACTTGCCCCAAAGTATTCAGGAAACCAGGACTGGGCTGAGTTCTGCTACAGCCCTAGCAGCACACTGAAGCTGTGCAGCTTTCCTGCTTTTCCCTTCCCACACAAAGCAGCATGGAGCCAAAGGTAAATGGTGAGTTCCTCCTGCTCCCTGTCCACACTGGTGCTCCCAGCACACCCAGCTCTCAGCACAGCTCTGCCTCACTGCAGCAGTTCCAGGGAAGTGCAGCCTCAGAGCTGCTCTACCACAACAAAAAGAGCCAAAGGAATCTCACCTAGATCCCTACCCATGCCTAGAAGCACTCAGCAGACAGATGACACCAGTTTGGGATGAAAGCAGAAAAGGATTTTCCAATCTCAACAAAAATCTTTACCATGGTGCGAATTTGGTTGAGTAATCCATTCCCACCAGCCCATTCCGAGTCTCCTTGTAAGAAGCAACCAGGTTCTGTGAGAGCAAAAGAACGAAAGGTTTGAATACTTTACAAGCAGCCTGCTAAATGTTCTTTCCTTCTGGAGCCAGAGCAATCTGGCAGGGCTAGGCTCCCTCTCATGGCTGCCTGCAAGGATTGCACAGCTGCCCAATTCCTGTCTCCAGCACAGGCATGAATCACGCCAGCAGTTTTCATTGTAGCTCTGGGGTTTGTGTCACAAGCTGTGCTCCCCGCTTCAGCCCATAGCACGTTTCTTTCTGCAAGCATTGTGCACCTGGTTCTTGCTCTCCCTGCCCATTCCCATCTGGTTCTGGAGCAAAATCCCACTGAAAAGCACCAGTGGAGCTGGCAGCCTTGTGGCTGCTTATTTGGGGGTTACAGAACCAGTGTGACAGCACCCAACACTCAGCTGCAGGAACCCTGACTGCTGTTGTTTCTGTGCTCCACACATTTACAGCAGGATGCAGATCTTCCATGTTCTGAGCATTCCATGGGCAAGGCAGAGGACACAGGGAAGACCAATTTCTCCTTGATCACCTTCACTGCACAGGTTACAATTGCTAAAGGGCTGTTGCAGCTCACTGGGGAAGATGGTATTTGCATTAAAAAAAAAAAAAAAAAAAACCAAAAGAAGGAACAGGTTTTCCAGCTCTAATTTAATTAATGCTTGACCAAGAGCAGAAGCTATGTACACTTGCACTCATTTTGGTTGGGATGGAGTTAATTTTCTTCCCTGTAGCTAATCTGGGGCTGTTTTGAGTTTGTGCTGAAAACAGGGCAGATAGCACACCAATGTTTTCCTTACTGCTGAGCAGAGCTCACACAGCCTCAAGGCCTTTTCTGTTTCTCTCACCACCCCACCCAGAGTAGGCCGGGGGTACACAAGGATTTGGAAGAGGACACAGCTGGGACAGCTGACCCCAGATGACCCAACGGGTATTCTAGACCACATGATGTCATGCTCAGCACATAAAGCTGGAAGTCAGGATGTTTGGAGTGATGCCATTTGTCTTCCCAAGTAACTGTGATGGAGCCCTGCTTTCCTGAGGATGAACACCTGCCCACTGGTGGGAAGCACTAAATGAAACCTTACCCTCTTTGCCTGTGCACGCAGCTTTTGCTTTCCCTATTAAATGGTCCTTAACTCAACACGTGACTTCTCCCACTTTAATCCTTCTGAATCTCTCCATCTCAGTGGCAGGAGCTGAGGGAGCAGCTGCTGTAGGGCTGAGCTGCCTCATGGGGTTAAACCAGGACAATACTCCCCAAAAGCAAAGGAATGCAGGAACTTGGGAAGCACAGCTGAAAGGATGCCCTGGGGGCTGTCCCAGGGAAGCACTGGGAACACCACGCTTTTAAACCATCTCAGCTGGAGAGGTGCTCCCTCCTTCATCCAGAAAGCTGCCTGGGGTCTGATGCTGTTGGAAATGAGCACATCTGTCTTTGAATTCAGACATGGCAAATTTAAGACAGTTCCTCAAACTAGACCAGAAAGAAGTTCAAAAACTGTCTGACAAATGCAGTCAGCAGGAGCTTCACTCCACCAAAGCAAGGAAACAAACAGTAGCTGCCATTATTGGCTGCAAGATTTTAAACCAGACTACAGAAACCTCTTACTATTTATAACTGCAGGAAGAACTTGGGTCAGTTGTTCCTCACCCCAGTTGCAATTCCAGCCCCTTCAGGCCACTTTTCACTCCTCCAAAGCAGAGGAACTACATTGCTGATGATGTGGGACATGAGCAGAGA
Source organism: Pseudopodoces humilis (assembly GCF_049639895.1). NCBI lineage: Eukaryota > Metazoa > Chordata > Aves > Passeriformes > Paridae > Pseudopodoces > Pseudopodoces humilis. Next base: position 147,718,563 of record NC_142200.1, read on the forward strand.
AGGAGCAAATCAAGGTAAAGCAGCTAAAAAATTTTGTCCCAAGTCCCAGAAGTTAATGGAAAAAAATACTTCAGAGAGATGGCCAGTAAACTAGGTTCCTAAGTATTTGGCTTACATTTCCCAGTCCCAGATGACTTCTTTTTGGTCTAGTTTGTCTCTCTGAAAAACTGAAATAATGCTAATTCCCTTCTTTGCAAAATTTTATACAGGAGCTAAGAAAATATTATTAGGAAGTAAAATTGCAGCCTCACCCACTTGCACAGCCATGTGTACAAGGGGGAGGATGTAGGCAAGGAAATGTAAGAGTTACCGTGTCCCAAAAATAATATTGCAGCCTCATTAAAGCCTGGGTCTCTCCTCCACTGCAGGGGAAGGCTGTTCGGGGATCAGTCACGGGATCTGCCACAGAAAACACCAACACCCTGTTATTACCCCTGGGAACACATCTTGAAGGTAGGGAGCTTAAAATCTAGGGCTGCTCAGAAGTGGGGATCTCTGCTTTGGGGGCATAAAAGGTTGTGTGGTCCTCCTTTGAAATAAGGGTCATACCAAACACATTAAAAACCACGAAGAGGATGTTTCCTACCCAGCTGAAGGGCAGCTCCTCCACACAGGGAATTTAATTTCATTTTCAGTGTGAGTGAACTGAGACTTAGTTACAGTTTGAAGGGCAACCAGTGCCTCTGTGTTTTGGTTCTCAGTAGGAGACATATCATAGAATCACAGAATGGTTTGGGTTGGAAGGGGCATTAAAGATCATCCACCTCCAACCCCCTGCCATGGGCAGGGACACCTTCCACTATCCCAAGTTGCTCCAAACCCTGTTCAACCTGGCCTTGGGCACTTCCAGGGATGGCACATCCACAGCTTCTCTGGGCAACCTTTGCCAGGGCCTCACCACCCTCACAGGGAAAAATTTCTCTCTCACATCTAATCTAAATCTCTTTTAATTTCAAGACAAGTATCTGCCTAACCCTGCAACTAGAGACAGATGCTTCTACAGCACCTGCCAGACTGAAAAGGCCATGGTAATCCAATTAACCTTAGGGACTGTATTGCATGTATCTCTCAAGCACTAGTTACCTCTGCATTTGTACAAAAGGACATTTTTTTCTCTGACAGAATATAATGTGCAGTGCAAGATGTTTGGTTTGTATTAACCATCAAAGCTCAAGTGCAGCCTGTGCAGGTACCTGATTGAGCCTGGCTGAACATCTGGAACAGCAGGAAATTATTTACTTTGTAAACCACATTCTTCAAAACAGACCTGAGTAAGGTATTTTTAAGAACAGAATCTAAGCAGGATTTCATTAGAGCAACTTCCAAATTAAGTTTTCTCACCCTTCTGTCCGAAATCCTCCATTGTAGGGATACTCCCTTCTTCCAGCCCTGGAGCCAGGGGCTTTAGCTGCTCTGCCATCCGCAGGGTTGGCCGGACCCTGGCCCCGGATTCCAGCGCTTTTCGGAAGTGGGTGTAGACATCAGGTAACCTGAACAGATGGGAGCAGTCAGGTCTCTGCCCTGGCCCCTCCACACACCCCTTCCTCAGGAGCAGGATTAGCATTCCAGGCTGTCCTCCCAGGTTTGTGATGCCTGTTTGCACACTGCCAGCACAATGGGGGAAGATGTCCCTGGGGGATACCAGCCACCAGAAGCTCAGTCCTTCCCCAGTTTCTTTCTGCTTCTGATGCAAATTGTGCCTTTTCGATTTAAGGTGTGTCGTGGTGGGGAAATCTCTGAGAGCCAGATTTATTTCACCTAACTTCTGATTAACACAGCTGGTCTCAGTGTAAAAATCTACATCCTCCTGGTGCCTTTTCAGTCAAAAGAGAAAAACAGGAATTTTCATGGCCTGACTTGTCTGCCCTTATTATATACATTTTCCACAGAATACCACAAATCACTCAATTCCATCAACTACACAAATGACTACTGAGGGAGCAGTGAAGAGTACACACACCAAGGTGGAGTTGGAAGTAAATAATCTCTTAGGTCTCTTCCAATCCAAACCATTTCATGGTTCTATTAAGTTGCTTCAGGTGAAGTTTAGATTGGATATTAGGAAAAGTTTCTTGCCAGAAAGGGTGGTCAGGCTGGAACAAGCTGTCCAGGGAAGTGGTGGAGTCACTGTCCCTGGAGGATTTAAAAGATGTGCAGATGTAGCACTGAAAGACATGGTTTACTGGTGAGCTTGGCCTAGTTAATGGTTTGATTTGATGATCTTAGAGGTCTTTTCCAGTCCCTGAATGAATGGTCAAACACACACCTTGGCTTTAGACATATAGAAGAATAAATCCTACTAGTGCAGAGGGCTGAATGTGCTGCTTCCCCGTTGTGTGCCTGAGTATGACAGCACTGTTCCATAAAAGCACAAACAGATGGACTAATAAGTCCTTTCTCTGTGGGACCAGAGGACTGGGAGCCCCCCTGAGTGAGAAACAAATGGGACAGTGGAGGAGAGATACCACAGAGCAGCCCACCTGTCAATAGGCCTGAAGGGAAGATCATCCCGGTGATACAGCGTGGAACCCCAAAATGTCTGAATCTTCACCCCGTGCTGCCTACACACCTGACACAGCCCCTTCTCCACATCCAGCTCCTCCTGTGTGGCCTAGGGAGGATAAAAGAGTGAGGCCAGGGCTGCAGAAATGCAGCTCCCACATACTCAAAGACTCTGGTCTCTGGTCTTACCCTCCTCATGCTTCTCCACATCACCTTTATCTCTTTGCCCCATCGAGGACTCCCACTCGGGGAGTCCCCATCCCAGGAACTACCCAGCTTCCCCAAGGTTAACAACACCACAGCCAAAAAAGCCTCTGAACACACAGGATCTGCATCACCACTTGGTTGTGGAAGAAACCTTCACAGCATCATTTTCTCTTTTAACTGTGTCACTCGAGTACTTCCCTTACCTCTTCATGGAAAACCACAGCAGTGACAGAGCCCAGCTGAGTAATCAGATCACCGACCACATCTTCCGGCTTCCCCTTCCTCACAACCAGGGTACTAAAATACAAAATATTGGCCTGAAATAGGTTGGATGTTATTGTTATTTATGTGTACAAGAGGCCACCATCCCAGCCCAGGCAGGCACTCGTGTCCTAGTTTTCTATGGAGCACAGACAGTGTGTGGAGGCAGACAGACAGGATTTGACCAGGCTGCATTTTTTAGGAGCCCCTGAACAGAGTTTGTAAGCCTCTGGGGCTTAGTTTGTGTCAAACACATTTCTGCCACTCTGGATGCCTTAGAAAGGATGACTGGGCACAAAGCCAGGCTGTTACCTAAAAGTGAATCTGCTCATTCTCACACACTAAAGAGATTCAAGGGCTGGCTGATCCACCTTGTCTAAGTTTCTTAGACAGGCTGTCCCATCCCTGGAAATATTCAAGGTCAGACTGAACATGGCTCTGAACCTGATCTGGTTGAAGATGTTCCTTGCTCACTGCAGGGGGTTGGACCAGATGGCCTTTAAAGTTCCCTTCCAACCCAAACTATTCTATGACTCCATGATATTTTGCTCTACAAAGCCAGATAATGTTTGGTAATGGATTCTTCAGGTCCTGGTCTACCCCAATTATGGTTCTAAAGGCATCATAAACAAGGATATCTGAGTCTAGAGACTGGGTTTAGTGGGACAGGGCATAAGGAAATGTAACTCTCCAGTCTCAGAAGCCAGGATCCATGCTGGTCTTTTCAAGCCAACACCTGGGAAAAGTTCTCCAGGGACAAGGAAGCCTCCAGGCCACAGTGGCTACTGTAATTGCCCACATCTCAAAATTCTGCCGTTCATGTTTCCCTCTGTCAGCACTCTGGGCAAAGCACTCAAGGCTGGCACTCATCTGGGTACCTGAGAAAGCAAAACGCCCGTGGCACAGAGCCTGGCTGGCTCTTTGTCCCCTGTGCAGGTGACCACAGCAGATCACCTCAACAGGGGCTACACACGGGACCCCCCTGCAGCTGACAGAAGGGCTGTGGCTCTCTGAAACAAGCCACCATCAGAGTACCCGACATGATGTGAGTCACAGCACAGGTATGTGTTAAAAATAGGAAAACAGAAATGTATGCGTTATTTGCACGGGGCTTTCTCAACTACCTTCCTTTTTTCTTGAGCGTTTCCCTCAGGTCCTTCACACTTTCCAGCAAAAACCTGAGCCTGTGTGGCCCCGTCTTTGGCAAGCTGTAGCGGTGGGTGCCCAGGTAGTGCCGCGGGTCGAAGCAGTAGAGGGGAATCACGAAATCCGCGTTGTGCTGAGCCCAGTGGAGCACCTGGAAGCACAGAGCGGGCCGTGAGAGCTCTCGGGGCAGGATGCAGGGAGAATCGCTGCCCATCCTGCCCAACAGCAGGGCTGTTCCTACAGAAAGCCCGGCGCTCCCTACCTGGTTGTCGTGGTGGCGCAGGTCGCAGCGCAGCAGGCAGATGGCTGTGCCCGCTGTCCCCGACATGCTACCTCGGCAGGGCAGAGCCTGTGCCCGGCTCTGTGCCCCCTGCCCGGCCCTCATCCCGCCCCGGGGAGGAGCCGTCCTGCCTCCGCATCCCCGTGTCCGCCCCGGGCGCGTCCCTGAGCCGGGCGCGTCCCGGCCCGCATCCCTGCGGGGAGCGGGGCTGCAACCGGATCGCTTCCCTCGGTCTGGGGTCTCCTGAGGCTCACCAGAGCCTTGCCCCTGCCGGTCGCTCTTATTGCTGGGTGTGTTTTTTAACCTCTTCGTCTTTTGAAATCTCCGTCTTTCACACTCGCTGCAGCGCGGCCCCGTTGTGCTGAGGCTCAGCCGCCGTGACAGCGACCCTCTGCAGACACCGAGGGTGACACCGAGCCTGGCCCTGCTCTGACAGTGCTGATCCTTCAAATCCCACAGCGATACCCTTCAAATGCCAAGGCTGCGATGTCACGGTCACTAGCACAGGAACCAGAGTTTGTCACCTACTGACCGACAAAAGGCGAGCTGTAGATCGGCAGTAATTGATGTACTTGGTTCTCAGCACTGACAGAAGTGGCTGAAGTGAAAAGGCTTTGCCTCATCCTATGGCTTCCGTCAGCTGACATTGGGCACCACTGGTCACACATCCCTTACTCACTGAATTGTCCCTCAGGATCCTTTTTTTTTTTTTCATTCAGCTACTCTCATAAGAGGAAACCAAGCACAGGAACTGCCTGCCCAAGGAAGTAGTGGAGTCACCATCCTTAGGGACACAGCTTAGTGGGGGATGTGGCAGTGCTGGGTTAATGGTTGGACTGGAGGTCTTGTCCAACTTAAACAATTCTATAATTCTGTGAAATGCTTGGTTGATGTGTTCTCTGTCAACCTGCTTCTCTTGTGTAACTCCACGGATTGTCTTGGGAACAGAGTGAAAAAGGGGTTAACATGTTGCAGCAAGGAGCTGATTCAGGATCCAGGTTTACAGCAATGAGTTGCTGCAGCTCATTTAAGTACCTGAATTTCTGGAGTGGAGTGTTTGATGAAGCCACACAGACTCTGACCAGCTGACCACAAGTGCCCAAATGTGGTACCCAAACCCCAGTGGCTTCAGGTCCATCTCCTCCAGGCCTGGTGGTGCTGTGCATGCAGCCTGGCTGTGGGAAGTGATGTGGTTCCCTGTGTAACCCACATGACACATCATCTCCTGATCTCTTCTTCTCTGTGCACCAAGGGCTCCTTTTCCTGGCTCAGCAGCTGCAGCCCATTGACAACCAGTGACTCATCCCAGAGGGCTCATGTTTGGTAAAAGAAAAGAGGAGCCAAAACTTCGGCTCATGCCCAAGGACAACACTGCTGTCCGCTTGCAATGCTTAGAAGACAACATGTCTCTTTATCATATTAGAAATAATGAAAAAAACACAGTTTATAAATCTTCCCTGTTTGCCTTTGCCTTCATTTGGATGAGGACAAACAGTGCAGTTGGCTTTGCTTTTGTTTGCAGTCAGGCTTCCCCCACAGAGTCTTGGTTGACATTAAGCTGGGCCAAGTCTGGCAATGCTGACATCCTCTTGCAGCTTACTCAGAGCTGCGAGACAGCCACCCACGTGCACTGCAATGCCAAAGCCTCGTCAAAAGGCTGTGCAAAAAAGGGGTGCCCTGCTGCCTGCAAAGGGGGGATTTCCCATTGGCAAGGAAGGCTGGTTTCCACTAAACACACACCTCTGCAGCATAACACTGAGAGGAGATTTGAAACTCTTGATGTGACAGTGAGGAAAGAAAAGTGAGTTTAACAGCGAATGCCTGCCAGCTTTCGATTTGTATTGATATAAAAGGTGTGAGGTGCCCAACACTGGCAGCAAGAGCAGCACAACAGACTCTGCACCCACTTGGCTGTTGGATGTGCTGATCCAGGCAGCAAGAGTGGGCATGAAAAACAGATGTCCATAAGGGATGGGCAGTTTGCTCAGGCCCAGGAGCCAGATTTACACCCAACACCCTTTCTGTCACATGGCTGGAGGTTGGTTTTATTTCTTTTGCACTCTTGTGGGAGAGTACAAATCCTTTTGCACACTCGAGCCAGTGCTTCCTAAAACAGTACTGATCACATCCACTCTGGATTCTAACCTGAAAAAAAAAGGATAGTTTATTTTACTTACACAGTTTCTTCTCTTCAGGTTCTGCAAGCACATCTGCCTAGTCCCTGCTTCTGTGAGACCTAATGGAATCATCCTCTGAAAATAAGTGTAACAGGGGTGTTTAGGAAAGGCAGTGTGGGCAGGAGTACTTTGTTCTAAAATTGGAAACCAGGAGACCTGGCATTGTGAACTGCAGGCCTGCCAGTCTCCTTGCCTGGATTTTCCATTCAGATGAACACAGTCAACGAGAACAAAAGCTTTCTTTTTTTCCCCACTGACACCTGCCTCTTTACTCCGGGATGGTGTTCCAGCTTTCCATTCTCCCTTTGGGAAGCAGGGAAGCATTGCCTGCTTGCAATACCAGCAATCTCTATGCCAGTATGGAGGGAACAAGCTGTCCACTGTAATTTTTGTTCTCCTAAGTACCCTCCAAGAACCAGTTCCTTTCCTGGAGTCCTGAAGTTAGGCAATTCATGGGACTTGGGAGGAAGTCTGTGAGCTTTGCCAAAGTTACACAGGGGAGCTGTAATAAAAGAATTGGATATCACTGTGAACATCATCATGTTTCTCAGAGAAAACTACATGAGATACCAGGTCATGGACAGACCCCAACTTCCAAGTCAATAATCATCCAGCAGTCCTTTTACCCTGGCTTCTTTGGGTGTCCTTTTTCACTCATTAAAGCCACATATGGTCTCTTGTTTATTCCTGGTGTTGAGTGTGACAGTCAGAACTGCCCATTGTACCCAACTTGGATAACAGAGTCAGAGGATTGTACCTCATCACCCCTGCAGTAAGGTCACCTTTTATGGATTTTGCTGAATAAATACAGAAATATCTTAGAAATATAGCCAGTTCTGTGACATTTCTCTTTTCCTCTCTTCTCTTTCCCTCCTCACCCATGTTCACAAGCACCTGTGCCCAACTGCATTCCCGAAATGTACCCACCATCTTAATTCAGATGGTGTTTCACCTGTCAAAAGCACAAATTGGCCTGAAAAATTTCCTTTTTCATTTTGGAAGCAAATCCCAACTGTTGCTCCTTTCAAGTCTCCGTGAGAACGATGCTTTTGCATTTAGCTTGTCATGCATGAAAAGTTTGACATCGTTATTTGATGTTTTACTGATTCTCCCTCCGAGCCCTTCACAGAATTTTGAATCATGTCATCGTTAATAAAAGCATAAAAACTCTAAGATCAACAGAGGGTGCAGCTCTGCTCAGGGACACCAGAAATTCTGTTGCCAGTCCTGTTGCATCCAAGCATGTGCTCTAATGGCTCTTTCACTATGACAAGCACAGTTTGAGCAGCATGATAAATCCTATCCACCAAACACCTCTCTTTTCATGCATATCTGATACTGCACCTAGACCTATCTTTCAGCTTTTTGAACCATTAGTAACAGTGACAACATGCTTTTAATGCCAATTTCCTTCCAGAGACAATGCTTTGATGTTTTGACTGCAAAAGGCTTGGCACTCTCTTCCCTGGTGTAAGCAGAAGAACATAGCCCTGCTCCAAGGGTTCAGTTCTCTGCCTGCAGAAATTCAGCCACTCTTTCTACGGGTCAGAGGCTTTTCCCTGATGCTATTCATCATTCTGGTTTGGAGGGGTCTTGCCATCAGAGACAGTGCAGGGACTGTCTGGCCTTGGTTCTGCTATGATCATCCTTGTAGGAAAACACAGAGACCGATTGCTCTTTGTAGTTCAGCTTGTGACCACTATTCATTAAATCTGTCATTTCCTCTTCTGCCTTTCAGCAGTGTTTCCTCCATCAGGAACCTAGTGACCCTCTGCAAGCTCTCATCCACCTACAATTACTGGACCTGTGTAAGCTTTGCCAAGTGGCTTAAATACTGTTTAGTCTCCGGTGTCAGCTGCTGCTTATGGCTGGCACACAGGTTTGCAACACACTCTCACCTGGCTTTTATTATACCCTCAAAATACTAGAAAAAAATCTATCCAGGCAAAGGATCAGACATGCATCACTGGGCTGAAGTAGCTTAATATCAGTCGAGTGTACTCACATCCTTGGCTGATAGAATTCAACAGAGCTAACCAAGGATTTACTTCAACCCTCAGCTGACAAAAAAAATAAAAAAAAAATCTCTGTTTGAGAGGCTTTTAAAGTGAAAAAAAAAAAAAGCAGCTGTGGTTTTGTGGTCACAACTAGACCTGGAAACATGATGTCTGTGTTGTGTTCTGCTCCATGCTTCTCCCTGTGTTCTTCGAAGGCATCATTTCAACCCTCTGCTTACAGCAGAATTTCTTTTGCTCTAAAATGGATGTAACAGCACTTCCCTCTTGCACAGGGCAGTTTGAGTAGTGACTGCCTTCACATCAGACACCCAGCCCTAACGGTGCTGTTAAAAGCACAGAAAACTCTGGAAAATATTATATAGAGAGGTTACAGTCAAATTATCTTAGATATTTAAAGACATCCAAATGTTCCTGTCCACTGGGTTAAAAATCCATAGTCACCAGGTGATTTCAGACAGGCAGGCTGTGACACAAGGACAAGGGCTGCAGCTCTGTGTCTGCCCAGCTCAGTGGGATGTCTATAGCAGATATGGGCACTGTGATGGACAGAGAAAAGGGTTACAGTCCCGCCATGGGTGCTGAGGAACAGATGTCCTACACACCCTTTTCTTCTTCACACCCCCACTGGACAGAGGGCTCATGTTGAGTTCTGCTTAAAGGGGGCAGTAGTTCAGCAGACAATATTTCTGGGAATTACATAAACACTTGCAGGGTAATCGTTATTAGAAGGAAATGCCATTTTAAGGTGTCACATCTATTGGAATTTGCTCTTGGAAACAAACCCCAAGGGGATCACAGTCTTCTCCTTGCCCTGCAGGAAGTGAGGCTCTTTGCTGGAGAGGGGAAGAAGTGACAGGGATGTGAAACAGCAGCCTGCAGGCTCAGCATGGAGAGCTTAGTTCTGCTCCTGCAGGTGACACTGGCATCATGGCTTGGCCAAGGAGAATGGCAAAGGAATGGAAATAAAAAAAAAAAAAAAAAGACTTGAAAAAAAAGCCTTCACTTTCTCCACTCCTCCCCAATTCATATTTACCGTAGTCCCCACCAAACTACACCTAAAATAGCTTTTGACTGTTGCTATTTAGCCATTTAGGTCGGATCTACCAGCTGCATGAGCTTGCCTCCATTGTACTATTGCAGTTGGACTGTTGCCATCCTCCCCCCATGGGTTTTCTACAGATCTATATTTCAAAGTTATGGCTTTTGCAAAGCTCTGCTCTGTGAGTTCAGACAAGCTAAAAAAAAAATTAGTCATGTTTCCTCTAGTCCTGCTGCTTTACTAGGCTTCCTATTTGCAATCAAATTATTTTTAATTTTGACCACGTTCCTATTGTTTGCCAGGAAGATAATCATCTTATCTCGCCGCCGGGATATTTCTCTCCTTTCTCATGTAGTTTCAGATGGATTAAATAAATACCCCTTACACAAAGCACACTAAGCTGGGCAAAAGGGCATTTCACCATTGCTGGCTGATCTGAAATTTAGGAAATGTCTCTTTTCTGAGGGAAAAAAAAAAAAGTTTGGAAGGATCCAGACATGCCATAACAGCAGCTGTGCTAATTGTACACTCTCAGTTAATTTTTATCCATCTCAGAGTGGATTTATGGAAATTTGTGGGTGAAATTAAAAGTTAGTGAGTGACACTGGCTTGGTTTACCAGTGCCAACAAGGGTCACAGGTACAGTCATCTCGAGTTTTTGGTGAGTGAGAAGCCAAAAAATGTCAGAGTGATCCTCTGGAACCTTTCTGTTCCTTCTTCCCAGATGAAACTGTATTTAGTCCATGCAAGGAACAGGGAATCCCCCACTATGCCATCTGTCCATCCAAGGAGAAGGATTTTTACAGAACCATCAATGGGTGCTTTTCTCCCCCTCTCCCTGTCTGGAAATACCAACAAAGGGACTGAAACGGGACTGGGTCAGTTCACTGCCTTTCAAGCTCTGACCTGGAGTCCTTTCCAAGGGAAGGATTTCTGCCCAGCAAAGGCCAGCAAGCAGGCTGCCAGCTCAGAGCAAAGTGAGTGGGGAAGATGAGGCACCCTCAGGCCCTCCCGGTGCTCCCAGGATCCCCTCCATGGAGGAACTGGTTTGTAAACACGCGAGCGACAGGCGCGCAATGGAAACTTGCGTAGACGAGCGGCACGGCTCGAACCCAAACTGCTCTGCTTTGTGTTTTGCAACCTTCACCCACATCCACTTTCCTCCTGCTGGATGCTGAGGGCTCTACCTCCAGCTTCCTAATTATCAGAGCGCCACCGCTTGTGTTTCACCGCAGATGAGGAAATGAGGACATATGGCTTTTGTGATAAGAGATTTATGCGAGCTGTCTGTGCAGCAGCGCTGCAACTTTCTATACAAGTCCATTTATAAAACAAAACACGTGTAAACAGCCAGGTTTTGATTGTTTCAGTGATTTCTTCCCCCTCGTGACAGATGTAAAGGAAAAACTGGAGGTTTCCACTTGGTGCGTGCAGATAACTCTGTGGCAAATGGGAGAGATCCCACTTGTAGTAAATCACTCGATACTTCCTTCGATTTCTGTCACTTAAAATCCAGCTCCATGTGGGTAAATGGGAAGAAATGCAAAGAAACTGAGGCTTGATGGCTGCTTATACATGACCCCCTTTCAGCTGTAGGAGTACAAATATTCCTGAAAAGCTCTTGGCAAGAGTACAGTGAATAGTGCAAAATACCAATAGAAAAGGCAGCCAAAATCCAGTGATATATATAATGGGTGGCTCTGACTACACCCCTGTAGATTGGTTATCTTTCAAATCAAGAGACAAATTAGAGAAATAGGGTCATATTCTCAAGGAATATAATCTTGTTATCAGTGGGGACAAAGAGCAGGGCAGTCTGGAGACACATACCTATATCCATATCTGGGCCATGCTCTTTCAGTCCTTCTCTTGTCCTTCACACTCTGCTGAAGAAAAGCAAGTGGCAGGGTGGAGAATCTTTTGAGAAAAGTCTCAAGGTTTTCTCTGAAGTTTCTGGGGAGGTGAGATGGAAACACAGGATGTCCTTTGCGATTTTTGGCTTTCTTGCAGTCTCAGCTGCAAATGCCACAAGGATAATATTTCTTGCGTGATATTCCACAATATTCAGATGCCAGATGAACCCATAAATATTCTGGAAAGGTTCTGACCTTACCTGAAAAACTTTAAACTGAGCCTGTTTGCAGATAAGCAGGGTATTTCTCCGCTTTTCACCAGTGCGACAGAGTCACTTTGCAAATACAGTTTGGTTTGGTTGAAACCAAAAATGTGAAATGTGAAAAAACTTCACAGAAAAATGCCCTCCAACGATGTTTCCTTAACAATCCACCCAGAAATCAGACCCTCCTCACTTTCACTCTGTCCTTTTTGGAGATGTTTTTCCCTCTGTATGGGCAGAGAAGGTGAGTCATGGAACAGAGGCAGTGTGGAAATTTACATTCAGCTATGAAAGTTATGACTACCATGAAAAAAAAAATCATCTACACAACTCAATCTCAGTGTAAGTCACACCCAGCTTCAAAGAAATAAGAGTTTAAACCTGTTCTTTTTGGTTGATTGACACTGCTGGCTGGTGCAAGCTGCTTCCTCTGTGTGTCACACATAGCCTTCAGCTTTTGCTTCGTAAGATGTGAAATCTCTCTCCAGGCAGCTGTGTCCAACCAGGTGGATGGACACAAATGCTGGTCAGAGAGGGCTGGGGGGCATCTCTTTGCTCTGACCCCCTCATGGAGAGACTTCCCAACTCCTCCAGATGCTGTCTTGCAGTATTCCCAAGTGTTTGATGGGTGGCAGTGCATGGAGAGTGGCTCCCGGCTCTTGAGTTTTCATGCCCTGAGCCCTCTCCTCCAGGACAGGCACTGAGCATTTTGTCTTCCAGTGCAGAACTCGCCCTTTCCTTTTAAATCCGGTGCCTGCTGCTGCCACCTACCTTTTGTGCTGGAGTGAATCCCAGAAATATTCTGTACATTGAGTCTGGGAGGGAGCCCAGGATTTCCTCCTTATCCCAAAGGCTAAACCCAAGCTACAAACCACGAGGTTAATTTGTTGTGTGAACAGGAGGCTTTATCTGAAAAACATTTCCTGCCATGGAAGAGGAAAGGTTTCAAAACTCATCGAGAGATCACTTCTTGCTCTTGCCTGGTTGTGAGGGCTTTCAGACAGCAGATTTTGGCACTTGCCCTGCAGAGCAGGTGGTCATATCATCCAGGGAGGGTTTCATGCAACAGGAGCTGCAGAGGAAGGTGGCTGGGAAGTGTGCGGCCCCACAGCAATTGAGATCTGAACCCAACTCTCACCCCTTTCAACCACTCCATGACATTGAGACAGTAAACCAGAAGCAGAGGTAGAGATTAAATGCCATCCCCAAATGTTTGTCCCCAGGAAACCTCTGCATAGCTGTGGGCATTTTTGAGGAGGAACACAAAACCCTTAGGAATGCTGACGTGTGGTTTGTGCCAGGTTTGTCTACCAGGCAGTCCCCAGTTCGCTCAGAACACGTGGAAAATAATTAAGCAAAATAAATGTGGTTTTTCTATGGGTCCTAACAGCAAGAGGGACACAGGAGAGCTCTAAGTCTCCTTTTCCACCTGCTCTTCTGCAGCAAACAGCAGACCTGCAATTAATTTTCGGTGAGGAGGAGCTGCAGCCGACGCAGATCTGCCAAGCCCAGGCTCTGCTGTGCAGAAGTTTCGGCATCACAGGCTTGGATTTATGTGCTGACATCTCTTCCAGGCCCATCCCCAGCTCCAGCCTTCAGCTGAGGAGCAGCTCACAATTTCTGAGTAAGTAATTGGTTCCTTTTCTTTACCCCAAGACAGCATCACTCCTGTACAGTTTGGAAACTAAGTATAGGAATGATTTCACCCACCATTCTCAGCCATCTTGATGGGAGAGAAGGCCTGGCAGACAACAGCCTAATGCTGCTGTTCATGGCAGGAAGCAAGAAAGGATATTATATCAAACAGGAGGGAGATTTTCAGGTTAGATGGAGCATACTTAGTCACAGAGAACTGGGTCAGTGCTCTGGGACCTGTGTTCACTTCCTGCAGGAACCCTAACACATCCCAAAATAGTAGCAGTTAGGTAAAGGCCAAATATCTTCCCATTTTTCTCCCCACAGCAAATATTAATGCTTACGTCATTAAAGGAGAAGCATAAATAGAACAAGCCTGGGGCTGTGATTTGCAAAGTTCTTGATCTGTGGATGAACCATCAGCTTTTCTTATAGCTCACTATTACCCTCTTGTGCCATCAAACTTTTCACTGAAGGTGCTGTCAGGATGAAATAATCCACCCAGCATTTGCAGCAGTCAGCTAAGAATCACAGCACCCATCTATAGGTTTTATGTGTGATATGACTTTCATCTCACTGACTGGGACACCATGGGACAGCATGCACCAAAGTGTCCTAGTGGCAGTTTGGGCAGTGTTTTGGAAGAGAAGGGAGAGTTTGGCTCTGTGGGTACGAGGTGTGCCACACCTGTTATCCTCAGGGACACAGAACAGCCCACGCCCGTTTAATTTCACCGCACGGAGTACGACAGCCACTGCCTGCAACACCCGGCTTCCCACCGCTCTCCAGCGTGCCCTCTCCACCAGGCGTTCACTCCTCTCCAGAAACTGGCACACCTGAACACCTGAAACCCTGCACAGAGCCACACACCTCTGCCCATCCTTCTGCCAGGCTGTGGAAATGTTTCCAAGAGCCTCTCGAGCCGGCAGAATCCAGGGGCGGCTCCTCAGCACACCCATCAGCAGAGAGCTGTTGACATCAGTGGAAACAGCCTTGACACACTTGAGGATCCTTAGATTGTTCAGGGACAGCCTCGAATTTAAATCCCCTCAGCAGGATTCCTGAGCCACCAAACATATTCAGGAAAGAAGAGATTCTTGGAAGAATTACGGCCTTCAGCAGTAATTGGTGTGTGCAGAATCAATTCCCATTTAAACCAGGTAGTTTTAAAGGAGCTGCGTGTCGCTTTAGTGCCTTGTAATAGTTGAACCTCATGTCCTGGGGTCCTGTGCCTGGTTCCTAAGGTAAACACATGTGATTTATTTCAGAAAGGCATCTGCAGCACAGGAATTCATGACATACATCCCTGATGGGCAGCAGCCAACTTTTCAAATGTGCCAAGTTGCCAGAATTTTACTAAAAGCTGTTAAGAGTTAGAGGGAAGGTGCAGAGAAAGGCACCCTCCTTCCCAAAGCCAGGTGGCTTAGGCTGGACTCACGCTGCTTTCCCGAATGGATGAGGCAAGCTGGAGTCAGAGGTTCCTTCCAGCTCAGTCCCCCTGGATGTGTCTCTGTGAGCTGCACAGATATTCTGGGGAGGGGGAGGGAGAGAGAAAAGAGTGAAACCTATTCAATTACATCAAATCACGACTGGCCCTAGTAAAATCATTTATGGAGTGAGGGAACCCGGAGCGGTTTGGGCTGGAGCCATCTGCAGTTATTTGGTATATACAGAATCGGTTTCTATGGATTT
Organism: Pseudopodoces humilis; assembly: GCF_049639895.1. Taxonomy (NCBI): domain Eukaryota; kingdom Metazoa; phylum Chordata; class Aves; order Passeriformes; family Paridae; genus Pseudopodoces; species Pseudopodoces humilis. The sequence goes on from NC_142200.1 coordinate 147,733,636, forward strand.
TATTAATAGGTCACGCGATTGTATACGAGGATGTGAGATCTGAATCTCTCAGGAGGGGTCCCTGGTTGGGGTTTCTATTGCCTTTATAGGCAATGGCTCAAATACTTTCTTGCAGCAGTAACTCATTAAAAACTTGAGGGGAATGGGGCTGGTTTTAGGATACAGCCCTTTTTTTTTTATCTCCTCCACCAAAATCTTGAATTAACTTTGTTCCTCTTCCTCTCCACAACACATTTACTAAATGGGGAAACAAGGAAATAATCAGAGAAATATTCTTACTTACTTTTTCCATTGTCTACATGAATTTTCTCTCTTTCCCACCAGTCTGAGGGATATCTGGTACATAACTCAGCTCCCATCTGTTTTTCACCCTCTTGTTGGCCCTTTGTAGGGGTAATTTTGCTTCTATGCCATTGCTGGCTCCTTCCATACAGAGAGTCGAGCCCAAAAGAACTTGGACACACAACAGAGATTTGGGACAGTGGGTGTAGATCAGAACAGCCCAGAGACTTCTCTGCCTTCCCAGGGAGCTGCCCAGGGAGCCCTGAGCTGTTCTGGAGAGCAAGCTGGGAGTCAGGAGCAGTCTAAAGCTCTTTGGTCTTAACTATGGCTCAATTTTACTTTAATTGCCCCAAAGAGGCAAACCCAAACCAAGTTATCAGAGCAATTCCTTCACATCCCAGCCATGTGGAGAAAGCCCTGCAGAAGGCTACCCTCCTGCAGCAAATATCACCATCTTCACCAGCATTCCAGCTGATGAAGCCTCATGCCAGAATCAAGGGGTTGCACCCCTGTTTCTCATCATCTGTTTTTTTGTGTCAGCCCTAGGTAGTAGAGCTCGCATCCAGCCCCGTTTTTCCAGAAGGTAGGAGAACCTCAGCGGAAGCGCAGAGGTCACATTCCATCCTTGAAAGCACAGCCGGGGATCCCATGGTGTCTCACCAGGGCTGATGTGACCTGCGGGAGCACGGGAGACTGCACCTGGACCGAGCGGGGCTGAGGGATGGGGAATCATCCTGGCTGCGAGTCTGCCCCGGGAGCGGAGCTGCTCCGGGATTCGGAGTTGCCCCGGGTGTCCGAGCTGTCCCGGGTGTCCGAGCTGTCCCGGGTGTCCGAGCTGTCCCGGGTGTCCGAGCTGTCCCGGGTATCCGAGCTGTCCCGGGTATCCGAGCTGTCCCGGGTGTCCGAGCTGTCCCGGGTGTCCGAGCTGTCCCGGGTGTCCGAGCTGTCCCGGGTGTCCGAGCTGTCCCGGGTACCCGAGCTGTCCCGGGTGTCCGAACCGAACGGGGATCGGAACCGCCCCAGGGGCTGGAGCTGACCCGAGGGTCGGAACTGCCCCGGGGCTGCCCCACGGGTCAGAGCTCACCCCGAGTCTCACCGGGGCTAATCCCACTGCAGGGCCAGGCAAGCACCACCGGGACCACCGGGGCTGCGGGACGGGGCATCATCCACGATGCGAATCCGCCCGGGGGCCGGAACCGCACCAGGGATCGGAACCAACCCGCGGTCCGGAGCTGCCGCAGGGCTCGGAGCCGGCCCGGGGCTCGGAGCCGGCCCGGTGTCGCCCCCCCGAGGCGGGGCCCGTTCCGGCCCGCCGTGGCCCCGCTCGCTCGGCGGCTGGCGGGGCCGGTCCGCCCCCGGGCCCACCCCCGCCCCATTGGCCGCGGCGGCTCCGCGCGTCACCGCTTCCTCCGCTTTTGTGCGCCGCCCCAGGCAGCCCCGAGCTGTGCCGAGCCGAGCCAGCCGCTGGGAGCCGAGGTGGTGACACCAGCCCCGGCTGGCCCCGCATGTCCCTCCGCGGGTGACCCCGGTGAGTCCGTCCTCAGCCCCCCTTTCCGCGGGCGCTGGGTCCTTGCCTCCGTGAATAGTTTCGTTCTTTTAATTATTTTACTGTCTGCCGTGCTGACAGCGAGAGTTTTGCAGCCGGGTCTGGCTTCCGTGGCTTTTTCTTCCTTCCTTTCTAGTCTTGCAAGCGGCAGCTTGTCCCTGCGGCTGTGTTTGGGGAGCCGTGGCGGGGGAAGCGGGGGGTCCCCAGGTGGAGGGCGCGGGTTGCCGTGTCCGTGGGTACGGAGCGGATTGCAGGACTGACCTTCCCCGAGGCTCCCCGCACACCCCTGCCTTGTGCTGGTGCTCTCGGGTCGCTGCTTTCCCCGGCTTGTTGCCTGGGTGCCTGTCCCAGCGGCAGCTGCTGACAGCGAGCGCCGGGATTAGACTCCGATGCCCGATTTGGGATGCATTAGCGTTTGGAGCCAGCGGTTTCTGGATGTGGTCACTTGGGTCCCGGCTCCCTGGAAAGCATCGGGGGAGGGGCGGGGGTACTTGGCCATCCCTCAGTCTCCTGCAGAGCTCTCCCTGCACCGTCTGTCCGGAGCGGTGAGGATGGGATGAGCTCGGGGAGGAAGGCTCCGCGGCGGGCGCGGACCCGAAGCCCGTCCCCGCGTGGTGCGAGTGGCCGGCGGAGCTGGGAAAGCTGGATTTCCACTTGGACGGAGCGAGCGGCTGCCGTGGGGCTGTGCCACGAGTCGGGATGATGCTCAAGGAAGGGTTTGTGCTGCCGGCACCAAACCTCTGCCCTCCGCGGCTGTGCGGGGAGGAGCGGAGCAGAGCTGGCAGCCGTGGACCAGCTGGGCAGGTCGTGCACGGTGCCCAGGTACAGCTCTTGCTGGCCCTGGCGCAGCTCGGAGAGAGGCTTCTCCCTCGGCTGCTGCTTTTATCCTCCTCTTCAATTCCTGTCTTGTAATCCAGTAGTTTTTGGGAGCTTCTGGTTCTGGGAAGGGTCTTGCATGAGTTGCTGGTGCATGAACCAAAACCAGGAGGCTCACTAGGGATTTGGAGGCTTGGGATTTGTGCTGGGTTTAAGTGATCCCAGGGATTTCCAGGGATTTTTCGCTTCTTCAGTGAGAGTGAATGGTTGGGGGAAATTTCTTTCAGGATTTATTACTAGTCTGGTATGTGCAGTTTGACGAAGCTCTCTGCAGGATTTGTGCATGGAGTGCAGCTCTTGGAAGCAGCCTCAGGTGTGCATCAGATCAGTCGCATCTGGGGCTTTGCTCTACCTGTGTCTCAATTCTCGTGTCACATGGTCCAATTTCCAGAACCCCTAATTTGACATTAATTATAAACAGGGATTCAAGGTTTCCCGGGGCTCTTGCAGATCAGAGCAGACCTCCACAGCTGGGCACAGCCTTTGCCCTGGGAAGGTTTTCAGCTTGTAAAAGCTCCTCTGTTGAGGCAGGACGTGAGGCTGGGTGGGCTGCCAGCCTGGTGGGATGTGGATGTAAAGGACCTTTTATACTTTCCTTGTGTGAACGGGTTTTGGTGCTGCAATTTTTTCCATGGGTCCTTAATCTCCATCAGAAACTCACAGCTCTGCTCAACGCGTGCCGATGGGCAATGCATTTATATTTCTGGAGGCTGTCAGAGCCTGTGAGGGAAGTTGCTCACGCAGAGAGATGTGGTCTGGATTTTCACCCAGACGAAGCGACTCCGACGCGAAAAGCCAGCGACTGTGGCGGCCAGAGGAGCGGCTCCATCCCGTCCGGAACGTTCCTATTGCTTGATGATGCTTCGTGATTTCAGCCTGCAGCTTGGACTCGCTGCTCTGTGAATTTTCCCGTTGGGAAGACGCCGGTGAGGCTCCCCTGGCGTGTCTGGCTCCCTGGCAGAGCCGTGGGATGGAGTGTGCTGCTGCAGCATGCAAAGGGATGTGCTTCCAGCCCCGCTCTCCCCAGATGGACGTGGGAACGAGTGCGAGGGCTGGCAGGATCTTCTGTTCTGGTGGATCTGGCTCTGCTGTCTGAGACCTGCTGGTCGAGGCTAGAGGGAAGTGAGTCAGGGTTTGCTGTTAGAAGGGATATCTTTTATTAGACTGCTCGGGGAAGGCAGGCTGGCTTTGGATTGCACCAGTCTGTCTACATGTAGAAGAAAGGAGGGAGCGATTCCTTGGAGTCTGCCTTGGCTCTCCAGAGTAAAGGAAAAACCTGAAAGAAAATGAGGTAAAAAAAAAGGACAGATTCAACTACAGTTCAACCTGTGCAGCTCATCTGGCCTAAAGAAGCACATTTCATCCCTCTGTGAATCTCTGGACTCCTCAGATCATGAGATGCAGCACAGGACAGGGACATGCATCCCACGTGCCAGCCCTTCACAGGAGGTGCCTGAGCCCTTTCCAGCCTGGCTCCCGCAGTGAGGAGCTGTGGGAGAAGGGGATGGTGCTCGCTGATGCCTGAAGGTAGCAGGAGGCTGCTGGGCTCAGTCTCTTCCACTCCCCTCTTTGCACAGAGCACAGGCCAAGCACAGTGTGCACAGAAATGTGCAGAATGTCAGCTGTGCTCAGGGGAGATGGAAAATGCAGTGTGGAGCCATAAGATGTGGAATATGGATTTAAGCTTTTTTATTTTTTATTATTTCCCCAGACAGGGGGGGAAAAGCTAGAGATGGCCCACTGATACTGAACCTGGTATGTTCACCCTCAGTCCCCAGTCTTTATTTATTTAGCTATTTAAGTTCCACAAGGGAAAATGGGTGACCAGGTGTTTTTGGTGAGTCCCTTCAAGGAGCAGGTGCTCCTCACCCACAGGCCAGGGCAGTTCAGCACTACCTTTTCTGACTTTGCTGAGTACAGTGTGGGATGCAGAGGTGGTGAATGTCATCTCAGTTGTGCCTGAACCATGCTGTCTCTGCAGGCTGGCCCCATATCCTGCGTGGCATGAGCCTTCATCTGATAGGGTCAGTGCTGTGGTGAGCATCAGACAGGCAAGATGAAGGGTTTTTTGTCTGTGAAGGTGTGGGTGAGCATGCAGGAGCATGGGTATGTGAGCATTTTTGTTTGCTTTCTGTCTGTCCCTGCAGTTCTGATGTGGTCCAGCCAAGTAATCTTCCCGTTAGTCGCTAAAACGCTGCTGGTGCCCAAATCAAAAGGGTGGTCAGGCATTGGAACAGGCTGCCCAGGGAAGTGGTGGAACCACCATCCCTGGAAGTGTTCAAGAACAGTGCAGGTGTGGCACTTGGGGACAGGGTTTAGTGGTGGACTTGGCAGTGCTGAGTTAATGATTGGACTTAATGATGTCAGATGTCTTTTCCAACCTTAACGATTCTATGATCCAATCAGTCTGTCTCAATTCATCTTTAATGACTCAAGAAATTAAAAGCTAAGATTGCATTTAAAGATCAATGCCTTGCTCCTCAAAGGCCCTGGGGAGCTGTTCCCTGCAGCAGACCTGTTGCATGGGCATGAGGAGGAGCACAGAACACTGTAGAGGGGCTGCAGCCTAGGGGTACCTGGCTCCCTGCTTTGTTTTGGCACTGGGGATGTTGCACCAGGAGCTTCCCCTGGAGCCACAGGGCTTGAGGCCAGGCAGAGACCAGGATGGTGGAAAAAGCAGCATCATCCTGGTCCGTGATGAGGACCCCTGCAGCTCTACATCCCTGTCTCTGTGATCATGGATGGGGACACACCACTGCAGGTCATTGCTGTGTCTGGTCCCAGGTGCCAGCTTCTGGTCCCAGGACACTTGGAATATCTGTGAGGGTTTGACCTTGGCTTTCTGAGGCTTTTAGAGGTCAAAGGTGAAATATATACCTGTGCCCTTGAAAACAGGGGTTTCAACTCCCAAATGCATTCCCCAAGCACATTTTTTCTATGCTGGAAGATTCTAATATAAATGTTAGTGGAGACAGAGGCTCAGAATTTAATGCAAATCTGTTGTTGGTTCTGCTCTCCTGAGTTAAACCCCAGGCTGGCCACCATTTTATGCAGAACTAATTGTCACTTCTGCAAGAGCTCCTTTGATTTTATTCTCTCCATTCTGGGAAATGGTGCAGCCCAGGGAGAACGAGCTGTAACAGCAGTGAACCAGGGTGGAGCTGAGCCAGGCTTTGGCTCAGAAGCTGCCTGGGACAAAGTCTGGCTGGCAGAGCGTGCCGTGCCCAGCGGCTCAGGCCAGATCCTGGAAGGAGCTGGCCAAGCTCCTGCGTGGGCTGCTGTGTAAACAGCATGTGTTCAGGCCAGATCCTGGGGGGTGGGAGCATGGGTCAAGTGTTCAGGTAGCGATTAAACACCAAATTGCTTGAAAAAAATAGCCCTGGGTGGGTGGATTAGAGGTGCTCTGCAATACTGCTGTGGCAGGGACTTGTATGCTAAAGTGACAAAAAGTCATCTGAGTGATAGCAGGGTGATTTAGATGGAGAAAAAGACTTTGCACAGTTGCTTTGGAAAAACAGTTTGTGAGATAAGTCTTTGTGATGGAGGTAGGAACGCCTTAAATCCATCAGTGCTGAAGGGTGCATGTGGACCCTGCAGTGCTTTGAGTGCTCTTGTCTTGGCGTGGTTATGTTTGTCTTGTCCACGTGCAAGTGTGTCATGCACAGTGGCTTTCAGGTGCTCCCAAATCCCCAAGGGAATATTGAAAACTTTGCAAGTGACTGTCCTGAGCACAGATACTGTGTGTGAGAGTGAACTCTGTGTTGGACCAGTGCAGAGGGTCAGAGGAAGATGCTGCTGCTTTGGCACATCTGATGAGGTCTGTCCCTGTTGAGTTGTCCTTGTCCTGCAGTCCTGGAGTGGTCAGGCAGCTGGACTGGATGGTCATTGTAGATCCCTTTCAGTTGAATTAGTCCATTCTGTGGATGTGCATGGAAGTCTGTTGTGATGAGGAAGGTGGATTACTTGGATTGCTTAGTACTTCTGTGCTGCAACCTCTTGTTTTTGGGGTTTTTGTACTGAGCAGAAGTCAAATCATCACAGTCTAGTTGTGAACTGCAGATTGTGCAGCGCCGTCCATGGTAAATAAGAGCCCAGAAGAGTTTAGCAGATCCTTAATTTCTTCACAGTGGGCTGTCTGCACTTTTTACTCTGCAAGCTGGCAGCAGGGATGCTCTATTCCAAGCCATGAGGATCCTGCAGGAGGGTTGTGGACACAGGGTGATGGGCACATCTGGCTCTTAATAACAGCGATATCTTTCCCAGATACAAATTTAAGGGTTGGGGAATTCCCTTGCTTGGGGCAGTGATTTGTTAAGGAAGGGTTATTTGGGTTAAATGCCTTGGGGAGAAGGTGTGAGGCTGAGGTCTGTTATCACAGGTGGTGAAGGTGAACAGCAGAACAGGTGAGAGTGTGTGCAGAGAAACTCTCTCCTAAATACCCTCTTCCTTTCAGCCTCTCTCTTCTTCCTCTCTGTCACTAGCTGGGGAGTACCTTGTGGGGAAATGTCCCTCTTCAGAGGGTCAGTGCAGAGAGCTGCTGATAACACTGTTATCTATAGCTGGGTGATGCAGATGGGGGCTGATGGTGGTGTTACCTACAGAGGGGTGATAACCCTCAAGTCACTGTGCTGTGGGAGTATGTGGCTGGAGGGAGGTATGTGGGCTGGGTCTGTGGGGCAGAGAGGTTTGGGAGTATGTGAGTGATGGATAACCAGTACCTCAAGATCAGAGATCAGAGATTTGGGCTTCCTTTTGTTGAGACTGATCTGTGCATGGGTGCAGTGTGGGGCTTGTTTAATGAAGCATCCTTCAATGAAGATACCAGGCTCCTGCAGAGCTTTCCTTGCTGATGGAAAGTGTTCATACTGCAGCCTCAATGTCTTCTGTTTGCCTTTCAGCACAAAACTACAGCCCTGGGACCTCTCCTGGAATCCTGCTGATTTCCTCTTGGAGAGTGGCTTTTGGGAAACCTCAGCACCTAGTGGTTAATAAACCACTGGATTGCTGCTCCTTGGTCTTAGTACCTCAGTGCTGGAGCTAGCAGAATAGCAAGAGTCATTAGAGAAATATGCAAAATATTCCAGTTATTTCTCTTTGGATGGTGCTGGTAGCAAGTAAAAGAGATAAACAGACTTTGTGGAGCTGTGCTTAGCTTATTGCATCATTGGCTTTACTGAAAGGGTCAAGGTCCAGCTCTGGATGTTGTTGCAGGATGCATTTGAGCTGCTCCTGAGCTGTGCTGTGCCAGAGGGAAAATGTTTGGTATCATTTTAGTGCCCTCTCCGTGTGTTCCTTGTGAATGGTGGCCATGGCTGAAGAGCTTTGGTAGAGTTCAGGATGGGACAAGTCCTGTCAGGTTAATTTCTTGGCTTTGCACTGGAAAACTCCACCCTTGGCTCCTGTTAAACCCCAGGAGCTGCTCCTCCTCTGGCAGTGGCAGCCGAGGGAAGCCCTGCTGACATCTGCTGCAGCCTGCTGGGTGTTGGGGCTGGGAGGGGACCATCAGGGCTCCCTGGATGTGGAACCACACAGCACAGAGTGCTGCTCTGTCCCACTCCTGTCCTCAATTTTCTGCTAGGATGGCTCCTGGTGGCTTTGCTGCCTGGATCTGCTTCACTGGTGGCCTAGGCTGAGTTCTTCTTGCTCCTCTTGTGACATGGCTGAGATGATTTGCGGATTTGAGGAACCATGCCTGTTCTTGCCTATTTTTGTTTGGATTTGGTGTGCTTACTGAGACTGAGAAGCTGAAATGTTAAAGACACGCACAACACACCTGGCTGATGACACAAGAAAAAGAGAAAATGTTTATTTAATTATTCCAATACTTCAGCAACTTCACCTTCAGCACTACAGGTGTGAATAAAATCTGTTGTGAGCCTGGTCTGCTGTAAGGGCTGAGGACGTGTTTTCACAATTGGCTTTTGGACTCAGCACAAAAGGTGCTGAAGATTGTGTTTTCATCTCTGGATGGGAATGAGCTAGTTCTAGTCTTAGTCTGTGTCCAGGAAATCCTGTTCTGGAGAGCTTCCCTTCCAGGAGCCCAATGGGGCTGTCCCAGGGAGGTGGTGTGGCACACTGAGCTTGGATGAGATGGAGCAAGGCTTCCTGTACCTGGTTCATCATCACTTGGGAAGCTGACTTGCCTTTTACGCCAGGTGTTGCCAGAGAGGTGCAGTTTGGTGTCCCAAAGCACCAAGGAGCTTCCCAGGCGGCAGTGGCTGTGTGCTTGCTGTGAGAGTCACCAGGAGATGATGAAAGTGGGAAATGTTTGTGGAAGGATACGGGATGTGTTGAACAGGATCTCCCCTTGCTGCATGGGGATCCTAGCACTTCCCTGACCTGTCTTGGGCTGCATTTCCAAAACCTTGGACCAGCTATGGTTGAAGGGCTCTGGGCTGCATCACAGGATGTCACTACCTTCGTGGCCATGTTCAGGAGTGTCACCAGGGGCTTGGAGTGGTGCCCCTGCAGGAGTGTCCCCAACCCAAAGAGGATTCCTGCTAATCCCCTCTCCACTTGCTGCCTGTAGCAGGCATCCCTGCCTGCTCCAAGTGTGGAGCACTGACAACACCCCTGGATCAGGACCTGGGGGATCCTGCCTGCGGAAGGCTGTGCTAAATGCTTTCATGGGACACAACTTGTGGCATCTCCTGTAAAACCTCCTGCAAGGTACCTTCCTGCAAAGCTCTATTTTTGGGCTGTCTCTGACGTAATCTGTCAAGACACAGGCTGCTCTTTGACTTAGTGCTGAAAGTCTGGTTGGGGATGGATGACCAGTTGCTTACCTAGCATTACCAAAGCAACGAGTTGTTGCTTTCCATGACTCATGAAAATGCACTGTAGGCTCTTAAGAATGGCTGAGATCATTTTTTGGCTGGCTTTGGGCATCTGGTTTCCTTAGCAAATAGCAGTGGGGGTGGAGGGAGGGGGATTTCCAAACTCGTTTCTTTGTCTGTGTGATCTGGTTTTTAGAGCTCGGCTCAGAAAGTACTTACTTCGTTTTAAAAAGGGAATGGGAAAAAAAGGGACCTGTAATTTCCATCCCTGTTTAGTTTTTGTAGCATGTTTCATTTAGTCGTGGTTTGGTGTGAAAAGGGGAAAGGTGCTAATAATACTACAAACCCGTGTGTTGTGTTTCTCCTCTTAAATAAGCAAGGATAGAAATGTTATGAGTGGTATTTTCCTTTTAGATCAAATCTTTCTGGGGAAGAAGAAGGAGGTACAGAGGAAATTCTACAAACAAAAAAAAATTAATTTTATTTTTTTGACCATCTTTGCTCAAATAGGGAACTTTGATGATGCAGCAGAGTCTTAGCATGAGGTGTTTTAGTGTTTGGTTAATCTGATTATTATTTAAAAATATTTATTCAATAAATATTATAATATTATAAATATTATAATTAATAAAATATTTATTATTTTATTCACTTTCTGTTTTTTCCTGTGCAGTCCAAAGGCAGCAGCACAGACATCCTTGAGAACCAAGTGCAGCAAGATAAGCATTCACCAAAGGGACTCAGAGCCCTGTGACAGCTGCAGGGGGCAGGAGGTCCCCAGGTGTTCTGACACCGCTGCAGCCAGGTTGCAGCAGCCTCTGTGGTATCCTTCCCAAGTCCAGACACCATTTACAGGCACCTGAGAGCGGACAGAGGGGAAATCCTGGGTAGGCAGACGGTGATGGTTTGGATAAAGAGATTTGTGGTGCGGTGGGTTTGGTGTGCCCATCCTCAGCTTGGCTGGGAGGAGCGAGGCTTTGGTGTGTTCCACACTGTGCAGGAATTTGATAGCCGTGAAGCAGCCTCTGATGCTGGGCACGGTCTGTGCTGGTGCTTGGCTGGGTTAATTCTGCAGCCAGGGCAGGCAGAAGCGTGTCCTGGTGTGCTGAGGATGGGCTGCAGAGGAGCCGCAGGTCTGTGCTGGGAACAGCAGGAACACAGCAGCTCCATGGCCCGGCCCTCGGCCAGGGCTGAGCGGGAACAATGCGGCTGAACAGGTTTGTGCTCACTCCCTTGGCATCTCGGAGATGAGATAATGCAGAAACCAGAGGCTTTGCCAGCGAGGTTTCCTTTCTCTGCCCCGTGCGTGCCCAGCGAGCAGGAGAAGCTGTCCTGCTGCTGTCTCTATGAAAAGCTGACGAAAAGCAAAGCCTTGGAGCTCGAGGAATGGCACGGCTGAGCTCCAAGGCTTTGAGGGTGATGGATGCCACCCCCAGGGCTTGGCTGGGCTGCTGTCTGCATGAGCACCCTGTGCCAGGAGCTGCTGTGAGCATCAGAGCTGCTCAGGCCCTTCGTGTTCTCCTCCACCTCCGAATTTCTCTGCATCTTTGCTAGTTAGTTTGGACAGAACGGGTAAAGAGCACTGGTTTAACCAGTGGTTTGTCTTTACCCTTTTTTTATCATGCATATAATGTATTCAATGCATGGCCTAGCATGCCACAGATCTGAGTCTTCTAGGTGTTAATTGTTTTGTTTCATGCAAAAATAGGAAATAAATGTGTCCTGAGGTCTTCTGCTCTTTGTGGTGCTAGTGAGTATTTGAACATGTGGCCAAAGTTTATTTTTCTGAAGTGGTGGGCAGCTGCAGCCCAGGTGTCAGGAATGCCATGGTGACACTGCCCCAGGCTCAGGAACAGCACGGATGAGCTCTGTGAGATCCAACACAGGCTTTTTCAGAAGGTCAAGTCCTTATTTATAGATGAATTTTTGCCATAAGATAAATTTCTGCTGGGCAGGATCCACCAGTAGCTGTGAATCTGGTGGTTTTGGTGAGCAGGGAAAGCCAGCTGATGGGCTGGCATTGCTGAATTCCATGGCTTTACCCTGCTCGATGCTGGACAAAATAAGTGGAAACAAAATCTGGAAAGGCGCTCTGCTGTATTATTACTTCATTTTTTTAAAAACTTCTGTGCCTTGATATTGTCCCCCAGTGCATAATGTTCTTTTGACTAGGAAAGCCAGTATCAGGGTACCCCAAAGGGGCTGTGTAGTTTCTAGGCAGGTGTTGCTATGAAAGCTGCATTTTTCCATCTGTAACCTACAGATAGAGATTTTGAAGGAACCCACCTCTCCCCAAAATTAAGTCATTCCCTGTCCAGTCTAAGGTTTCCAGTGTATGCTCTTGGCCAAAGGGAATCCTGGATCACATTCTTTCCTCAAAAAAAAAAACCAAAAAAAAAAACCAGATTTCTTTCTTTTAAAGTAGATGTTTCTATTCCTTCTTGTTTGACCAAGTCAGACATGACTTACACGTCTTCAACTTTTGACATCTGCAAATACTTCTTTTTAACAAAAAAAAGAAAAGAAAGGGGAAGTGTGGATTCTGATGCAATCATGTGACTCCAGAACAAGGTTCTTACGAAAAACACAGAATCCTGTGAGAATCTGAAATGCTCAGGATTATCCCATTGTCAGCAGAAACCTTTCCAGAGATGCTGCCCCATCCCTTGGTGTCCATCTCATTGCAAGAGATATTTAGACTATGTGGCTTTTGTTGATTTTTTTTTGTTTGTTTGTTTTTGTTGATTTTTTTTATGGTGTGGGGTCTTTTTATTATTTATATGGCGAAATATTTTTCTCCTTGCATGGTCATATTTGCAGATCTGTGCCCTTGAGGCTCTCAGGTGCTCTCTGGGTTGTGTGAGGATGGTCTCTTGTGGAAGTCTTGCACTCTTTAGGCATTTTAAAACCAAGAGAGAGCCTGTTGTGGCATGAGTCAATGCCAATGGAAATTGCCATATAAACCTAAACACCAAAACTGCATTGGAGCCTCTTCTCCCCAAACTCTTTGATTCCTTGCTTTTCCCTTTCTTGGGTGGTTGAGGTTTTTTGAGTTTTTTTCTGACAGTCTGTCACAGGAAGCTTGACCTGGAGGTTTGCTGGCTGCCAACCTGCCTTCTGCAAAAGTAAATGAAATGCCTTTCCATCTTGGGCAGGAGCAGGCTTGAGAGCTCAGAGAAGCACTCTGATGGTACTCAGGACAAAAATGAGGTTCCTGTGCTGCTCGTGGCTGTGTGACAGGAATTAGGGACTTGCTTGGGTGCCTCAGAGCTGACTGGAGCTGAAAACCAGGCTAATGCAAGTCCTCTGATGCTTAACTTTCCTTGGGTAAGCCCTGTTAGCTGTCTCTGGAGGCATTCAAAACCTGCCTGGACGTGATCCTGTGCAACCTGCTCTAGGTGAGCCTCCTTCAGCAGGGGGCTTGGACTGGGAGATCTCCAGAGCTCCATTCCCACCACAGCCGTTCTGTGATCCTGTGAACATCTGGAAAACAAAACATCTCAGCGGGCAGCTCTCCCACCACGAGCAGGCGAGCGAAGCCAGCGTGTTTCTCTACAACGTGGGAGATATTTACCCTGTGACTAAGCAGAAAAGTTAAGAGATGGAAAAGGTCCTGTTAGATCATCTCGTCCACCTCCCTGCTGGTGAGCAGCTTTTCTCCCTGGGGTGTATTTATGAATAGGCTGCTGGGCAGACAGGAGTGGTTTGCTCAGGGCGCTGTGGAGGAGCAGCAGGCAGCCTGTGCAGGTGAGGGACTCTGCACGCACGTGACTCAACCTGCACGTGCACAAATTGCTTGCAATGATAGGATTTTGTAGTAAAAGGGCCAAAAGCTCTCAACTTGACGTTCTTGGCGTGTTTGGAGCCTTCCCCTTAACTTGCAGGCATGAGCTTGTCTTTTTATAGCATTCTAGGAATAAGCTAATTTTACTTCATGGTGGAGTAGGTGGCTTGAAAACTAATAATAATAAGGGGGGAAAAAAAATAGAAGCCTTTTGGAAAGGAGAGGTCAGCCAGCTGGACCTCTGCACAGCTGGCCTGGGCTCTGCTGGCCGTATCTACGACAGCGGTGTGCAAAGGCTCCCAGAGGAGATGTCAGAGAGGTGCAGGTGGAAATGCTATTGCCATGACAAACAGAGCAGTGCTGGAGTGTCAGGCCAGAGCTTGGGGACCATCAGCATTGCTTGGTTTATTACTGCTTAGTAACCACAGCACGGTGCACGTGGATTGGATTTTATTTCGCGTTCCCCAATTGCGGCTCAGAGCACTCGGGTTGAAATCGGTGAGTGTTGAGAGTAAAGAGACAAATTCTGTCCTTAACTAAATCAGGAAAGAGCTAGAGCATGTGCTCTCCTAGGGAATGGGAGCAGGACTTTCCTATCCAGACATGAACTGAACTGCCTTCTCCTACTGAGCCTGTGCTGGTTTTTGCACTTGGGATCATCACTGTGCTGGCTCCAGAGGTGTCTCCTGGTCAACACCAGTGTGAGATCAATATTTAGGGCTAAGGATGAGAACCATTCTTTGGTGCAGGTGAGCAGCCAACCTTCCTCTGCACCGGTGACGTCTTTTGCTGGTGGTGGCACTTGGTTGGGCCCCAGGGGCTGTTCTGCAAGGTCTGATGATCCATTTCCCGACACCACGGCACATTTTGTGTGGTTTTTGGAAGCGTTATGGGACGTCTCTTGTCTGAGCAATTGCTCTGTTGCATGGGGAGAAGCTCTCCCAGATCCATGAAGGATCTGTTTCATGGTACAGGCAGTGTCCCTGGCACCACTGGTCTTTCTCTTGGCTTGTCCTGTGGAAGTGACATTATCACAGATGACGTTTTCCGGGAAAACTTCCAACACTTGTAAAGAGCTCTGACATGGGCTTCACCTCCCTTCCCTGCACCAGACATCTTCTAGGGAGGAGGGAGCTGGGGCAGGGCACAGAGCACACAGGGAGCAAATCTGCCTTATTATTATTTCATATAGAGAGAACTTGGCCTAAAGATGTAAAAAGGAATTGCAAGCTCTGTCTGGACACCACCTCTCCTCATCAATTAGCAGCATTAAACTCTCAGCAGGGAGGATTAATTATAAAACTGAAATCTTTCTATCATGACAGCCTTCTGGTTTCCATTGAAATGCAGCCGGAGGACTGGAAAGGCTTCTGTATTTTGTTTTGATATGTAGGCATATGCTTCTTTCCATCCTGGAAATTAATTCTGTCTGTCTGTAACGGAGCCGTGGGAATCAATATTGAACTGAACTGTATTTCTCCAGAGCTTTCTTCTAAAAGTAGTTGACTGCTTCCCCACTGTGCCTAATAAGTGACCTGATTTCGGAGCAGCTGAGCAGCTGGCCTGCCAGTTCAGAGGTGTTGTACAGCTGCCTTGATGGTGCAGAGTTGGTTCATGGTCTCTCAAGGGTGATGGCTTTCTCGTTTCTGAAAATCTCCAGGTTGGACTTTCTCTGAGCTGGACAAAATGCCCACAGTGACTTTCCATTGCTCCACACCAGGCTGGACATCGTAGGAGAGGAAGTTACTCATCCCACTGCCTCCCCTGCAGACTGCTCTTGGCCTTGGTGAGCTGTCATGCTCTCAGTCTCACGTTCTGCAATGCCCTGAGCTGGGTTTAGAAGCAAGATGTGCCTTTTCCTCAGTGTGGTCATCTTTTCTTCCCTTTTATTCCCTTGGGGAATAGAGTGAGTGCAGCAAGAAGCTGCTGTGGGAGCAGGTCACTCTTGGGTGATGGCACAGCTTGGGCAATTCTTCTGGGGAAGAAGCTGCCTTGTGTGCACTGCAGCAAGCAACAGGCTGTGCTCAGGCTCTGCAGAGCCACAGCTTTGTGAAAATTGGATGGGGAAGGGCTGGCAGGAGAGGCAAGGCAGACCTGGGAGACCCTGAGTGCTCTGAGCTTCGGGCAATGTGTGAGCTCTGCAGGCCTGTAAGGTTCTGTGAGCACGTGGCTGTGTGCTCACAGTCTGGTTCCTGCACTGTGCTTGGCTCATTTTTCACCGTGATGGCAAGTGCACTTGAGTTCATGTGATACTGCAAGTCCAGAGGAGGAGGAGAGCAAAGCTCTGTGCAAGCTGCCCCACTTGCTTGTTTCGTAACCCCATCACCACCCCAGTGACGGCAGGCACACGCCAGCAGCTCATGGGACCGGCACAGTCCTGGGGCTGTGCAGAAACCTGGTCCTTCTGCCCAAAACCACAGCTGGCTTCTAATCTTTGCTTGTCACCAAGCACTCGCTGAGCTCTGCTTTCTCCCACTGGAGAAATCTCAATCCAGAGTTTCATGGCAGAAGTGACACGAGCAAGGAAAGGACCTGTCAAAATTTGTGGTGGCTGTTGAGGTCCTGGTCTCTCCATGTGCTGTGGAGGTTGTGCTTCTTGCCCACAGAGAAGGAGCAAATCAACCAGGCAGCTGCTGAGAGAGCAGAGAGTGGTCAATTAGTGCTGAGCCCTCGGCTTCACAGTCGATCAGAAAGTCTGGTAGGGATCAATAAAATCCAGCCAGGCTGCGGGGGCGAGGCTGTGGCTTGTTAGAGAGGAAGCTGTGCAGGGGGATGGCTGCGAGGGACTATCGATCGTGGCAGGCTGAGGGTAAATGCTGGATTACGAAGGCTGGTGGGATGGCTCCTGGCATGTGCAGGTGTGTTATCCTCTGTGCTCTCAGGGGGGTGTTGCAAGGAAGAGAAAGTGGATCAGAGACGAGGTGGGGTGAGTCTGGAAGTTGGCACAGTGGCTTCAAAGCCCTGATCCTGCCATGATGTCATGCCAAGAGCAGGGGATGGATTTTGCTCCTTCCCAGTGCAGAGCTTGGTCACTTAGTGTTAAAATCCCTGCTAGAGCATGTTGGACCAGCTGTAAGGTTGGTTATGTGTTTGATACTCTTAGATGTTGAAGCTTCACAGATGGGGTTGGTTTCTGCCTGCCATTATCCTCATGGAGAACTGGGGATCCCAGTCCATGGTGCAGATTCCAGCTCTCAGGACAGGTTCTCCATGGCACAACGTTGGCTTTGCAGCTCTCTGGTGTAAAGCTTCATTCATGGAGACTCTTTGATACCAGAATTTCTCCCAGTTCCTTTTCCCAGGAAAGATTTTTTTCTGAGATAAACACTTTTCTGATGGCTTATTTCACCTGAAGGTTTTACTATCTATTCCTCCTTTTTGGTTTCTGTTCCTTCTCCTTCCTGTTTTTCTCAAAAACATGGAAGAAAGAAGCCTGAAGCTTCACTTTTCCAGATACATGGTTTTGCTTTAATTTCCCTCCCACAAAATCTTTGGTCATTTGAGGAGAAGGACAAAAATAAGGCAATGAAAACCTGCAGGAGGAAGAAATGACAACATTCTTCTGCATTGGTTTTTGTATTATATGTAGAAATACCTTCCCTTTGCTGTGTTCACTTAGAGGGGAATGTTCATTGGAATCAGAGGGTTTCTGTAGGTGTAACTGGCATCAGGGTTTCCCTCTGATTCATAAGCACACAGAACTATCTGAGGACAGGATTTTGCCCTGTGAAAGGGACAATGATGCAGGACAGTGCTCTCCCTTAGCTGCAGATCTTCGTTCTCACAGGCAGGGCTCTGTGTGTGTAAATAGTTCTAGCTCAGCTTCATCTGGGGAGGTGAATGTTCAGGCTTGCAGGAGATGAGGATCCTTCAGACTTGGTCACTCCAGTGCCAGATTTGAAAACTTGGATTTAGGCACAGTGGGACTGAGGTGGGCTTTGGGGTGTAATCAGGGTGTCTGCAAATTTTTTCATCTTCACCAGTTGCTGGGGGAAGTGGTCCCTCTATAAATAATGTGAGTTAAGTAGAGACACAATTCTGTGCTGTGCAGACCCTGATAGAAAGAAAAGCCCAAACAGGTGGAGACCATAGTGCTCTCTGGACACTTGCTTTGCTTGGCCTGTCTCTTATATGTAAAATAGATTTACTCTGACCTGATGGGACTGAGCTGTCTGACCTTTGCTGAAAGAAGAGCCCTTTTTAATCCTTTTGATTTGCTTCTTTGTTTTATTGTTCCAGAAGTTTGAGATCTGTATGGAAAAATCAAAGCTACTTAATATGCCAGTATACATTACTGATTACTGCACTGACTTTAGTAAAAGGAATATTACTGCAAAGCAAGAAAAGGGACTGAGAAAAATACCAGTATCTAAAGGGGCTACAAGAGAGCTGAAGAGGGACTTCTTACATGGAGGTGGAGTAATAGAACAAGGGGGGATGGTCTTAAACTGAAGGAGGAGAGATTTAGATTGGATATTAGGAAGAAATTCTTTCCTGTGAGGGTGAAGAGGCACCCTGACACAGGGTACTCAGGGAAGCTGTGGCTGCTCCATCCCTGGAAGTGTCTAAGGCCAGGATGGATGGGGCTTGGAACACCCTGGGATAGTGGGAGGTGTCCCTGCCCTTGACAGGGGGCTGGAACTGGAAGATCTTTAAAATCTTTTTCTACCCAAACCACTCTATGATAACGTACTGAAGCATGCTGCCTGGAACATTTAATTTATAAAGTAATTTCTGAGAAGAGGATTTGTTTTAAGATCTCAATGGCTTCTTTAAAGGGCTGTCATGGATGTTAACAGCAGGACTCAAACAGGTTCTAAACCTCTTATTCTCAGTACACCTCATGCTAGAACAAAGAGGATGGCTCAGGAGACTTTTCCCCAGAAGCAGCTGTCAAGTGCAGCTGCCCTGGCTGGGTCACTGACTGAAGGAATCCTCCACTGGGCACGATGGCTTTTAAACACAGATCTGTTCTCTCAACAGCAGGTGTTGTGAGAAAGATTCTTATGCAGTTTTGGGGTGTCATACCCAGAACTGGTGAGATGCAGCCTCAGCTGATGGGTACTGATCCAGAATTGCTTGCTGGGTTTCATGGGCTGTAGTTCCCAGGGCACGGGCTGGCTCCTTCCATGAGCTGTGCTGGTCTGTGCATGTCACTTCCAGCATAGCAGCCTGGTCAGGGGAGGTTTTATTCTCCTCATCTTGGCTCATGGACTTTGTCCCTTGAGCTCTCTGGGGAGATACACCTGCAAACCTGGCCTGGTTAGACACATGTCTGCAGAGAGTTCCATGCTCATAAACATGGAACCAGAGAATCATTTTGGCTGGGAAAGAACTTTTTACATCGGAGTCCAACCATTAATCCAGAACTGCCAAGTCCATGACTAAACCATATCCCTAAGTGCTACATCTACAGAGATGTATGGTCTTAAATTGCTATTTTTTTACTTCCCTTGCATGGTATATCCTTTGTATAACCTGAGTGGAAAATGCCATGGGGGCAGGGTTTTATGTGTCTGAAGTGGCACCAAAATTTAGCTGTTCTTTTGTGCATCCCAGAATATGGGTCCAGGTTCCAGGCTGAATGTTCTGTAGTGTCTGGAGAAAACTATAAGGATGAGGTTGGGATGATCAGAGAAAACCAGTAATATTCCAGCCACTCTCCCTTTGCCTTTGAGTCCCTCTTTGCCAAGCCTGCAGGCTGCCTGAGCTATCAGCACACATACATTTGTGTTCTCACCATTAAAACAATCTCATTTGCTTTGCTGTTGTTTTTAACACTACCCCAGCGCTGGCCTCTGAAGCTTTTTGAAAATAACATTTACAATAATATTTTTAACAGTTCCGTAGTATACAAAACTCCAGTGCTCTGGCAGGACTCCCGGAAACTTGCCGAAAGTTAATGTGGTCAACTCTTAAAAAGGAGAGATTTTTTCCGCTTGACTCTTGCTTGTTAAACTCTCTGAGCCCAACATGTTCCCCGCTGCTTGAAAAAACAAGGAAAGTCCCAATTTTAGCAATGCTAGTTTGAGTAGCTTTCCAGCCGAGCCCTATTTCAGGGGCAACTGTGGCTTATTATTACTTTTTTTTTTCTTTTTTTTGTTACAGTGGTGTGTGCCCTACACCTTCAAACCAAAGTGCTAAGTGGTGCTCAGGCAGGAGTAAGTAGGTGCTGCTTTCCCAGGAAGTCTGGGGATGATGAACTGCAGAGGGAGATGCTGCTTGCTTGTGCTGCAGCAGTGGCAAGACTTGCTGACTTGAATGAACTCTGTGTTTTATGGTGGATGCTGAGCTTCCGTGGGGTAAGAACAACCCTTTTCGGGGTAGGTGATACTGTAAATCCCATATATCAGTAGTAGACTGCAGGTGACTCCAGCTCCAAATGCTGGACTACACTTCCTGCTTTCCTAACCTTCATCCTAAATAATTCCTCACAGTAAATCTGCTGGTCACTTTGTTTTGTCTTCCCTTGCATCCAAGAGAAAATCACACCTCTCCATCCTCTCCTTCCCTGCTTTGCTTTCTGTAACTTAGATCCACAGAGGCAGGAGTCATGGATGCACAGACATGTCATGGCTGAAGCGTTGTCTCCCCTGAGCTCAGTCTTGCTTAATCCCTTCCCAGCCAGGAGTATTGGAAGAAAAAGGGAAAAATGGGATTAATTTTCCAAGTGGATTAATAACCTTGCACACATCTCTCACGTAGACAATCAAACCCTGCGCTCATGGAGCCGTGATGAAGTTGTGCTGCTCTGTCTGCAAAGTTCAGCTCAGGCAAATCAAAACTGCTTTTCCCCTAGATGAGAGCACCTGTGCTGGCCTTTCCTGCAGGTGAGGTAACTTCCAGCAGTTCCCTGGGCAGACTGGAGCAGACAGAGCCTCTTGCATGCACAACACAAACCTGGAATACATTGCCCCAGCATCCCTGGGAGCCAACGCCTTGCTGAGCTCTCTCGCTGCTTGGCAGGTGCTTTCCAGTGAGAACCAGGGAGATTTCAAGTAGGTTTAAAGAGTTCTGTGGGCTGTGGGAGTGCTGCAGTGGCCAGTGAGAGCCCAGTTTCAGATGCTCACTGGTTTTGTGTCCCAAACTGCCAGCACTGATCAGGGAGCTTAGTGGGAGGAGAAGCTGCTTGGAACAGCATCTGTAGGAAAAGAATTTTCCACTTTTTTTCGCCCTCTTATTTTTCCCCCCTCCCTTTTTTTTTTAAGGGACATAATAATAGGACAGAATTTGTACTAGAAACAGGAATTTGTCCTTCTGTAACAGGAAGCTGCTGGTATGTATTTTTGGGAAGCCACGGAAATCGCCAGTGTTTGCAGTCCAGTTTGAAGGCCGGCTGTGCTCAGGATTGAGATCTGCTAAAACAGAAAATCCTTCATTCTCTTGTGTATCTGTGGAGGTTTCCTGCCCTGTGTGCAGGGGCTGGTTTGCTCAGGAGGGCTGGGCAGTGGGCTCTCAGGGGTTTGCTGTGGCAGAGGTGATGGAGAACAGCACAGGGAGGGCTCTGCTGGTGGAAAGGTCACCTGTTTTTTCCAGGGCTCGTTTGCACAGTTCCTGTAGGTGTTTGTTTTTGTGACTAGATACGGTTTGGAAAGGTCTGGAAGGTCTCCAGAAATACATTAGAAAAATCTATTGCTATGATAGGAGAGTTAAAGTGGGCTGTCCCAGGAATTTACAGTTAATCCAGCCTGTGGCCCTTGGTGCAAACTATGCACGCAGCTTAATTCCTGGAAGTGTCACAGCAGTTTTGAAAGCAAAAGTGAAGGTTTGGGCTATTTCCTGCTCTTGTTATAATCAGATGGACTTTTTGCCCTGTTTTCTTGCTGGTTTTCTGCTCCCTCTTGTTTCAGTGTTGCATGGACTGACCAGTTCCTTCTCAATTTTTAACCATTCAAGCTGTTTGGTTACTTCTTGCCTCCTCCTTGGTCTTGCAAGTGGAGAGAGCAGAGTAGCTGGTGGTCCTGGGCTCTCAGGCTGAGTGGTGCTGTCCTGGGAGGAAGCTGCAGCAGCAGAAGGAACAATGCTCTCCTCTTGGGGGCACCTGGATGTCTCAGCCTCTGCTGCTCTCTTATCACCTTCCCTTCCTGCTTCTCTCTCTCAAAATGGGTTGGATAAATATTCCTCTGCTCACCAGCACCGAGGCACCACCAGAGCTGCAGAAAATCCTTTTAATCCGTGCTTGGGACCATTGCTGGTCCTCTTCAGATTTGTTGCTGTGTTTGTGTTGATTTGACCAAGCCAGGAGGTTTTCAAAGTTCCTTTTCCTACCATTTCTGACCAATGCCTCATATTCAACACTCCAAGAGCCATGGCAGTGTCCTGGAGCACATGGCTCTCATTGACTTCAGGGCAACCTGCAGGACAGGAATATCTTACTCCCTGTGCAAGTCTGATCAGGTCCTTGAGGTGTTTCTCCCTTTTCTTGTGCTATCACACAGATTTATGACCAAGAAATCTGAGGGCTTATCAGGCAGCTAAAGTGGAATTTGATGTTGTCTTCTGTCACAGTGTCCTTTAAAAGGTGCCCATCTTTAGGTGGATTTTGCCTTCATTCAGTCTAAAATGAGGCTTTTCATTAGTGAGCAGGACAGGCTCCAGCAGGTTCAGGCCTGTTTTAGTTTCTTGGTGGCCAAAAAAAACCCCAAAAAACCTGTGTGCAGGAGTTTGGCTGAATGCAGGATGGCAAGTCACTGAGCCCACTTGTGAGCTGGTGTTGGGGTCAGATTCAAGGCAGAAACTCTGGGAGGACACACCTCCCAAGAGGGATGTACAGGGCAGTCGCTGCTGCTGAGGGCTGCCTGCACTCAGCTTTTTCCCCATGCAACCAGAGCAAAGCTGGTCTAGCTCTGGTGAACCTTGGCTGCCATTTGGAAGCCTAAATTTAGGTTTCTGCTTTGATCCAGGACTGCTTTTCCATGTCCTGCTGTCATTCTGTTCCTCCAGTGAGTGTTGTCCCACAGAGAAGCTGCGGAACGTGAAGTGTTAAAGATGGTCTTGCTTTAGGGTTACATTAATCATGTAAAAACGCATTAAAAATACCATGTAATTAAAATGTTCTGCTCTTAAGGAAGTACAAGGTGTTTACTCCAAGATTTCAAAAGCATTAAGGTCCCAGGTTTGTGATGTGTTACCTTTGGTGTGTGCAGAGGAAGGCAGACTCCTGCTCTCCGTTCCTAACTAAAGATTCTCCTCTTTTCCTCCTTTCCAGGTGATGCTGGGGACAGGCTCTGTGAAAAGTGGGCCATGTTGTCATGTCAAAATTAATCTGTAACCTCTGTGTATGTTTGTTACAGGGTGGATGCTTGAGAGAGGAGGATAAGGCACAAGAGTCTGGGACTGGTGGAATGGAGGCCTGATGTAGATGGAAAGATGGGTAAGAACTGGATTTCCCTGGAGCAATTAATTTTCTGCAGCCTGGTAATTTTGGTTGGGACTACCAAGCGTGGCAACAGACTGGGGGACATTGCTGTGATGCTCTATTACATTGCTTTCTAATTTATGTTTAGCATTTTAGTGGTGCCAAAATTGGACAAATTTTCTTCTTATTCTGAGTGTGAGCTGGTGGATGATGTTCTAGGTTGAGTCTCTTCCCAAGTGTGCCTTGTATTTCTCTGCAGAGCATCTTCATTCCCTGTAGATCTTCTCCCAAGGAATTTTCTGTTTCAGACAAAGCTTGAATATATTGCTTTTCTAATTGGTGACCTGAATTACTTCCACTTTCTCCGTCTTCTGTTGGAATAGTTGTGTATCAGATGCTCTGTGGTGCTGAGGGAACATTTATTAAGTGGGAATTATTTATAGTTCTGGAGGTACATAGTGATTTTGATCTTATCTCTATAGAAAAGAACTTTCTGCTAAAGAAAATTCATTATGTCAGGAATTGGGACCAGTTGGAAGTGCTTAAATGCCTTCCTGACCTGGTGACCCAAGAAAGGAGAGGAGATCTTGGAGGAATCCCGGTTGAAGCTGAGCACTTGCACATTTGCAGCATTTACACAAGTTCACACAGAACTTTTCAGGGATGGCTGAAATGATGCTTTAAAGAAGGAAAAAAAAAAAAAACCCAAAAAAAAGAGATATGTGTGGGAATCCCAGTAAATTTAGGGTTTGTTCTTGCAGGTGTGTAGAGTCACACAGTCACAGAATGGTTTGGGCTGGAAGGGACCTAAAACCTCATCTCATTCCAACCCCCTGCCATGGCAGGGACACCTTCCACTATCCAAAGCTGTTCCAAGCCCTGTCCAGCCTGGCCTTGGACACTTCCATGGATCCAGGGGCAGCCACAGCTTCTCTGGGCACCCTGTGCCAGGGCCTGCCTACCCTCACAGGGAAGAATTTCTTCCTAATAGCTAATGTAAATCTTCACTCTGTCAGTTTGAAGCCATACCCCATTGTCCTGTCACTAATTACCCTCATAAAAACCCTTGTAGAAATGTGATTCAGAGTTTGGGTAGTGGTTTGAATTTAGAAAATGAAAAGTGTGAAGCCACTACCACACTTTAAGTGTTTATTCTCTCCTATGTAGAAAGGAGAAGAGTGGTATTTACTCCATCCTGGCTTTATGTTTTGTTTTTGCTCTTTCTCTGTTATCTAGAAGAGAGGTTTTGTGGGAAGAGAACTAATTTAAAGCTAGGTTAAAAAAAAAAAAAAGGGAAGGGAAGAGAAAGTCCAGATCTGCTTCTTCAATATAAAGAATGACCAATTTCAGTTTAAAATCCCTGGTGACTAACCCTAAAATTTTTTAGAAACATTTTCACTTTGAAGGCAAAAGCCACTGCTTTGTCAAGGCAATGTGGGTTATTTTAACAAGGAAAGTTCAGACTCACCCTTGGCACCAGCAGGGTGTTGCTGGCTCCAGCCCAGCTCTCAGGAGATTGTCAATTTGGTGATTTCTTGTACAGAGCGTGGTTGATAAAACTTGCTCGAAGTGCCTTCAGCCTGCCATCTTCAAATGTAATATGGGTGTACCTGGGCAGCATTAATTGTGGGAAGTCTGGAGTGAAGAGAGGCACTGTGGCTGTTTTTTTGGGAATGGGAGCAGAATCAGGAGGAGTCTTGTGCAGGTTTGGAGTTCTGCTTGCACTTTGTGTGTGGGTGGAAGGTGCTGTGCATGTCCCCTCACCAAGATGTCACTGCTGTGGCTCATCACCAGCAGCATCCACACCTTTGTGGGGTTAGATCTGCCAGGATGTATCCAAATGGGATCACAATGTGATCCTGAGTCTGGTCTGCAGCTTGGCTGTCAGGATGAGATGGCTGAACTCTTGTGTGTCCCCATCAGTGTCACTGAGCGGTGCTTGTCAGTTAAAGAATTGCTGCAATGGCTCTGCTGATGCACAGGAATTTGGGCTAAATTTTGAGGGTTTATTAGTTCCACTTCTCTCCCTCTTCTTCCTTTTATATGTGTTTGTCTACTCCATGCATTGGGATGAGGGAGCATTTTCAGGGGAAGTGCAGGGAATTTGCGGTCACATCATTGATTTCCTTCTGGAAAGGAATACAGAGGAGATGTGCTGGATGAGGTGATCTCTGACAGTCTGTTCCAGGTCTACCTTTTTCCAGAACCCTATTTACAGTCTGCTCAGTGTCTCAGAGTTCAGCACAGGACTGTTCACTCCTAGATGTGTTCTAGGGAAGTTGCATGACCTTGCATGGAGACCACAAGACGGGAAGTGGGGACTTCTGGCGTCTCTGTGTCATGCAGTGCTTGGACCAGCCCTGTGCAGCAGTGGTGTCCCAGGGCTGGTGCAGTATCTCTGCATGTGCCAGCTTGGGACCAGCCTAAGTCCTTGCCATTGAGTCTTTTTATTCATCTTACAGTCCATTTCCATCTGCAGCCTCTCCCCAAGACTCCTTGTAATTTGATCAAATGAGTGCTTATGACACTTCTAAAGATATCTGTATGTGCAGTGCAACACAGTGGAAAAACCCTGCCCAATAAGTATTAAAAATTGCTTATTTTAATTGTTTACTGTGTGTTTAAACATCACAGTAAAAGTAATATTAAAAAAAAACCTGCAGAAGTTGGTACAGAAAGCACCAGCTTGTTTGTTGCTTAACTTTTATTCTTTTTTGTTTTAAAAATGATTTAAGTATTCTCAGTTGTGGTTATGAAATGCTGTGTGCATGCATGTGTGTTTCTGATGGTAAAAACTCCAGGAAGGCTGATCTGTTCTGCTCAGTGTACATCCATACAACTCAAAGGTTTAGGTCTTTAGTGCTTTGCTGGAGTGACTTTTGCTTTGACAGAAAGGTCATCTGAGGTGTGGGAGATGGGAGAATGGTAATGTTTATAGTATTGACTTGACAGAGTGTGTGTGATTGCAGGCTGGGCTGGCAGAAGGCACAGCATCTTGCTCAGGGCTTGTCTGAACAGCCATGGCACGGCCATTCAGCCCAGCTCCTTGGGTTTTTTGGGGGCTGCTGAAACAGAGAGAACTGCTAGAGCTGGTGGGGGCAGAACAGACCCTGTCCCATGGATGTCCCAGCCCTCCCTTGCCGTGTTTTCCTCATTCCTCAGTACACAATGCTTTCACTCTTCCTTATTGCTCTTATCTTTCTCTTTGTGTGCTGAGAGCTATTAAGGAAAAATTAGTTCATTTTTAATTGCTGCACTTTATATTATAATACAATAATTTAACTCAGAGAGAGTCTGGGTTAAAAGGTGCCCATGGTCTCCTTCTCCCTTCCCTGGCACTGCACTCGTGGTACCCAGGGCTCAAATTTAGGGTGCTCTGGGCACGTGGGGAATGTGGGATTGGACCTGTATCACATCTGGGATGTTGCAGCCGTTGCTGCAGCAACAGGTTAGGAGTTCATGGGCTCTGAGCTGAGGCTTTGAGCGCTGGAAGTCGCTGGGCTGGGAGGGAGAACGAGTTCTTTATGATCCCTCAAATAACCTTCAAAGGTATCAGAGTCAGTCAGGGGAAATAACTTGCCAGTTACATTTCTTTGCTGGGTAAACATTTTTCTACTTTCAAGTGTGCTCAAGAGAGAGGTATGGGTTGTGGGGAGAGGTAATATCTTTTATTAGACCAAATGATAGAGGTGGAAAAAAACAGGCTGCCTTTTAGGCACATAAGCCCTTCTTCAGAAGGAGCAGATTTTAAGCTTAGCAGGGAAACTGCTGGAGTAATTGGACCAAGTTTAATTCAATTATGTTAATCCATTAGAGAAAAATTAGTGTGTGTGGAGCAAAGGGCAGAGTTAGTGAAAAAGTTGTGAAAGTTTCTTGTGGGATGAGAAACCTGCTACCTTTGAAGTGGTGAGGAGTAGCAGAGCTACAGGCATGCAAAAGTTTTCTTAAATGTGGTTAGTTTTGCTTTTTAAGGGTCTAGGCCCTGCTTGCAGATCTCCTGGACTAACTTTAATTCGCAAAAGCAGACGAGAAACAAGGAGTTTGTCACGAGCAGTAGGTTTATGGTTGGGCTCAAAGATCCTGTCTCCTGTTCCAGCATCCCAGTAACTGCCTGGATGTGAGGGGCAGCAGCTGTTTCCCCAAACTCTGCCCTCTTCAGCAAATCTTCCCCCCACCAAATGCCACCCAATTTCAACCCAGACATTGTCCCCAAGAAGGGGTGAAGGCTGTGAGGTGGCTGCACCTCCACAGGTTGTGCTCCTGAGGTGCTGCAGGTGGGGAGCTGAGAGAAGGAAGAATGACTGTCAGGATGTGGCACGAGCTGTACCTGGGGGAAAGTTGCCTTCTCAGCTGGGCTTTGCCACCCTCCAAGCATGTGGGGATGTATGGGGGACTCGTGGTGCTAAATGTGCCCAGGGATGGGGCTGTGGAGGAGAGCAGTGTGTGCAGAGCCTGGGAAAGCTCCCGTGGAATTTTACTGTGCACAGCGCTGTCAGGGATGGCTATTTTGGGAGTGGAGGCTTGTGGTGAACCACAGATGTAACCTTGCTTTCCCTCCCTGCTGAGCTAAACCAAACACCTTTTGGATCCCAAGTCCTTTTCCATTGCAAAAGTCCCTGGTAAGCCTCTGGAGCGAGGGAACATCGGCATTGAGCCACGGGCGCTTCGCAACTCGTCAGGAGAAGTTTCTTGTATGATTTGTGGCCTAGCCACTGAAACTTTTACAACTTGCCATCCCAAATGCTTTGGTTTTGGTGTTTGTGAGGTACTGATCACTTGGGGTTTTAAAGGCATCACTCTCACCTCTCCTAAACTGAAGTGCAGTCCCAGCTCTGCCTCTGCTTCTGGTTTTTCCTGGGGAAATTCAGAGGGCAGTTGAAGTTCTTCATGATCTCACCCTGGCTCTCGAAAGGTACGTGAATTTCTGTGCCAGGTTAGTCTCTTTTGCTGTTTTCTCAATGCTCTCATTAGTTGATTGGAGTCTTAGCATGTCTATATTTCATTGGGGGTGTTTGCTTGTTTGTGTGTGTGAGTATTTTGGAGACTGCTTGGGTCCTGTCATTGGTGATTTGATTTAGTTTATACATGTGATACACATTTATCATTTTTAAAATAACTGGTTTAGCTTTTTTAGAACAAATTCTTGCCTTCCCCTCCAAGCCCATTCCTGCTCTCTGATTTCTCTACCCTTTTGCAGGGGGACATAAAAGGAAGGGTTGTTTTTGATTTAAACACAGTCTCCAGTTTGGCTATGCAATAATAGCTGTATGGATCACCTGAGGGCTAGCACGGGGTAGAGGGGGAATAGGAGGCAGGAACTCAGCTCTACCCCCAAGAAAAGGGGTCTGTGGGATAGAGTAACTGTGCCCTACACCCACAGATGTTCTGTTGGGCACTTGGTGTGGTGGACATCTGTAGCTGTCAAAAGCCTCTGATGGGTTTGGTTGTTTCTTTTCACAAAGCAGTTACTGATTGTGCTATAGAAGTGAAATTAAAAATCCAAACCAATGTCATTTATGGAGAGCAACAGTTGAGCATCGATCTGTCAGGTTGAGGATTAATAATATCCTCCACCTGGTGCACCCTTTAGCATCAAAATTCTCTGAGAAGAAGAAATGTGCTTACCCACAGGAGAACCCCCAGGACACCACAGCATTGGCTTTCTACATGAGTTTGTGTGTCCTGAGCTCAAGACATCAGTGAGCAAACTCCTGCCAAGAAGTCCAGCATATTAGGAGGGCCTTTCCTCACTTCCTCCTGTCTAATTGCTCTGCTCGACCTGCTGGGCTGTGCCCTGCCCTTGAGTCCTGCACAGGGGTGACCTTGGCATCCCTTGGGTGGGGTTGCAGGAGGGAGAGCAGCAGCAGGATCCAGCTGCTGCTGAGCCTTTGCTGACTTGCAAAGAGAACGTGCTCCACTGGTGTGTCTGCTGCACTGCAGTCTGCTCTGGAGGAGGGTAATTGGATAATTTTTCTCTTTATCAGACCCTGGACACAGCTCCAGACGGTGGCAAAAATGCTTTGTGCATGTGGGTTGAATTTGTGGGAAGGATCTCACTAGGTGGGTGCAGGCAGCACTCTGCTTGCCACAGATCATTCCCAGAGAGCCTTTCCAAGGGGGGTGAATTACACAACAGTATTTGTAGCTGCCTGTCAGAGTGTCTGGGTCCCTTCTTTGCTTGCTTGGGGGCTTTTGTCATGGTCCAAGTCAGGGTCCTGAGCCTCTGGCTCACTGAGCTCCTTCCTAGTATTGACTGGGCCAGTCAGTGATGGTATTGACTTACTAATTGATCCCTCCTGTTAAGAATCAGAAACATTTACTTTAGAAAAGACCGTTAAGATCATCAAGTGCTGGCTTGCTACCTTGGCCCCTCGTGTCTTGTGCTTGGCCTGGATGCTGGTGGCTGTCCCTGCCTGTTCATGGTTTTGGCAGGTACTGAAGAAACCCCAGGTCAGGGTTTTTCTTTGTTTCCAAGGTTTTTTCCCCCTCTGGCTTTTGGAGAAAAGGCAGCTTTTATCTTCACAAGCAAGTTCTTTGACACGTGGGTGGGTGTTGTCCTGTTCCCTGGACCAGGAAAGACCTGGCCTGCTCTGACACTGACCCTCTGGAAAGGCAGTGGGCAACCAGGTGGCTGCTGGTCTGAAAGATGTGGATTTCCACTGGAGCACGTGGGCCAAACTTGCTGTTACCCCCTGCTCACACAGCAAACAGACATGAAATGGTGCTTTGGCCACTGGACATTATGTGCTTCTTTGATCTCTCCTCTTGATAAAAAAACAAACAAAAACCCCCAAGCCAAACCAAAAACAAAAACACCTCAAAAAAACCCCCAAACAAACACTGGAGAGAGCTGCAGAAATGAATGAAGTATCACTCTAGTGGCAGAAGCTGTGTATTTCCATTTATTTAAATGAAGTGGGGTTTAAAGGAGGTGAAATCATTGTCTGTGAGTACCTGGGGAAGATGGGGAGTGTCTGTTAAAAGGAGGGTCTAAGAGACAGGGATATCAAGATCTAATTAACAGAAAACAAAGCAAACTCAATACTCAAACTGGAATTGAGATATTTGTTGCAAAGAGGGGTTGCTGGAAAAAGTGCATGAGCTCTTCCAGGCAAGGCTTTCTGAAGAGGCTGTTTTGTGTGATTCCAGGTCAAGGTTGGGATGTGGAGGCTGCTAAATGAATTGCTGTGCCCTTTGCATACAGCTAGGAAGGCCCAGATCAAGTGAAGTCCTCTCTGAATTTAAGCTCCTTTAATGTGTTTAGCTCTGGCTGCAGACTCATGTGGTCTTGAGCAAGGCTTTTGTCTGTCTCAGGTTTCTGTCCAGCAAATGAGAAACAAAACTCAGCCCATCTCCCTTTCCTTGTGACAGTGTAGCTGAAATTCTGTCAGGACAGGGGCAGCCCTTTGCAGGAACTGAGTGATGTGCAAAGTGAGTCTTTCAGTTCAGGTTCCCTTTGGTAAGTGATAAATGTTGTACACCAGTCAAACCAAAAATTGTGTATTTTCAAAAAAAAAAAAACAAAACAGCGAGAATGAAAGGCTGATTTCTCTTCAGACCAAATTCATCATTTTCAGTCATCATCATGTGACTCCATATTTATTTCCACCGTGTTTTATTACATTTCAGTGTTTTTGTCACTATATATTCAAAGCCTTGCCCACTGAAAGGGTTTTTACTGGAAGAGACAGTGTTTCTGTGT
This sequence comes from Pseudopodoces humilis, assembly GCF_049639895.1. Lineage (NCBI taxonomy): Eukaryota > Metazoa > Chordata > Aves > Passeriformes > Paridae > Pseudopodoces > Pseudopodoces humilis. Next base: position 147,763,960 of record NC_142200.1, read on the forward strand.
GGCTCCCCATCCTCTCTTCATCCCCCTCTCAGCTTTCAGAGAGCTGTTCCCTCTGCCTGGGGACATCCCCAGTGGCTGCATCGCCTTCAGGAGAGGTGGATGCTGGTGGTGGAGGGTGCTGCTGGAGTTTACACAGGCAAAGGCACCATCAGCATCACGGCTCTGAAAAGCACAGTGGGATCTTCAGTGACCACCAGTGGCCACATCTGTGGTTTTTCTCTGGATCCAAGTGCATGCAGGGCCCTGGAGCTGCATGCTCCAGCCTTGCTCAGGAATGACTCACAGGACAATATTCTTCCCTCCTGCAACGCCCAGGACTTTTCCCCTGCTCTTTCCAGCCCTGGTTGTGCCTGGTGTGTGTGAGAGGGGCCCAGATCAGAACTCACCATGTTTTACAGGACTCTGCTTTACTTCTGCAGGCTTTCCTGTGCTGCATCTTCATCCAGCTGCTAGTAGTTGTTTTTTTTTTCTGGTGTTGATGGAAGCAGCTTCATGGAACTACCATAAGCTGCCTCTTAGCAATGACCTATTAGTGAAGCCAACAATAACAGCAGTGTCTAGACCATCTGAACACAGCTAAATTATTCCTTTGTCCCTTCCTCGTTTGCTTTCTCTCCTGACTCTTGAATTGTTTTGGGTGGTCCCTGTTGACCTTCAGGCTTTCTATTTCTCTCATTTTCATTTTTTTTTTCTTTTTTCTCTCTTTGAGCAGTGAACTTGCTGTACTAAGTCTGAAAGTCCAGGTTCCTCTCTCTCTCACGCAGGCTGGAGCCAAGGCCAAGTAGCAGCAGCGGAAATGTGTCTCTGAAGGGCACAGATGTGTCATCTGCTGGCTTTTTGCTTTAACTCCCTGGATGATTTTGCCAAGTAGCCAAATGCCCCAGATTCATACTGGCAGTGCCTGAGACTTGTGAGTCTTAACATCTTTCAGAACTGAAAACCTGATGAGAGAAGGAGGCATTCTGGTTTTGATATAGGATCCTGCCAAAATGGATGAGTGTATTTTAATAAAAACATAAACCCTGTCTACTGGAGCTCCACTGGTCACTGCGTCCTGGGAGTGCTCTTGGCTTTCTGCTCCTGTGTATTCCTCTCTTCTTTGTGGCTATTGGATATTTCCCCCCACCCCCAAACCCCTGGGAAATTAATATCTTTTGAAACATCTATTATTTTTGGTTGGAATTGATCCTTGCTTGAATGGGCTGGCAGTGTGATCAAACAAGCTTTGTCACAGGAAGCTGTTTTAAAAAGCATAAAATTAAGTGTGTTGGTGGAAAGTAGAGAAGAAAGAAAGGAGTTTCCTACTAAGGGAAATAGCTGAAAGCTGAGGATGGAAGAAGAGACACTGGGGACAAAGGGATCCTACTAAACACCATTTATTTTTATGTTTCATTTTTGCTGTCTCTGTAATCAACTTTTCTCTGTCCTGATATTCCATGGTAGAAATAATCCTGTTTACATGTTGTGTCGGAGATCAAGTGGGATTTGTTGTACAATTCGTCCTGTCAGCCCACAATACCTTAAGTGAATTTGTGCAAAACGATGCCAGAGTGGAGCTGGGCCAGGAGGTTATTCAGGAGCAGGAACCTGCTCACGTTGCACAAAGATTTCCAGGAGTCTCCCAAGTCCATCTGAGCTCCAAGGATACTTCATTGGTGTTGTGCAACTCGCAGCTGTTTTGTTCTGGAGCCACGGCAGGGCCTGGGGAGGTGTTTGCTGTGCAGCCTCAGTGCTGCCTTCTCACAAGGCTGGAGAATATTTGGGTCCTGCCAGGGCTGGATCAGGACAACAGGATTTTTCCTGTCCCTTGGGCACAGGATTCCTGACAATTGGCATTTTATCCCTGGTTGAGGCATCCATCCTTCACCCTCTCCTGACTCAAACCAAGCCAAACAGAGAAGGAGCAGCCTGTGACGCCCCTTTTGCTGGAAAGGCTCAGGAGTGACATTTGGATTTAATTATCCAGTTAGCTTCAGTGCTTGTTTGAATTTTGACTGCACTGGCTGAGCTGGCTGCGTATTTCCATGGAACAAAGTCCTCCACCCTTCTTGGGAGTCAGCTTGGAGACCCCAAGAGCAGTAATTAGGATGGGCAAGAGGTTCAGTCTGGAAAGCATCAGTCCCTGTGCAAAGCTGTCCCGGAGAGGACTGGGAAGTGTCGGTTTTGCAACCGATGATGCAAATTGTGCTGCCGCTCAGAAGTTGCTTCAGAGCCTGGTGTGGGGGTTTTTGTTTTGATCAGTTGGGGCTTTGGTCATTGCATCCCTGAAATCGTGGTTCTCTTGGAGTAAAAACACACTGTTAAAAGCAGCTGAAAAATACTTAAGCATGTAGAAATACGTTTGTTTAAGGAAATGCTGCATTTCTGCTTGTGCTTAAGTCCTCTTTCACCCTCCAGCAGCAGCAAACAACCTTTCCTGCTTGTATAGGAAGAAGTTTCCTTATCTTATTTTGTAGCAGTGATGTCATAGATGTGGATTTTTGTTTTTTGACAATCAGCACTCACGTTTTGTAATTAAAAATCCTCAGATGCTTTACAGGATGCTCTTTTGCATGGGTTTTTTAGTAGTTTAAGGAAGGAAAATGCTGATTTGACAGTCAAATACAAGAAATAGCTTCTCTTTCCTATTTTTTTCTTCAGTACTTGATTCAGGACAGCTGGAGCTCAGTTTTACAACACTTATTCTGGGGCTATTAAGTTGATAGTTGGGTATTTCTGGAAACTGGCTGAATTTAAGCAGTTACTGAAAGTGAATGGATTCTCCTTGCTTTGCAATGTCTGGAGAGATGCAGAAAGTCACTTCTGGCAGAGATTTTTAGCTTGACTTCCTAAGAAATGTGACTTACCATGAACCGGGTTTGCAGCACCAGGAATTTTTCAACTTGTGTTTGGTGGAAGTCTGTTACAAAAATGTTTTGGCAAGATTGCTGTGTAGATAGAGGAGGAAAACAATGTGATATAAACCAGGGCACTGGTGGGTTAACCAGAGATTCCTCTCCTGGAAGATGCTGCCAGGCATGGCCAGGGAGGTTTGGAGGTGGGAGAGGGGTGGGGAATTGGGTGGTTTTGCTGCCAGGCTCTGTCTGCCTGCTGGCCCTGTTGGCCCATGACATTACAGATTGTGTTTTGTGTCAGGCAGTTCAGGAAACTTTTGTTGTCACTCGCTGGAAAAAAAAAAAAAAAAAAAAAGGGCTGAGGGGCGCTGTAGAGATTAAAGCTTTGGTGGAAAATTCCTGGAGGGCAGCGTAAGGGGGTTTTGTTTTTGTGGGTTTGTTTTAGCTCATCCCTCCCCCCTTCCCTTCCACCTTCACAAAAAAAGAATAAAAAAAGGCAAAAAAAAGAGCTTTTCTTCCTTTTTTTTATCTGTGTTGGGTACTTTCCTACTACAAAATCTGTGTGGAAAACTATGCTTGTCCCAGAGGTCCTTTAAAAAAAACCCAAAACAAACCAAACCAACAACAACAAAAGAAAAACACCCCAAACCCAGACTTTGAGGATGTTTTTGATGTGTTTCTTTTTTTGTTGTTGTTGTGGTTTTTTTGTTTTATTTTCCCTGAACTTGAACTGAAAATTATATATTTCTTAAGTTTTTTCCTGTGCTCCCTGCCACCTCTCCGGAAAAACAAACCTGTGCTTTTAGTAAATAGGGAAATGTGGAATGCAAAAGGGATTACATTTTAATGTACTTAGGTATGAATTTTATTATTTTTATCAATTATATTTTTAATATTGATGTACAGATATATGTTTATATGTTAAATATGTATACATACATTGCCAACAGGAAAATGTAGGTTTTTCCTAAGAATTAATGTAGGCATTGGAGCTCATTTCTGAGCTCTGAAATATAAGACTGAATTTTAAACATTTTCTCCCTTATTTCTTTAATATACTCCAAGAGCAGAGCATGCACAAGAAGTCTTTTTCTCACGTATCTGGGGTTTTTTTTCATAGTGTCAGTGCTCATAGAACCCAGCAGGAGGAGCAGAAAAAGAGGAGATGGTGTTATATCTGAGCACAAGGATCCAGGACATGCATCTCCCTGGGGAAAGATCCTCAGTGTTTGGGTCCAGTCCTGTCTGATTTCATATGGTTTTTGTCATATTTCACATATTTGTGGACTTTGAGTTAAATCTGCAGGCTGGCCTGGTGCAAGGGGTGGTTCTGTCCCTGGAGACACTCTTTTTTAGACAAGATTTGTAGTTGTATTTGTATTTTTTCATTAATAGCTGTGTGTGCCTAACATTTGCCTTGACTGTATCACGAGCACGGAGCGCGCAGTGGATTCTCACTCCCTCCTAACCAGTGTGCCCTGCCCTAGGTCTTGACAAGGTTCTTAGTTCTTGTGGTGGGTATTTTGCATTTTAAGACTTCATGGCTGCTTCAAGAGGTCACAACCACTGCCGCCAAAGTGTTGAAAAGGAGGAGATTGTTTTCAGATCCAATGGTCCCTCAAAGTTCTCCCATTACTGCAGAAATCAGGAATCCCATGAGGGCTCTCAGTGTCTTCCATCCAGCATTGCTGAGTTTCTCTCTTTTCTCATGGATTCCTTGCCCTCTCCCCTGGTTTCTCACTGCCTTTGGTTTTGAAAGTCAGTTGTGGCTCTTGAGCACCTTTAGTGAAGAGGGAGGAAAGACAGGGACACCTTTCACTAGCCCTGGTTCCTCCAAGCCCCATCCAACCTGACCTTGGACATGTCCAGGGCCGGGGCAGCCACAGTGTCTCTGGGCAAGTGTGCCAAGGCCTCACCACCTTCACAGAGGAAAATTTCTTCCTTATATGCAGTCTAAACCTGTCCTCTTTCCATTTAATGGTATTTTCTGGTGTCCTATCACTGCATGCCCTTATCAAGAGTCCTTCTCCAGCTTTCTTGTATGCCCTTTCAAGTGGGGACAATGAGATCTCATCACCTGTCTCACCCGTGATGAAGGAACCTGTATTTTCAAGACAGAGTGGGCTGGGAGAGGCTGTGGTGGCCTCTTGGAATGTCTCTCTTAGCAGGAAGGCTTGGCGTTGTGTCTTTTGATCCATTTGTGTTGGAAGTTTATATTTGCAGTGCTGTATTTTCACTCTGTGCATCTGAGGCCAGGGCTGTCTTCCACACTTCAGTTGTCTCTTCTTTTCTTGCAGATGAAGAAGAAGCTCTGAACTCTATTATGAAGGATTTGGCAGCGTTGGGCAAGTGTGGGGGGCTGCTGGACAACAACAGGAATAAAAACAGTGTCCACTCCAACAAACAGGTTTGTTTCTTGCAATGCATCGTTTCTTCAGTACACCTCAAACTCCAGCAGACCACAGAGATCTTGCCATGCTGGTGGAGCAGAGCTTAAATGTTAGAACTGAAGTTAACAAGTGCTCAGCACATCGGAAATATAATTTTACCAAGTAATGAGATTTTATGGCCTGTTTTTGAAGGGCTGGAAGGAAGTTACAGGCATCCCAATATCACAGAGGAGAAGAGAAATGTCCCAAATTATTCACAAATATAACAACTGAGCGTGAAACTGGATTTAAATCTTGAGTCCCACCTCAAGGCACTTCTAACTGTTGTTTAGCTCTGAAAGTAGCAGAACTTGTTTCTGTGCAGCTTTAGTACTTGGATAAGTCAATTGTTTTCTATTGACAGCGTTAATGAAATACAATATTTATTATGTGCACATTTTACTTCAGATATTTGAAAGACAGACTGCCAATTCTGAGCTGTAGACACCCAGGCTCTTTGGGGAAAAATAATGTAATTCTTATATAAAGTGTTTAATTATGAATTACTGCTGTTTATCTTTATGCTCCTAAAACCAAACGTTTTGGCCTTGTTGCACATTCAGGGTTGTTTGGTGAGCAAAAAACATTGTCCCTTGAGCAATGTCAGAAATTATTTGCTGACATTGCTACAATAGCTGAAGTGGATTTAATAGCATGTTTGTGTATGGAGCAAATATTATGCGAACACAAAAGTTGTGAAGAAAGAATTCAGCTGTCAAAATAGCAAGAGAAAAAGGGAGAAAAAGATTAGGACAACTGGGAAGCTGCTGGAGAGGCATGGCAGCAAATCCACTTGGAATTCCACCTCCAGTGCTATGGTTTAGAATGAGCTTGCAGTCAACTCTGCAACCGCTGGATGCCTAGCAAGGAAGAAAACAAATTGTCATTTACTGTCGTCATGCATTTTTTAACGACACTTGTGGTACAAGCAAAGAAGTCTGGGTGCAGAGAGGAAAAATCCCTTCCCAAATCCCTCTGGGCTTCCCAGCCGCATGCAGACGAAAACACGTGCGCACGTCTCGTTTCAAAGCATGTCCTGGCGGTAGCAGCTGCCCAAGTTGAATCACTGGGTTTGTGTTCAGCTCATGCTGAAATAAGTCCAAGATGTTTACAGAACTGACCAGAGACACTCGGGGCTGGCTCTCTGCAGCTGCAGGAGGAGCAGAAAACCCAGCGCAGCTTTGGATGGCTGCAAGGGCAGCATCGTGTGCACGGTGATGGGTGGGGACCGTGTGGAGCCAGCTCTGAGTTGCTTTCAGGGTAGCAAAGCTTTTCAGGCTCCTCTTAAAACATTTGTTTTGCGCAATGAGGGAAAGTCCCCTGCTGTCATTTTGGAGACCTGGGCTGTTAATGCAGCACATACACAGTTAACTAGTGGAAAATAAAGAAAGTTATAGTTTTCACTGATTGAATTCTTATCTGCATAAAGTTGGCAGCTTGCAATCAAATTTACAACCACAGCCTGTCCACTCTGCATCTTCACTTATAAATCACCAATGGAGGTATGCTGTGCTCTGATTTAGAATAGTTGGCTGCCAGTTGTGTTTAATTTTATTATGGCAGGAATCAAACTTCCCTTCTTATTAGAGCACTGATGCTTCTTCCTTTATGATTTTTCTTTTTATCAATAAGTGGAGCAGCTGTAGCCACATGCTCAGGGCTGCTCAGAGCTCTCTGATGGAGGAGATGTGGATGGTCAGAATCCTGTTCTCCACACACATCCGGAGCTGGGGGTTCAGACCAGCAGGCCCCAGGAGATGAAGGGCGTTGGAGGATGTTGAATTGTTGCCTCACTTAATTGGACTAGCTGGAACACGTCTGGCTTGCGGCACGGCGAGTTTGGGAGGTGGGGAGTGGCCAAAGGAGGTGGAATTAGTGGGGACTCGGTTCATGTTTGTAGCTCAAGCTTAATCAGCCTGTTTGGCTCACTTTTAGGTTTGGGGTTTTTTTTTTTCCTTGTTTTTTATGACAGAAATTGAGGGGGAGAGATTGATTTGGAAATGCTGTTGTCGTGCCTGTGATTTGTTGTTCCTTTGGTACTTGGTTTTCCCTTTCTGTTGTTTATTTTTTTGCTGTGATTAAGTTGGCCAGTTGGACTGAAGGATGCCCTGAACACTTTCCCTTCTTGGAGGGGGAATGAGGCACGAGGGCATTTTGGTGATAAAATGTCCTCTTGGTCATCTCGTTGTTGGTGCCTCTCATGAGGTTTGATTCCTGCTTTAATAAATATAGTGCTCACATTGAACTACTTGGGTTTGGGAGTTCAGTTAGTAGATTAATAAGATAATATTTCTTTTTCTGTGGAAAAATGTTTTTTCTGAGGCATGGGAATCCTTTAGTCAGTGTTCCAAATTTCCACTGAAAGACAGAGTTCACAGCAAGAATGTGTTGGCTAACTAGGCAGTTCTCTGTGGCTTGCAGCAGTTTTTTGGTACACAGAGAAACACAACCAAAGTGCTATCTCATTCCTGTCTCCTGGAGGGCTTCCTTAGTGCTCTCTTGACACAAGTTGAAAATTGAATCCTGCCAGATTTTATTCCTGGTAGGCCTGGGCCACACAAGAAAACAGCTTGTGGTGGTGTGCGCTCCAAAATATTTCTTTCCCAAAATATTGATAGTTTTGCTTCAGTTCATCTTTAGAAGTGAACATCCTTTGGCAAATTTCGTAGAAATCTTTCTTTTCTTAATTTTCTTCCCTCACAAATGAGTTGAGGGCAAAGGCTGCCCTTCTGGATGTGCAATGCCTTCCAGAACAGGCTGGAAATTATATCAGTGTGGATGATTTTCCTCCCTTGAATTGCCCAGGCAGCTGGCAGCAGATGTGATGGCTGAGCTGGAATCTCCTGAATCCTGGTCAGGTGCGGCAGCCTCCACATGGTCCTGCCTCTCTGCCATGTGGGAATTACAGGGAGAGACATGGACACCCTTTTCCTTCCTCGTGTGAGTTAAAGCAGAGCCGTTCTTTGAGAACAGAGGGATCATTCTGACATTATTCCTAGTGCAGCTTCTGCACTGGTATTCTTCTGTTACTCCTTTAATCACTCTGGTATTCCCTGTGCATCCTCTGCATGGCTGGAAGGAATCCTTTCAGGCTACCTCTTGGACTGAACAAGGGAGTTTGTTCATAGAAATGACTCTGAAGAGGGGAAGAAGGAAACGGGAGAATGAAGATCTGCGTTGTGTTCACTAAGGAAAAAGATGAGTGGGATAAGAAGGGAAACCCCGAATAATTAGGAAATCCTGAACAAAAGGATGGAGGGAGAAAAGAGCAATTAAATTAGCATTTATTTTGTATCTATTTATGTGCACATCCATTCATTTCTATAAATAGCACTTGGCAACTGGCAGTATGAAGCTGCTTGTCTGTGGGCCTCTGTCATGGCCAGTGACAGCCAGCAGCTCCTCTGCCTCACTAATCACCATGGCGAGTTCTCCCACGGCAATTAAATATTTGTAGGAAGTGTTTCTCCATGTACATCAAATGTCAGACTGTCCTAGAAGTTGTGCTTTTAGTAAATTACCTCTGGACTCCTCTCTTTGGCAAGCTGGATGGAAGACAAGGCTTGCTCATAATTCCAGTAAAATACTGGATCATTTTGTAGGGCTCTCTGTGGGTCTTCGAGCAGCCTAAGAAAGGAGTTTGGCTTTGTCAGCCGTGTTTTACATTTGGAGGATGTGATGTGGATGGGGGAAGATGGGAGTCTCTATGAGGGGATCTGCAGGGATTTCCCCACCTGGGGAGCAGAGACAAGGGGCCAAGGGGGAGCATCACTGACTGGGAGAGCCTTGGCTGGAGATGGCAAAGGCAGTGGAGTCCCAAGGATTTAAGAGGCTTTCCCATGTCTGCGTGTGGAGCTGACTTGGGTGTGAAGAGGGTGATACCAGTGAGAAATCCAGCTGGAAGAAAGCTATTCCCTGCCAGGTGGGTGGTTTCAGATAAACATTTTGAAGCCTATGATTCCTGCTGCTGTCTGAAACAGAAAAGTCTGTAACAGGTGGCAGTGAACCTTCTAGACATCATCTTCCCACTGTCCTCTGAGCTGCTCAGGTGCTGGACTTGCTTTCAGAGGGAAAAAAGCTACAAGGCTCCAGGGAGGCTGGGATATATCATGTCTTCTGCCCCTGCAATGAGAAGGGGGCAATACCAGACAAACCCCTTTCTGTCTGATAGCTGAATAAGCCGGCGTGCGTGGGGGTTCTGTGCAGATAATTCCCAATGACGTGGATTAGTCATCTCCTCTTGCGGTCTGGGGCCGCGCTCCAGCTGTCTGGCGTGTGAGGAACGTCCCGCTGCCGAGGGCAGGGGCGAGCGCAGGGCTGATGCAAACCTGCACCTTGGGGAAGTGTGGGAGTCCCCTCAGCCTGGGCCTGTGGTGCTGATTCCTCTTAGCCAGAGCCAGGAGTTGAGGAGGAATCCCACCACTTTGTGGCTTTGTACAAAGGGAGTAACTCGAACGCTAATGCCTGCGCGGCTCCGCGGGGTTTTCTCATTGTTTCCTAATACAGCGAGTAAAAAATGAGAGAAGTGAAAACAATCCCTCTGATTACCCTGTGGCATGCAAAACTGGGTGTATTTCATTACCCCTGTATTACCCAGGGGGGGAAACTGAGTCAAAATAAGTGCTCAGGGTCTTGTGGGTAGATATGAGCAAGGCCGGAATGAGCAGCACCAAAGGGAATAGGGGGCCCCTTGTGATGATTTCTCCTGCCTTTCTTGACCACAAAAGGGTTAATGCTGAAGTCAGAGGCTTTGTCCCAGTTGGTTTGTGAGGCAGCTGTGGATTTGGGTGGAAGAAGTGCTCTAAAGACCCCATCCTCGTGGTGTGTCAGCATGGACAGAGCTGCCCTCTGGTTAGATTTGACAGGAGCAGATCTAAAGCAAGCTGCAGAAATGGGGTCTGCACACATTTCTGATGGCAGCAGAGTTTAGGAGGAGGAAAGGACATGATGGGGGGGAATCTTTGAATTTGTGCTAGTCTGGGATTTTCCAGAGCAGCAATTTTAGTTGTTTCAGCGACACAGACAGGCATGGAGGTGCAGGGCTGGCTCCTCTGCTTGCTCCCTACCTGCCTCTGCCCTTAGACAGCCTTCTCCATAGGCTCAGCTTGGACCTGTACCCCAATTTGAGCAACCCCCTGGCTGTCCAGCAGAGAGGGTGCTCAGCATCTTCTGCTCCTCCAGAACCGCTTCCATTTTAGGACTAACTGCTTGTTTTCCTGCTCTCTCTGTGTGCTTTTATTACAAACAGCAGTCAGCTCTTCAGGGATCTCTGTAGAAGATCATGATTCACCTCATTTGGAAACATTTTTTCCATTTTTTTCCAACGTTTTCCTTAATCTAAACCAGCACACAGGGCTGTTGCTCCAGCTCTTAGGGCTGAGCTTGACCGCTGGGGTGCAAGATCCCCAGCCAAGAGGCAAAAGCAGTTGCCCCTTTTCTCCCCAAATTCCCATCTGAATTCCCTCTCTGAAGCTTGGCAGTTGTGGTCTTTTCTCTGTGAAATCAGAAGTTTTGAGGAAAGAGCCAAAAATACCTCAAGGAAAGCCTGGAAAGATGGTAATGGGTTTGTGGCCACAGCAGTGGCTTTGCTTTTTCCTTTTGGAGGAATGTAGCAAGAACGAGTGAAATACCACTTGTTTGCAGGGCTGGAGGAAATGCCGGTACAAGTAATTTGGAGAAGAAATTCTTGTAGAAACGAAGGGAATGGCTGTGGTATTTCCTGTCGGGGCTGTCGCTGGTTTTGTTTGTGTTGCAGCAGGGTCTGCAGGCGCCAGCGGGGCCGTGGGCTCCTCCGTGCCCCGCGTCCTACGGAAACGCACACAGAGAGGGAAAGCTGCTCGGCACATACAGCCCAGGAGGCCAGAAACACCTTCTGTGCTTCTCTCTACCGCTCTTCTGCTTCAGAGAGTGAATCACAGATTGCTTTGGGCTGGGAGGGCTTTTGAAGGCCAGACTGTCTGCTGTGGGCAGGGACATCTGTCACTAGACCAGGTTCAATCCAGCCTGGCCTTGAGCACTTCCAGGGATGGGGCATCCACAGCTTTTCTGGGCAACCTGTTCCAGTGTCTCATCAACCCAGTGGTAGAAAATGTCTTCCTTGTATCCTATCTCAGTCTAGCCTCTTGCTGTTGCTCTCATCCAGTCAGTGCAGGACCTGGTAAAACCTCTCTCTCCCTCTTAAAAGCCCCTTTTATATATTGAAATGTTGCAATAAGGCCTCCATGGATCCTTCTCCTCCTCAGGCTGGGCTTTTTCTTCATACCCTTAGCCAAAACCCCTCTTGCCTTCCTGCCTCAGTTTCCCTTGTTGGTTCCATTGCCTGCCTGAGCTCTCACAGTGCTGATGAAAATACTGTTTAAATGCTCTGCCAGAGCTCAAGGTTTAAGGCTGGTTCCTGTGACTGTCCTTACCCCTCTCCTGCACTGCATTTAACACAAGCCTTTGAATATCTCCACTTGCTCTCCTACACCCACTAAGGACCTCTTGGTTGAAGGAGAACAGGCTGCCCTTGGCCTCAGGTGACACCTGATGGCAGGGACAGTGACTAGAACAACCTGGATTGTGCAAGGGGGAGTCACATTCCTCACAAAATGGCAAAAGTGAGTAGGACCCAGCAGTCTCCACCACCCACACCTCTTCCACCTCAACATTTGCACGCTGTGTTAAGTTCCTGATGGAGAAGGTGTTGGTCCTGCATTCCCCCTGAGTGTTCATTTGAGATGCTGGGTGCAGACTCACACGAGGTTGTGCTCCAGCACTTGGCAGTGCCCCAGGCTCCCTGTGTAATCTTGAACCCGTGCTGCAAACCAGACTTCCATGGGTGTAAAAAATCACAGCCTGCTCCAGCATTTAGGAAGTGCTTTGCATCCCCTGAGATTTCCTAGTACTTTGGGCACTGCCCACTCTATTTTTTTTTCCTTTAAAAAAGGGAAAAAGTATTTGTTGTTGATAGCAGTGATTAATTCAGCTTGAGCTGTGGGTCAAAAACATGACCAAGCCAAGGGAAGCCTGAAAAATTAAACTGTAATCAACTTCTCAGACTGATAAATATGAATTTATCCCTCTTCCAAATGCTTGCAAGCTAAAGGTCTTGGTTTCTTTGAGGGAGGCAAGAGGTTAGTGTGTTTTATATTAAAGAAAAATGTTATCTAAGTAAGAAATGAAGTGGCTTTTCATTCCCCTGTTGCAGCCAATGTGTTTGTAGCTCTGCTCAGAGCAGTGTGGGGCAGCTGGCGTCCTTCTGCTGGCGTTGGGCCACGGCACATCAGCCTTGTTGTTGATGTACAAGAAAAGGATGCAGCAGGGTCGTGGCTCATTTTTTTTCATTTTCTTCTCTCTCTGGAGCTTTAGACGAGTGTTCTGACATTTTCCAGCCACAAGCTGTTTTTCAAAACTTGTTTGTCTGTGAAATCTGTGCTGCTCAGCACAAGCAGGCAGCGTGTGCTCTGTCCCAGCTCAGTGCAGTGTTTGGGGCTGTGCTGAAAGTGAAACCTGTGTTTTGAAAGGTTTCCTGCAGTGAGGCCGGAGCTGTGTGAGCTCTTCCCCTTCCATGTCCTGCCCTTTTGTAAGGAGAAACCTCGAAAGTTCCTTGCCCTGATATTTTTTTTTTTTTTCTCTCCTTTTTTGGAGAAGGATTTTGTGGTGTTACAGTCAGTGAACCCAATTTATTGCCAGCATCCAGAAGGGATGAACCAGCCAGGCCTGCTTAGAGAGGCACGTGCAAATAAAAATTGGCATAAAAGAGCCTATTTAGTTTCTTTACCAGCACAGATAATCCAAGGTGGTAATCCCACCTGTATTTGCCTGTCCCTCCAGAATGATTTTAACCTTCAGTACTAGGTTGGTTATGGTCATCTCTTCTCCTTTTGAATTTTGGACAGGTTTAGAATTAATCTGGTATTTTTAAAAGTTGGGCCTGGTTCTGAAAATGAACCTGGAGACTGTCCAAACTTTGTGGGTCTGGAGAAATGGCTATAGCCCCTGAGGTGATGTAAGTGCCTGTTTAGCACAGGCCTGTATCACTGCTGGAGTGCCCCACTTGGTGACTGTCCCAGCACTGGTTCTTCCCAGCCCTTCCAGAAACACAGAAAATGCCATGAGCAGAGATAATGAGGATGCATTCCGGGTGATCCAGCGTGTTTACCCCGAATCTGTTTTTAAGCCTTTCAACAGAATTGCCTCCAGCCTTGACTTCCTGAATTTTGGTGGGTGTTTGCAGAACTGGAGGAGCTGTCGGTTTTAAAACAAACCGGAGGGAGCCCGTCCAGCTCGTTTTCCTCGTTAGGAACAAAGCTGTTTCACTGCAGCTCTGCTTTCCCTCTGAGAGGATGGAAAGTGTGCCTTCACACGCTGGCAGCCCAGGCCCAGAGATAAGTCCTGTGCTCAGGAAGGGCTGTCACCCACCCAGCTGGGAGTTATCCCTGTGAGACGCCGGACCGAGCCCTCCCTGGGGTTCCACCTCGGAGGGAGGTGGCCAGAACTTCTCTCTGCATGGGAAGAGAGCTGTTTGAGGAGGCTGGTGGGCTCTGGGGGGGGAAACATGCTGGTTAAGTGGGGTGACTAGACCTGGTCTGGGAAGTAAAGAGGGTTTTGATCTGTGTTGGAGACCATTGGAAAGTCCTGGAATGATCTAAGGGATGCTGGAGGGATGCTTGGCTCAGACTTGGTCTGAGAAGCCAGAGGAATGAAAAGGCTCCTTGTGGTCTTGATTGCACAAATAGAGGATGGGAGAAGTGGTTTTTGCTGGTCCCTGCACAGCTGTGTGCTCAGTGTGCCTGTGATTCCACTGGCTCTTCTTGGGGCAAATTTTGTGGTTTCTCTTGAGGTGAGAAATGGGTCATTTCAGGGTGGGCATTTGCTGTGCATTGTGTATTGGGCCTGGTACACTTTGCATTTTGTAGGTCCTAACAAAATAGAAACTGGCACTTCAACCATCCTAGCACTGCTGGCTTTAAAATCCTAGACTGTCTCCATTTCCATTAGAGATTGCTCTCTTTTACTTTTTAATTCTTCACCCCAAATACTCCTGTGTTCTAGTAAACATCCTCTGAGGGTTTTTTTTGGGTTTCCAGCAGGAAAGTACTGGGGTGAAACCGTGGAAAGCACTGAAGGTAGACAGACATCAGACACTTAACATGTTGGCCTCTTTGATAATAGTGCCTTGCTCCCAAGTGAGTTTAGGACTATCTTCCACCTTATGAATTAATTTTATTAAAACTAACAGTTGTAGAGGCAAGTGTCTTCTTGTTTACAGAGGAACTTACAAGCACATTCCTCAGCAGTGTGGAGTGTCCCCTAAGGCTGTGAGTCCACCAGGCAGCTGGGCCTAAATAAACCAGATGCCTTACGGAACTAGGAGAGTCTCCCTGAGAGCTCCTGTCAGCTTTGGGTCTGTGAGTCAATCCAGGATGCAGTTTGGGACCTCACCATTCTCTGCTTTTTCTTTCAGCAGCGAAGTGTCAGGATCAAGTTTGAATATGAAGGAGAGAAAAGGTAGGTACCTAGTCCAGTCCCCTGTGAGTACAGGGACAAGTTCCCTTTTCCACCCAACACTGTCCTGCTGACTTCAGCCAGCTGCAGCTGAGCTCACAGCAGGATTCATTCCCCTAAAATCAGCTGCATTTTATATGCAAGAGCCCTGCCTCTTCATCCCATTTGCCACAAGAAGCTCCTGGGATTTGCACGCAGGCAAAATGGTTCCAAGCTGGAAGTCATTAAATGCCTCTTTTACCAGGGACATTGGGTGCATGCTTTTCTCTTCTTAATTCTTGAGCCCTGCTGAACCTCAGTAGAGCTGGAACTCTACAGAAATGTGTCCTTTGATTAGCAGTCCATGACACTTACTTAAGATAACCAGATTTTGGGCATGGGTCCCATAAAAATAGGGCTGGGAGTTAAAGCTTGTCCGCCCTTCCCTGCTTGACATTTTCGTGGAATCACCTCTGCTTGGTGACTGTGACAGGGCAGGACACAGGCTGATGGTCCAAGATGCATGTTAAAGCCAAAGAAAATTTAATTAGTGTTATTTTAGGGTTAGATGGTACCTGCTGTAAATACCTATAGAAGTGCTGCGTGTGATGGTACAGGAGAGTCACAGGATGCCAAACTACATTGTCCCCACTTCCAGCCCTCCTCTCCATTCAGAGCCTCTTGATGAAAATAGAGATGATAAATCACTGACCATTGCCTGATCTGGGTTTTCTCCAGTGGAGGGCTGCTGGACTTTCTTTTTTTCCACCTGTACATCACACTAGAGGGAGGAGCAGAGGAGCTGCACAAAGATTTTTGGTAGATACTCTTGCAGGGTAGTCAAGTCCCCTCTTGGGCACAGCAGAGGAGCAGCATTTCTGTGAGTGTAAAAGCAAGGAGCAGTCTTTATGCTTCGTGATGGAATATAAATTCTTTCTCCTGTACTGTCAGTCAAATCCCAAACTCCAGTAGGTTTCTACTAAACTGAGGCTGTTGTTGTGTTTGCTTTTATGTACAGGATTATCCAGTTTCCAAGGCCAGTCAAATTCAAGGAGGTGGTGCAGAAGGTCACGGATGCTTTTGGACAGACGATGGACTTGGTCTGTGTGAACAATGAGGTACTCTCCTCCTTACTGCTGAGGGGCAGCTTTGGGGTGCCTGGTGCCAGCCTCAGAATTGAGCAGCGGTTTGTTCTGAAGGCCCTGATTTTGTGTTTTACTTGGATGTGAAAAAAATAACCTTATTTTGTGGTTCCTGGCTAGTGAGTGCACAAGAGCTGTTGTCTGGACACAGCTCAGATGGATTCTCAGACTCCAAGCCAGGATTTTCCTTTGTCAGAATTATTTCGAGTAAGGCCTGTTACGCAGGAACATTGTCTTTTCCCCAGAACAAAAGATCCCCCTCACTCAGGCGGGGATGTGAAGTCTCCCCACCTCGGGGGCAGTTGCAGGAGCGTGAAGTGCAAAGCAGGAGGGACAGTGCTGCTCACACAGTGTTCTTTTATCTAGCACTGACTTTGTCTGGCCCAAACCCCCAGCACGACGTGCACGTTCTTGTGGCTGGGTCCGCAGTGAAATGTGCATCACTGAACGTTCCTCCAGCAGCTCTTGTGGCCACATAAAAGCAGCCAAGAAACCCTTCCTCTGCAATCCTTGCATTTCAAGGCTAGAAGGTCTTTCTCCTCCATCATTCAGCACACAGGCCTCTGTGTTTTTCCCACTTTCTCTTTGAGCCCAGCACTGTGTGTGAAAGGAGGGCTGCTAGCAGAAGGGGGAAATCCTTGGCATCTGTTTTGGTGTGCTCAGTGTTTTCTTGTGAGGCATCAGGAGCCACTGGACTCTTGGGGTGGGTTTGGCTTTGGGAAAGAAGAGAGGGCCAAATGGCAAAGAGGTGGGCTTTTAAACACAGATCCTTTTGGATCTGCCCTGACAGCTGGCTTGTTCAAGTATTAATTGCAGATGACCTGCAGCCTTTGATCAAAGTATGAATGGAGAGGTCCTGAAGAGACCTTTCTTCTTTTTTTCCCCCATTTATTATTTTCTCCCTTCTGTTTCAATAGAGATTTGCTCCACAAAGAAAGTTCCTATTCTTCTACAATAGGTACCTCATGATACCAAAGTGTTTCCACTGGGTTTTGACTTTGAATGCAGTCAGGTTTCTAATCTTGGGCATTCTTTGACAGCCCTCTGGGGAAAAGCCTGCCATTGAATTCTCCAGGAATGACTCATTTCATTCCAGGTTTCTTCCCACTGGAAGAGGATTTCTTTCCAACAACAGCAAACAGAAGCTTAAATAATGCATTTTATCCCATGTTAGAGACTCTCTTTCTGGGCCTGTGCAGAGCACATAGCAGGTCCATGAGTGGGCCTTTGGGTACTCCTGGTTTCTTAGGGCTGGGGATGACTTCCAGTGCTTTGTTTTCCTACACATAAAAGTTCCACCTCATGAGAGCCCACAGCTTTGGGAAGATGTCTGAGAAGTAGTAACTCAGGGTTGTTGTTGTGGAAACACTATAAACAGACAAGAGGCGTCTTTGGGGACATACCCTGTGTGTACACGTGGTGACACCCCAGCATCTGGCTCCTGGGTCAGTGTTTTGGGTGTCATGACACCCAAAATTCCAGAGGGAACATGACCACAGACTCATTGCAGTTAAATATTTCACCCTGTCTTTATGCTCCAGGGGAACTGGGCAGTAATTCTTTCCTGCCATCAGTCATCTCTCTTGCCATGGCGCCTTGTAGACCAAATTTACACTGAGGTCAGCAGGCCCCTGCAAAATCTCACCGAGTGGCAGTCCCTGGCCTGGTGGAGGAGGTGTCCTGAGGCCAGGATCAGCGAGATGAGCATGCCAGCTGGGTGGAGCAGGGGCACGCATGAATCACATCCTGGTGGGACCACGGAATCAGCAGGCTGGGGCTGGTGTAGATAAGAGCAGGGCCTGGCCATGGGTGTCCCCCATGGGGCATGTCTGTGTTAGTTCTTGGCTGGGCTCATCTTTCTGAGGAGTGGGAGCAAAGCCTGGCCTGGCCAGGGGCAGCACAGACACCACTTGTGATGTGACCTTGGGCCGAAGGTCACTGAACCTCAATGTGCCACCACTTCTCTTCTGACCTCCCATTGTCTCCTCCAAGGCTGCCCCTTAGCATCATTCTGGAGGTCAGGGAGAGTTAAAACCTGGAGAAATGGTAGAGGCACCATTATGGGGGGGGGAGGGAGGAGATAAAAGCATATTTAACAAACATTTGTCGAGAATTGTTGATGCCAGTTGGTCCTGCAGTGGGCAGGAAGATGAACTAATTGACCTCTCAGATTTTTCCCCAACCCTGTTTCCTACAATTCTTTGGCTTTCTGTGGTGTCTTACGGGGTGAGGTCTGACAGTGCTGCTGTAGCTGGTGAAACCTCAGCCTTTGCCCTCACTTTCTTAACCTGCAGTGGAGAGACCATCAAATTCCCCACTAAAACATCAGGCTCCAGGGGAGGGTACTATTTAAAAGCAAGAAAAAAAATCTAATAAGCTCTATTTGTGCAACTTCTGTGTAGGTAAACTTTGCTGTTAATTACAGCTACTCAGTCTTTAGCTCAAATAAACCCAGTTTCTGGAAATCCATGCTGGCAATTACTTCCATGGCTCTGCATGAGTCTGTTTTGAGTTTCATGCCTAGCAGATACCTGTTCCTGATATCCGTATGTGCCACAGTCTGGAAGCCAAATGGAGCAGAATTTTCTTGCCAGATGTGGGTAATAGGTAAAGCCAAGCTAAATACTGGCTCCAATCCCTTTACAAGAGGGCAATTTCTCCCTGATGTTTTTGGCTCCTCTGAAGGAGGCACGCAAACATGTTCATGTTGTGATGTTGGAGAGAGAAAGAGTGACCTACAGAACATTCTGTTCAGAGCTGCAGCTGGGGGATTGCTCTAAGCACTTGTGAGGAGCTCAGTGAAGGGGTGGGTGAGCAGAAGGGCTGAGCTTAGAGTGCAGAGTCAAATTCTGTTTGGTGGTGAAACAAGGGAGAGCAGCTCTCCACCATTCTGAGTCTGGGTGAGTGTAGAGGAGGAGCCCTGCCTGCTTGAGCCAGAGCCTTTATGAACTTGAAGAGGATTAAGTGCCCCAAGGGAATCTCTCCACCTCTACTGCTCAAGGGAGCAGGCTGAGCACTGCATGTAGGAGACATAATCAGTACCAGCTTTGTCTGATGTGTGGGGAATACAGGTTGTTCATTCAAATTGAATGAAGGCTGAAAGGAAATCACAGGATCACAGAATGGGTCAGGCTGGAAGGCACCACAGTGGGTCATCTGGTCCAATCTCCCTTCTTAAGTAAGGTCAAGAAGAGAGAGAAGCACATGGCACAGGATTGTGTCCAGATGGCTCTGAATATCCCCAGTAAGGGACACTCCACACCCTCTCTGGGCAATCTGTTCAGGGCTTGGTCACTGCACAGGGGAGGAGTTCTGCCTCCAGTGCAGGAGAAACTTCCTGGGATCAGTTCTTGTCTGTTCCTCCTGTCCCATTGCTGGCCCCTAAGGAGCAGAGCCTGATCCCTGCTCTGAGCCTTCCCTGCAGTCAAGCACAGACAGGGATGGGGTCCCCTGTCAGCATCTCCTCTTGAGCCTGAGCAGCCCCAGCTCCTTCAGCCTTTCCTCATAAGAGAGATGCTCCAATCCCTTAATCTCCCTTGTAGCCTCAGCTGTCCCTGCTCCAGGAGCTCCCTGTCTCTCTCAAGTCCACAGCTGGGCACAGCGCTCCAGATGTGCCTCACAGGGCTGGGCAGAGGGGCAGGATCCCTGCCCTGACCTGCTGGAAATGCTCTTCCCAATGCACCCCAGAATATCTCTGGCCTTCTGGGCCATAAGGCCAAGAGCACACAGTCTGAGGTGTATTTGCCTACAGGCCAACAGCCAAACCCTTGGCAACACCCTGGGATCAAAAAGGTTGTCCCAGTCGGCTTGTGAGGGTCACCTTGTGTGGCAGCTGCTCTGAGGTGGGTTTGCTGTGGCTGGTGGCAGCAGCCCAAATCACCTGGAGGCCTGAGCCACTTTTCAGGAGTTCTGGGAAGCTGTGGCTCCCAGAGAGAGCCTGCTGGGAGCTGTGGCTGCTCGCTGCCTTTGCTCAGTGGAGTTCCAGTGTACTTTGGCACAGGCATGAGAATAACATGTGCTTTGTTGGCCGGATCCAGTGCCCGAAGCAACCTGCAGAGGCTGAAGCCTGTTTGGTATGAGATTAGGCAGAATATCCCAAAATGAGGGGCAAGAAGTTGTGCTTTTAATCTTAGCCCAGGGCAGCAGAAGGCCACAGAGCTCCTCTGAAGTGCAGCTGTGTTGGGTGTTGGAGGCTTTGCAGGCTGTCTGCAGGACATGGTACACCACACAGCAAGGTTGGGGGGGTCAAATTCCCCGTGGAGGTATGAGGGAAATAGTCTGCCACTTCCCAGGAAAACATCAGGGCTTTTTGCTGCCTGACAGAGACGGCACTGTGTAGTTCTCTGTTCTTACAAAGAGCAGAAGCTGAATTTGTTCTGCTGGGAGTGAAAGAAGTGATTCTTGGAAGGAGAGCAATGCACACCTTGCACATCAAAAGGGAAGAGAGTTATTTGTGGGATGTTCCCTGGTTTCACCTGGTGGCCAGACACCAGGGAGCTGTGTCAGTGTGCAGAACACAAGCTGCAGCAGTAGGGAAGGGCACAAAGCATCTGCCAGAGTGAATCCTTGGGTGCAGCTCGCTGGTGTATTGGAGCACCAGCATGACCATCAACCCAGGAAGAACGTGTGGGGTTGTTTTGGGGCTGGGTAGCAGCAGATCCCACCTGCAGAATCAGAGCAGCCCCAGAGTAGCAGGCAGCAAGCCCAAGGTTTCATCCCAGCCCTCTCCTTTTCCCACTAGCTGTGGATCTCTGGTGTGACCTTTAAGCTTTCTCCTCGCAGATGTTGTTTGTTGTGATTTTTTTTTGCATCTGTTCCTTGGTAAATGAGGTCTTGGAAGAAAATGTTAGAGCTCAGCAAGCTGGAGGGCACAGGGCTCCGTTTTCCATCGCCTCCTTGGGCTCCTCCCTCATCCCCCGATTCCCAGGCTGCTCCCTGTAAGGATCTGGCTCCTTCTGTTTACCCAAAAGTGTGACATTGCCATCCTTTGGTGTTTGTTTAATCCCTTCCAGCTCCTGATCCCATTGAATTCCCAGGAAGATTTGGACAAAGCGATGGAACAGTTGGAGCTGAGCCCTTCCCTGAAGAGCCTGCGGATCCTTGTGAGCGCTCCAAAGAAAGCGAATGTGAGCCCTTCGCCTTCTCTGCTCTTTTGTGTCTGGAGTGAGATGCCTTGTTATTGTGTTGGGGAGTGGAAAAGAGTCTCCTGACGGTGCAGAGCAGAGGGCAAGCTGGTTATGAGGAGGGTCATCCCTGCTCTGGCTCAGCTGCTCAGAAATCTTCCTGTGATAGTAGCCCAGAGGCTGAGCTCAGCATGCCCTGGCTCCTCCTGCATCCTGTGAAGGGTTAAATACCAGACTGACCCTCAAACAAGGTTAAACCCTGAGAGAACTCCTTGTGCTTTCTTTCTAGAGATGCTGCCACCATTCCTTTTCACCTCTCCTCTGTATTCAGGGTGATGCCCTGGTCCTTGCCGTGCTGGGTGGCAGCGTGGGGACTGTTCCCTGCACGTGCTGCAGTGGTGCTAAAGGCTGGGAAGAGCAAACCGAAGAATCCTTCGGTCTCATGCAGAACTGTCTGCATTTTTTCCATCTTTATTTATTTATTAGTTTTTCCTGAGCTCAGTGGTTTTGCAGTTAAGCCTGTTAGCTTGACCTCGCTTGCACGGAGCGTCTTGCCAAAGCACATGTCGTGCTGCCCCAAGCACAGGCTGTAAGCAAGGGATTTGTAGATGTTGCAACTCTGTTTCTTCTTTTTATTTCCTAGAAGTACTGGAGAGACTGGGAGTCTTGAAACTCACAGTGCTTATCCCCATTCTCAGCCCTTGGAGCTCCTCCTCTCCTTTTGAGAGGCTTGGGAGGTGCAGGGAGTAGAGCCCCAGGGAAACTGAGCCATCAGCTGGGGTTTCCTAAACCGTAGGTGGCAATGGGGCAATCTGTGGGAGCACAGCAGAGAGCAGAGGAGCCAGGTAGATTCCTGCCTGCCTTTGGGAGCAGGTCCATCTCTTCCTGTGGCCATGCTCCTGCGTGTGAGAACACGCCATTCCGAGGTCATATATAAGATTATCATAAAGTCACAGCTCACTGTAGCGTGTGGTCTTAGTAAAACCTGGCCACTGCCAAGTTACCAGCTGGATATGTATTTCTTTGCTCTTCCCTTACCTGTCTTCCCTGATTTTCCACTCTCTCTGTTCCTCTGCCCTGTTACAGAGGAACCTCTGCAGTGCCTGGGCTGCCACTGGAGTCTAGGGAGCACAGAGGAGAGGTGCTGATTTTGGGATTGCAAGTGTTTTCAGTCCATGATCAGTCTCTGTACCTATCTGGAGATAATGGAGTGCAGGAATAGTCTTTTATGTCAAATATTTCTATTTACCATTGTCTGTGGGAGCTTAATGTTATTAGACCATTTTATTAGCAGATGTGACTTGTGTTTGAATGGTTTTTGGATCACTCTAGATTACGTGCATGTCTTCTTTCTTTTCTTTTTTTCTTTTTTTTTTTTTTTTTAATAGTTCTTGGGTAATAGGGTCACAGGGAGCCAAATACAGGGTTTCACATGGTGTGTCCACAGGGCTCTGGCCAGTTCTGATCATTCCCTTTGTCTGATCACCAGCTCCTGCAGCCAAACAACAGCAAGCAGCATGAGATGAGGATCTCCAGATCCATGGGCGATATCATGGGATCCCTGTACAAAGACTCCGAGAGGACGCGCAAGTATTCGACAGGTCAGTGAAACACACTGGGGTGTTCTGTGCTATTTCAACCTGGCCACCACCTTCTTCCTCTTTTTTTTGTCACAACCCTGTGGGTGTTAAGAGTGTGGATGGCCACCCTGATGTCCCCCACAGTAACTCAGTGCAGCTGCTGCTCGTCCTCAGCCTGAGGAAGAGACTCTGCAGGCTGGGCGAGGTTGTGCTGAGCAGAGTCATTTTGAGCATGCAGGTGAAGAGAACAGGGGACCTGGGATGTAATTTGGGGGTGGGAAATGCAGTGATAAAAATTTCCAGAGAATTTGATTCCACTGAGCTTTATCAAAGTGAAGAGTGATAATCTATAGGAATCCAAGGCTGTTTGGGACCTCTGTTTCTTCCTTTAACTGTGTGCTGTTGTTCTCTGTCTGTCCCCCTTTCTCAGCTGGCAGGATAATGTAGCTGAGTGGGCTCGGGCTCCTTAGCTCCTGGGCTGGGACCAGCTTCACCACATGAAGACCAAATTTGTGTCTGTTTGCCACCAATCTGTTCTTGTGGGTGAAATGACATCTCTGGTAGCTGTTTCTGGGGTTTCTCAGGGGCAGGTGTGCGGTGTTTTGCAGTGGTGACATTCCAGAGGAAGGGGAGCATCCCTTTCCTTCAGAGGCACTGGAAGTAGTACCTGCAAGCCCTGAAACCAGGCTGGCAAACACCTCAACTCCTCTTGCAGCCCTGCATGGACTGGAGTTTGTTTGTAGCCTGGTGTCGTTTCCTCTTTGGTTTTCTGGAGTTGGTGCTTTCCTTGCTTCCTAAAATACTCTGAGCTTTTAGCAATCCTTTTGATCAGCTGTCTGTAGGAGCTTTTGTGTGAAGTACCTTGTAGGATTTTGTAGAGAGCAGGGTGCCTTGTGCAGAGCTGGTGAAGCAGTACATGGGACTGTATAGCAGGAGTAAAATTCTATTCCAGCCTGCAGGCAGGGTGAATGATTTTTTTACACAGTGTGACACCCACAGCTGATGTGGGTGTAGGTTATAGGGGAACTTCTACAGATCTTAATCATTTTCATGCAAGTACTTGCCAGCTGTAGAACTGACAGCCTTGAATAAAGTAGGCTTCTCCTTCAGAAATACACATGGAGAAATCTAAAGGTCCTCTGTACTTACATGGCAGTAAATACTTCCAAACTCTCCTCTGTGCAACAAAAGAGTGTTTTTCTCCAAGGACTCATCCCTTCTGCTTCATAGCCTGTGCTGGTAACCTCTCCTGTGGTTGGCTGCATCTCAGACAAGATGTATAGAAAATGTTCTTCTAGGGTAGGTCCAGCATATCCTTTGTGCAGCCATGCCCAGCTCTTGCTGATGCCAGGGGTGGGTGGCACATGTGCAAGGGCTCTCTTTGAGCCTGGTGTTTGGATGTACCAGGGTTGTCTTTTTCTGTTTGTTTTTCTTCCTAGCTCACATGGTTTTTGAGAGTTTGGCAGAGTCACTAGATGACCCTGAATGAAATGCACATGTAAAGCACAGAGTCTCAGCAGAAACTGTGCTTGAGCAAAGCTTCTCTGCTGCCCTTTTCTTTGGTATGTGTTAGGCTGCTAATGAGCAAAGAGCTGTGGCACTGGGAGCTGTCACTGACGTGTGAGCCTGAGCATGATGGGCAGGATTGATTCCATGTGTAGTTGTGCTAGTGGGAAGATGGGTTCTTGTGAAGTTAAGACTTTCCTACCAACTTTTATGCTGTGCTTTGGCCTCTCCTTCCTCTTCTGGAGCTGCTGGTTCCTGACCAGCTCTGCACCACTGACTGTGATGTGTTGCTGCCTTAAGAACGCCCCAAGGCAAGGCAGAGGGTGAGATACCAGCTGTGCAAGGGTGAGAGCCTGAGGCACAAATGGATTTTGAGGGGATGCTTGAAGAGCAGAGTGGAGGAATGGAGCTGCTGCTTTATGCATGTTAATTATGCTATATTGCTCTAATGTGCTGCTTCAGTCAAGGTAACAGAGGAGGAGCACTGGGCAGCACTGGCTGTGGGGTGCAGAGTGTGCTAAAGTTGGGATTTTCAGGAGCTAATGCACCAAACTCTGAGTCCTTTCACACTTTTGGCACTTTTACATGGTCAGGTGGCAGAAGTAACCAGCCCAAGCATCAGTCATACCTGTTTCTTTTTCCATAGAAACCATCAGTCTTGTGAGGAGGCTTCAACAAGCCCTCAGAGTGACAACAGAAGGTTACTCCTCTCTTTGGGTTATCTGTAGGAAGCTACTGCAGCTCTTCTTAGGGGGTGCTCACAATCCAGCAGATGCATTTAACTCTCCTGAGTCAGAGCTGGGTTGTCCAGCAGCTGGGCAGAAAGCTGAAAGGGAGAGCAGCGTTTCAAATGGAGCATAAAAGCCAGTGTCGGGAAATACAGACAGACATGATGCTGTGTTTTGTTTTCCCAGAGTGGGGGTTTCACTGAACTTGGTGCATAGTCAAAAGGCATCCTAAGAGGCTGGGAATTCTGTAGGAGAAACTCTTTTCCCTTGTATTCACAAGGCATTTCACAGTATTTGCCTTCTGCTGTCATCAGAGTAGTTGGTCTCAAAAGAGGTTCTTAGCTCAGCTTTTTCTCTTGAAACCACATTTAAAAGGAGGTTGAACGTGTCTTTATAATAAAAGGTAGTTCAGGGTCATGTTCTCCGTGTTTCTGAGATGTCTCATGTTTTTCTGCTGACTTTGCCATGTAAGCAGCAGCGGAAAATAATAAAACTGTATGTAATTGGCACAAGAACATTGGAAGGGAGGTAGATGTTCTGGGGAAGATTTAGCTATTTTTGCTTCTGCTGGGCAGAAAATGTCTTCATGCCGTGTCCCTGAAAAACCTTATTCAAAGTCAATATTTTCTTTTTTTTTCTTTTTTTTCCCCATAAACTTTTTCAGTGGAAATCCCCTTCCAGTTTTTTGGTGGCCAGCAAAAGCACAAGGGAACTTGGACTGAAAAAAGAAAATTTTCTGGGTTCAGAATTTTCAGATAACTCAGGATTGTTTTTATTTACTTTGAAGAAATACACATTTCAGAGCATTATCCAAAAATTACTTAACAGCCCCATTCCAGCATCACCATTTCAGTGGAAACATTTACCAGAATAAAACCCTTAATTTACTGTTTTTTTCATGGAAAACCAGGCTGCTGAGCCATGGCTTCATGTGCCTGCCAGCTCTCTCCAAACAAGGAGTGTTGCAGCAGTTAGGTTGGATGACACCTGCTCTGTTTTGAGAAGAGGAGGAAAATTTATCTTTGTGCATCATGCCAGTTGCCTTAGAGCCAGAAGATAGGTTCTGTCTTGCTTATTGGTTGAAAAATTTGCCCTAAATTTGCCTTAAATCAAAATGTAGAAATCCACGCTCAGAAGGATCAGCAAGGAGAGGAGGGAGACTTGTAGGCATCCCACTGGAAAAGAAGAAATTGAGGGAGTTTTGGTCCATCTGCTCACATTTCCCCTTGCCAGGACCAGAGGGAGAAATTTCCATCAGGTTTCTCTCTCTGTCTCTCTCTCTCCTGTGCAGCCCTGTCCTGAGCCTGGTGTTTGCCAGGGCTCAGAGGAGCAGCACATCTTGATGTGGTGTCCCTTGTTTGGAACATTGCAGGGCTGGGCTCCCCGTGGCTGCAGCTGTGAGCGGTGGCAGCTGCCAGCAAACCCTCCCCAGCTCTGCCTGCTCGGGGGCTTCTCTCCCCTGCTTGGTGCTGGCCGGTGAAGTTTTGGGAAGAGCAGGGGAATGCTGAAGCAGAGGAATGTGGGGGCGGAGGGAAGCCAAGCCTGGCACAGGGGAGCTGGCTGTACGTGCCACGAGCTCTGCGCACACTGCATGAAAGGCACTTCTTAAATAAAAATATCAGGAAGGAACACGAAAGGCCCCAGTGGGTGCCAGCAGTGACTGTGAGTGTCCGTGCTGTCCCGGTTCTCTGTTCTCGGGACACTCTGTGCTCTCCTCTCAAATCTTTACATTCGTGTGTGTGACATGGAGCAGGAATCCCTCCCCAGAGCACCTTGCTGCAGAGGGTAACTGAGGTCAGATGCTCAACCGGTGCCAACTCTGAGTTCTGGAATCCCAAACAGAGCTGCTGAGATCTGACCAGCACTCTGCCTGTACAGAAGTGCCTCGCAGCCTGCCCCATCCCCACTGGAGCTGACATGTAATCCCACAGACCCCAGGACAGTCCCTTGGGGGCCTCCTCTCCCTGCCTGGTGCTGCTGCTGTTTCTTGAGTATTAGGTCAAGTGTGAAGAGCATCTGTGATGTGTCAAACAGGCACATCTGGGCTTTTCTGTCTGTTTCTTCCTCTGCCTCAGGGTGGACTAATCAGCTTTATCCAATATATCCAATGTGCCTTGTGTTTTCCCCACTATGAATTAAGCCTGCCATGAGGTACCACTGTTGCTGTCTTTCTCTGGCCCCAGTTTTCCATTCCTCCCTTCCTCCAGCAGCACTGGGATTGCCTGAGGTTTTGTTAACAGAGCAGGGCTGGAGTGGGGAATCAACCCTGAGCTCCAGAGATCTGCTCCCAGCACCTCCCCGTGTTTCTCCCAGGTGGAAGAGCATGCATGGATGCAAAGCAGCAGCAACCAGTGCTCCTGGAGGTGTGAAGCTGCAAAAATGACTTTGGGCAGCGCATCTACCCAAACAGCCTGGCTGAAAAGGGATCTGCTTCACTCCAGCAGTTTCCAAGCATGTAAAAACCTAAGCACTTTAATTTCCTTACCTGCTGGGAAATAGCTGGTGTCTTACCCCCTTTTAAAGTTTTTGGCAGGAAATGTGACTCTGGAAGGTCAAACACAGCTGATCTGTGGCTGGGAGTAGTTGTTACAGGCAAAGGCTTAATGTGAGATTATGCAAAGTCTTTGTGCTTGAGATAAATCTGGTTTAACTCCCCAGGTTCAGAGTCAAACAGGGCATGTACAGATCTTTGTAAAATCGTAGTCAAAGGCTTTCTGGATAACAAGTGGGTCATTGGAGCAAGAGATCCCAATAGTGCAGGAGCAGACCCTCACCTCATTGCAGCAGTAGCAGAAATGCTCAGCAGAGCTAAGATACAGCAGTTAGACCTCACTAAATCCTCCAGCAGCTTTTTGGGGCAAGAGCCAGCCAAATGTCCTTGTGCTGCATTCCAGATTGGCATCTGCTAAGCAAACGAGGGGCTGCTGATGCAGTGATTTATTCAGGGTGCCCAAACTGCTCAATAGTTAAAAGTTTATTTATCTTCAAAGAGAGGATGCTGTACTTCCCAACTGGTTTTGTTTTAGGGCTGGTGGAAAGCCAGTTCGTTATGAGTGCTGCAGCACTCGAGAGATTCTCTCCTCTTGATCTTGGCATTACTTCAGTTGAAGTTTTTTCACTGTGTTCTTATCCTGCAGGAAATCTGTGAAGGAGAAAATAGGAAGAAGAAGAAAAAAAGTAACTCAAAACCATATGACTTTTATTTTTGCAATCTAAGCAAGCAGTCAGAAGGAAAATGTAGCATGGGATAGACAAATCTGTGTGTTTGGTGTAAATCCAGCAGAAAGGCCTGATTTAATGACCTTTAATGCTGGTGTGACACTGTTAACATTTGCAGCTCCTGATGTGCTTCTGCTTAAGTGAAAGGTGGGAACTTGTGTTCGAAGTGTTGATCATGCAGATGGATTTATTCCAGAGATCCATCTGGCACAGTAACTCTGATGCAGAATAGCATCAGAAGAGGCAGAAGTGTTGTGTTGATAGATCAGTGTTGATTTCCCATGATGTTGACTCTCCCTCCCAGTCCCTTTCTCCTGTGCTCAGCCCTGGGCATGTTGTTAGCAAATGGCATAATGAACCCAGGAGCTGGTGAGTGTGCCACAAAATTGATACAAAACATGAGGAAACACATCTCCATGTGCTTTCTTTCTCCTCAAGGATGTGTGCTGTTCAGAAGTCTGCATGAAAACAAGTTGTTGTGTTGTGGGGAAGCTCACGATGCCGAGCAGCTGAAGCTCCAGCGTGGATCCACACGGATCTCCGTCAGCAATTCCTTGCCATGGAGTGATGACAGCACAGGGATGGAGGGGAGGGACTGCAGGGAGTCAAGCAGAGCCAAGACTGTGCAGCTGGGCCAAGCAAGGGCAGCAATCCCTAAAGCTGGAAAAGGCAGAAGGATAGAGTGGATGGGGGGGAATTAACAGGAGGAATGGAACATCTTCATAAAGAAGCTGTGGACTTCCCTCCCAGCTGCAAAATGAAAATCACCTTCTGCTAAATGAGCCCTGTGAGGGAGGTAGTGGAAGCTTTGCTGTCTGTGTATAGGATCCACAGGGTAGGGGCTGTGGGGTTATAGACAGGGGAGACAATTCCCTTGGCCAAAAATGGGACAAACAGATCCCATAGGTCATTCCTACCCTGGGGTTTTTGGATTTCAGGGCTGGTGTTCCTCTTTACTTCTGTGTAGGGAAAGGGAGGAGAAGAGGGTATTTGAGTGAAAGTAATTTTCAATATAACAAGTGTTTCGGTGATGTTGCACAGCCAGGCTGTTTCCCAGGTGGCTGGAGGAGGCAGTGACCTTCAAAGGGTCAAAGGGGAGTGGGTTTGGGGTTTGTGGTTTGCTTTGAGATTGACTGATTGTATGACAACAGAACCTCAGAGCTCTTTCCTTTCTGGATACAGTGACAGCTCTAAGGATCCAGGGTGTGTTGAAGGTCAAGTCTGCTACATGTCCCGCTGTAACAAGCTCTCCCTATTGCTAAAGCTTTGGAGGAAGCCCATAAACAGCATCACACCCCTAGCTCCATTCCCATCCTCATGGGCTCGAACCCAGCAGCATCTCCAGGAGCTCTGTGATCGCTCTGTGATGGCTGGAACAGCGTTTTGGGAAGGATTAGGATTGGTAGGTTGCCTCCTTGACCGGTGTGTGTCCCTGTCGCAGGCTCCCTGCACACCGGGCGCAGCTCTCCGCCGCCGGGCAGCGTTCCCGAGGAGCAGCAGCAGATCGCCCGCCAGGGCTCCTACACCAGCATCAACAGCGAGGGCGAGTTCATCCCCGAGACCATGGAGCAGAACGTGAGTGGGGCTGGGGGTGTGTGTGGAGCTGGGGCAGCGCTGGGTGCCAGGAGGCCGCGCTGTCAGAGCTGTTCCCACAGTTAAACCCTGGCAGTGCCTGTGCTTGGGGCTCGGGCCAGCTTTTTCCAGGAATGGCTGCTTGACATGCCTGGGAAAGTCTGATTTCCAGGAGCCCCGAGAGCCAGCTGCTCTGGGGATGGCAAATGTGCCCGGGCACCTCGGGTAGCTCTGGAGCAGCACAGATCTGGGGCACACGTGTGAACCAGCTGCCAGGCCCTTGTGGCCACAGCAGTCCCAGATCCCAGCACCATGAGGGAATGTGCCAAGCAACCGATTGCCTGCGATTGCAACAGCCTGGGGATATCAGCAGCTCTGGCTGCTTCCCATGTGGTGTTTCTGCCTGAGCTCCAGTTACAGTTCTTGGCTCTGCCCACAACCTCTGTGGTTTTGTGTCTCTGTCCCTCCCCCATTTTTTTTTTTTTAACTCTCTTCATAAGGAGATTGTATATTCCAGTCCCTCAGTAATAAAAGAGCAGCAAGTTCCTCAGTGCTGAGCAGTCCCTCATCCTCCAGTCAATTTGGTACCCACGATGAGGGAGACTGCTGTGTCAAGGGACCACAGTGGGAGCAGCTTATGCCTCCCTCTCTGTTTGCAATTCTGCTCCATCTATAGCTCTGAAGAGCTTGGTATAGATCCTGTGAAGTCAGCTGGGCTGTCTGAGCACATATCATTCTTACAAAGCTCTTGGAAACACGGGACCAGTTTGCAGGAGGGACATCTGGAAGGTACTAAACTCAATCCATCAGGCTGCTATGCTGGCCCCCAAGGATGTTCCTGGGGAGATGTGTATTTCCTACACTCAAAAGCACCCACCAGCTCCACATTTGCGTGCAGGCTGTGCCAGCGTTTCCATGGCAAAGTTGTGTTTTCAACAGTTTATTATACAGCCATTAATAAAGTAAGAAGTCACTCCGGGTGAGTCTTGGCAGCGTCAGAGTGCAGATGTATCGTGTGTTCCTTGCAGCCAAAAGTTGGCTCTCTATTGTTTTCACATGCCTTCAAAACACGTTGGGGAGGATTAAGACAAAGTGTGTGTGTGCAGGGGGAGGGTCCCTGTGACCCCCTTGGGTGTAAATCAGCCCAGCTCCACCAGCTGTTCATGGAGCTCCATTAATTCTGAGCCCTGAGCCTGGTCCGGATGAAGGTTCCCAGATGCTCTCCTTGCTTTTCCCCAGCATCACGCTGTGGGTGGCCTGCAGCCCTTTGCTGGTGAATTAAAAGCAGGGAAAAGGGGTTTGGGTTTTTTTGTCTTTCCTCATTGAGCAGCCATGCTTTTCCCTATATGGGCTTTGCCTTCAGAATGTTCTTGTACTGCTGCTTCCATATGTGCCTCACGGAAAACCAGTCAGAAACTGGAGCTTGCTGCCTTTTGGGGAATGCCCCTGTGCAAGCCTGTGATGTAACTGTGGTCTTGAGACCAGCCTGGCAGATGAACAGAGGCTGAGTATGGAGCATGCTCCAATTCCCAGTTTTATGCTTTTGAGAAATGAGTCTGTTTCAGCTGTAACTGCTGGAAGAGACCTGGCATGGCTGGCAGAGGTGGCAAGTGGGTCTTATTAGAATGCTTGCACCTCTTTGGCTTGGTGCATTTTGAAGGAGGTTTTGGGACAAAAGCTAGCAAGCAGAGCAAAATTGCACTTTGCAGTTGGGACTGCCTGGCCAAAACAGCACAAGCTGTTATGACAACCAGCTGAGGAGGGCTGATGGGAACAGCCTGTGGAAAGGGAGGCTGTTGGGGAAGGAGGAGCAATGTGGGAAGCAGCAAAGTGTGGCTGCACATGGTGTTTAACCCTCATTACTCAGCTTTCCCAGGAGTGAGCTGTGGAGCAGGGGTTGGTGGATGTCCACAGCCAGGAGGGAGCATGGCACCGCCAGCAGCACAGTGTGGCCCGGAGCAGGCTCTGCTCCATGTGGAAGTGCACACAGCTCCAGGGTTTACCACTCCATACAAACCCTCTATTGTTACTAACCAGCTATAAATAACCCTGGCCAGTACAATGTCTCATCCAGGAAGCAACACAAATGCAGCTTTTGACTCACTGAGCTGGTGAGAGCCAAGCTGGTTCTTCCAGCCAAAAACCCTGATGATGCTGCGCTTATCAGCGGAGAGGAAGGCTGGGCTCGTGTGCCAGGGCAGCTCGGGAAATCAGGAGTCCAGCTCTGCAATCCTGGCTGTGGTACACAATATCCACTTGGCCTTGGGCACATCATTTGTATCCTGATACATATTTTCCTTTAGTAGCAATGTTATTATTTCACACAAATACTTTGGGCACTTTGAATCTCACTGACTTCTCCGCACGCTTGGAACATCAGGGTGTTAATTATCTTTGCTTCAGTTTTCCTACCAGCAAACAGCAGTTGGAAAGAAAAAAAATGCAGAGAAGGCATCATAAATGGATGACCCTGCAGAGGTCTGCTAGTTCTGGAGCTTGGAAAGCTACAGTGCATGTTTTTATTGTTTCCCCTTTTCTTTCTCTGTCAGATGCTTGAAGCTTTCATCAGCCCCGATGACTCGCTGTCTGGGAGCTGCCAGTCGCTGGACAGGTCTGTGGACAGGTGAGCTGTGTGTGTCACTGTGTTCACAAGCTGAACTGCAGCCTCTGCTCCACAGCAGGAGAGCAGCAGCATCAGTGGCAGCCCCTGAGGTTTCTGTTGGGATGAGGTTGCACCTGAGCAAAACAAATTTATCGCTGAAAACCAGATCCTAGCACAGATGTCTGTGCAATGGCATGATTTGAATTGCAGTAATCTGAGCTGGACAAAGACAGCCTAGCTTTGTGTGACCAGGTTTTCTTTTTTGTCTTTTGAGATGAAAATTCTCACAAAAATCACACAATGGGTTGGGTTGGAAGGGACCTTAAAGATCATCCGGTTCCAATCCCCTGCCATGAGCAGCAACACCTTCCACTATCCCAGGTTGCTCAGTGCTCCATTTAGCCTGGCCTTGAACTCTTCCAGGGATGGGCATCCACAATTTCTCTGGGCAACCTGTTCAAGTGCTTCATCACCCTCACAGCACCTCCTTCCCCTCTGGCTCTCTGCAGTCACTAGGTCAATATTCCATCAGCCTCTCCATGCCTCCTCCTCCCTGGGCAAGCTGTCTGCTCTCCACTGACCACTGGCAAACTCAGCAGTCCCTGTGCAGTGCCAGCAGCCACAGATGTGTCAGTCAAGGTGCTGAGGACACCAGATGAGCAGTAACTAAGTTTAGCTGCTCAGCAGGAAGCAGCTGGGACATGTTGTACTAACCCAGGCTGCGATTCTGTGGCTGGTGCCATTGAGCTGGATCCCAGCTCACACGTGCACAGAGTCCGTACGTTTGCTGCTGTGCAGGGTGAGCTGTGGATAAGACACAGTGTCCTTATGGGAAGCAGTCTATTTTTTTCTTCTGTCTACATCAAAGATTTTCTATTTTTTTCCCCTGTTGCTGTTGCCATACAGCACTGAGGCTGTGTTCCAGCGGGCCTGCGTTGGGTTGATTGTGTAGCGTGCTTCGGGTTTGCAGCTCCGTGTGCTTTGGATCTGTCTCAGCATCAAGATCCATTTCCTTTTTGTGGCTTTTAATAATTTCCTGTGATGTATTTGCTCATTGTTATGGCTGTATCGAAGTTGGATTCCTTGTGTTCCCAGCCTCTCTGCCCCAGCTTTGCTTTTGCACGGATTTTGCCAAGAAGAGCAGCAGAAGGAGCTTGGGCTGTTTGTAACACTCTGCTGTGAACTGAGAGAAGAGCTTTAGGCCTTTAGCTCTGTTTGTGAGAGGGTGGCATGGCCTGATTGCATGTGCAAAGTGGGCAGATGTGTTCAGTAAGGGTCTAGGAGCTGGAAAAGGCACAAGGAGGGCTGTATCATTCCAAGGAAGAGGAGTAAATGGGACTGGTCCTGCAAAGAGGTGACACAGGCCTAGTAGCCAGTTGTTTGGGATGGCATCAGCCCAAGAGGACAGAGCAAGTCACCAAGCTCAGTGACCAGGCTGAGGGTTAGGAACAGCACCACAAACTCGTCTTTGCCACAGCAGTGATCAGCTTTGGCATGAGTAGGTTTCAGAGCACTTTACAAAGCTGATTTCTACTCTGCCCATGTTTTTAAAGGAGAGTAGAAAACCCAAATGCCCAGAATCACTCTTTAAGATCCTGGGGTGAAATTTGAATTGCTGAAATCCCCTTCTGGTGTTTTTTCATCGTCTCACTGTAGTTTAAGGACCATGAGCTTTAAGGCACCAATGCCACACTCTCCCTCCTGGTCTGGTGGGAGGCTGCATGTTCCCAGTGGTGGAGCAGAGTGTGAGGAAGGTGGGAGGTGATGTTGGAGAGAAGGGAAACCTGTGTGAACTGAGCATGGCTGAGAGACTCTGGTGTGTACACCTGCAGCAGCTGAGCAATGTCCATGGGAAGCAGAGGTTGTGTGGTTGAACACTTGATGTTGAGGGAACAGAAGCCTCTGGCCTCATGCACTGGGGTGATGATTTGGTCCCCTAATCTCAGCCTGTGACTGTGGGTTTTGCAGCATCCCTTTTATTTGCCATGGGAACAAACTGCGATCCAGCCAGAAAAACAATCTTCACTCTTGAGCAGGATGAGGATGG
This sequence comes from Pseudopodoces humilis, assembly GCF_049639895.1. Lineage (NCBI taxonomy): Eukaryota > Metazoa > Chordata > Aves > Passeriformes > Paridae > Pseudopodoces > Pseudopodoces humilis. Next base: position 147,798,210 of record NC_142200.1, read on the forward strand.
GAGCTCAGTGATCAGTGCAGCTTGTGGTTTATCCTGTCCTTTCCCTAGTTTATTAATTCCATAGCCTTTCTGATATAAAAATGAATCCCTTTTCTTTTTAATCCCTTTGCAGCCCTCCCTTTCCCCAAACCCCCGTTCCTGGAAGGAAGAGCCATCCCAAAGACGGTCTTGATTGCATGGGTAAGCACTCTTGGTGGTTTATATTTGCTGAAAAGTATAAAAAGAATATAGTAAAGAGGCTGGATGAAGACTATCAGAGAGATGGCACTGTATGAAAAGTAATTAAAAGCAATCAAGCAAACCAGCTCCATGGCTTAGGTAACCCTTCAGAATTGACCCTGCAATGATCAAACATAAACGTTCTCTAAAATCAAAACGCCCAGAGCATCAAACACAGGCAGGGCTGCTCTTGTCTTCATTAACCCTTCTTGACTCTGCAGCAATACCTTTGGGACTGGTTTGGCATTCAATTGGCAGCAACAAGAGTCCAAACTGGGCAGCTGGGGCCCTGAGGTGGATGGATGCAAGCAAGCAAAGCTGTTGCGAGATCTGGGTTGGAAGGTGTTGCTGAGAGGGCTGTGCTCTTGTGTTTGCAGACAAATGCAAGGTGCTGAAAAGCTGGGAACAGCCTTGTAGGATCAGCTTATGTCTCTTGTCATCTGGGAGTTGCCCCTTCAGGATATGGACTTCCTACATAGCAAGCCCCAGCTCTCTAGGGAGTTTTACCTCTTCCACCATGAATAATAATCTGCAGTAGTGCAAACGCTGAGAGAAACTTGGTGCTTGCACACAGATCATAGGTTACTGCTTAATCACTTACAAACATCCAGCTGGTTAAATAATGGAAACTCTGTAATATTGTAATGACTTGCACTATTAAAAACGAGCAAATGGCAGCCAGCCTGTGGCAGGATAACTCATTGCTGCCCTGAGGCAGGATTTCTAGATTGAGCTGCAGAGATGAAGCTGCAGTCAGCCCTCGTTGCTGAAGGTTTTAATGCTTCCCCTGTGGCATTTTGCTTTGAGACACCTCTGGGCACCGTTGCTCACACGTGTCTCACCAAGAACCTCTTGCCCTGTCCTTGTTGCTCCTCTTGCTGACCATATTTCAGCCATTATGTGCTCTCTTTGGCAATCACACCGAAGTGCAGCAGAGGCCAGGAATGGCCTCTGAGGAGCGGCTGCTGGCCCCAGGCTAAGACAAACAAACAATCAGAAGGGGCTGTGTCATTAGAACTGGATGGAGGAAAAACAGCAGGTGAAAGAAGAGGGTGGAATGACAGATATTTTAATCTCAAGTTATTTGGTGCTACCAGCAATGGCTTCCTGTGCTGTGGTTTTTATTAAAAAAATATGTCCTTATCTTGCTTGTCCATCCATCTCTCTCATCATCCAGTGTCTAAACTCTGATGTCTTTAATCCCTTCTGCATATTCTGTCTTTCTAGCATTTAATCAAATAAATATAAAAGTTTGGAGCTCTGGAGGTTTAAATTGGCTTTTAGAGGGGAGGAGTCACATCTGAGAAGAAAGAGGGGAGATATTATCTGGTTAGTCAAGTGCTGGATTTTCTACATTTCCCTGGAAATAGATGATATCAGAGCAGAGGTTTTGGAGTGGCTGTGTCTAGGCCTGACCCTGCCTGGCTGTTCTGTTTCCACGCTGATTTTTTTGTATTTTCCAAGTGCAAATAAGATGTTTTAGTGCTCTGCCTTGGAAACCAAGCATGGTCTGTGTCAATCCCCTGCCTTGCACTTGAACAGTGTGGGCCATGGTCCATAAATTCAGCAGTTAAACCTCTGCTTTTCTAACCCTGATTTTCCACTGAAGAGTTTGTGACTGTGAGCAGATTTCACAGGGAGCCTTGGGGTATGTAGGGTTGTGTAAATGAACACCTTGTCACCTCCTTCTTGCCTCTAACTCAGTGTTTCCCATAAGAAACACTCTGGGCATTTCATACTGAGCTGATCTCAGATAAATGTGTCTTCTTCCCTTCTGCCAGATTTTGACATCCCGTTCTGTGAGAGGTTTGGGAAAGGTGGCACCTTCCCGAGGCAATACCATCTCTCCCAAAGTCGCAAGGACTACAGTGACGGTAAGGAGATGATGGAGGCTCCAGGAGGGAGGTGATCAGCCCTTGATGACTTGTGACACTGCCTGGGACTGGAAAGACTTGGGAAGGAGAGGTTTCTAACACAGGGAGAAGCACCAAGTGCTTTGGGATTCCCTTGTGTATTCAGAAGGGTGTTCTCTGTGAGATCTGTGGCTCTGCTCTTGGGGAGTGCTGAGCATCTACAGCCTGTCTGCTTACAGCTCCTGTTTTAATTTAGCCATGGGGATGATTGGCATTTCTCATCCCTGGCAGTAGCATCCTTCCTATTCCCCTAAATTGCTTGCTTTTGAGGATGCTTTTTGTGACCTTTACCGCAGGTTTCTTACTGAGCTGTAGGAAATCCCCAAGCAATTTCAGAGAAGCAGTATCTGTTTGCTTCTCTGTTTTAAGCTGGTGAGCTCTGAGCTTTGGGGCCCACTCCATCACCTTTCTCCTGCTAATTCTTTCACTGTATGAGACTGCAAGTAGTGGGAGGCAAAAATTCCCTTGGGAAAAATGTACTGAGGAGGTGCAGAGAGCATATTGAGCTTTCCAGAGTGAACTTCATCTCTCACTGATACCCCTGTGAAAGCAGGTCTGGCCTTGCTGTGTGGTCATTTGCATGTGGACTTAAGGGATGGCAGGGATAATTTTCAATGTTAATCTCTGCCTGCTCAGTGTTTAATTGTGATTTACAACCAACAAACCCCCTGATGTAATTAAACTGTTGCAAACCCCTCTGGAAAATTTCTGCATTAGATATAATGCCTGCTGTTATCAACTCTTAAATTGAATTTAAAATCTTCACAGGGCTTTGCTTCAGTTCTATTACACTTCCTTCAGTTTGAAGAGGTGAGGATCTGGGCAGTGATGTGAGAACGTGGTGGCAGGTGGATCCAAGCTGGTGTGTGTGTTCTGGCTGTAACTTCACCCCTTTTCCCCTACAGGCCGGAGGACTTTCCCCAGGAGTTACTTCCCACAGGAGAACCTGTTCCAGCTCGTCCCTTCCAGCAGAACCAAGAGCTTTACTGGGGACAGCAAGCTCAGCACCTTGCAGTATGATGAGTACAGGCCCAAGTGTTGGAACAATTGTGAAAAGGGTCTGCAGGCCTTCAGCACCTCCCCTACGAAAGCCAGGAACTGTGAGTGAACCAAAGTCCCGAGTGCCTGAGGTCTCAGCAGTGCTGGGATTTGGCACAAAATTGATTTATTGTGACCTGCTGAGTTACTGGACATCAGCTAAGCCAGCCATGGGTAAACTTTGATTGCACTCCCACCATGAGGGACATTGCACCAGCTTCTGTCTCATGAGAAAGGTTTAGTACAACACCCTGTGTCTTCCCTTGGCCTTTGGCTGGGAGCTCTGTGGGGCCAGCTGGTGTTCAGCACTTCCTGGGTTGCAGATGATTGCTTGTGTGTTGGACTGTCAGTGTGGTCACACAGCAGAAGCTTCCCAGAAGATTTGGGATGTGGGAGCAGATGAATGCAGAGTTTCTGTTCCTGGGTTTACATTGCTGTCACCCCAGCACCTCAAGATGGCCTTGCAGGTTCCTCTGCTATTGCAAGGCTGCCCATGATATAGAAGCTGGTGCTTTTTGGGCCTGTTTAGTGATGGGTAACATCCTAGAAATGAGCAGTGAGATAAAACTCCTTACTGGTCCCTGCCTGGGTTGCTGCAGCTATCCTGTATTCTGCTAAACACTCCCACAGCAGAAGGGAAATTCCAGTGTTGGCTAAGAAAACAGTTTCTAGAGGAAAGACTCTTAATGAAATAGGACTCTTCTGGGATTTGTTTGTGCATTATGCTAATGCAGACTGGGACACGTTCCCCCCATACCAATAGCAACAGGGTAATTAAAACTGTTTTGTCCTGGTATCCCTGGGAAAGAGTGGCTCACTGACTGCCCTGTGCTCTGTAGAGTCAGGTGGACCCCGATGCTGAAGTCTCCCTGCTGTGCTCCTCTCTCAACCCTCCCCTCTCCCCCGCAGCCCTGCAGGCACCTGTGAACTGGAGGCTGGGGAAGCTGCTGGGAAGAGGAGCTTTTGGGGAAGTTTATCTCTGCTATGATGCTGACACCGGGCGGGAGCTGTCAGTGAAGCAGGTGCCTTTCGACCCTGACAGCCAGGAGACAAGTAAAGTGAGTACAGGGGCAGGACTTTCTGCAGCACCTTGGGGAATTGTGGGCTCAGGATGGAGGTGTCCATGTCCCCAGAAGGCAGTGTGTGGAGACAGGGTGTTGTTTTCCCTCCCTGGAGTAGTCCTGAACGGCTTGTGGCACCAGTCACAGTGCTCTGGTGACTTCTCTGTCTCCCAGTTCCTTGGTTACATTGGCCTGCTCTGTGTCAGATATCTTTTGCAGCTCTGCCTGATCTCCTTTACTTGTGTCCTTCTTGCTCCCTTCACCTTCTCCCCATTCTGCTCAGTGACTTTGTTGAAATCTTCCAGAAAAAACTTCTTAAACAAAAGGAATAAGAGTAAGAGTAAGAATAAGAATAAGAATAAGAATAAGAATAAGAATAAGAATAAGAATAAGAATAAGAATAAGAATAAGAATAAGAATAAGAATAAGAACAAGAATAAGAATAAGAACAAGACCTGTCTCAAAGCCAAGCCCTGTCTTTTTCCTTGCCTTTCCCTTAGGGCAGTGGTCCTTATTTCTGAGCCTCATGTGGCCATGTCTTTGTGGGCAGCTTCACAGCTGCTACAAAAGCTGTGCTCAGCACAGAGCTGTATTTGTATCATGTTCCCAAAGACACCATTCCCTTTCATCAGGAAGCCTGTCTGGTTTGTTACAGGAGGTGAATGCTTTAGAATGTGAGATTCAGCTGTTGAAGACTCTCCGTCACGACAGGATCGTGCAGTACTACGGGTGCCTGCGGGATCCTGAGGAGAAGAAACTGTCTATCTTTGTGGAATACATGCCAGGAGTAAGTGTAGTTCCTGCTAGAGATTGTCTAGAGTGGCAGAAAACAGATTTAGAGTTTCCTGGACTTTGGTGAAATTTGTATCTGTCCAGCTGAGCTGCTTTATAGCTGATGAACCAGGCCAAAGCAGTGGGTGCATCCCTAAGGCTTGGAGAGCTTAGGATGTGAGTCAGATGTCATGGTGAAGCCCCTCAACAAGCACTGGGTGCGATGAAAAGCCTTGCAGAGAGGTTTTAGGTTTGAATCCTGAAGCAGGGTGTGTTCACAGTCTGGAATCTGAGCTTGGTGAGTGCAGGACATGATCCAGATCTTGCTCCAAACACTGTGGCCTGAGCCCATCCTTAAGTATTTACTGCAAATCCCTGCAGGACAAGCTAATAGTACAACTGTCCACCCACAGCTGTCACCAATTATTTGTGGCTTTCAGCACGTGTGTATTAAAAACAGTGGTATTCACTTAGTCTTCTGTTGAGCTTTTTGCGGGCAGCATTATCCTCTTGTGCATGAGTGGCTTCAGTTTGTGGCTTTGCTGATATAGGATGAAATAGCCACGGGGGAAAAAGATCAGAATGCTTTGAGGGAGTTTAAGCAGGAGCTGGAGAATGTACATGGGTGAGTTGAGCATCTCTTTGTGTTGGGGAGCTTGTGAATTACATCAGCCATTAGACTGATGGTGTAAAACAGCATAATGCTATTTACATTGCTGGAGGATGTGTTCTCCTAAGTCTCTTCCATCCAGCTGGATTTGTTTCCCAGAGTGTGGGAGAATAAACCCTTGTTTACACAGAGATTTGTAAGGTCAAAAGGGACAATTAAGTCATTTGGTTGCAAAAAATTTTTGTTGTTAAGTAAATGTGCTAGAGGGTCGCTGAATGCATCTTGCATGTGAGTGATCAGGTGGGCTTCCATGCCTCTGAGTCCCTTCCCTTCCCCTATCCCTGTGGGAATCTTGCCTTCAGGCCCTAACACAAGGCATGGACCCAGAGGAGTAAATCCCGGGAACTCCAGCAGTTCCCTTGCTGCTTATTCCACAGCGTGCTGATGTTTGTTAGCAGCCAGGAAACCAGCATTTGATGCAGGGGCAGTGTCCAGCAGAGCTGGAAATTCAGTGTTTGTTTTTTTTAAATGATAAAGCTGAGCTCTGACCAAATACTGATTGACTTTGCTGCTGCAACACCAGCTCGTTTGACAAAAGCAGCTCAGGGCTCTGATTTCCAAGGCCAGTGGGAGTGAGGGAGTTCCCAAAACTTGCAGGACAGCAGTTCTGCAAAGCTGGGTCTGGCCAAGCTTTCAGCTTAAGAGAGTCAGTTTGGCAAAACCTTCACAGGGCCAAGTTTGGGTGCACCCTTTGGCTGCCATTCTTATGATGGCCCTCAGTTAATAGCTGACTTTGTAGTTTCTATCCTATTCTATTCAAGCCCATAAACTTGTTTTTTAAATTATACTTGGGAAACAGAATGGTCCATTTGACCACAGGCCTTAAAGAGCCAGTTTCCCCTTCTTGTTTGATATCCCCTCATCAGCGTGAGGGAGGACAGGATAAGAAATCTGTTTTGGTTGTGGTGAGAGAACGTTCCCTGCAAACAGGTTATATTGAGGGGGTCATTTAGAGCATCTTGGGTTGCTTCAGCAGTGCTGAGAAAGGAAGAGGAGAGGCCCATCCACAGGATCACCACCAGCCTCAGAAGAAGCCAAAGCAGTAGCTGGGCAGAGCAGCAGCAGAGATGGGTGGATGTGGAAAAGCTGATACAGTTTGAGGGGCTGGCTTGGAGCAGAGCAGCCACTGTTCCCAGAATAGGACTGGCAATCTTGGATCAACCCCAGAGCTGCAGGACAGGCAGAAACAGGATGAGTTTCCCCTCCCACTTCCCAGCTAACCTAAATACTGGAGGTAGACCCGAGTGTGAACCCCAAATCTGCCTCTGGTTCATCCCTGCTAAAACCCAGCTCTGGCACAGTGAGACACATCCATTTCCAAGTGAGCCAAAAATACAGCTAAAACCAAGGGGATCAACCTGCAGCAGGTGATAAATGTCTGCACCCCTGCTTCCTTTCCTCTTTGATCAATACCATCAAACCAGTTTGAGCCTGCATGCCTGGGTCAGAAATTCAAGGACTTGCAAATTATCTACCCTGGGTGGTCTTGTTGGAGCAGTCCCTTGTGGGGCTGCTTGTGCCTCATGGCTGTAGGTGCTCCTTGCTGTGCAAAGTTTTGGGAGGAGGTTTTCAAAGACTGACTCATTATCTTGACCCTAAAGAACTGGCTCTTTACAACTCCCTGAAAGGAGACTGTAGACAGGTGGGAGTTGGTCTTTTCTCGCAGGTAACAAGTGATAGGAAAAGAGGACGTGGCCTCAGGTTGCAGCAGCACAGCTTTAGACTGGGTATTAGGAATAATTTCTTCACTGAAAGGGTTGTCAAGCATCAGAATAGGCTGCCCAGGGAAGTGGTGGAATCACCATCGTTGGAAATGCTCACAAAAACATGGTTCAGTGGTGGACCTGGCAGTGCTGGGTTAATGGTTGGAATGGATGGTCTCAGAGGCTTTTTTCCAACCTTAAATATTCTATGAATCTAATTAATCAAGCTTATCTTCCCGTTTGAGTTGGAATTCCTCGTCAGTTTGGTGACAGTGAGCTGTTGGTGACACCCCTCCAGCCACTAGAGGGGGAAGAAGGTCTGTGGTGTTGGCAGGGATATGGGACAGGGACATGTCTGTGGTCTGTTCACTTAGTGGATTTCTGCTCTTCCTACAGATAAGGTTTGGGGTATTTTTTGAGCCGGAAGACAGAGTGGTCAGGAAGATTTAAGAATTGGCTGTGACATGATGGTTTCTCTGGTCCTTACAGTTGGTGTGTGTTTTTTCTTTGCAACAGGGCTCAATAAAGGACCAGCTAAAAGCTTACGGTGCTCTGACCGAGAATGTCACGCGGAAGTACACCAGGCAGATCCTGCAGGGAGTCTTCTACCTACACAGCAATATGATTGTCCACAGGGATATTAAAGGTCAGTGGATGATAGAGAGGCTTCTTGCTTGCTTGGGTTTGTTCAGCCCAGCCTCCCCCTGCCCCAGGACAAATCCTTGTGCACAGCACAGTGCTGGGATCTTCTATTTGAAGTATTTTTGCCCCTGCCCTTCACCAGATTGAAACATGAAAATCTTGAGCAAGCAGCTGAAACCAAAATCTTGTGCTGTTTTCTCTCCCAAGTATTATTGTTAGGTGCCCTTACATGTCTGAAAATCTGTTGTAACATATCCAAGAACTGAGAGGCTCTGGCATTTGGAGAGGTCTGAGGCTCCTTTCTGGTGTCTGTGGATGGGCAGGATGATCTGTTTGCCCTCATGCACTGCTCAGTTTTGGCAAACCTGCTGAATGAGGGGACGCTGGTGGGAGTCAGCTCTCTTGGAGAGCAGCTGCCTTAGGACAGAAGGATTTGAAATAATGCAGAGTCCAGCCCCTTTGGGCTCTCTCCTGCCTGGCTTTTGGCCTGTGCTCTTCCTGCTCTCCTCACTGTGGCCACTTCAGGTTGCTGCTTCATTTCTTGAGGGTCTTGTCTTTGCTTCTCACCCCAGGTGCCAATATTCTGAGAGATTCTGCTGGAAATGTGAAACTTGGAGATTTTGGGGCCAGCAAACGCATCCAGACCATCTGCATGTCTGGGACTGGGATTAAATCTGTCACAGGAACACCATACTGGATGAGCCCCGAGGTTATCAGTGGAGAGGGCTATGGAAGGAAAGCTGATGTGTGGTAAGGAATGCAATAAAAAAAACCACCACTTCTACTTAAATCAAACAATCCTTTTGGGAAGCTGTAGTAGGAGCAACAGGTATAGCTAGTAGTTGGAAGCAGTGCAGAGGATGGAAAATAGAAGATACGCGTTAGGATCAACTGTGCAGATATCCAGAGGAAACAACTTGTAGCTGAGTTCCCAAAACAGGAGCACTCAGAATCACAGCTTGCTTTTGAAAGCTCTTGTCTTGTGTGAGTCTCACATCCAGCTCATTTCCTAACAGCTCTTTAATTCTGGAAAGCAGGTTGATAACAAAGCTCACTAAAAGACCTGTTGAGTTTTGGTGGCCCTGATTTTGGGTTCACTAAGCTCAGCTCAGAGGCTCCAGGGATCTTCAGCGGCATTCCCAAATCTACTGCTGGATGTTTGCACATTACTCAGGCACAAAGATAACCAAAATCATTGGCTGCTTGTGAATGTGTTGATCTGTGGAGGATGACAGATGGGGAGGAGTTGGGATGGCACTACTAATCTTCCCAGTATGTGAGGAGGAAGCAATGTCTTCTCAGTGTGGTAGGATGCCCAAGCAAAGAGGGTCAACATTAAATAATCCTTCCAAGAGAACTTGGAATTGGGTGGGAAAACCTAGAAAGTCCTTAGCAGGCATCCATGTACTCTGCACCTCCTGCACTGGCTGATGGGAGGGAAATGTTTAATTTTTAATTTTTTTAGGCTCAATAGGTTAGGTTTAGGATAGGTTTAAATTTTTAGGATTGTTCATGAATAGAGGTGGCAGAGTATCTCCTCTGAGACTAGGATTCCTGAGCAAGCTGAGGGAAACTTCTCAGGGTCTTTGCTGTTCATCCCACATGTTCCTTCTCAGGTACACCTCTGAGAGGAAGTTGGGTGTAGGCAAACATGTTTCATTCTGGCTCAGCTTCCTTGGGAACTACATGCCATTGCTGAAACTGTGCCGTCTGAAGCTGTGCATTGGTTTCCCTTCAGGGTAGGCTCCAGCGGGCTTTTATGAGACTTAGTATCTGCCAGTTAACTTGGCATCTCCCTGAGCTTTTATGAGACTTAGTATCTGCCGGTTAAAGTGGGCAGAATTGCCATCGGCTGTAAGGCAGGCTTGTGTGTTCACTCCTGCTGTGGGAGTCGAGTGCCCAGTGTGACCAGGGAGCTTCAGGGTCCCAGACATTCCAGGGATATGTGCCCATCTCCCGCAGGTTCGCTCCCTGCACAGTCCCTTCAGGCAGGTGCAATCCCAGAGCTGGTTAGATTTGAGCTGCAGGGCCAGCGCCGCAGTCCCTCACCCTGCGCTTGGCGTTCTTGCAGGAGCGTGGCCTGCACCGTGGTGGAGATGTTAACGGAGAAGCCGCCCTGGGCAGAGTTCGAGGCCATGGCAGCGATTTTTAAAATCGCCACGCAGCCGACCAACCCCCAGCTCCCCGACGGCGTCTCCAGCTCCTGCCGCAACTTCCTCAAGCAGATCTTCGTGGAGGAGAAGCGGAGGCCGACGGCCGAGGACCTGCTGAGACACCCTTTCGTCAACTGCGGGCTCTGAGCGCTGGCAGCGGGGATGGGAAGCGCCGGCGGGAGGCTCGGAGCTGGCCCGGGGCTGTCCCGAGGTCCCTCCTCGCTCGCTGCTGCTCCGGCCCCGCCGCCTTGTTGGATTTTCAAGCTGCGCTCGGGATTGTTGGCGCCGGGAATTGAGAGCGAGGGATTTCCCGGCCTGCGCGGGTGCTGGACCACGTAACCTCCCTGCTGCCAGCGGTACCGGGGCCGTCCCCCCTCGGCAAGGAACTGCTCTCCTGGGGAAGTGTGGCAAGCGGGAAATGTCCCCCCGCCGGGGGAATCGGATGCTCAGTGGCCATCACCACCTTTCGCAGAGGAACAGACAGGGCCTTCAGCCAAGCCGGAGGAGATGATCCTCAGACCACGGAGTCGGGGGGACCTGGGCGTCCCCGTTGACAAGGGGACCAGCCCCGCTGGAGCGGCTGGCGGCTCCGGCGGGGCGGCGTTTCACACTGTCCTGTGCCTTACGCGGTTACAATCAAGGAGTGATGCTCGGCTCGGATCTGGTGTGAGGATGCAGCAGCCGTGTTGACTTTGCCTTGGCGTGTGTGTGTGTGCGTGTGTGAGTCTGGGAACGAGGGGGTCTTCTCGGGGTGCAGGAGGTCTCTGCCGGGTACACCCGCGGACGGATGCCCGGACCCCTGCCACGGGCTGAGGGATGGTTCAGCGATGGTGGTGGTGTTTAAATGCTGTCGATGGTGGCGGTGGGCAGGGCTGAGCAGCAGCCAGATTGTGCTGGGAGCCGTCAGGAATCAGGCGGGAGCTGAAGGGAATCTCAGCAAGGACGGCTCTGCTCACAGCCGCAATTCTGCTGAGCCGTGCCCGTGCTGCTGTGCTGGAGGGATGCCATCGTGTTCTGGAAGTGCAGGGAGAGCCCAGTGGATCTCTGCAAAACCCAAGAGAGTGCCTAAAATTAGGCAGAGAGGACTGGTGCCTGTGAATCTGGGTGCGTCCTCCTCTGGGCACCTCCTCCTCTGTGCCTTTTGGACCATCCCCAGGTACAGGGAAGGGGAGCATCACTTCTGTGGTGGAGCCCGAGGGAGCAGCTGCAGGACAATGGAGCCTCAGACTGGGAAAGTGAAGCTGCAGCACTCGAGGGCAGCTGGAAGCAGATTCCTTCCTGCAGTAGGTTTGAAGTTGTATGAGAGAACAGGCCAGTCAAAAGCAGAGCTGGGCTACAGCCTCTGGCCAGCACTACCCTGCTGGAAAACCTGGGCAGGAAGCACACAGAGTCCCTGGAAGCTAGTTAATTAATTAACCTATCAGATCCTGGGGGGTTTGGGATAAATAAATTGTACCATCCCACCTCCCCCTTTTCTGCTGCATCTGCTGTTTCCACTGACTCAGCAAAGGGTTCAAAAAGCAGGTACCAGGAGGTTCCATCCTCAGGCCAGTGTGTCGGACACAGGTTTATTTTAATGCTGGTTTTCAGTGTAAATGAAAAATGTTGCTTAGACTTAAGAGGAAAGTGACAAATTGGTTGTTTGTGTGAACACATCCTTGAATTCTTCCCTGTGGAAGATATCAAGATTTTGCACTGCTGGTTGTGGTGGTGAGAGCATGTCCATTTCCTCAGCTCTGAACAGAGAAGCAGGATTTAGGAGGTTGCCCAGTGTGGCTGTGGATGTCCCACAGGGTTCAGGGTCAGGGTTGGATATGGCTTGGAGCAACCTGGTCCAGTGAAAAAGTGTCCCTGCCTCATGGCAAGGGGTTGGAATGAGATGAGCTCTAAGGTCCCTTCCAACCCAAGCCACTCAAAGATGTTAAGATTTTAAGAGTTCTTTCAGTTTTTAAAAAATAAACACTGTGAGTATTAGGGCAAATAAAAAGAAACACCTAAAAGAATTCCCTATAAATTTGTCTGAAAGCTACCAAGGCCATTTATTGCCAGGCCAGGTTCCAGGGAAGCTGGGGGCAATGCTGGAGCAGCACCAGGGGTTGTGTCAGTCAGCCATGGTGGTGATGGGCAGCTCCCCACAGGGAGGGGGAAGAGTCTCCTTTTGCTGAGGGGAATGAAGAATTTTATTCTGTGAATAGGACCAAATCCATCAGTCTGGTCAGTAATATGGGATGGATGGAAACAAACACAAGGGAAAAAAAAAATCAGCCTTTTCTGGGAACAGGTTTGGCAGAAGAGGGTAACAAAGTGTGTGTTCACCAAAGCTAAAAAAAAAAAAAAAATCAAAACCATTTTTAAGCTGTTTTCTCTTCTTTCATTAAAACTGTTTGGTTTGGGTTTTCTCAGCCCTACAGTGGTGGGTGGGTGTTTTCCTTCTTTTCAAAGATTTCAGAGCCAAAGGGGGCTCCTGGCTGCCCCAAAACCCCAAAATGTTCCCAGGGCCCTCAAGCCACCTAACTCCTCCCGTGGATGGATGTGGTGAGTGTGAGTGTGTGCGAGTGTGCGTGTGAGACACTCCTCAGGTGCCTTTGCCTTTCTGGTTTGTAAAACCCTTGCAGTCTTCTGATGTACAGAATGGAACTAGGAAAAGCAAATGGAATTATTCTGCCATGTAAAGTCATTTTCTGTTTGTTTGGTTTGTTTTTATTTTATTTTGCCTGTAGCAGACCCTTCAGCTTTCCCTGCGTGCTGCCACGTGTCCACAGAGAAATTAATTCCTTTTAGGGGCTGGGCTGGAACAGGGCATTGGAACGGGCTGTCCAGGAGAGTGGTGCGATCACCATCCCTGGAAGTGTTCAGAAGGCATGTGGATATGGCATTTGGGAATGTGGTTTGGTTGGATTCAATGATCTTGGAGGTCATTTCTAACCTCAATGATTCCATGAGTCTACATTTCTATTGCCTGTCCCCTGCACCCCAGCACAGCCCCTTCCCAAAGGGCGGTTCCCAGTGTGGGTGGGGGGCACAGGGGGCACTTGGTGTGACCATCCCGGGGGCAGTGGGGGTGGGGGGTGACAAAGATTTGATGGTTCCTGGGTTTTTCTGGAACAGATGGATCTGCGCAGCTCTCTGAGCCGATGTTTCTGCGTGTCCCTGTGTCCTGACACTCCACCTTGGACTCTGAATGCACAGGCTTTTGTGCTTCTAAACTTAATGTTCTTTTTTTTTTTTTTTATTTTAAAATTTTGAGTATTTTTCTTTATTTCTATTTCATCTTCATTTTCCCACTCCTCCCCCCATTTCCCGATTTTCTCTATCCTTTACATTTTTCTCCTTTCTTTTTCCCCCTTCCCCCCTTACCTTCCCTCTTTCCCCCCTTCCCTCCTTTTCCTCCCCGTTTCCCTCCTTTGCCCCTTTTTTCACCTCTTTCTTCATATCTTCTTTTACCCTTCCCTTCCCTTCCCTTCCCTTCCCTTCCCTTCCCTTCCCTTCCCTTCCCTTCCCTTCCCTTCCCTTCCCTTCCCTTCCCTTCCCTTCCCTTCCCTTCCTTCCCTTCCCTTCCCTTCCCTTCCCTTCCCTTCCCTTCCCTTCCCTTCCCTTCCCTTCCCTTCCCTTCCCTTCCCTTCCCTTCCCTTCCCTTCCCTTCCCTTCCCTTCCCTTCCCTTCCCTTCCCTTCCCTTCCCTTCCCTCCTCATTTTCTTCTTTTACTTTTTTTCCCTTTTCCCCTCTTTTTATCCCCTTTTTCCCTTCCTTTTTTATTTTTCCTTTATCCCGGTTGATGGGTTGGCTTCGGCGGCGGAGCGCGGTTTGGTGGGGCGTGGTCATGCAAATTGAGGGGGCGGAGAATGCAAATGAGCGCAGCCACCTCTGCGCTCTGATATGCAAATTAGAGGGTGTGGTCGTGACGCTATGGAACCCGTTCCCGGTATGCAAATGAAGGGGCGTGGCCATGCAGACGAGCGGGCCGGTGCGGTGACAAGATGGCGGCGGCGGCGCGGCGGGCGCAGCTGGTGCTCGGGCACTTGGCCGGGGCCGCACCGGGCCCGGGGGCCGCCCCCAGGGCCGTGCCCTGCGCCGGGGGCCCCCCGCGGGCCAGCAGCCCCGACGACGTGGTGGTGGTGCACGGCCGCAGGACCGCTATCGGCCGCGCCCGCCGCGGCGGCTTCAAGGTACGGGCCTGGGATCCTGCCTCTCCTGCAGGTCCCCACAGGTGCTTGGCATCCCCGTTGGGAAACGGCTTCCCCCTTCTTCGGCTCCCCTCCTTGCACGCCTGGGTGCTGCACCGCTGCTTGCCGCCCAGACACCGCCCCGGAGCTGCTCTGCTCTGGAAGAGTCTAAATCTGGACGCTGGATGATGGTTTTAAGGCTGGGGGTGGCAGCGCCAGTGGATCCCCTAAAGGAGTCGGGACAATTCCCGAGGGGTCCCCAGCTCCCCCGGCAGCCCAGGGAGCCATCGCAGTCCTGTCACCTGCCTTGGCACACGGAGCAGCCCCGGCGTGTTCCCTCACTGCACAGCTTGGCACGGACCTGCCACCCTTCTGGAACCTGCTCCTCCCTGGGTGGCATCCAGAGTCCTGGGAAAGAACAGGGTGCCAGGATGACCCCAAAGGGTGCTCGTTCCTCGTCATCCTTCCAAACAGGTCTCCTCATGCTGGCGGTACTTCCCACTAGCTGAGGGGTCACCCCTGTTTCTTTCACAAAATCAGTGGAGGGGCTCCATTTACTGTGGCTTGTCACATAAATCTCTGTAGTTGCGTGTGACTTTGAAGGCCCTGCAGAGCACGTTCCTACAAATCCAAGGAAGGTGAGAAAGAAAGCAGCATGTGTGTTACAGTGCCTGAAGGAAACCTGGGGTAAAAACATGTAGGTAATTCTGCTGTGGTAGGAAAACAACAACCACAGTGAGCTGAGAAGTGGAGTAAAGCTGTCTTAGTGCCACTGGCCAACCCTCTGAAATGGTGTGAGGCTGAACTGGTGACAGGGCACTTACTGGTGTTCACTGATGGTGCTGGTCCCCTGTGCTTTTAGGACACAACACCCGATGAGCTGCTGGCTGCTGTGATGACAGCTGTCCTTCAGGATGTCAACCTCCGCCCTGAAGTCCTGGGAGACATCTGTGTGGGTGAGTGACTGCCTCTGCCTGGTGAAACTCCTGGTCTGGACAGCAGCGTGGGACAGGCTCCTCATGTGGGATGCTCACAAGTCTTGTGGGGCTGGAAGGGGTTAGTGTGTAGAATTAGGATTTCATGCCTGTCCTGTTGGTGATGGGGCTCTGATCTGGGGCTGAGCAGTACCGGGATGTGGTGATGGGAACATCCCTTCAGTGCCTGTGAGAGGAACACGGCCAATTGACTGGAATTGTGTCTTTGCACTCAGGGAATGTGCTGCAGCCTGGAGCTGGCGCCTTGATTGCAAGAGTTGCACAGTTTCTAAGGTAAGCTCTCAGTCAGACTGAGGTTCTTCCTCTCCTCCTTGGGCTATGGAGTAGCACAGGGTTGGAGATTACAGCGGGGCTCATGCACTCCCAGGAATTACAACAAATCACCTTTTGCCTAGAAACTGGACTTTGATCAAGCGCTCAGAGAACACTGATGGCAGAGACAAGGGAGGCAGGTGAAGCTGATCTGTTTGTGTTGCCCGTGTTGGGCCTCTGAAAGGGACACAATGTTTTGTGGGCTCCCAGCTGCACTGTCTGTGAGGCTGCCCCTCTCTCTTCTGCATCTGGTCCCAAAACTGTGGATGGGCTCAGATCTTTCTGTCATTGCCCAGTGCTGGTCAATGGCTTGTACTGAGCTGGATCCTAGATTCCACATATTTTTGATGGATCCTAGATTCCAAATATTTCAGTCTGTTTCTGTTGCCGTTGTTTGCTTCTGTTAATCACTGCACAGCTACCACTTTAGAGAGGTGCAGGCACAGCCAGCCAGCTATAATTATGAATATTATAGAACTTTTCAGGGTTTCTGGCCTGGGTCAGAGCTCAGGATCTCCAGGGGAGGGCCTAGCTTACAGAGCACCTTCTGAAGACAGACCCATGGGGACAGAGCACTTCTAGTCACTTGCAGATGAAGTGAGGAAATTATCTTTGAACTTTGCTTTCCCTTGGTGCAGGACCAGATAGATCAAGAAATGGATAAGGGATCTGCCTGGAACTTGAGAGTTAAAATTTAATCAAGTGGATTAATGCACTCTTTAGAGTTTTGGGTTATTGTTGGTTTTTTATTACTGAGCCTTTGCCAACACTGTCTTGTTTTCCAGTGGTATTCCAGAGACGGTGCCGTGCTCCAGTGTGAACCGGCAGTGCTCCTCTGGGCTACAGGCCATTATCAACATAGCTGGTAGGTGTTGTGGGCACTGGCATCAGAGTCGATGCCTGTCCCATCCTAAGGGCTCATTCCTCTTGTCCTCCAGTCTCTCTGAGCTGTAAAACACTGATAATGTCTTGTGCTGTAGGGAAGTTTCAGTGTGGTGTTAGCTAAATACTTTTATATCCTTGAGGCCAAGTTTATCCCTAGACAAATGACTTGGCTTTCTGGGAATAAACTCCACCATCATCTCCATATCAGGCAGCTTCCAGAAGGGTCCCTCCAGTTCTCTCTGGCCCCATTTTAGTCCTCAGCCCCATCAGCTGCTTGGCCTGGCTCTCACTCTGGCAGGCAGGAGGGTGAGGAAGTGCCCATTTGGCTGTAGTGGGTGCTCAGGTGTTTGGAAACTGCAGCTAGGCTGGAAATGCTTTTGCTCCTGATGACAGTAAGAATATTTGTGCACTGCTGTTACAGGTGGCATCCGAAATGGATCGTATGACATTGGCTTGGCCTGTGGGTAAGGAAGTATTTTCATAGTGCTTGCTTAGGCTTCCTGAAGGTAACACTCTGTTCCTGTGCAATAGCCTGCCATAATTAGCTTTTTAGCTAATCTCCAATTAAATAGCCTCTTGAAAGACAAGCAGCTCTCTTGGATGAAGAAATTAATATCCTACGTGTGCTAGTGAGTGTTCTGCAGATGTACAGGATCTGTACTATGCTGGACAGACGAGCTGTTCTGTGCTTCAGCCCTAATATCACAAGCAATATTTGTTTTTTGGAAGATTATATAAACGTTAGGTTGGTTTTGGGGAAATACTAGTGACCATATACACATTGACTTCAGAAGAAGGAATAAAAAAACCAAAACTGTTCAGTAATCCTGAGGCTAAAATACTGGGTTTCTCTTTTTTTTATAGCTTGATGACTCTAAACTTTCATTAATTATTACTGCACACAGTAATGTCCACCAAGGTATTGTGCTTAAAGGGACTGACGGCCTTTGCACCCCTGGGTATGCCAGAGACTGGGTTTTGTTGTGGGAAGCTGTCTGGCCTCTGCCCTGTATGTCCATGAAGACATACAATCCATAAATTACAAATATATTTTGGGAGCTGGGTTTATCTCAAGTCTTACTTTTCCACAGAGTGGAGAAACCCTGAATGAAAACACAAAAGACTGTAGCTGGGGTTTCTCTTACTTAAAACCTATTCCTATGGCTTCCTCCAGGAGCAGATGTAGCTGAAGTCAATGATGGAGTGTCCCATCTTTGAGCTAGATTAAACTGCTGATAGCACTTACTACAAGCTGCCTTACTTTCTGCTTGCCTTTCATTTTCCAGGAATATTTTCTTTGTTATTTATTCTTCATTAAGGTATTTGTGTGGTGCAGAGTAGAATTCAAACCCTCTTCCCATTGTAGGTTTCATAATCTAGATTGACCTTACAAAAGCCCATGAGTCTTAAAGTGATAGCTTTGTATTTCTGCAGTGAATTTGAGTATCTTCAATGTGTTAATTAATTTGTGGGTGAAAGATTGCACCCTGTGCAATCCATGTCTGAAATTCTTTGTGTTGTGAAACACAAATGGTGCAACACACTGAAATCTCTTTGCCATGGTTTGCTCAATACTTCTTTTTCTACTGCCAACCTGTTCTTAAGATCTGAGTGTCTGATTCTTAAGATTTTTGTGTCTGTTGACAATCTCACTGAAAACTCCAGCCCTTGAACCTCATTATGTTTGAGGACAAATGTGCTAGAATCATAGCAATTCCTTTCTAGCTGTGGAAACACAAGAAATTAACTGCTGACATTGATATCCTATTCTAGTGAAGCAAGAACCAGTTGAATCTCACAATCTGTTTTTATTTCATGATAATTCTTAAATTGATGATTAAAGAGCTTCTGCCTCAACCAGTTCCTAATTAGCAGCTGTGTTTCTGTGGGATAATAGGAAAGCATGTTGTCAGGATATTGAGTTTTGATCAGTCTTAATGGAGCAATTCAAATTTTTCTTGTGCTTAGTGTGGAAACAATGTCCCTCAGAAGTGCCAATAACCCTGGTGATATCAGTTCCAACATGATGGATAACCCCAAAGCTCGAGACTGCCTTATTCCTATGGGGTAAGTGTTTCCACTTCCCACAGTTTAAGGGTTTTATAGATGCTGTGTCTCCTCAGTGACCATAGTTACAAATTGACCTGAATGTGGTGAGCTTGGAGCTGTGTGCGTTGGCATCCTTGGTTGTGGTGGAAGATTAATGATGCAAAATGGGGGGAAATTACCAACTCTGATCAAAGATTTAAGATCTGTCTTAAGATCAATGGCTTGTTGAGCAAGGAGAACAGATTTGAACATTGTTCTGGTCCTAGATTTGATTCAGGATTAGCTCCTGCCAGCAGTTCTAAAGTTGAGAAGGCAGCAGTTAGCTTTCAAACTAAAGCCACTGCTTGTACCTGGTGTGATCTTAGTAGAAGCCAACTGCAGCCCCATTAGATGTGTCGTAGGATTAACTCTGTGATGTTTTTTCCCCAGAATAACCTCAGAAAATGTGGCAGAGAAGTTTGGAGTTTCCCGAAAGAAGCAAGATGCCTTTGCCTTGGCTTCCCAACAAAAGTAAATGTTTTTTTTTTTTGTTAGACCTTTTGGATTTAACCTTTTAGTTAAGAAATAAGTACAGCTAGAAAACACACTGCTACCTCCTGGTGAAGTGCAGCCTTTGTGTTGCCTTCCAGTCCTTGATAATGAGCAAAGAAGCTTGAGGGGGTCTGACCAAAATTCAGTGCCTGTGCAGGATTGTGTCTGATGAGGGAACTGGAGTCCAGGGCTGTACTGGGATTGTGTGACTCACCTCACACAAGTATCACTGGGCACACAGACCCTGAACAGTGAGTACCCTGCTTGTTTCAGCATCCAGCAGTCCCTGCCCATGGCAGTGGAGGTGGAACTGGATGATCTTTAAGGTCCCTTCCAACCCAAGCCATTTTGTGTTTCTATGACAGAACCTCAGGGAGGTTTCTGGGATGAGTGCATGGTGAGGTATTTTCACAGTGGCTTTGGCTCAGGATCACTGGAACCTGAACGTGGGAGCAGCAGCAGCAGGAGCCTCTCCCATGAGGGAACAGTTGAGTGTGGCTGTCTGTAGTGAATTGCTGAGCTTGTGAGAAGAGTGGCTTGTCCTTGCTGCAGGTGTTTGGCTCTGAGTGAGTCCAGTCCTACCTCTGATAACCTTCCTCTTGGCTTAAATCACTGCCAAAGTCAACTGACCCCAGAATCTGTAGGACTCTACTGGCAGAGCAGTGGCAGGTGATAGGGTAAAGTTTCTGCCATCAAAGAGTTAAACTTGATTTCAGAGCTCTGTTTAAGCATCAGCCTGGTCCAGTTATTTATCTAACACAGGAAGCCACTGCACAGGGTAGTTAACCTTTAAATTCCGGCCCTGCTGCTCAGGGAACTTGGCATGCCAGCCTTTCTCACTGCCATGGAACTGATAACCAAAAGAGTATGTGAATGTGATTCTAACCCTCACATGAGGCAAGGGCTGACTTTCTGGCCTTGGTCTCAGGATATTTGTGGGGTTACTGACCTGTCCTTCAGTACTTTGCTCCAGTTCTCGCTTACCTGGGAGCATTGAATATTTTCATTTTATTGGTAAAAGTGCAAAGTGATGAAGGGGTAAAACAAGCTTCTAGTCTCCAGTTTGTATTCTCTGTGAAGGATTTACCTCTGGAAGGTAAATCTAAATAAGCTCTACTTTGAAGGCTTTTAAAATAGCTTGTTGATAAGAAAGATTAATTCTACATGGCTTGAGCTAATTCTGGTTTAGTTAATTGTATTCTATCTGGTCATGACAGTTGTTGACTGCTGCTAGTTCAGGGTTCATTTATTCTCTTACATTTGTGATGTGGCTGTACCCCTGAACAAATAAAACTTCATGTTGGGGGCTGGTGGTGGTCAGTCAAGGCACAGAGGTATTGATGGGAACAGAATGGGGCTCTTGCTTTGAAATGAGTGATCCAGATTTGGGGACAATGCTCATAATGTTGATATAGAGGTAAAAAGTTTGTCTTCCCATGAATGCAAATAAGAATTTGCCTCTTGTCTTGACCACCACTCAGCAATGATGTACCAAATCCCACCTTAGTTCATTCTTTGTCGGACTGCTTTCCTTCAGTTCTCCTGCAGTTCACCTCCAAAATATTTTAACCTTTCATACTCTTTTTTTTTTCACCAGAGCAGCAAAAGCTCAGCAGATGGGACTGTTTAAAACCGAGATTGTTCCAGTGAAGACCACTGTTGCAGATAATGAGGGCAACAAAAAAACAATCACTGTGCACCAAGATGAAGGGATCAGGCCCTCCACAACGCTGGAAGGCTTGGCAAAGCTGAAACCTGCCTTCAAAGAGGATGGAAGCACTACAGCAGGTCAGCTCAGTGTTACATTTGTGCTATTCCTCTGGTTTCCCTGCCTTCACTAGAACAAAAAACATGTTAATAGGTCTCTTCCAACAGGGAATGCCAGCCAGGTCAGCGATGGAGCAGCTGCTGTTCTCTTGGCAAAGCGCTCCAAGGCAGCACAGCTGGGACTGCCGGTGCTGGGCGTGCTCAGGTCCTTTGCTGTGGTGGGGGTTCCACCCGATGTGATGGGCATAGGACCGGCCTACGCCATCCCTGTTGCTGTGGAAAAGGCAGGTGAGAACCACCTGCCACTCAGGCAGTGCTGGGCACAAGCAAATCAGACTCCTTGGATTGAGATTTAACGTTATATTATTCAAGCATGTGCAGCTCTTGGCCCCAGGAATCGTGAAGTTAAATCTGAAACCTTAAAAGAGGTCCTCCCTCAGATGGTTGAAATGCTTTTCCCTTGTACTGGTGTGTAAATTGTCATTCACTCACCTTTGAGAAGCTCAGGAGTAAATCCCTGCACAGGCTCAACAAGAGTTGACATGTGGCAAGTGATTTAGTGTTCACTTAGTGCCGTTTTCCCTTGTTCATTATGACCAGTGTATAGGCGGTGGTTTTGTGTTTGGGTTTTTTATGTTCTTTATAATTTTGTCATCTTATTTAGGTTTTTTACTACACTTACTGGGTTAAACAGGTTTTGTAGATGATGAGCTGATTTAGCTTGGCCTGGCTGCAGTAACATGCCCACCTGTAGCTTTATCTTTCACTCTTCAACCACCCTCAATCCTTAATCCCTCTGCAGAGAAATCACACTTAGTTTGAGGAAACTTGCCAGACTCAATGACACAATGCCATGGGCTGACATTTTGCAGTCTTTAGACATTGTTGTACATTAACTTGTTCAAGTGTAGATACTCCACATGGAGCTGAAGTTCTTCTTTTTTAGATGGAGTAGAATTGGAATTCATAGAGGGAAGCTATCAGGCAATTACTCTCTTTGATATAGTCATGAGGCAAAAGTATCTCTTTTTAACTCTTGACTTTTCTGGCCCATAGGTCTGACTCTGAATGACATTGATATATATGAAATTAATGAAGCCTTTGCAAGCCAGGTGAGTGAGCATCACGTTTGTGTTGCTACACAGCTTGGCAACTGAGTGTGTTTCAGCTTGGTCTTCAGGTTAAGATTTTTAACTTGTTCCACATAGTACATCTTCAGCCAAATGTTAGTAACATGTGCAGACTATTTTCCTTTTCCTTCAAATAAAAATGACCAGGGCACTGCTTATACAGCTTAGTATTAAAAAAAACGTCCACTAAGTAAGAATTGGCTATTGTACTCTCATAGCAACTTGCAACATCTGTTTCACCAGGGCTGTGATTTATTGTTAGGTTGTATGTCTGAATGCGTGTGGGCTCAGTTTGAGATGGACAGTTTGAGCTCACTTCTGTGTGCATTGGATCAGTTCCACCCCTTTCCCCTGAGAACGATGGCCTAGCTGGAGTTTGACCTGGAGGAGGAGAGCTGAGAACTAAGGAAGGCAAGAGCATTTCCATGAAATTATTCCCTGTGTCTTTCCAGGCTGTGTACTGTGTTGAAAAGCTGGGCATTCCCATGGAGAAGGTGAACCCCCTGGGAGGAGCCATAGCACTGGGGCACCCCCTGGGCTGTACTGGTGCTCGGCAGGTCGTCACTTTGCTCAACGAACTGAAGCGCAGGGGGAAGAGGTGAGTGCTGAGCATCAGTACTGGCCTCACACCTGCTGGGTGTGCAGCTCCCACAGGCTCAGGGGTAACCAGTTTGTGTTAAGCTTTCTCTGTCTCTTGGCTGAGGTAGTAACTCTCCATTTGGGTTAAGGTTTCTCCATCCTATGGATGGCTTTGAACCTGAATTCCTTGAGGGTCTCCTGGCAAAACAGGAGAGCAGTAGACAGCTCAAACTTACTGTAATCTTTTTGTTTTTTCCTTGGATGATTTAAACCTGAGCTTTTTCTTTTTCCTTAATTTCATATGTTCTTTATTTCAGAGCGTATGGAGTCGTGTCCATGTGCATTGGAACTGGCATGGGCGCAGCGGCTGTGTTCGAGTACCCGGGGCAGTGAGCTCCAGTGCTGACAGAACAGCACCACAGCTCACTCTCTGCCTTCCTAGGCATAGCAAATGATTTCCACTGAAATCATGTGGGTTCTGGGATTTGTTACTAGATCTAAAAATTTTAGGCAGAAATTGTGAAGTAGAATTTAATGATTCAGCTCTGCGAAGAAGGTGAGGAAATGCAAAACTGGCACATGGCTTCCTGACATAAGAAATTAGCTCAGCGGATTTAACTACAGGCCTTAGTGTGGTGATTATGAATGAATATTATTAATTTAATTGATCTCTTTATTCTGTGAATATTACCAGAGGGAGTAGTTTATGGGACAGTATTTTTGTATGACAAATTGGCAAAAAGAGTTGCTCAAAATGAAGACATCAGTCCACATGAAAAGACTTTTCCAGCATTTCCTTAAAAGGTTTCACCATTTTGTAAGAAGTTTTGAAGAGCTTCTTTTGAAGCAAAGACTTGACATCCCTGCCTTCATAACTGCCTGTCCTAGCCCAATCAGAAGTTGTCTGTGTCTTAAATTGTCCGTACACTGGAGCATGGGCTGTAGCTCGCTGCTGCTGGAACTGCTCTGAAGCCTCCAGTGGGGGAAAGTAGAAGGACTGGAACATAATTTCCACAGGAAATGCCTGAATGGAAAGGTTCTGTTGAATTGATAGAAGCCAGGATTTGGATGTGGCCATTCCTTCTTTTACAATACATGTCTGAGTATCAGTTTGTGTGACTCCAAGGAAAATCTCGTACTTAATCATATTTACTTACCTAACATAAAGCAAATTACAGCGTTACATTTACACTACATGAACATCAATGAAAGCTCAGTCCTTCAGCACTAATGCAAACATGTTCCATCTTGTATCTTTTATCATCCCTTATTACTTGGCTGAACAAGATCACTGAAACTCAGCTTGAAAAAGAAATGTACTCATTGCTGCTTTAAATTTGTAACAAACAGATGTTCTTTGTCCTAACTTTTGTTTTTGCACTTAATAATACAAGTGGGTTCTTGCAATACATTTGTTTCCTTTTTATGATGATTTTTAGTTGAAGGTCATGATGAGTTAAGAGCTCTTTGATACTTTCACAATCCCATGCTGTAGCCTGTCTCACCCAGCAATCACACAGGCCCGTGTGTTAGAGCCAAGAAACTGAATTACTTAGAGGGGATAATGAGCCATTAACAAAAGCCTTTTATTTAATGAGAGTGGAAAATTTAACAGACTCAGAAGTGGGAATTCCAGCGACCTTTAGCTAAAATAATACTAAAATAATTTAAAGAGAAGTGAGAGTAAATGGGAACCATGTGGGGGGAAAGAATGAAAAGGAAGAAGGGTTCCTCCCTCTGTTGCTGAAGGGGATGTTCTCAAGGCCCAAACATGATGAAACACACAGGTTGGTAATTTTCCAAGGAGCTCAGGGAAAGTTGACTCTTCCCCTTTTCATGTAAGGCACTGAGAAAACAGCCTGGGGAATGCTGGCCTATTCACCAATTCTTGCTTTTATTATGTGTCAATGTCCATTTTAATGTCAAACAAATAAATGAGGCAAAACAAAAGCTACTTTAAGGTATGAATAGTCTTTAGCTGTAAATCAAGGCATTCTGGGCTCTGCAGAGGGCTTACACAGCTGCTTTGCAATTTAAAACCTTGTTCTTTGCCTAAAGGTAAGCTTATCACAGCAATAAAAGTAACAGCATAGTTTTTATAATCATAATAGTGTGATTACGGCTGGTTAAGGTACCATGAGAATTTCTTTCCTCATAACCTACATTTTTATTCTGCTAAAATTCCAGTTCCCACTAAAACAACTGCATAGATGAGAATACAGGCTCAGCTGATGGCACATCTGCATCGAGCCTGTTACCTTGACATCTGTCCCACACTGTCCTGCTTAATGCACCTTCCCACGGTGTACTCCTCGCCCTCTGAGGTGCAGCTTGCAAGGCTTCTCTTCCAGCATTCCAGAAATGGTCACAACAGCTTCATAGTCAGTGTTGCTCCTAAAATGCACAGTAAAAAGTTCAGTTACAGCTATGCGCAGTCCTGTGTTTAGGGATGGGAGGAAAAGGGGAGAATGGTGTCCTAAGAATGCTAACTAATGTTAGTGCCAAGCCCACAGGGCTGTGCTCCATGGGTACAATACATGGTGTTCAAAAAGAATGTTCAGGTCTGTGCCTGAAGACATTGGATTCATGTTTGAATGAATGAGAATATCACCATACTTGTGAAATTCTGATTTAGATGAATAAATGAAATGTGGCTCTGCTGGGAGCAAACACCTGCGCTGTCATGATGTGTAAACTCCTCCCCAAAATGAAGTTTGTAGGGAAAAGTTTCTGTCACTCCCCTGAGACAAGAGGCAGTCAGTGGAGTCCAAACTGTAAATTAACACCAAAAAGGTTACAACAACTCTAGTTTTGCACCAAGGTGAAGAGCATAATTTGCCCAAGGCTAATGCCACTCAGTGCTCCTGAGCCCTTCCTCTGAAGGGCTTCTCTGTGTCCAAGTGCCAGCTGTTGTAAGGGCCTGAGGCAAATGCCTGTTCTGCCAGACAGTCTTTGTTCTTTCCTTCTCATAAAACAATTCCCCTGCAGAAGGACCACTGATCTGGGGAGGTGAATTATTAAAATCATCTCATATCTTGCATATAATTATCTCCTACTGATCCCACATATCGCCACATTGATCCCACACTCTGCTGGTGTTGGGAATTCTTCCTACGGAGCCTCACAGATGAGCTGGCTGCTACACAGCAACATCTTTGCTTTCTGGTATTTCCAGGCATTTTCAGCCATGCTGATTAGCGTACTTGTCAGACAAAAAGAAGTGCTTCAGGCATATTCAGAAGAACTGCAGAAAAATTTAGAAGTCTGGGGAGGCTTCTGGTCCACCATGCTTCTCTAAGTAGGGACAGTTAGTTCAGCTGCTCAAGGCTCCATCCCACTGCGGTATCGGTAGTGATGGAAATCACTGGATTGTGTTCCAAGGAGATGGAAGTTAGGACAACAACAAGTTTGCTTGACATTTCCCTGTCAGCAGTTTTCAGAGCTCACTGAAATCACTGGGATAGACTTATTTTAATTTCCTGCCACCATATGATAACCTCCAAATATAATTTGTAATGGAAAATGATTTTTTTTTTGTTGTTTTTTACAGGAGTTGTGTCTCTCTAATCAGAACAGAGAAATTAGTCTTTGGTTCATCACAGAATCATGGAATGTCCTGGGTTGGAAAAGACAGCAAAGCTCCTCTTGTTCCAAGCCCCTGCCCCGAGCAGGGAAGCCTTCCACTAGAACAAGTTGCTCAAAGCCTCATCCAGCCTAGCCTGAAACAATTCCAGAGATGGGGCAGCCATGGCTTCTCTGGGCAGCCTGTGCCAGGGCCTCACCACTCTCACAATGCCAAAGTTCCTTCCAATCTAACCCTGCCCTCTGACAGTGTGAAGCCATTCCTCCTTGTCCCATCACTCTACGCCTTTGTCCCAAGTCCCCCTCCAGCTCTCCTGGAGCCCCTTTAGGCAATGGAAGGGGCTCTGAGGCTCCCTAGAGCCTTCTCTTCTCCAGGCTGAATACCCCCAGCTCTCTGTCAACAGCACAATTTCAGTCCTGTTAACTGTACCTTGCAGTAAAACTAATCTGCAGAATCTCTCTGGTAGGTGCCTCCCCTTCACGTGCCTCCAAAATGCCTTTATTTGGGAAGATGGAAAATACTTCCATGGCTTTAGACCTTTTCTGTTCATCTGCAGTAGAAGGGGCAAATATTAAACAAAGCCATACAAGACCCTTTGTGTGTGTACAGCAAGTAGCACTCATGGCCAATTCACCTCTGCTGAGCAACTAATAAATCATGTCTCACACTATCAGAGAAACCATTTTTTCTGCATGTGCCCAGACTCTGTTTTCATGTTCTAATCAAGGGAAACAATGATCAGTGCTCTCCACATTTGAAATAATAAGGCCCTGATCTTCTTTCCTCTGGAGCCCATCTGTTACTAACAGCATTAGGCTCATGTTCAAACTGAACCCATGAGGAACCACTGTTGCCTCTCAGGACTGATGATTTAAATGAGAAGAGCATGTCCAAGAATTGTGAGGGCTGAGACTCAATCTTTTGGTTAGATGTTCAGTAACTGCTGAAATCAGTAGTGGTACAATAATGTCAAAAAAGTGAGGGGAAAAGCCCACATAAGTGAGAATAAGAGCAGACCATATATGTTTGCACCCAAGATCATCACATACTGCCTCTATATCAAGTGAGTGTATACAGTCTTGATAAAAACACTGAATAGTGAAACTCTATAACAAAGAAACCAACTGCAAAACCAGAATCGCAGAATACCCAGCAAAGCAGTCCAGTAGCTTCTGCAGCCACTCCGGTTATACAGGAAGACATGTTCTATCTTGGTCTGTGCAACAAAGCAGGTCTGGAAATCAACCATGTCACGGGAGAGCTCCAGGACTGGAATAGTGAGGTAGGCAGTCACTGGGACCAGCTGCAAAACAGGGGAAAGGGAAAAGAGAATAAAACCCATCTCATTTTTAAAGAGCTTTAATAATTCCTGCTCCAGCTGGATTATTCTTAACCCCAACCACTGAATCAAGAGTCATTGTTCTGTGTTTTTTCACACTAGAGTCAATTTCTATTCTACAGCCTTGAGTGAATTGAGTTGTTGTAAAAGTGTGTTACTTTTTTGGGACAGGTTTTCAAACCAGACACTGTGGTCTTAATGAACAGGAGTGAACGTTCTCATTTGTTTTTAGGGTTTTCTGTGGAGCTGCAGACATTACAGCATCTGGTCCCTCAGGACTGTATATGGCCCACTGTGAGTCATTCAGTTTGTGCAGATTGCCCAAGATTATGATGCAGTTGACTGTATCTTAGATATAGTGCTCAGTCTGACACAGGTCACGCCTCAGAAATACCTGGAATGAAAAGAAAATAGAAGTGCCTGCAGTGTACTGGGATGCTGAAGGCTGGGAATGGGGCTTTGAACACGTGCTCAGTGGACTTGGGAGCCTTTCCAGAAGTCCTTTGGTGCTGCAGGAGGCAGTGCCTGGTGACTCAGGCATGGTTTGTTCCCTGAGACAGCCCTGACCCCTGTCACAGAGTCATCCTGTGACTGGGTGTGTGGCCCTTTGAGTGTCACCCGGGCTTCCATGCAGAGAGCTGGGACCAGCACCAGGGTGTGACCCCAACCTGCACAGCCTACCTGGGAGTACCTGCAGAGAGCAACCCCACAGCCACTTATCTTACCTGGATGACCCCATTTACTCCAGAGGTGCCTGTAATTCAAAGCTGAGTAAACCCTAATCCAAGTCAGGGATGCTGCTGAAACAGCCCTTTCCCAGGGCCCAGAGATCCTGTCCTGACCTTACCTGGGTAGTGTAGTTACTGTGCTCAATGACCAGATTTTGATTAAACTTCAGCTTTCTCTCTCCATTCTCCAGCTGGAGCACTTGGCATCCAGGAAGCAGCTGGGTCTCTGGCAAATGTTGATACCTAAGTAACTCCAGAGTTGTGTGGAATGACACTTTCACCTGTGGGAAGAGGAATTCTGATGACCATCACATAAGATGACACTGTGTGCAGGAAATCCAAAGTACACGTTGCACAAAGGCCCAGGCACATATTTTCCCACTGGAACCCAAAGGTGTCGTGCCAGCAGCCAAATTCCCACTGGAACAAAGCAATACAATTGAAGAAAAAAATACAGCTATTTCCTATGAATCCAGAAAACGGAGATGGAGTGTAAAGGTGAACAGCTGATCTCCAAACCACAGGGGAGAAACAGTCTCTAGCAAGCGAAAGGTTTTGAGTTCCTGAGGGTACAAATATCATGCTCCCAAAGCTTAGATATGTAAATCCTCTTTCTTCCCACATATGTAGAATTGAAATGTGTATGTCTCTATGTCAAAATGAACACAATAAAATGAGAAGCACACTTCAAAAAGGCAACAGTTACTCATTCTTTGCATGTTACCTAGTTCTCTACTCTGGGATTTTGTTTCCTTTAATGTAATCTGTACACCCAAAACTAATCAAATTTTCCTCTCCTTGCACTCCCTCCATCTAATTCAAGGAAATGAGGGAAGACTGCAGTCCTTGAAAATCTTTTAATTTGTCCAACATTTATATTATGGCTATTGATTTAAGTGTGTTCCAAACCCACAGGGTTTTCTGCAGGAGTTTGCTATCGGCCAGAGTTGACGGGAAAAGCACATCAGGAACATAAAAGATTATTTGCAGAAAAAATAATCTGCACCTGCAATATAGCAGGCAAAATGGCAGTGATTAGCATTTGCTAATACACCACCATTTCCCCTGAAACTGGGAGACTTCCATGCTGGTTGTGTTTTTCTGTGGTTCATCTGGGCCACAGTAACATACCAAGTGCTAAAATCTATTCTGGCACAGGATTATTATTTTTGAGCCTACCAGCATGTTTTGCTGTGGATAAAGTACATGTTGCAGTTGCTGTTCCCTTTCCTTCTTCTTGCTGTGGGATGATTTGGTGCTCTTTTCGGGATCTGTGATGGAGAAGCTGAAGGGTGTAGAGGGCGTAGACAGAAAGAGCCTGAAGTACAGAGGAACCTTGGTACAATTCATGAGTTTCAAACTCTGAGTAATTACTGCATCTGTCAAAACCTGGGGGAGAAATGATTCAGAACTTGTCAGTTTTAACTCCCTGGAGAGGTTTGTGTTGCTCTGTCTGGTCATGGAGCACTAGCAGGGTTCTGAAGTACTTTACCCCAAAGCAACCCAGTATTTTCTACCTGTGCTATTTAACATTCCTTGAGTGAAAACCAAAATAAAAATAGTGTAATAGAGTCTCAGTTTTCAAATGTAAAGAGTTACAGCAACTGAAGTGACTAATTTTGCTTTTGGACCTTTATGTCCTGAAAATCAGAACTTATTTTTCTACTTACAAACTCCCCTACAATGAAAGAAAAATTTTAATAAAACAGGCATTGTCTGAGCTCAGCTTTTCTTATTCCTGGATAATAAGTACTTGTAGTGCTTTTTCTTGTTCCCTTGCTATGTGCAATATAGAAAATGAGCCTACTGGTGATTAGGATCTTCACAGCACATTTTCACAGCCATGTGCATACTGCTCGGAATTCTCCCAGCAGCACAGCAATACAAAGCAGCCAAGTACATCGATGTGGGAAATACTTACTCCGTAAAAAGGCCTAGCAGCTAGGAGATCACTCGCCACTGAATAGAACACCATTCCTCTGTCGTGATCCATCTCCACTTCTAACCTGGGTGTAAAGAACCAGGGCTGGTCACAGCCCTGTCCCAGGCTGACCCATTCCCTGAGGGTGCCAGCTGTGAGCACGGTGGGACTTACCAGGGATGCCTCACGACAGCCTCCATGTACACCCGTAACGGTGGAGCTTCATAGCCATGACCGCGCCGCACCTTGTTAGGCACCATCCTCACAAGCTGACAGCAACATGGGAACAGAAACCATGTGGGAAATGGTAGCACTAAACCTGAAATGCTACTTTGAGCCCGAGAGACTGTCAGCCAAAATAGGATTGTGCTTGGCAATGTGCCTGTTTGTAAGACGTGATGGAACAGCAGAGGCCAAGCAGTAGCTGAACTCTGAAAGGCTGTGGGTGATTCAGATGCAGGGCAGGTTTAGATCAGATATTGGGATTCTTCACCCTGAGGATGGTGAGGCCCTGGCACAGGTTCCCCAGAGAAGCTGTGGCTGTCCCATCTCTGGAAGCATTCAAGGACAGGTTGGATGGAGTGTGGAATAACTTATTCTGGTTAAAGATGTCGCTGCCCATGGCAGGGGTGTGGAGCTAGATGGTCCTTTCCAACCCACACCACTCCAGGTCTCTATTATTCTACATTTCTTTCTTCAGGAATAAGGGTTATTTGGGTTTTTATTGAACATTCTATTATCACTCATTTAGGTTACATTGCACCTTTGCAACAATTCATGTCAGAGAATTGCTGAGCCATTCATAAAACACTGTTCAAGCCTCATATCAGCAGTTGTTGAAGAGGAAGTTTCCCAGAGGAGAGACATGTTGTCCAAATTCACACAGGAAGGTGGATGCAGAGCCAGGAACAGGACTCAGCAGTCCTGAGTCTCACTTCCATTGTTAACTATTGTTATCACTAAAACCTGATGTTGTGACAGCATTTCAAACCCTGGGCTTTTGTCTGGGATCTGCTGCCCCAGACAATGCAAGAAGACAGCGACATTCCCACCCCAGAATGCTTCCAAGCTCAAAGAGAAATGCAACAAATGAACAGCCCTGGTTAAGGAAGGATGTACAGGATAGCAGGAACAGGACTGTTTACACAGACTGGCCAGGTAACAGCAGCCTGTACATAAATTACAGGAAGGGAAACGATATTCCCAATTACCTTTGGCCTTGCTGTGACAGTTGGTTTACCTTGTCATCCAGGCTCATGAAGCCCAGCAGCACCGCTTCACAACCCAGCTCAGCCTCGGTGTCAGGAAGGACGAGTGGGGTGAAGGAGATGTAAACGTCGCTGCTGCCACCTCCTGGAACCACCTGCGGTCGGGAGAGAGTGTTTAGTGCAGGGACCTGCCGGGGACTGCACAAGAACCCTCGGGACTCAGCTGCCAAAACTGAGTTGCACAAGCAGCACGAAATCCCCCGGGCACGGGCTCAGGCTTGCATGAAAATGCCAACATGTGACAGAAAAACTGACAATTACTTCAAACTGCAAATATCACTGTGGCCACTTTTTAGCATCAACAGAGTTTAAGCATAGTTAGAGACCAACTCTCTAAGTATATAAACATGTGTAACATCTGTTTGTTTTTAAAAATACCCAGTTCTGCCCACTCTTACTCCCTGACTACCTCAGGTGATTATTCCACAACTTACATACGTATGAAACAATTTTTGAAGAATTACAAGTGTGAACTAAGTATTTTACAATTCAGTTTAGTCTTGGCTATTTTTTAATTTTACATGACAGCAGGGAACGTAATCAAACACAACAGCCAGCTGCAGTGGATTTTCTGTGATTTACAAGTTGACTCGATTCTGCTTTCTTCAGGTGAATTATGCAGGTTATGGTTAGATCCTGATATTGCTGCTGGCTACACCCCACAAAAGCTGCCTCCACAGCGAGACACTTGTTTGTCTGACCTTTCTCAGCCTCAGCCACCTCAGAGCTGACTGCAGCTTCATTTCTGTCATCATTTCTTTTATGTAATCTTTAGCTCATTTTAACTTGTAACTGAAACCCTTTGGCAAAAAAATATTTAAAAATAAAATTGGCACACTGATGTTTTGGGCAACCCTGTCACTCACAGGTAGATCTTTCCAATGCTGTCTTTACTTTATGATATTCCCATGGGATTGTGGCACTGTGCCTGTATTTGCATAACTTACTTGTGAAGCACTGGGGGTTACAATGGTTTATCCAAGAGTTGTCTGCCGAGTATTCCTTGCCCAGCAGCCTGATTTCCAGCTCTGCATGTTTCCAGAGCTTCAGGCTGGATGGCTCCCACATTTCACCATGGCAACCCAAGTGAGAAGACCAGAGATGCCACTCTGGAGTACAACTAACACTTAAGTCCAGTCATCAGTTCACTGCTCAGATGTAGGTAGGACACTTTCTGTTGACCTTGCAAACTCTTCTCATGATCATCTCCAAAGCCTTCCAGCCTGATGTTTCACTCTTTAGTAGAGTCTACCTCAAACCAAACTCAAAGCTTCCTCCTTCTCATTCTCTGTCTCCTCTGCCCTGCAAAAAATGTGTTAAATCTAAGCCCAAAGAAAATATAAAAGCTTACTATCTGCCTTGGAGCAGTGCAGTAGGGGCTGTCTGCAGGGACCCCCTCATGAGGTCGGATAAGTACAGAGATATTTTTCTCTCCTGTAGACTCCTGACTGCTGATTTCCTTCTCTTTGCTGTCAGAACCTGGAGACTGCAGAGACACAGGGGTGGGGAATGGTTAAAACTGTTACACTGCAAGGGAGGAATGTGAGTGATGTGCACAGGGAACTGCTGCACTGGTCAGGAAGAATGGCCAGCTCCAGTTTCTTTCTGGCACAAGGGCCGGACACGTGGATGTGTCCTTTACATTAATTTTCTCATCCACAGAGTAGCTCTCCTGAAACTGCTTCTGAATTCCTTGGAAAATGTGCATGCTTGAGTCCTGCCCTGCCTAGAGAAGTGCCCAACTATGATATTTCTGGCACATTATACAAACTAGTAGTCTGGGGCAACACTGTTCCCTTCGTGCACAAGAAAGGTTAGAGCTGTGTTCAAAACAACTGTGCTTGCTGAGCTGAAGCAGAGAAAATGTGATTTTACTATCTTCCCTGTGAAGCTTTTGTCAGAGAAATGTACAATATCCTGGGGGATACCTTCTCCCTGTCACTCCCAGCCCCTCAAGACAGTAAATTGCCACATTATAATCAAACTTCTTGAGTAATAGATGTTACCATATTCTAAAAGAACCAATCTAATTTTATCACTGGGATAAATACCTATAATAATAGGTAATATAATTAGCTGCAATTCGGAATTTGCAGGGTAGGTTCTACTCCCTGCCTACAGCACATGTTGACACCAGAAAGCACCCATGAGAAAAGCAGAGCCAAATGAAGGAGTTTTAGTTATTTTAATTCTTTCACGTAATAACGACAATAGTTTGTCAGTGACAGTATTTTAAATAGTATTTCTTTAGCTTTTTAAACACTTTTAAGGAGAGCTAATTGCTTATAGCTGACTGTGGAAACAGATTGCTGATCCCCATAGCCACCTACCCACATACTGCGTGTTTGACTGGGAGAGGAGCTGGCATTTCTTTTAACAATCCAGCTCTTAGTTACAAGTTCTATCTCCTGTTATTGTTTTCAACCCTTCATGCCAAAAAACCCATCATGTATCTCAGCAGCAGTATAAGAAACAGCCTAAGAGCTGACCTCATCCGTGGCTTCCAAAGCTGGATAAATGCTTCCACAGGGAATGGCAGTTGGATCCAGCTTTAACACGACCTCTGACTCTGAGGTGCTACCACTTGATGCAGCCCCGTTTCCAGCCATGTCCACAGGAGGAAAAGGGTCTCCAAAGAGCACCAACAGGTCCACCAGCTTTTCATCATCTGGCTCTTGGTTATAAATTTCCAAGTCCAGGCGGATATCTGAATGGGAAAGGAAAAAAGGACAATTACTTCTAGTCAGTGAGAGGACTCACGGCTCAGTTGGTACCAGAATATCAAGTAACAAGTTTGTATCTGGCAGCTGGATTTGCATTAAAGTGTATCTCTTAGGTTTCCCATGTTTGCTGTAAATGAAAATGTTTTAAGAGCTTGCTATAGTTTGGCTACTTTCTATGTCTGAAACTATAATCAGAATAAATTATGAGTATTTTGTTTAAGCAAATGGATTTAGTAGAATTTAAAAAAAAAAAAGAAAAAGTGATTGACTTTGCTCTGAAAAGCTTACCGTTTCACTCCAGAGCTAAAAAGACTGAACAGAAGAGCCAGATGATACCAGTAAAAAGCAGGTAGCACATCTGATTGACCAGGCTTAGTGTTGTGAGAAATTCATAAAAACAGGATGGAAAATCCTGAATTCCCACCATTTCAATGAGGGCAAACCCAGCTACATCAAGATGGGATGTGCAATTGCAAATTAGCAACACATTGAGTAACTCTTATATTAGCTTCAGTAAAAATATCTTCATTAGGAAAAAAAGTATGCCCGTTAATTAACATGTTAATGGGTCCTTCTACTTTTATTTCTATAAGGAACATAAAGAAAGCATCAATGTTTGCTGTACAAAATCCACCCTTACCAAAGGGAGTGGGATTGTTGAGCTGGACCCTCCGAAGCACAGGGGACTCTCCTGAGACTCGAGTGCCAAACCTGGACAGGGAACCTTGCTGTCAGTGCATGCAGAGAACAGAAGTGTCTGAAACCACTGAAGAGTTGTTTAAAAGGGGAAACTGATCTGGCTGCACTGGAGTGCCTCTCAGGTAAGGCATGGCCTACACTGAGAAGCACAATATTGGTTTATTTTACCTGTCTCTTTTCTTTTTTCCCCAGTTTTTTCAGTTGTCTCAGACATTTCAGAGTAACCACGTTCAGTGCTGGGGTTCCCCAAAAACCAACCCTTACCCCTCATCCCGAGGTGCAGATGCCATTTTCAGTATGAGAGTTTAAACCCTCCCCTGCCATTATTGACCTCAGGGCTGCATTTCTCCTGGTCCAGGTAAAGGGCCAGGGAGAAATGAGCTGTGGATGATGAGAACTGCCACCATGTGCCATCTCCAGAGTCAGATGAGACTGCACTGGGTGAAATTCTACAATTGCAAGCCCAGAACACAGACTGCTGGCAAACTTCAGCAGTCTAGTATACAGATTATTTTCCAATTGTGCTGGCAGAGAAAAATGTATTGATGTTCTAGAAGCAGATACTGTACTTTGACTGTCACTTTGCTGACCTTCTCATTATATTACAAGATGGAGCAGGTGTGTATGTTGGCTGCAGTCCACTGGTATTTATTTCTTTGATTTATCTGACAGTATTTTGCATTATACCTGATAATGGGTGGCTCTGGTTGTGGTCCTGTCACCTGCAGGAAGATTGGACAGCCTTTCACGGTCATTTGCATAGGAATTAATTTAGGTTGTAAGTCTCCCACCTATTAAAATGAGTATTTGGTATTAGAATCAAGATAACACTTTTGTTCTCCGTGTTATAAGATTATGTTTTGCAAACTGGATTTTCAAGTACTTTAGACTAGTTTTCTTTGACAGCCTCTAATTCATATGCTAACAACATTTCTCAGCTGGTGAATGCAGTCCCTCATGCATTTATCAGCTTTCCTGCTGCTTTTCTACACAACACAATCTATGGTATTGGCAGAGCAGAGCAGTGCACTGGCCAGCTCCCAAACAGATGTTATAAATCAAAACTACGCCAGTCATTTTCAAAGCACATAGAAACCTCCCAAGGAATAAATATGTCCCCCTAAAACCAAACAATTGGTCCTTACATGTCGTTGGAGGTAGTGGCATAGCAAGATCCACCCTGAATTTTTTATAAAAGTCCTAAAATCTGAAAAAGTATTTCTAACAAAAAGGCATCTGGGAAATATAATTGGTGTAAAATCTGCCATGGTAAAACCGAAACCCCACCTACCTTACAGACAAGATTATCCTGGTACTCTCCCCACATGTTGTTGTAAGCTGCTATTTCTATGGTGAGCTGCTGGAAAGCCTCCAGAGTTCCTGCAGAAGGTTGGATGTAGAAAGCTGCTCCCTTCCCCTGAGACAGCAATGCTGCTGCATACTCTGAAGGAGCACAGCAAAGAAACATTTCATGAATTTTGAGGAAATGGAACAAAGTTGATCTTTAAAAAAATACATAGGACCATAGTTTTAGCTGCCTTTAATCAGCTTAACCTCACTGACTTAGAAACCCTGGGATCATTTACACAGCTCACATTTATATCACTTTACCCAAATTTCCTTCTGCAGTGGGTCTTACTATGTTTTTTACAGTTAGTGCTTGCCCAGAATATTTTACAGTAGGACAACCTTTCCAACAACCTGATCCAGCACTCTTTGGGATATGCAAGGCACTAACTGGTCACATGAAAAAACACTTTCAATTTGACATAAATAGGTTGAGATTTGTGTTGACTTCTTGTTCCATTAGCAGCTGCCTGTTTACCATGTTTGCCATGTGCTCTTCCATGCAAAGAACTAATTACAAAAAGCAAAGCCTTTCCACATTCTGAGTCACCTAGGCCTGCATGGAATCTGTCAGAACAGCATTCTTCTAAACCTAAGCACTAATTTAACAGCTGAAAAGCTCTGTCTGTGGAACAGATACCAAATTCTATGGCAAGATACCAATATGTGCAAGTTTTATTTTGGATACAGAAGACACATCCACACTTCACAGCTTTGTGCTCCCATTTCCTCCCTCCCTCAGTCTCATGTAGCTCTAAATATTATCATTTTTCAGTACAACACATCAGAAATGACAGATGGGCTGTGCTGTAGCTTTCCACAGTGGGGAGGGTATGGTAAAGGGTTTGAGGGAGAAAAGCCTGCTGCACTGGTATTGGAAAACTGTGCAGGAGAGAAAGAGGCAAACATTCTGCATCCCATGTGCTGGGAGTGTTTTGGGAGTGAACTGTCACCAGAATCACCAACTTTGTTTCATACTGTTGTTTGCAAGAAAAAGATGAAGAAGAGAGAGAAAGAAAGGGAGGGGAAAAGAGAATAAAGTAGAAGAGCAAGAGAGAGATTGACCTAATGCTTATACAATGTGGGCTTTCAAACTCATGAATGAACTGAGGAACTAAGTAATTTAACAGTTTAGACATCACCAGATACTCCAGCTGTGAAAAGATGTGTCTGACTGGCACATTTCATTCTAAATATGGCAGCCAGCTGGCTTTCACTTTCTGTCCACTGAAGGCATTAAGTGATATTTTCATACTTGACTTCGCTTTTCTGGCTGCATGTTCTGTCACAGGCCCTCTTCTTTTCAACAGGTAGCTTGAAGAGCATGAAAAAAACAAATCTGATTTCAGGTTTAATCCAGACCTAAATTAGTATTTGAGTCATTATGCAGAACAGCAAGACTCACGGGCAGGCTTCTTGTTCTGGAGGCAGCAAACAGGCAGTAAAATAGTCAGCTTCCAGTGTGAAAGGTGTTCTGATTGGAGTAGTATTTGTGAGAATCAGCTGACGCTTAATAACATCTTTGAATGCAACTTCAGACCCAAAGTCCAAAAGAAGCTCACATGGGCTTTGTGGCATTTGTCCTTCATCACTGCCAGAAAAAATAACAGGAAGATTTAGACATGGGTCTTATTTTCTTATGCCATAGATGATTTCAGGAGATTTAAAAATGTTCAATATGCAATGTGGCTGTCATGCACAGTGTAAAAGGAGCATGCAGTCCAGGATTTTTGTCATGAAAAGCATTTTCTGCTTTTCATTGTTTCACTTCTTCCCATATAAAAATTTATTTGGGGTCAAATTTTTATCCTGTATAACATGCCAGTCTACCAAATTAAAGACATATTTACTTATATGAAAAGATATAAAGATGAGCATATTCCAAAATATGGTTATCATTCTATGTATTGGAAAAACAAAATAAAAATTAGTCAGATACTACCTGTCAATTCCATTGCCAGAAGATACTGAGTAGGTGACATGTACTCCCTTCACTTCTCCAGAAATACTCAGAAAGAGGGGTTCAGCCATGTCTTCTATGCTACAGGATAGCATGAGGTCCTTCAGCTCACCCTGAAAAGCAAAGAATCAAGCTTCCTTGTGAATGAAGCATATACTACAGAGTAAAGGCAGGCTGTTTAGGATATTTATTTTTTTAAAATGTGTAAACTTCCCTGGATTAAATCTAGAACAATAGAATTGTGAGAAGTTTTACTGAATTGTCTTCAGTACATTTTCTGCAGCATCAGAGCTGTTTAGAAGGCAGTACTGAGGTAAAAATTTGTGGCTGTTTCTCAGCTTTGTATCTGCAGCTGCCTGTGAGCCTAAAACTGCTCCATTACTGATTTCTGACATAATTCCTACACTCCAAGTCTTGAATCATAGAATCAGTTAGGCTGGAAAAGACTTCTAAGATGATTGAGTTCAAACATTAATCCAGCACGGCCAAGGCCACCACTAAACCATGTTCCCAAGTGCCACAGATACATAATTTTAAATACTAACTCTGATAGTACTGAAAACCTACTTCTAAGGAAATAAATGAAACCTAAGTCTCCAGTGACTGTAATGGGACTAAGACACCATATCTACAGGAAGATCCTGTATTTAGCTGCACATTAGCTCAGCTGTTTGAATGCCCTTGTGAAGTCTTTTTCTAAATTCCTGGAGTTTTTAAAGTTCTACTTCTGTATTTTGCAGATTCTCAGTCCCATCAGCCCCCTTTAAGTTGTCAAATATCAAAATATTATAAGCCTAGCTGCATTCAGAAAACCAAATATACACTATATATGCCACTCTGCTCCTTATCATTCTAGATAATCCAAAGTGAGGATCTGTAAGCTCCAAGAAGAGTGATAAGCATTAATAGCAATTGTAAGGACTTCAAGAAAGGAAGAAAACAGGAACAGTTGAGATATAAATTTATGAGTTAGGGTAGAAATTGCACACCATGTGCACTTCTTCAATTCTCGTCTTCAACTATAGTACCTCTAAAGCAAAGCCATTTCAGAGATATTGTATGGGGAAAAGACCATGTGGTTTTGTACATAGAACTCCTTCCTTTTGGCAGATGGAGGTGAGATAAAAAGGCCAGCGTTGCTGTTTTATAGAATCAGTTTGTAAACTTACCACAGTGTTAGCTGACAGCTGTATGCAGAATTCCTTCTCTTCATTTGGGCCTAAGATGCCACTGGCGGGGGACACCACGATGGAGCAGGAAGCTGCCTGGCTTCCAACAAGCTGCCAAACAGAAAGGATGTTCAGCTCATGCTGGTTCTCTCACATTGTCTCTTCTAAACAGACCAAGCTATTCTCAGGCTTAGGACACTTTCAGGCAGCAACACCTACAGTTTGTCAAGACTGGCTTTAAAACTCGCAGTGGGTGATAAGATCCTGATGCCTACATTCACTCCAAGTACATGCAGGTGCACAGCTGAGGTTTCTGGGCTGGGAGCAGAGTCACTGCCATCCCTCACAGTCTCAAGCGTTTCCAGGCTGAAGCCAAGCTATCTGATATCAGAGCAGGATCCCAGATGTGCCCCATCTCTCTACACAACAGAGGTGGGGGAGAGAAAATCCTGGTGTTGGCACCTTCCCTAAGTGGCCAGCATGGAATGTACCCAGAGCTTCCACTCATCTGTTCACACATCAACATCACATATCAGGAAAAATGCTCTACATATTCCTCCTAGGCTCCAAGTGCTCCAAAGTGTTTTCCTGTAGGTACTATACCATGCACATGCTCTGCTAGGATGCCTTGGGCACCTGAGGACATCCTGGGTGGCACTGAGTGCTTTAGGTAGGCAATTGAGCTGAACCCCAGATGTCAGAGGAGATCTGAATGACCAAGGCACTGACAAATTTCCATTGACTGAAACTGAGACTGAATGAAAAGAGAGATCAGAAGACAGCTTTAATACTGACACTAAATTCAGGGCTCCTACTCTGCAAGCTGAATCCCAGTCAGAATGTGAAATTTAACCAGAATTCAGACACAATTCAAAAGCACCATAATTTCTTTGTTTTACTAAATTAAGTGCAAACCTTAAAATGCCATGGTACTTTGTTTAATACTCTGGTAGGTTTACATCCTATGACCCCTCACATCTGCTCACCCATTCTCCCAGGGATCCACAGACAGTAAGAACATAATGACATCAACTGGTAAATAGTCTTTTAATAAAGGTTGGTCTGAAGTTCTGCTCCCAAGCCAGTAAACAGCAATGACTACTCAAAAGATACATCAGAAAAGCTTTTAAGAATACTCATTATTTGTATTCCTACAGAATTTCCATCCCTTCTGTATGCTTCACCCATTAAGAGCATTTACCTTTCCCCATAAGTATTTTGCTGGCAGCAGTGTCTGGTTAAAAAGTTTGCTGGTTGCTTTGACAGGAATTCCAGTATAAATTTCAGTGAATACTAGATGACTAGATATCAGGCATGCCTGGGGGGTCTGAACTTCAACAAAAACAGGAAGATGTCTGGAAATAAACACACAGATGGTCTATTGTTATTGTTAATGAAACGTGCTAGAAATAAAACAGCATGCTGGGAAGAATGATGTTTATGTTTATTTAGCAATATTAGAAATTTGATAGTTCATTGATAGGTTACACAACCCCACTCTGAGTTCATATTTTTGTTGTAGAAGAGAAAACTACCTGAAGTGAAAACCAGATGTGAACCTCAGGAAAAACAGAACAAATACTGCTTTTCCTCCTTACCTTCCTTTTCCATTTTCTACCTCCAGTTCCAGCACTGTCTGGAGACGCTGGCACTGCAATGCTGTGAACTGAACTGAAACTCTGCACAGACCCAAAGGAGGTATTTCTCCAGCTGATGGCTGGATGCTGAAGGTGGATACCTGGGAGAAGAGACAAGGAACTGAAATTTTTTTGACATGTGCAAACAAGAGTAAAATGTTGAAGCTACACAATTTAATTATTGCTTACAAGTGTCTAATTTTTCCTCAGATGTGTCCTTTCTCTCTGTCCCTTGAGCCCCACCTAGGCTGATGTCAGAAAGCACAGTGCCAGCTTTGTGAAAGCCTGGCTTCATAAGGAGGTAGGGCTTTGCTTCTGAGAGAAGGGCAGTCAGAGGCAAGGGCACAGCAAGGTCAGCTGTGCATGGACTGACAGGGAACATGAAGGAGAAGCAATCAGCCTCAGCAGCAGCACCTGCTCCCCACAGCAGCAAGGTGCCACCAGTGGGAAAGGTTCTTGGGCAGAAGGGTAAGGAAGGAGGGTTGGGAGAGCGGAAACAGGAAGAGATCAGTGAGGAGCGGGGGCTCAGATTCTCATCCAAGATGCTGATGTGGGTGTGTGGGAGGAGTGCTCAGCAATCTCAGCTCTACTAAAGCCTTAAACTCTTACTTATATCAGCAGCAGCTGAAATCACTGTCATGCAGAAAACGTTCCATATCTCTTTGGATCAGGCTGGCAGGGGATTTGTAATAAAGGGAAATAGAGAAAAATTGTAAAGAAGCATTCAATCTCAAAAGAATTCATGCACTTATGAAATTGTGCAGGACTAGTTTTGTAAGAAGTCACAAAACTTAGAACTTCTGATAGCTGGAATGAATAATGTAACTCCTAAGCAGAAGAAATAAAATAGCTAAGGACAGAATACAGCCAGCTGTAGTAGTGACTTACCTCTTCATTCCTTTCAGCTAGAAAAACCTGGCTTTCTTGTATCCTCCACTGTGCTGGCACCTGACAGAGATTTTTAATCTCAAAGGTTCTTGACACAGTCTCACCCTGCTTAGTCAAACCAAACTGGAGTGATGGGACATCAATACAAAGAAATGGACCCTAGGACAGCAGGAAACAGACATCAGAATGGATACCTCTGCCAAAACTGCCTCATTAAGAAACAAATATCCTCTAGGATTAACATTTGATTTCACAGAGAATATCAGAAAGCAAATGCACTGTGTAATGCAGAAAAATTCTGTTTGTCATGGGAATATCAACATAGACTCAATAGTCACTACAGCAAAAATAACTCCTGTTTGTAACTACTTAAGATTTCTCAAGCCATTGAGAGGCAAAAGAGCTTTATTTGGACAATGGCCAGGCCACACAGCTCA
Organism: Pseudopodoces humilis; assembly: GCF_049639895.1. Classification (NCBI taxonomy): domain Eukaryota; kingdom Metazoa; phylum Chordata; class Aves; order Passeriformes; family Paridae; genus Pseudopodoces; species Pseudopodoces humilis. The sequence continues at coordinate 147,840,490 of NC_142200.1, forward strand.
TCCTCCTGCAAGAACTGCAAGGTTCCTTACCTTAAAAGCAGCCTCAACGTGCAGCACAACTGGCTCTGGACACGGCTCAACATAACACTGCAGGTTACGGCTGATGACCCCAGGTTTGCTTCCAGAAATTGCCAGTTCAAATTCACAGCATTTATTCATATCTAGAAGAGAAAATATCAGGCTCCTCTTTCACATTTTTTTAAGAAACCACCTGCTTCAAGTGTGTTATTGAAGCTTCTGGAATCAAATTTATTCTCCTGATAGCTCCAGTGGGCTGGGGATCAGATAATTTTTCAGTTTGCATTATAGTACTCTGTGACTGTCATAAATTGATATAATCAATTACTGTCATGTCTTTCATTAATTACTGTTTGAAAGTCAAAGAAACTTTACCTATGACACCAGTACGAGGTTCAACTTCCATTATCTCACAGGCTGTGATTGTCTCCCATGTGTACTTGATCAATGTTTTGCTGTAATTCCACAGCTGAAACAATTAAAATCAATGAGACAATTAATGCACTTGAAGCTTTCATAGCAACAAGTCTATTTGCTGAGAGCACTGATACACTGCAAACTAGGTTTTGAGTCATCATTTATTTAACAATGTCTCCTTCACACGGGTGAAGGTGCTCCTTCAAAACTGAAGAGAATCCATTAACAATTCATTCCAAGAACATTATCATATTTGAGACTCTTAAACTTTCCCCCCCATTTTTAAAAAATGTAACAGAATTTCTAAACATAAACTGAAAACCTTTTGAGTGCAGATTTTTTTTTTTTTTTTTGCCAAAGGCTCTGTTTGTGAGGGAGATGCAAGCTCTTGAAATGTTTGCCCTGCTTTTCAAATCTAGTCAAAACATTATTTCTTAATTACAGCAAATAAATTTGTTCTCTGAAGCACAATTATCTCTAAGCACAGTTCAAATTCTTATCTTTTTAAGACTAAAACAACAATTGGAAACTGCAAAGAATGCTGTTATATCAACAGTAAGTGGCTTAATTGCCTCTCTCACATGTGTAGCTATACTAGATTACTGGAAAGTATGGCTGCCTTAAATTGAAAAAATAAACTCTAGGAAGAGAAATCATAAAACCAAATGCTGATTAACCGGATCTCTAAGAAAAAATGGGAAAACCATTAACTGTGAAATGTCTTCCTGCCTGGCTCTTGCTAACAGGCCTTTTTCTTTTCCCAAGTGAGTCTAAGATCAAAAGGATTCTGAGCTGTAGTGAAGGGGATGCTGTGTGAGGGGACACTTGCAGCAGCATTCTGCCCCAGAATGGACAAAGAGAAATTACCAGAACCTGCAGGAAAGAATAACATCTAGTAAGCTGCAGCATATGTGATTTTTGTAGCTCTTCTGTGCTTCCTGTAGCTCTTTGCATGAATAGTGCCTCAGCTATGAACTAATTTAATCATCCATTGACTATTCCTCCCAGCTGGAAAACTTTTACACTACAGGAGTGACAAAGTGATAAGCAACAGGTTAGTGACCCATAAAAACATTGAGAAAGGTCAAACTCTGTGGTATCAAACTGGAGAGATGAAAAAGGAACAAAGGCTGCTGCCTGGAGCGTAGGACTGAGCAGGCTGGGTAGGGCATTTCAGTGCAGACTCTCCTGGAGTCATGGCCTCCTTTAAAAACATTTCAGGAAAACTAAAATAACACTGACTGTCTGATATCTTCTAATAACACCTATGACATCTAGTGACACAAACCACATGACGGCAGTGAAGCCAAAAGCACACAAACCTTAAATGTTTTCTTGACATTTGCACCAATGAAATTTTCTCCAGGGACAATAATGGCATATGGTTCCAGAAGAAGATGAAATGGTTCTGTTGCACCTTTAATTTCTATTTCCAGTGCTATGACATCCTGTACCCTGCATTCTGGGATGTTTTGAAGCATTCCCTCTTCTACTAAACTTTGGGAGGAAATATGGTAGAATCATTAAGTATGTTAAAACAGTGTTTAATTGCCAGATCAAAGCTGATAACCACTGCAAGTTTCTCAAGTACAGACTGCCCATGAACAGTTAGCTCAGCCAATTAAAAATTTCATTGTACTTTAAGGTATTCTAGTTGTCCCAGTGTGTCCATGAAGAATTATATAAGTCATATATTGCTGTGACAAAGAGTAATAACAGGAAACCCAGGAAAATAAGCAGACAAAATGGCAGTATTATCTTCTTCCATGAGAGGAAAAGCTAGGGCCAAGCATGTGTCTGGGCATGGGGGAGGATATCAGAGATGCTCTTTCTACCACAAGTACTTGTGCAGATAATATTCTTTATACTTGTCAATCCATCATCACCAGAAAGAAGAAAAATCCCAGTAACTTAATGTAATAGCACAGATAAATTGCGGCTACATATCTTACTAAGAAATGTTTCTCAGCTTACCAAGGTGATTCTGGGATGTCTTTCAATACCATCTGAATCACACTGTGATAACTCTTCAGCTGCACAGATGAAGGAGAAAAGGATTTTAGTGTCAAGTAATAATTTATGTTGAAGATCAAAAAAAGATGGAAAAGTGGTCTACATGTAAAGGATAAATGATCAGCATCACAGCACTAAGCTCTGATAAACAATATTCAAACTCTGGAGTTACTAAAAGAAAATATGTTTGACTGCAAAACATTAAGCCAGATTCTGATCTCATGGTATATGGTTCCAAGAAAAATACTCATTTTTGAAATGCCTGTTATTATTTCCCCTGTATATTGCATACTACACACAAGCATCTGCTAAGGCTCCCCAAATTAAGCACAGTACTGCTGTACTAATTGAGAAGTTTCTTCTAACTGCTCTAGAGTATTCAGTTTAATTAACCATCAATCTGATCTTGAGTAAGAAACATGTTTTTTCCATCATGGGAAGAGAATGTCTTCTGTATTCTAATGGAGAGGGGGGGAAAGAAACACAGAGGCAGGCCTTAAATCTGAAGGGCTATGCAAAAGCTTCATCTGTTTGTAGACAGATACGAATTTTGATGGGTATTTTATTCAATATACATTCTATGAACTAGTTATTTTTAAAAAGCCAGGTAGTTTTTCTTCCATACACGTTTGGGGTATTTCTTATGTCTGTCAATCAATACAGCATGGGACATTCCCACTCTTGGGTTTTATTTGGATCAGGTTTCTCTAAATACAGTGAGCTCATGCTCCTTATTTACAGGGGCAGGGGAGCAGAAACTGAGAGAAGAGTCCCTAGGAGAACTGCATTCCAACATCCCTGCACCCCTCTTCACCCACAGCTGCACACAGCATTTCTCTGCCAAAGGCTCCTACCATCCCCTTAATTCACCACTCAGCTGTTCATAGGACCCATTTCAGGCCAAAAAAAACTACAGCTGGAAACAGTTTAAATAATCAGTGTTTGTTAACCAATTTATTTAGGCTGGAGTAGGTACAAGGCACATCCCCCCAAGGAGGGGGAGATGTCTCAGGAGCTGGTGGAGGAGCTGATAGGGGGGTGAGGGTAACTTCACCAGCCAACACAGCTGCAGTATCAGGATGTGTCCACAATTTCAGTATAAAATTAACTGTGTCCAGTCAGTCCCCAAAATTACATGAGATGAGAAACTGTCTCACATTTTGCAGTCAAAACATGTTTTCTTTCAGTAACTTTCTACATTTTGAACATTGTTTATCAAAGCATAGTACCAGCTAATTAAACTTAATTTAGAAAAGTTGCACAGCAAGGATTTTATGAAATGAATAAAAATACACAGCTGGAGTTTGTAGATAGGAAGGAATCACAAGCCATACCTCCTGTGGAGTGTAAGAGAGAATAAACTCATGATCTGCACAGGGAAGCAAAACTCCATGCTCAGGATTTAGGGAGAAGGCCGATTCTGGGTCTTGATTGTGTTTGACCTGTGTAAAGTCTGCAGTTTCTTCTGGTATTAATGGTTTTAGATTAGGCTTTGTTATCTGCCAGAAGAAAGGAAGTTCTATGTGGCTGCAAAGAAATCAATAAACAACAGAAAAGCTATGATTTAAAAAATTATACATTTCTGCATAAAATATATTAAGAAAATGTTAAGATCCTTTTTCCAGATCGGAAATTCCTCTCTTTACAGGGATTTAATTTACCAGTTTTTGTGAGCCACAAAACTGCTGAGCCAGCATAGAAGTCAGAGTATATAAATCATACAAAGAGCATACTAATATGTGTAAGTAAATTCTATAAATGTGTATGATATCTTAACACTTTCTTGCCTTATTTGAACTTGTCATGTAATCCAGCTTTTAGAAACTCTACAATTCTTCTTTCCAAGATCTGGGATGAACAGGACTTTTCCTGCTGACACCAGTACATTTGCCCTGGATCACTGATGATGACCTACATCACATTCTGAATTTAATCTAAATGCAAGATGTGGTCTTTAACATGTCAACAAACACAATGGCTCCAGCTAAAATTATAGTCATGGCTCTGCCTCACTCTCTGCAATCCAGAAAAGGTTGCTTAACTAGGTTGTTTCAGCAGAAGTGTATTCCATGGAATGTCTTCATGGGTTTGAGAATCTTGCTCATGCTGATTTAAAAAATTCTGCCTTAATAAGCAGGAGGAAGGACACTGGAATTTGAAAGTTCACTGATACAATTACTTACAATTTCTTTTATCACCGTCTGTAGCAGAAAGAAGGTTTCTTCTTCCTGCTTCTATGGAGTTTACTCTCACCCTGGCCAGCTTTGTTTTATACAAATGCTGACACCAGATGTGCAGGGAGTGCTGCGGTGATTACAGCACAGAGAAAATGTGGAAATTGGCATAGTTACATCCTTTGTCAGTTTACAATGTCCAGCTCACCAATCATACTTTCTTTACCCAAACATCAGTCTGTGCTGGCATTATGCACATGTGATTTTTCAGGCCACAAAATAAAATGCCAGATATTCACTGCTTGCAAACAGCAATTTACATTAATGGTCCTAAACCCAGCACTGACCTTCTCACTGCTTTGATGATCTGCAGCCTCTATCTGCTGCAATCATGCACAAGTGTAACTCTGTTAAAGTTATCTCTTAAAGAGTCTGAGCAAAATCAGGATGACACTATGTTCAGTATGGTGTAATTGTCCATAAGGACACATTTGTTGAGTTCAAATTTAATTTATATTTAAATCTGTAAGGACTCAGTAGTAGGAACCATGTGAGAGTTTTAATGTGAGTTAATTACACTGGGCTCTCATTTTGATCCAGTGGAGTCCAGGATGTATTATGACTTTTCCATGGGAAATGTCTACAGTCAGAATTGTATCCTTGGAGGCATCTATTCCCTGCACTATGAAAGGAAAAGAGTGCTTATCTCAGTTGCACAAGTATACATAGAAGACATTAAAGTTAGATAAGTCTCACCTGGATCACCCTGTAAGTATTTCCTGCAACCACGTATATTTATGAGTTTTTTGTAGATTTATCTCTATTGAAGCAAATGTATTTACCTTGGCTAATAGTTGCCATAATGCTTGAACAATGTACAACATTCCTTGAACCTTAATTACCAAACAATAAGGAGCAAGAAGAAGCAAAGATTCTGCAAAAAGTTTATCAAGGGCACAAAGGTTTCTCCAGCTTGAGAGAGCAGAGTATGACAAATGAGATCCCTACCAGTATGCTCATATTGCAGAGCATTACTCTAATAGCAGCTACCTACGTGGAGTTCTTTATAACCAGTATTTTCTCCGTAGTGGTGTGTGGGTTTTGGGGCTCAAATCGTATGAGATGCTGTGCTGTTGCATCAGTGACTTCACCCAGCTGAGCTTTGCTTTCTCCACCTGTGACAGACAAAAGCTCCAGAGCAATCAACTCTCCGACCCCTGGAAGAAATAATTAGATATTGCTGTTTATGATTCCAACTATTAACACAGTTCACATCATCAATAGCGAATGTAATTAATGGCCTATATTGATTATATCTGTTTCCTCAAGTTTCAGAACTCCAATGTGTTCATTGTACAATATCTTCCTGATGTTGTGTTTATCAATATGTATTAACAGAGACCTTCTGTTCATCAGTTTCATAGATAGGGATTTCAGGGTCACATCCTCAGCTCAATTACATCAGCATGGTTTCACTGAAGTGAGCAGGGTGTTTACAGTGATTGCCAATCTGGCTCACAGATGTTTTGAGCAGTATGTTAAAATTAAAATTAGCAGCAAATGAAGTATTAAAAAAAATCCAAAACAAATACATGTAATAAAGAGATTCAATAGATGACAAACCAAGCTTCATGTTATAGCACTCGTATTACAGTACAAGCACCAACATTTACAAGAATCTGAACTGGTTTCATTAGCTAATCCAAAGACTGCCCACGTCTCCTGAACACCCTCATCTAAGATATGCCCCAAATGTGGCTCATTTCTGCCCTGTTACACCTCATGTTTCATAGTCTGTCAAGTTATCTCATTGACAGAAAAGTAAAAGAGATGAGCTGCACCTCAGCACCTTTTCTTTTTTGCAACTTGGTGACATTTTACATTTGGATTTTTGCCTACCGAAGGTTAAGAGCTCAGTGTTTTCTGAATCCAGTGTATTCCACACACTGGGAAAGAGCAGTAATAACTGTACAAAAAAAAATTGCCAGCAGGGGACACAGTATTTGCTTAATCCAACGACAGAAAATGTTACCATCACTTCATGCCAACAATCACCACTCACATTATCTGAACATCTATGGAATTAGAAAGGTTTGAGAAACAAACCTGTGACTGTAACATGACTGATTGGATAATCGTCACACAAAATGGTGAATGTTTGCTGTGAGGCTTCTGGCAAAGAAGGGAAAAATATTACCTGAAAGAGAGAAGAGAAATAGCAAGGTCTGTAACTGATTTCTCTCCCCTACTTTTATAATTGAAGTAATACACTTCAATTTTGCAAATATTCCCTGAAGGACAGTTTTAGTGATTAGTAATTAAAAGTAACACTTGCAAGAAACAGAGTCATTTCATGCTCACATAAAACCAAACTTACAAGGTCCATCCAGGTGTTCTAAAATAATCTTGCTTGTTAATTGATTTGGTGAAGTAAAAAACCTTTCTACAGCAGGTGGCACTAACCTCTAGTGTTGCATTCTGCCCTGGAGCTACCTCCAAAACAGCAGGCTGGATTGCAAAAGGATCCTGTATCACAAAATCAGCAGTGGCAGCCACCTAAGGTATTAGAACAAAAAAAGAAAAAAAATATTAATACATTAAATTGATCAGGTTGCTGTGTTTTCCTTTCCCTTGTCTAAGCCTCAGTTTACCTCTCCCCTGAGGAAGACAACCTCTTCCATGGGAAAACCAGAGCACAAGAAGGTACAACTGTCCAGGGAGATTGGTCTTCAGGATAAAGGTGAATTCCTGACAAAATGGCACAATGCAGATGTCTCCAGCGAGGCCTAATGACTTCTGTGCTAATACACCATGACTGGCTCAAAAACCTTCACACCAGGGCACCTGGTGGGTTCAGTACTTCCCTTCTAAATCACTCACCCCTGAATCAGCAGCTGGCCAGGCTCTCTTTGGCATTATAGAGAACTTCCCAGTCCTAACTCCCTCATTTCTGCACAAAACTGCTGTTGCTTTTATTCCTCCAACAAGGCAGGAACCACAGTCTATAATGTCAGGCACTGCAAGGAGTAACACAGAAAAATCAGACTCCAGAGACAGCAAAGGCTGCTGATTAAATAATTCTTTACAGACATTTCTGCATGAGAACATGCCAGGTTTTGCAATCCTAAACCCCCTCAAATTCTTTCCATTTCAAAGTTAGACAGTGTGAGATATATATTTCTACATTCATCTTGCATTTTAAGGATGTAAGATGATCTTTCCTCCTTAAAGATTATTGAATGATAAAAAGGCAATTTTTTTTTTAGAAAAGCTCAGTGTAACAGGAAAGCTGAATTTACAAAAAAAGCAAATTTTTGCAAAAGTAATCCTGTTTGTTACAGCTGAGGTTAGATATCTGAGAGGTGCAGGTATGCCATATCCATATATAATTATTTTCACATTCCATGAACATTAATTAATAGCATCAAACGGTTATAATTAAATCATAATTCCATAATATTTAGAATTAGTAATTATAATTGGAGTTCAGAAATCAACAAAACACAAACCTAGGGATGTGGCCCCTACTCACTTCTCTAATATAGTGATAAAAAGAGCCTAGGATGGTAAAAACAAATAATTGAGAAAAAATCTAACAGGATTACATTTTAATAACTAATAAATCTATGAGAAGTGAAAATGAGATAGATATCAAAGTGTAGAAACTGTACTGCCAATTTTTTTCCACATTTGTTTTGTGACACAAAATTGAAGACAGTCAAATAAAAAAAAACAAGTCTGCTTAATTTTAGAGAAATTTAGTATTTGGACAGTACTGACATGTTAATACTGGAAGTGATACTTTAGCCTGGATTGGGATGACAAAAGGTTCTGATACTTGACTCTCCACAAATATATGATCTTCATAGTCTCCCAGACATTCAGGAATAAACTGGACTGTGTACTGGCATGCCATCCCAGGAGCAATCATTCCTCCCTTTCCTGGATATTTTCCTTGGGGAGAAAAATAAAAACAAAAAAAAAGGCAGAAAATTAAAAAAAAAAAAAAACTAAAACTTCCCCAAATTGGCAGTAGTATTTATGATTACATCTTCCTCTGGAAAGGTGCCTGTAAACTCCCCCAATTTATTGCCTAAATCAAGCTGATAAAAAGGGATGAGCACAAGAGGCCTGGTAGTGCAATCTGGGAATGTGCACATGTTCCAGGGAGCTCAAAGATTGCTTTGTCTAAAATATACTCCTCAAAAACACAGAAAACAGTGAGGAGAAACTTAGAGACATTACCCAGTTTTGCTTTACCACAAGACAAAAGGGCTTCCATGGAGGCATCTAACTTCTAAATATTCCTCCAGTTCCTGGGGTATCACAATCTCCTTAGGCAATCTATCCCAGTGCCTGGTTATCCTACTGTAGGAAAGATAATTTTCTTAACTTTCCTCTAACTTATCCTTCTTTACTGCAGTGCGTTATTTCCTGCCCCCTCCTCCTGATTTTTTCAGTTGTGTTCTGAACTACATCTGTTCCTAGATGAATTTTGGAGAAGACTTGATCTAGGTATTCCACAGACATTTCAAACTAACAACAAACACTTTAATTTAGTCTTCCTGAATTCTTCATTAGACCATTTCAATCTGCTTATGAGTTGCATGTGAATGCCCCTAAACCAGCTTTCAGTTTGTAAAGAGCTGAGTGCTATGGATAACAGAATCAAACAGAACATTTCTGGAAAATCTTTGTTAGAGAAGGTAAATTAGATTTTTTTATGTGTTAACATTTTAAAGGTAGAAAAAGAACCCTTACCTGGCCAAATGAAAAATACTGAAGTAGAAGGGGGGATAAGTCTTACATGTTGACCTGTTGAAGTGATGTTCCGTACCTCTATAGTCATCTTCATTTAAAAAGAAAATAATATGCTCCATTGAATTTATCATCACTCATGAAAATATCTGCAATTCTCTGGTACTACTGCTACTTCTAGGAGTAACTACTTCATTATCACAACCAACCCCCAAATCCCAGTTTATTCAATAGAGGCTGAATTAAAACAAAGCAGAGACCAAGAAGAACCCATTTAGTCTCCACTGGTTTGTGTGTCAGTGGCAGGTGGGAAGGAGTATCTTCAAGGAAGTTAAAGGGTCATAAATTCAATATACAGAAAGAACTCAGACTTTTATTAAAATTCAGAAAGTCTAAAGATTGGGTGAAATATGCAGATCATGATAGGACATAATTCTTCAGAAAGGCAGAATTAATTCTCTACAAAGAACCTTCTCACCTCATAAACCTGCCTGGCTTTATCATACAAAAACAGGACAGAAGGTGGATTGGCAAAAAATACAGGAACAAATGAGGTATCACTGAAAGATTAAAAAAAAGGAGACATTATCTTACTGCTTGGTTCTCCAAATACTGATAAAACTGAGAAATTGCAAAATGTATCCTTTGGCAAAATCAAAATAATCAATAAATAATATAATTAAATAATAAATATAATAATAAATAATGATAAAACATCACTACTACTACTACTATAGAGACATACTTTGTTATTAAGAGACTATGCAAGAAATTTAGCTCAAAATATCTCTGGGTAAATCCACAGCAATTCTATAGCAGAGTTCTGTGTGCTCCAGCTCAGAATCCACAAACTGTACACACTGCATACCCTTTGGTATCTTGTGCTTTTCTTCTGGCTATGATTTCTTCCACTTTTTCTTGAGAAATTACAAGAGATTTGCCTCCATGCAGAGTATTTGGGGGGAAAAAGCGTGGGTTCTTCAAATAATTCTGTCTTTTCTCAAGTCTGGAGAGAGTCTCCTCTGCTTCCCAGGACTTACTTTCTTTCCCAGCTTGCTTCTGTGAGGCTTTAGTTTTCTTTGAGAAACAAGAGTGCACAGTGCAACATTACACACAGTGATTTTGAGGATGAGGAAAAAGGGAGCTGCACATGTATAATTAAATCTACACAGCAATTGAAATAGAGAAAATACAGTATTTCTCCTTCTTTAACAGAGTAAATATAATAAGTAGTGGAGTCAAATCAACAATGGGTCAATATTCACCCTTTGTAGCAGGAACAGAAACAGATCAGACAGACTAAAACTAATTTGTAAAAAGTACCTTATTCTTGGTTTTAGCCTCGAGGCTGGAGTCTGGAGTTGAGAATAGAGTTGAAGACACGCTTTTCACACTTCCAGGCAGGTAGATACTCTCGTCCAGTGAAAAAGCACGTTGTTTACGTGCCCCTTTCAGGTATCCAGGTTCTGATTCTCCTGTAATTCAAAGAAAATAATAATTCTGTAAGAGGCAAACATGAATGACAAGTATTTAGTCTAAGCATAGATGTATGAGTTTATTTTAAGGCTTGTTTCTAGCAAAAATCCTCTAGAATTTAATGTATGTTTAGAACTTATTTATATAAACAAAGTTTAGTACTTTAATAAGAAAGCTTTAGAAGCACTAATTAAACAGGCTGTATAGTTACATTATTCCCAGAAAGATATGTTAACCTTATAAAGGATGTGAGATTTTTCACTTTGTTTGGAGTTACAACAGAAAAAAAACAAAACACAAATCTTGAAATTTGTGACTAAGTTGATTACTCTGAAATGTTTGTTTTGGCTTGACTGAAAAACTTCATTTCAATGATCCTAAAACCTTTCATCTTGGCTCACACAGAAATAAAATAAGTAGTCTTGACATTATCAAACATTTTCCTTACTGATCTTCATGTTTAAATAAAACAAATATATTTCCAGAACTGGAAAACTTTAAGCTCTAAATAAAGCACATAATTTTATTTCACTGAAAATAGTTTTTACTTTAATGTAACTACTTCCTTTCTCTATATATAAGATGTAATTGCAGCTTTTGTGCTAATGAAATTGGATAGAGACAGAACACTAATGCAGTTTTTGTGTGAGATGGAAAGAACTGTAAACCAATGTGCAATAACTGTTAAATATCATATTTAAGAACATCTGAACTCAGTAGTTTTGAATTTACCAGTTTAAGTTTGAAAACGTGTCCTTAGTGGAATCCTATGTTTAAGATACTAGAGTCCCTTCTGCTTTGGCAGAAAACTATAAAAATATACTCAGATCAGCTACATCCTCCAATACTTCAATTACAGAGTGTTCTAAAAAGTCTAAATTACCTTCTGCTTCAAAAGTTACCTTTTGGTGCTTTAGCAAGAGGTAATTTCTCAGTGATGTAATCCTCAGGACAGATTAAATTATTTTTTCTGAGAAGTTCATTATCCACAATCCACCGAAAAGAGGATGCCACTGCAACAAACAAAAGTAAAGCCAACAAAAAAAACCAATGAAAAAAACCAAAATAATAGCCCCTTAAAACACACTATCTTGAGCAGTCAAAAGTAATGTTGTTTTTACACCTCATCCCTGTCAGGTAATATTTTTTATAGAAAATACTATTATATTATATAGAATATTTTATGTATATTTACAGAAAATAGTATTATAGAAAATAATCTGGTATTTTAATCTGAAGACTTGGACATGCATCTCCACAATTCTAAATTCAGTTCAAACCCAGCTAAGCACTCATTGGAGAAATATTTAATCTGTTTGTTGCTGCTATATATCAAGGTATGTATGTTTGTAATATTTAGGTGGAACCCCTTAATCCAAATTTATTACCTTGGACATGACCTGATTTAATTTCTCAATGTTAAACAGATGTTACTGTACTTGAACCTCTGCACAAAATCTTTTAAAGCTGCTCTGTTAATGTAAAACCATCCAGAAATTGGTGTCCAGGTACCATAAACAGGTACTGGGAGCAACATTCCAGAATCCTCACCTGGTGGCAGCCCCAGTTTATGGAAATCTTCCCCTGCATCAATCTTCATCTCGTTTAGAACCCTTTCCTCTTCAGCTTTTGCTCGGGCCTGGGCCTGAATGATCTCCTCTTCTGCTTTGTCAGCTTCTGTCAGTCGGCTCTTATACTCAGCCAGAAGCTGCCACGGGCATGGGTGAATAGAGAGAAATTTGAGCTGTTACAGGAAGATGTTTTCTGTTTGTCTTTCAGAGGTAAACACAGACATATTAGTAAAACATCACTACTTTACAAGCATCAACAGACCTGCTAAAACACTGTCATTCCATGATAGCACAAAACAGAAAAAAACACCTGTGGCTCAAATCACCCAGCATCAGTCTCTACTTTTACACACTGACAACAGCTTTTGGAGTGATGACAAGATAAGAAACCTGGGCCACCTATCAGCAGGTACAGGGAAAAGTTTTCAGCCAGTACAGTAGGCATTTAAAGGGCTACTGCTTTTACTGGTTGTACTCTGTCTGAAAAGCCAACTAGAGGTAACAGTATCATGAAGGATCACGTGAAAGGTTCTGTGGGAAACTGTGCTTAAGTAAATTTCCATTAAAATGTCAACTGTAGGATCAATATCTGCCTTTAAATTTTATTTTACAGAAGATCTAAGTAGCTACTAATGAACACCAAACTCTGACTTGGTTTGGACTTGTACCTTCTCTAGCTCATCTGTGTAACTGTCTTGATAAACACTGTCTCCTCCTTGGGACTTAATCCAGTTTGTTGCCATGTCCACCTCAAAAACATCTCCAGTGTACAGGTCCTTAAAGGCGCTAGCCAGCACATGGGAGATATCCTGGGAAAGAAATGAGGATGTTTAGAGTGCAAAGCAAGAGACAGAATGTGAAGAGATCACTGCACCACTGCTAACTACAGCCATTTGCAATTAGCAAATGGGAAGGGGATGTGTGTGCGCACGAACACTGAAGTGTGGATGTCTATGTGTGTGTGCTGTGGGACAGTGTGTCTGTGCTGGCTGGCTGGATGCGTAGGTGATAGTGATAGACACAGTTCTCTGTGTGCAAGTGTGTGTGATGGTTTGTGCAGGGATGGGGCTGTGTGAGTTGGGGTTGTGTGCAGGAGGGAGATATGAGCGCTGTACAGAGGATATGTGCGTGTGTCAGTCCTTGTGCACGGCACGTGTTTGTGCCCCAGGGTGTGTGCAGGGGGTTGTGTGTGTGTGTGAGGCTGTCTGTATGGGGGTTGTGTGTGCAGGGCTGTGTGTGTGTGAGGCTATTTGTATGGGGGTTGTGTGTGCAGGGCTCTGTGTGTATGAGGCTATTTGTATGGGGGTTGTGTGTGCAGGGCTGTGTGTGTATGTGAGGCTGTTTGTATGGGGGCTGTGTGTGCAGGGCTATGTGTGTGTGAGAGGCTGTATGGAGGGTTGTGTGTGCAGGGCTGTGTGTGTGTGTGAGAGAGGCTGTTTGCAGGGGTACCTGTATGTGCACGGATGTGAGAGGCTGTTTGCAGCGGGGTCCGTGTGAGGCCGTGGGGATGTGTTTGCGTGGTTGCTCATGGCAGGCTCTGTGTGTGAAGCTGACTGCAGGGTGGTCTGTGTGTGAAGATGATTGTTTCGGGGGGGTCTGTGAATGTGTGTGTCTGTGTGTCCCAAGGGTAAGTGCAGGTCTTTGATGCTGTTTTCAGGGTCTGTGTGCAGGGTTGTGGTCCTACGAGGGGCTACGCTATTTATATCCCTGTCACCAAGTGATGCTATTTGTGCCTGTGTTGCCCAGCGCTTCTACGTTACCTGGGGGTCGGGGCTGGTGCTCCCCTCAGCCATGTCCAGCCCGGTGCCGAGATCCTCTGGGCTGAGGCTCTCCTCAGCCATGTCCAGCCCGGCGCTGTGTTCCGGTGTGTCGATATTCGGGCTCTCCTCAGCCGTGCCCGGCCCGGCCCCTCCTCAGCCTCCCGGCGCCGCCGTTGCCGAGTGACCGTGCGGGCGTGCCGGGCACGGCCTGGCGGGGTAATGGCGGTGCCCCCTTCCCTTCCCCGGCGCCATCGCCCCTCAGAGCCCCTCGGGGTAATGGCGGTGCCCCCTTCCCTTCCCCGGCGCCATCGCCCCTCAGAGCCCCTCGGGGTAATGGCGGTGCCCCCTTCCCTTCTCCGGCGCCATCGCCCCTCAGAGCCCCTCGGGGTAATGGCTATGCGCCCTTCCCTTCCCCGGCGCCATCGCCCCTCAGAGCCTCTCGGGGTAATGGCTGTGCGCCCTTCCCTTCCCCGGCGCCATCGCCCCTCAGAGCCCCTCGGGGTAATGGCGGTGCCCCCTTCCCTTCCCCGGCGCCATCGCCCCTCAGGGCCCGCCGGCGCTCTCGGGGGCTGAATGCGGCACTCCGAGTCTCTGAGGGGCTCGTACCCCGTCTCTTCCCTGCCATGGATTTGTGATCTTTTAAGGACGAGTAACTCTGTGAATTAATAGGAGATAAAATGTTGACTTGAAACCTGCGAAGGGGGTTTGGACTTTGGGGGATTACTCGCCCCTCCGTCGCTGTGCAGACCGTGGGCTGGAGCTGAGGGAAGAGGTTAAATCCTGTCCTGATTGCCCACACGCGGGACGAGCAGGCTGGGCTCATCCCTAACGCTGGAACCGGGCTGGGAGATGGGGATATTCATCATCAGCCCCAGCCCATCCATCTCCCCGCTCTGCCTGCGGCGCCCTGGCTGTGTACACTGGTTGCTAACAACAGGCTCTGCTGAATCCGGTGATATTTTCCATAGAAACCATCCCGGTGTAGATTTTCTCCTTGTCCTGCTGCCTTTTTATTCTTTCTTTTTTCTCCCCTTCCTCCACTCTGTTTGCTCAGACTGAAGGAACCTGACTGTGGCCCCCAGACTTCTCCATCACTATCAGGGTCATTTGGCTCTACAGGGTTTTGGACGAGTTGGGCAATGTTACACCCTGAATGGAAAGTAACTATGGCAGAAATAATTGGAATTTACCAACAGGCGTTCCACCAGCAGATAAGCCAAATGCTGTGGGTGTAAACCCCATGGCAACCATGGGGGTGGTTGAAATTCAACTTCTTTTTTAGGCATGTGGCACATGGGCTTGAGACTACAGGGTGTCACGAGCTTTAGGTCCTCATCTCACCAAAGTTTGTGTTTGGAATAAAACGCCAAATTAAAGCCAGAGGCACTGCTGTGGTTTTAATTTCCCCATGAAAAAGGGGAGCTTGCCCAAGAAAAAGCTTGGCAAGTCTGAAATACCCTGTTTCAAAGATTAAGGTAGAGAAATCACAGATGTCTGAGAAGGATAGGATCAGGTACCTGTGCTTTCCAGAAGAAAAGATTCACAGCTTTCACAGAATCACAGAACCACAAAGGTTGAAAAAGATCTCTAAGATCAAGTCCTACCATTACTCCAGCACTGCTGAGATCACCACTAAACCCTGTCACCAAGTGATGCCACATGCACACTTTGAAGGCTTCCAAGGGATGGTGATTCCACCACTGCCTTGAGCAGCCTATTCCAATGCTTGATGAACCCTTTGGCAAAGATATTTTCCCTAATATTCAATCTAAACCTTCCCTGGTGCAACTCAAGACAATTTCCTCTGGTCCTGCCTTTATTTCCTGGGAGCAGAGCCTGACCCCCACCTGGCTGTACCCTCCTGTCAGGGAGTTGTGTTGAACCAGAAGGTCTCCCATGGCCTCCGTTTCTCCAGGCTGAGCTCCCTCAGCTGCTCCTTGTTCCAATTTGTGCTCTCAAAGAATTTTGTTTCTGTGCAGGCTTGTAGGTTCTCGCCTTTAAGATTCACTGCATGCACATTTTAACACGTTTTCATATTAGAAGTCCAACTTTTCTTATCATGTGCTATTACAATTGATTTTAACATCTGTTTGCTAACTGGAACGTTAGTAAAATCCAGCATTTAAAAAAATAATTCTTTCCCAGCCTTTAAAATGGTGACAGTAAAGCAGATGTTTTTGTTTAAAACAGTATATAGAAGCACATGAAAACAGACTGTGGAAAAAACTTTCTGTACTTTCATCTTTACTGTCTTTCAGTAACTTGCCAAGCACATCATCTCAGCTTAGAAGCCGGATTTTGTTTTTCAAACTACAGTCCATAAAATCTGGAAGTGAAGGTGAGATCCATCTGCCCAGAAACCAACTGCAGGATCAGAAGGAGGGGTGTAAACCACTGTTCCAGAGCAATGCACAATTGTTTCCCATATGGCAATGGGATATTTTTCCTTAGATTTCTATTTCTATGCCATCATCATTTACTCAGATAAACTTAAAAAATAAATGCCGCAGTTCTTGTTGTAAAACTGTTTAATTCACATATGTGTATGTCACACACACATTTTTGTATAAATATGATGAACATTAGGAACAATTTGCATCTATATCATCCTCTTTATCATCATTAGAAGATATTTAAATTCCAAAGGCTGAAGAGAGACTCATGCATGTAGGGAATGGGAAAAAAATCCCCAAACAGCAACTTTATCCTACATTTATAGGTATGAATATACAGGTATAAATATTTATATGTGTAAATGTACACACTTTCTGCCAGGTGTTTTACCTTGGATTTCCCCTCTGTACCATGTAAGGTTGAATTTTACAGTGTGTTTTAGGTTTGGATTGGGTGTGTGGACCTGAACAGACTCCCAAGGGCCCCACCTTGGCACTTATTCCAGTGTGGAGCACAGGGGGATTTTTCTTGGAGGAAACTAATTTGAAACTGAACTCTCCAGAACCTGCTCCATCAGCTAATGGGCTCTCAGTCTACAGAACCAGGCACAAGCTAATCTGAAATAAAATATACCCAAATGCCTGTCAAAGACCTTAGAGGAATCATAAGTTCTCCTAAATACAGATTATTCCACTTTTTACAGCAGTCTTCCTGCCTTGTCAGGATCATATTGCTTTTCTGTATTTATTTTGGTCATACTCCCCAGGTGATCCCCATGCATTCCTTGTTACCCCGTGGGGACTTTTCAAAGTTCAGGTATTGTCCAAACCCCTTCTTTCTTCTGGTAGCAACATGTTCAGAAAAAGTCCTTCCTATTGTAATCTAACAAAATCAGAGTCCTGGAGGTGATTTGTTCAGGCATCCAGGTACCAAATGACACCATGATAGGATAAGCCCAGCTTTTTCTTTCTCCTTTCCAAGACTGACAATAACAGAACATTTTTGCATATAAAATAGCTGGATGTGATTTAAATGCAAACAGGGAGTTCAATTACTGAGCAGGAGGTTATGTGTACATAAAAAAATTGCACAGTGGAACTGTATCTTACATTTTTTACAAAAATATCAAGCTCCATATCAGTTTTATTTACCTCACTCCTCTTTTATCAAAAATATAGATAGATGTTATGTCCTGGGTCTGTAAGTCAGCCAGTGTATTTCTTATTATTTCTATATTTATAACAAATGGGCTATTGTGTCTGACTATAATCTTAAATTATTGTGAACATGTATTCCTTAAATGTGCAAACACTGGAATAGAATTCTTTCAATGGTTGTGGAAAAGTTCATACACTTATCTTCCTAGTGATCCCAAAATCTTCACTAATGTCAGTGGACTTCTTTAGAGGGGGAGCACTCATTACAGTGATTCCATTCACTTGGTATTTGAAAGGTTTCATCCTAAATAGTGAAATTTAGGACGCTCTTAAAAATAAAAATCAAAGGTTTGCCCCACATTATGTTAATAAAACAGTGTGGATTAATTTAGAAATATGTACTGATAGATAGCTCAAATGTAAATATAATTCAAATTTATATAAATAAATTTAAAATAGTCTTGGCATTCACATCGATTAAAAAAAAAAAACAACACAAATCCTTGGGGTTCAGAATACATCAACACTCCACATATTTTTTGATATTTTTACTGTTTTCTGGCAACAAGTCCTGCAAGCTTCGGGTGGCATTCTTTATATGTGGAAAAGCAAGGGAACTGACACTGCAGTGCTGCCTTTTGCTCTAGAGGAAAATGATTTCTAATTATTTATATTTTTGGCTAAGTTTTTTTGGGGGGAGGTTTTACAAATTCCCAAAAGTGCGGTGATAGATGATTCACTTTGACATTGCTGCCCTCCAGTGGTCCCGTTAAGATTTCCATGTTTTCAGGGAAGCCTTTAAAAACAAACATTGCATTAAATCTTTGTTTTGATTAGGCAACTGAGCAGGCATAAATATTTCCATCTATGCAATCTGGCATATTCTCTTACAACTGTATTGGGTAAAATGTTTTTCACTGGCAAAACTATTTATTATCTTGTAATTACTGCAGATGCAGCCAAACAGGTATCACTGTAATGTGGTTCTCCTTTGCATGTTACCATGGAAGTAACTCCTTCTTCTTGAAGAAGAGCTAAAACCAGCATCCACAAATGACTTTAAAACCCAACTAAAATTTTCAGATATGGAAAACAGAGAAATAACCTTTCACCTTCAGGTGAAAAGTGCCAAAGAGCTCAGTTTCTAAAAGCTTCTCCCAATGCACTGCTTCTCTGTCCTGCCAAAGTTATTTTTTTCTTCAAATGTCCTAGTTTGGAGACAATCCATATCTTACAGATCTGACCTTGCTGGATGTGCTGTGGGCATTTCCAGTTCTCCTGGAGACAGTTTGAAATAACCTGAAACTGGCAGTTCCACATGGATATTTTTCATAATTTTGTGTGGGGTTATTTTGTGACTCTTTCCTGTCATGAGTTAACTATTTCCAACTTGCTTCCAGTTTACATTTCCTGACTTTAAGCATTTCTTTGTTTCCTGTACTTCTTTCCTGTACCTAGAAGTCTGTCCCTCTCTAAAACATGTCAGTGGGTATTGCTGTGCTTCTGCTGAAATACTTACGCTGTAATTTCACTCAGGCCACATGGGATTTACAAACCAGACACACCCAACAAGTAGGAGAAGCATGTGGAAAATGCATAGACAAAGGGGCCAGTCATCCCTTTTTGGCAGTCTCTGGGCAGATACATCACTCTAATTAAACTGCAAATGGGCTACGCCTCCACACAGATCCTGGGATCCTCCATAAAACCACTCCATGCAGAGATCCTGGGATCATTCCCACTCCACACAGAGATCCTGGGATCCTCCATAAAACCACTCCATGCAGAGATCCTGGGATCATTCACACTCCACACAGAGATCCTGGGATCCTCCATAAAACCACTCCATGCAGAGATCCTGGGATCATTCACACTCCACACAGAGATCCTGGGATCCTCCATGAAACCACTCCACACAGAGATCCTGGGATCATTCAGACTCCACACAGAGATCCTGGGATCCTCCATGAAACTGCTCCATGTATCAGAGATCCTGGGATCATTCACACTCCACACAGAGATCCTGGGATCATTCACACTCCCCTCCACAGAGATCCTGGGATCATTCACACTCCACACAGAGCTCCTGGGATCCTCCATAAAACCACTCCATGCAGAGCTCCTGGGATCATTCACACTCCACACAGAGATCCTGGGATCATTCACACTCCACACAGAGCTCCTGGGATCATTGCCACTCCCCTCCACAGAGATCCAGCTGGAGGATAGAGTGCAGGTGGGACACTGTTACTCTCAGGCAGAGCAGAACAAGGGTCTCCCACTCCACTGACATATTCCCAGATCCCTGGGTCAGAGAGGACTATTGCATTACAGAATCTAACCTCCTTTTCTCAAAAGTTATTACCTCTAACCCAAAACAATTTAACCCAGTGACATCTTTTGTTAAAATCAGAGATTCTCATTTTATGCTTTCATGATTATATGGAGTTCCACCAATTATTTGTAAGTAGTCTATGAAAACTAACAACGAAATAGATTTACAAGCCAGTATTTGGCTTCTTCTTACACATATACCTTTTGTCCCCAAATTAAATAATAAGGTTAGCATTTTCACACTCCAGAATATTTTCCTCTGTGATCATAAAGACTCTACTCAGTGCTAGTTTTGGTAGAAATCCATTTCTTGGCACCTGGTGATGGATCGCAGTTTTCATCTCTTCAGATCTTAAAAGATTTTGCTGTAGAAAAATGTTTAACTGATGTTTAATAGTGTTCATCCACCCTTCAGGGTCATCACTGGGGAGATGTCTGTACCCCAGACCTGCGCTGCAGATTAAACTGCAGTTTAAATATACATATATATCTACACACACATGGATTAGGTTTGTGTGAGCCTCTTCTGTCCTGGAAGCAATCTGGCATGCCATGGCAGAACTCCACAACAGCTAATTTATGCTGCTGGGAATAACCCAATGATTGACACTTTTTAGTAGGAAATATGGTTCTTTCTTCCCTTCTGGGTTTCAGTCCTTTTGGAAGTTCTTTCTACACAGCAGCCAGGATTTCTATAAATGCAAAAGTAAACCTCAGAAAAGGAGAAACTTTCAGTCTGTTCTTTATGCTTTCCACGCCACCCTTGGGAGCTCCTGTTTGAGATCACCCTTTTAAGCCCCTGTGATTTACCTGTCTGGGCTCATTCATCCAAGCTCTGGCTGTCAGAAAACCACGGCTTGGGCCTGTCTTGTGCTGTGCCAGTGCCTCAGTACTTTAGCAGGTTATCCCTCTTCTCCTGTAATCTTGT
Source organism: Pseudopodoces humilis (assembly GCF_049639895.1). Lineage (NCBI taxonomy): Eukaryota > Metazoa > Chordata > Aves > Passeriformes > Paridae > Pseudopodoces > Pseudopodoces humilis. The sequence goes on from NC_142200.1 coordinate 147,861,490, forward strand.
ACACAAGGAATTAAACTCCTTTTTTTCTTTTTATCTGGCAAGTTTTTTTTCAGCCTCCTGTCAGCAAACTGTCAGACTGGATGGGTTTGTACATATTCCCCTGCTCTCCTGGTTTGGGTGAGTGAATCAGGTGAATCAGCTAGAGGGAAAAATGCAAATTATTCTTCCATGCCTGTCTGTGCTCCAGGTGTCTGTAATGTGAGGATGTGCTGAGCAAGGCCTTCAGCTGATGAAGGATGGGGTGAGGTCTGAATATTTGGAGTAGAAGATAGAGGAGATTCAAAATCTGCCTCCAGTAAGGTGCAGAGCAATGAGGAACTGCCACCTGAGATAGAAAATGAATCCCAACCCCTCTAAAAAGAATATCAGGAGAAAAGCTTTTTACATTTTACCTTGAGTTATTTTCAGCTCCCAGAAAACTGCTAATTTAGGCCAAACTCCAAACAATATCATTCCTGGCAATGTTTCAGGGTGATGAATAGGGTAGGTTTAAATTGATTTTCATCCCTTTATTTCCAGGATTTTGGGCACAGATGAATGACCCAGAAAGCCAGCTGAGTTAGGGCTGCACAAGTGATCAAGAACATCTTGTTCGAGTTTCAAAACATCATCTCAAGGAGGCTATTTATTCACTTGGGGGCAACATGAGTATGGCTTGCTAGAGCTATTTCCAAAAGCCCTTGCAAGGGTAGTTTGAGACATAAATAAATTCATCCCAGGAAACACAATGTCATGTGCTGCAAAGGGTTGGAGTGCAAGGAGAGGACAAGGAGAGGGCATGAAGCTGTTGCAACCTGGCATTGGTGACAAGAATGAAAAATAAGAGATTTGGATTTACTAAAAAGGCCTGGTCTCATTTTTAATTTCTCCAAACTGTGCCCTAGCTCCTGTGGATTGAGAGGAATCTCACTGGAAATAGTGTTTGTAGGAGTCAAGATAACTCTCGGCATGAGAGAAAGAAAATCCATCCCACTGGGATGGGAGAGTGTGAGAGGTGGTGAGGGATCCCCTGAGGGCACACAGGGTCTGTCATCAGCAAAATGCACAGCTGTGTTATCACCTCGCTTTCCCAGTGTATTATTTCATTTTTGCTGGCAGGGAAAGATAAAGCTGGCTCAGGCTTGTATGTGCTTTTTCATGTGAGCCCTGCAGCAGATCAAAGGCAGTGAGTTCACCAGCCAGAGGAACTGGGACCTGCCTAGAAAATCGGCATCTTCTTTCCTGCCCAGGATAGCAGGACACAATCAGTTGTACCCTTTTACCGTGCCCAGGAAATAATGAAACAAGGTACATGCTGTTTCCATTTAACTTCATTTAGTGCCATCTAACTGGCCTTCACTGCAGGCACTGAGACAAGGAACAGCCCCAGTGTGGAGGTCCCAAAATGACTGGTTTTCTCCCCATTATGCCCTGCAGTAAATCACACCTAACAACCCATCCATTAAGCTGATTGTGTTTGTATCATAACATACCTCTAGGCAGGCTAGTCTAGGAGCTACTTACATTATATTTTAACATTTTAGGGCTAATTTCTAACACAGGAGTTTCCTTAAGATTCTGAGTAACGAAAAGTCTCCTGAGGGAAGGTTTTGCTCTTAGGACAATGCTGCCTACAGTTGCCCCCATGTCATGTAAGATGCCCAAGGATACATAATACATGTACTAGGGTCTGGCAGGATCCACACAATGATCCAGGGGCTTTAGGGACTGGCAGCCTTGAGGAATAAAAACAGGTGGCCAACTGGAACAACCTGCAGCACTTGAAATGACACGGAGGCTTCTGTGTTTATGCAGCCAAGCACTGTTTTCATAGTTGTTAAGTTCAAGGGGCAGCACTTTTACCCCTTCCAGGAGCACCCAGAAATTGTCAGCAACCACTTAAAAAATCAAAGTATGATCTAAAGTGTTACACTTTCACATGAAATTCATTACAGTGCTGATTTTGACCTGGAAAGAGCCAGTTACCTAATACAAGAAGAAATGCTTGCATTTGGGGGCTCCTCCATTTTTTCCAGTATTCAGTGGAATGGGCAAATCCCTTTTTTTGGTTGCACTTGGCCTTAAAAATACACACTCCTGCATCACCCCAGCAGCAGAGAATTATCCCTGATGTATTAAAAAGTGAAAAAAAACCTTCAAAATCTCATTTTAATCCAAGCTGCAGCTGGCACCTTGGAATGAAATGCATCAGGTTTTCATCCTGATTGAAGAATCCAAGGCATAATAAACCAGTGAGAGCATGTCCCATCACGTCCTCCTGGTGTGTTGGTGTGCTGAAACTGCACAGGCTTTCAACACTTTTAAGTGAAACTGTTCATTAAGCAGCCAAAGCTGGTTTGTTGGGTTGTCTTCTTTTTGGCAGAGCAGCCCTTTTTTACCTTTCATCCAAAGGAGATCCAACACCAATAAAAAGCAGGAGTCTGCCCCCTATTTCTGTAGAAAAATAGATGTCTGGTGGGGATTCTTCCCTTCTGCTCCACCAAACAAGTGGCCAGAGACAGCAAGGAGGGCGAAGTTTTCACAATTCAAGTATCACGTGGTGGGCACAAGGAGAGGTGATGGCATAATTCAGACTAGGTGGACGAGGAAAGCCCTGGGGAGCTTAGGGAGGTGCCTGAGGTGCCACAAACTCAAAGGCAAAGCCCAGTCAGCAATTGCAGAGTTGTATTCTCTGGTTCTTGTACAGCCCACAGGCTCGGAGCTGGGATCCCACCAGCAGTGCTCAGAGCACTGGGGCAGCTCTGTGTGTGATTTTCCGGGAATTGTTCCCAAGGCACATCCGTGTGCAGTTGCACAAACCAGGGCTCCTCCGACCGGAGTGGGGATGTGTCTGTGGGAAGGCTTTCATGGTTGAGGTGCTCGACAACAGGAGCAGGAAGGAAATGAGTCATTCAACCTTTCTGCTTTGGCTGCACCAGGCTTGCAAAGCTGATGAGGAGGCACCAAAACCCAACAAAATACTTCCTCAGTGGGCAACTTGTGTGGTTCTTTCTGCATCCTGATACCCCCTTGGTGTTTTCTTTTCCAAAACCCAAATAACACCACTGGCCAGAGGAATGTGGCTGCATTTGACTCTGTCAAGTGTATAAATGTGTGATTTCAGAAGTGGCAGTTGTACTTTTATATACAAACTTGAGTTCTACTTTGCATTTAAAGCAAAGGTTCATTATTCCCTTTGTAAGATATAGGGTGTGATCTCAGACTTAAATCACCACCTCTCTGAAGGGTATTTACTCTATTTTGAGATACTTCAGCATCTTAATTTGGTCTGCTTCATCCTTTTCAAAAGCTCCTCTCTCTTCAGTGACAGTTTATTGAACTGTGCTCCTAACTTTCATCTTATGAAATGAAACTAGATCCGATAAGAAGCTAAAATCAGAGGTGAAGAATACTCTTTTTGAATACACTTGATGAGATTTTACAAGTTCATCCTTTTATTCATTTAAGAAATATCTTAATCTAAAAATTAATCTTTTAATAAATTGCTACCTAGTCTGGGTTGGTTTTTTTTTTTCTGGCCCTAAGTTTCAGTTTGTGTCGTTCTCTTCGTTTCATATTTGGCTGTTCAAAGAGGTTGGCTGATCATAAATTAACGCCAAAAATGCTGGCTGTCCATTAGGACCAGGGAGACACAGGAATTCCTTGCATACCTTCTGCATAAGCATCTGCTCTGGAGATGTTAGGAGTTCAAGAACATTTTCTGATTCTGCATGATTTGTTCAGGTGGAGGTGGAGGGAAGTCTCATGTCACTGTGTTTATGTGAAACATAGTTTTAACTCTTTGGGATCAGAAATAAAAGTGCATTATTTGTAACATCCCCGATTATCCATGTTGCACAATCTGGAATCACAAGATTCTCATATGCAGTTTAAACTTGTGGGGCATTCTTATATCTAGTAGAGTTTTCTATAATATAGGTGTAGTTCAGACTTTCCATTTTTTCTGCACATTTAAAAGTCACATGAACCGGCTACAGTGAAAAAAACTGCAATTAGGTAATGATCTGAACAATTGCATCTGATTATTGTGATTATCCCAGTTACAGGGAATTAAGTTGACAGATGAAGTACATTAAAAAGAGCCATTATGACATTAATCATCAACCCTCCCCCATAATTAACCTGTATACCCCAGTGCTATGGGCTGGAAAGAGGCAATGGTGCAAGAAAGAAGAGACACATGTCAAGCATTCCTGACAGCAGATGATTTGGCCTAAGGACTGTGATCTTTTAAGGTTAGAAATTAGTTTGCTGACCTGGAGATCAGTTGTTGTGGAGCTTGGGGTCTGTGCTCAGCTGTAATTTGGGATCAGAGAATCAGTGTCACTAAGGGTGGAAAAGCCTCCAAGAGCATTGAGCCCAGTTGTTACCCCAGCACGGTGTCCACCACTAAACCCTGTCCCTGCCCCCTGCTGCCACATTCACATGGCTTTTGAACACTTCCAGGAATGCTGATTCCACAGCTTCCCTGGGGAGTCTGTTCCAATGCCTGACCACCCTTTAAGTGAAAGATTTTTTCCCTAATATCTAATCTGAACCTCCCCTGCTGGAACTTGAGGCCGTTTCCTCTCATCCTGTCAAACATCAGAAGGAGCCATTAATGGATAAAAGCAGTGGGACCCTGGGACCCATCTCCTGCTGTTCTTTCCAAACAGAGATAATCACTCCATGTAATATTTTCATTGCAGCACGTCTAGTACATCATTAGTTTCCCCAATTAGGTTATTGTTTCTCATTCATGCAACAATAACTTCATGTTTATGGTCAGATTCACAAAATCATTCACACAGTTATAAATGATAACATTGTGTGGCTGATCCATGGTGTTTACTGATGCACTGAACTGAGAGAGGCTGATGAAATGAATGCACCATGGTTTTTTTGACCTTCTCATTCACTGCTAATAGACGAGCTTTAAAAGAAGTCTCTAGAGTCCCCTCCCCCAAAAAAGTCTTCCTATAAGTGTTTTAGACTAAATGTACTTTTCTGTACAGCTCTCTGGTAAAGACATTTTCATTCTCCCAGAATCAAAATATTTAAAGTCAGGGAATTTAACATAAGAGGGCCTACTTAAACCTACATTTGTTAAAGCATGGAAATGCATAAAAATTTCTCTCAGAGACTCATAACATCTGTCCTGTAGTGGGAGAAATGAGGTAAACAAATGTGAAATAAAACTTTCAGCACAGAATTAGTCTGAAGACAAATTGGTGAGATGTCCAAATACCAAGCACTGTTGAACTGATGTAAAATTATTTAGCTGTCTCCTTTATACTGAAATTCCAAGAGTTATAATGAACGCCTTGGAAAAAGCAGAAGAACCTAGGACTTTAATTTCTAAATCTTATGCATAATCTTGCTTTTAATTCTATTTTCATATAATTTTTCAGCCTGGAATCAATGTGAAACTTGTTGAACTGGCAACCCTTTAAGTCTTTAATTGTGACCATACAGTAATAAATTACTCCTTTGCTTGTTTTATTGCTTTATTTGGTGGTTAGAACTGCTCTTGACTTGATCTAAGTGGAGGGAAAACCCTTGGAGATACTTAAGGTACAGTAAGTCAGGTAGATGTATTTCTGGCTTAGCAAGTCAAATTTATCTTCTGCTGAAGCAGAAATAGCTCATTAATTTTAATGGGATTCGTACAGGATTCTGCCAGCAGCAGGTTTAGCTCTACACATCCCAGCATCTGTTGCTTCCTTTTCCTGTGGCCATGTACAGCTCTCCTAAATGGGACTAACTGCTGCAATAAATGGTTTAAATGCAGATGTATACATCAATATCATTTACTCTAAAGGTACTTTGGCACAGCTGTCCATGGTGATAAACAAGGCATCTTCCTGCCCTTCCCATTCCCTGAGCTGCATGATATTGCTATTAATTCCGTTCCAGCCTAGTTTATAAACTATGGTGAATTAATCTGTCCAGTGACTTGTCCATAAACCCAATAATTTCACTGTTCTCACAGTCATAAATCCCATTCATGAGCTTTTTTCAATTTATCTCCTAAGGGAACCTGATTTCCAAAGGTGCTCCTGTAGATCCATGATGCTGCCCTTCCCCACAGTTCAATGTGTTCCTTGCAAGTGAGGGACCAGCAGCTGCTGCAAACCTGGGAGTGCTGGGAAAATTTACTGGTAGGTAAATATTAGGTGAGGCTGATTCAGTGGCAGGATCAGTCCTAGGAATCCCAGGCCTTGCTCGGGCAGGGAAGTGTTAGCAACAAAAGCTGTGTCCACCTAATGAAAGACAGCACTGATAACCAAAGAATAATGATTGCCTTTATGGCAGGTGAGTCACCAGGGCACTGGAGCTGGCCTCTCACGGGGGTGTTCAGGCTCCTTGGTGACACTTCTGGCAGCTCCCAAAATGTAAAAGGGAACTGACAATTTGACATTTTGCAGTCCATGAACTATTTATTCAGCCCAGTGAAAGGTGTCCCTGCCCATGGCAGGGGTTTGGAATGACATGAGCTTTAAGGTCTCTTCCAACCCAAACTATTCTGTGATTCTATGAATCTATTTATATGAGAGTAGTATTTAGAGAGACCTGATGATTTGAGGATAGTAGCACACTCCATCTAAACCAGTAAACAGACTGGGAAAAATCATAAACAAAACATTTCTGTGAACAGCCAGACCATAAGTAAAGTGTTTGAGAACTCCTGTCCCACTTCTGCATTGACATGAACTCTATTTAATATGACATTTTCTTTTGTGTCAGTTTTTGTAATTCTCCTGCTAACAAAAACATCCCCACGTGGCTGCCATAGCTCCCTGCTGGCCGTGTAACCCCCAAATGCTTCTTACACTGTGTAACCGTGGCAGAAATCCTGAGTCCTTTTTGCAAAACAAACAAAGACCTTCGGTGTTATCCTTTGGAGAGGTGGTTGGGAACATTTCAGTGGGGTGAGGAGGGTGTGTGTGAGATTTTGAAGGGCAGAGGGAGCCAGGAGGCATCTTCTCCATTGGAAACACTCGGTGTTCGGGCGGTGTAGCATTCCTCTGAGATGAAAAGCTGCTCCTTCCACTGTGTGCAATTAAGTCAACACTTGAGTCATGCTTTCGGAGTGGAGACAGGTAAACTGCTTTGCTTTAGGTTTGCTATGATTTATGGTTCACTGTGGAATTGAACCCTGCAAACATTTTTGGCTCTGAGCTCTTCGACCTCTCTTTGCTGCCTGGGCTGGGCTGTGTGTACAAAACAAAGGAGAAGAATGCAAAGGGTGTAGGAGTGAGAGAAATGGGAGATTTCCTTGGCTTTGCAGGGCTCCAGCTGATGATCTTGGCACCTTTTTGTAGGGACATCTGTGTTGGAGTGTGTGTTACAGAGGCTCCTCACCCAGCCTGCCTGACATTTAACTCCTTCCAGCCTCACCTCTGTGGCTGGAGAGCAAAGGGGATAAGTTAAGATGTGTCCTGGCTTTACGCCATGTCCTTCAGTACATTATCACAGCTCTGACCTTGTACTTTTCAGGTGGCAGCTTTGCTTTGGGAAGGCAGTGCCAACTCCCAGCCTGTCTCCAAACCTAGAAATGCCTTGAAATACCTTATTATTTGATAAGATAAATGCTTATCTATGAGCACAGTAGTGATGGTATGAATGAGAAAAAAAATGCATATTCACATGACATTCTTAAATTTCGATATTGTTCTTCGAATATTTTTTATTAGTAGGATTTCTGAAGCTCACAGAAGCTCCTCACATCCCTTTGGTTTCATTGTTATTCTGGATGTATATTGCTTTCAGCAGTGCAAAGGAAAGGGAATTCAAGCACATACAGAAATACAGCTCAAAGCACTGTAGATTTCTGAAACAGAGCTGTGATGAGACCTGTGCTGTGGGATCTCCAGCTCTGGGTGTTTGCTGCAGCATATCAGCGCTCTGATGGTGACTGCTGTACTTTCTGATGAATGCAAGAAGTGCAAGACTGTTACTGCCTGACTTGTTCTGAGCACACACACATGTCAAGCCCATCAGGGATTTAGAAATGGTAATGATTTAGCTTAGGGTGGCAGAAAGGTCCCAAGTGTTCCAAGCAGCCTAAGTGGTGATGCTTCTGAATGTGCAGAGAAGCAGGGAGAGTAAATGCAAGAAGTGAAAAGTTGGGCAAGGTTTTGTGAGTCCTCCTGACAGCACCACTTGGATGTGGCACTTTTGGATGTGGTTTAGTGGTGAACATGGTGATACTGGGTTAATGTTGGACTTGATGATCTTGGGAGGTCTTTTCCACCCTTAGTGATTTTATGGTTCCAGCTTCTAATTCAGCTCTGACTGTGGAAAATGCAGCGTGGCAAGAAAGTAGCACAAGGAGATACAGTGGGCTCTCATGAAGGGGTAAATGCCGAGGATTAATAAGTCTCAAGGGATGATGGCAGAGGAGCTGCCATTGTGTTTTCTTAGTGGATCCCTGTCCAGCCTGAGGCAATGATGGCTGTGTTCACATCAGAGGGATGGTGCCATTGTACCCCATGCTGCTGTGAAGATGGTCCGTGTCATTTCTGGGAGTAATGGAGCTCTCTTACACTGCCCCCGTTGCCACAGAGGGCACAGGGACACTGACCAGTCTGTCTCTAAGTGGAGACTTGTGCCAGGCAGTGTGAGGACACAATGGGGTGTGACACAGAGAGCAAGGACGGACTTTCTACAATGCCATTTTGGGTCACTACTTTCAAACTGCTCTTCTTTCCCATCCCTCTCTTGTGAAAACCATCATGTTCTCACCACCTCAGCTTTACTGGAGTTTCCAGTCTGGCTGGCTCCTCCTGTATACTCCCTCCAGTACTCTTCCCCATCAGCTGAAAGGGCAACAGGATGTGAAGTGTCCTCCCAAAATCCCCCTACCTTGAGGCTTTTAAGGGCTGTAGCAGATATCTTCTGGGTGCTTCCTGCCTGCCAGCAGCTGCCAGTTTGCCCCATCTGAATCAATGTCTGTGGGTTTGAAAAAGGAATGTTCCTTCCTGGGTCCTTTGGAAAGTGTCTAGCAGGACATGAGCCCCCCTGTGCCACGCTGGTGACTGTGAGGTACAGGAGTGGACTTGGAAGGAGTCATGGGTGAAATCTCTGCTCTTTTTTTTGTTCCACTTGTTTGTCTTTGTTAATTTTGTCCTAGCATGAAGAGTTTTGCTATATTAGGGCTGTTTTCCTTGGGTGGTGGCAGCAGCCTTGTATTTGTGGACTGTAAAACTCTGAGAGCAAGGTCTGGGCTTTCAGAGGAGCAGCCCAGTTCCTGGCAGGGAGGAACAAACTGTCCCGAAGTATTTTTCACCACATGTTTTCTAGATCTGTCACCATCAAAAAGAGACTTCTCTCTTCTGTCAGTGGGGCTGCTGAGGAGAGAGGGCTTTGAATCTGCCAATAACTACATCAAGTGTTTGCATTGGGATAACCTAAATAACCATTACCATAAACAATAACAAACCAATTACTGAAAAACATTCAAATAGAGGAAAACTTTATTTTCCCACACTGACTTCCTTTCCTTTTCCTCTCCCTGTTTGCCATCACCATCTTTCTACTCTTCAAAGATATCTAATTCAGGAGGAGAGAACAGAGTGGAAGAAATCAGTTCCACTCACTAAAAGCCTCAGGACAGTGCAGATTTTTCTGTCTCGCTGTCTCAAATGCAAAGCTCATAACTTTTTTTTCTGCCCTAAGCTCATGCCTTTGCGAGCGTTTGTGGTTACAGTTTCTATTTCTACACTGGCAAGTTCTGAACGTTTTTTTTTTTGTTTGTTTGTTTTGTTTTATGTTTTTTCTTTTAACTTGCTGAAAAGAATTATGCCTCCACCAGCATCTAAAAGCTCATTACCCCTAAACTCTGACCTGTCGCATCTGCTTAAGACCCTTTCCTTGGTTTGCGAGCCACCGAGGATGGATTCCAGCATGGGAATGCGGCAGGCACAGGAAAGCAGCAGCGCTGGGAAGCTCCAGCAGCAGCAGCAGGAGGAGCAGCAGGAGCAGCAGCAGCAGGAGCAGGAGCAGGAGCAGCAGCAGCAGCAGCAGCAGCCGGGGCAGGGGCAGGAGGAGGAGGAGGCCGGGCCAGCGGTGAAGACGCCAAATCCGAGCAGGGAGGAGCCAAGGCCAGAGCGGCGCTCGGCCGCGGTGGGTGCGCGGGGCAGGCAGCGGCGTGCGGATGGGAGAGAGATAAATGAGGAGTCATAGACAGGACGCAATTCCAGCCAGGGGAGAGGAGCAGCCCCTGAGGAGGGAGCAGCCCCTGAGGAGGGAGCTGCTGTCGGGGATCGCTGGAGCGAGGAGCAGGGGGAGCCTGGCGGCTCTGGCCGCCGCCCCGCAGCAGCGCTAACTTCGGGGCACCGCCGCTGCTGCTGCTGCTGCTGCTGCTGCCGGCGGCTCCCGCTGCGGCCATGGAGCCCAATGGCACATTCCTCGCCTGCAACAGTAAGTCTGGGGAAGTGTTCTTGTGTTTCAGCTCGCTTATCTCCTCCAAGAGCTTTATTTTTCCTCCTCTCTTCTTCTCCACTTCCCCATTCTCTCACTTGGATGTAATGGGGCATTCCAGCGCTGTTACAGAGAGAGAAGACAGATTTTTCTCTGTTAGTCTGTGTTGGTAGGTAGGGAAGGGTGCCTTGGCTGGGGAAGCATCTGCAAGTTCAGAAAAGTGGATCCAGATGTCCTCCCCTTTATGGGAAACTGAGAGCGGATGGGTGCCCTGCTGAATAAACTCTGTGGGCTCTGGTGGAGACAGCAGAGCCTGGAGAAACACCTGGGCTCAGGGGCTGTCCCTGAGACACTGCAAATATTGAGTACAAAATAAGTAATGTTTATAAAAAAGAAGTTCTCTCTGCCCTTGCAGCAAGTGAGGAAGATTCTATTGGTGCCAAGTCTGGGATATGAAATATCCCCCCTTATTCCCTCACCTGACTATATGTATTGCTTTGTTACCCCTTCACTGTATTTTCCTTAATCTGAGGAGCAGAAACAACTCAGGGCTGTGAGAGCTACAGGTTGAAATGGAATATTTTGATCTCCAAGAAATGGGAAAAGCCTCCAGTACTTCTTTTGTTTCATGAGGTGGGTGCTTTCTTATTACAGATAAGCTATAAACAAAAATAAAGTGATACAGCAATAAGTGATTACCCATGAACATAATCATTTTAGTGTTACCAGCAGAAATGTGAAAAGATTCCCCCAGGCTGATGAAATCTTCACTCTGATTTTCCCAGATGATAGAAATCTAACAGGAGGGTGAACCAGAGGTTAATGTTATGCTTTTTGTAGGTATCTCATTCATTATACAGCCACTGGGGAAAGAAAGCCGAGAAACACATCTGGAACTGTTAAAACATTTCCCATTTTGGGCTGTGAGTTATTTTTCAGTGAATATTATTTAGTCCTCTGGGTTTAGGAACCAAGAAGAATTCAGTGGCTGGTAATCTATTTTTTTTTTGTTTTGAGCAGAAAAATACACAAATGTTGAATGAGCCAAGAATTTTAAAAAGCATTTACTGAAATTCCTTGACACATAACACACATACACACACAAGTGCCAAAGTCAGTCCAAATGCCAGACTACTTAGACAAGAGGAGTTGTTCACATGTGGACTTCTTAGCAGGATCAGACTTGTGCTATGAATTTTGTCAGAAATTTCTGATACTGCGAGTTGTGGATATGCTTTGTCACCTGGCTCTATGTTGAAACTCAGGTTCTTTCTTTCAGTTTCTCGCTTTTTTAAAATTTTTTTCTCAAAGTAGATAAAACTACAGCTGTATTTACCATGTCAGAATTAATGTGGGTGGGTTAGTAATACTCCTTCTCTTGCCTCATGAAGTTGGTTTGTTCCTGAACTGGGAGCCCTTGTGCTCACAGATTGTAGAATAGCCAATTTGTACTATGCCTTATTCTTAAACACTGACTTTTCACCCAGGACACTGTGTACATTGTGAGGGAAATGCCCTCTGCCACAGTACGGATCAAGGATTTTACAGATCCTTGTAAAATCCTACAAGACAGGCCATTTCCTTGTTTCCTCTGCCAGCAGTTCCTCAGGATTAACATCTGTATTGAAATTTCCAACTGAATCATCTCCACCTGCCCTTGTGAGCTGGGAGCACTGAGGAGGCTCCTTCTGCACTGCAAGTTCCATGGGTGTAGGTAATTCAGCCTGGGATCAGCTGGGTTCTGCTCTGGAGAAGCTGATGGCTTTGATCTCCTTTCCTAGCAACAAAATGCTCCCAGCACACACCTTTAATGCAAGTTGTGCTTGATGCACTACGTGGGAGTTTTGTGAACCACAATTCACCATAGTTCCCCACAGTCCAGGGGAATTTGGGATACTGACACATCCCATCACATTAAACAGTCAACATGTCCCTTTTTCAGACAGGACAAGTAAAATTCACTTTGGGACATGTTTATTTTGACATAAAAGCTGTTAAATTTGCCATCTGAGCAATGTCTTTTAGTAAAACCAAAGCCCACAGTTGGTTCTGAGATTGCTGCCAGTGTGTAAAGCCCCATCAGACCCAAAAGTAGCTAAGACAGGGCCAGAGGATGCGTGGGGGAAAATAGATTTTAATGAGGAAATGAGAAAGAAAGAAGAGGGAAATGCAGTCACTTGGACAAGTGCTGCAGGTAGCAGAGATGAAAGGATTCAGGCAATCCTTTTCCCAACTACAGGGAAAAGCAAAATGGAGAGGTGTGTGGGGAAGAGATGGTTTGAGTAGGAATGGAAACTCAGCTGCCCGGATAGGCAACACTGGGAGCCAAAGGTGTCAATGATTTGGGAGCAAAGTAGAGTTTCCTGTACAGGGATGTCAATTAAGAAAGGTATTTTGGAAGGAAAGCTGCAGATAAACATTTGGTGATTTGATCACACAGGGTGGGATTCAGCTGGGTCAGCACAGGTACCTCTAAAAAATTTTAGGCTTATAGGGATCTAGGCAGGAGGATTGTATCCTGTCTTCTCCTGGCCTCTTGTTAGCACTGTAGATAATTAAATACTGCAGTCTGCCCCCCAGCCATGTGTCCCTGAGGTCCTTCCCATGGGTGGAGGGTCTCAGTCCTCATCCAGCCAAGCCACCAGACCAGAAGGCAGCAGACCTTGGTCAGACATAGAGGTTTCTTCTTTTCTCTATGCAGGCAGAGAAGATTTTGACACAGTTTCTTCTAAACTGAAATACTTCCACACCTTAAATGAGCCAGCCTAAACACTGTGTGTGGGGAAGTTCTCACACCTCAGGCTTCCCCTCCCATGGTACCTTTTAAAGCCCTGTATTGAGGTACCACACAACAAGTCTCAGTGGCTGGTTTTGACTAGAGTTACAGAAATTCCAGATAAATCCCTTAGGGGGAAAAAAGAAAAAATATATTTTCCCTAGTTTTGCATAATTCAGTTGTGCAATTTAATTTTTGCACAAGTTTTGCCCTGCTGCAGAATATTGAGAATGACATGCATTTTGTCTATGAAAGAAATTTCAGCTCCTGAAGAAAATGTTGAGAAAAGCTGCTAAGTGGCCTTTAAAAAATGAGGCTGGGACCCACCTACAACTGACTTTGGGTTTATGAAGAGAACATCTTCATGAGCATGTTCCCAGAAGCATGACTTGGGAGGTGGGCAGCTGAGCTGCTCGAGTGCTCCTGGCTGCAGATCCTGGTCCTATCTATCAAGTTGATATCCTTATTTTCAATTACTTTCTTTCCACACCACCTACTGGAAAAGCTGTAATTTATGGCAAGCCAGTATTTTTTTTTTTTTTACACTCTCATTGCAGTCAAATCTCTATGTGAACTGTGATGAAGCAAACCAAACCTTCAGTCCAATTTTGGGTTCCCAAGCACGATGAACTTTAGCTGTGTGTTTTGTTTTACCTGGATTTCATCAAGAGCGCAGGGCAGTAGCTTTTGATGGGTCACAGCCTATTCCCTGCACTGATCCAAGCTCCCTATGAGGGACCTGGACTGGCAGGAAGATGTATGAAGGCTTTCACAAATAAAGGTCATGATTTGTCTGTCTGTGAAATGTCTGAGCAGGCAGCCTGGCTTTGTTTACACAAAGCAAGGCCAGGGCTCTGTCCTGTTGAATTGCCAACACATTCCCCAGCCTGGTTTTGACCCACAGCAAGCTGGCAGATGGCACAGTCTGGGTGATGGGCCTGCAGCCCTTCCCACTGGGCATTCTGGATATAACCAGCCTGTTTTGGGGAAAGAAGGGCTGTGTGGACTTGCCAGAGCTGGAGGAGGGACCTTTCTCCTCGCAGAGACCGTTCAGACAAGGTGAGACAGCCAAAACATACAGAGAAAAAGTGGGGCTGAGAAATGCTGGGCAGGGTGACAGCGCTGATCCTGTCACACAGCTTCTGGCCAGTGTGCAGGCACAGGGAGGTTTCAGGCAATGGTTTGAAGGACAACACAATTTGAGACTTGGGAGAATTCCTCTTGTAAGAATCTTTAAGGTTTAATGTATATAGTTTCTGCCCCAGCTCAGCAGGACCTCTCAAGCACTCTGGAAAGGGAGAGGGCAAGAGAAGCCAATGTAAGGAAGAGGAGGAGGAGGAGGTTTGCTGCTGGAGAAGCCCGTTCTCAGTGTGACCACAAGGTGGAACTTGGTACATACCACATGCTCTGAAGAAGCACCTACTGGGAACAAACAGCAGCATCCCTGACCAGGGATGCACCCATGCATCTGGTCTCAGCACCCGCTCCCTGATTCCCACTTCCCCACAGGGAGCAAGAAGGAAAGTGCTGGTGTAGAGGATCCACAGGCATTTTTTGCTGGAGGTGAAAAGCTGTGCTAACAGCAAGGCCTGGTCCTCAGAGGATGTGAGGTGTTACTGGGGAGAGCAGTGAGTGGTGTCCTGGAGGTAGCAGAGAAAGAGGAAGGAGGATTTCTGAAGGTGGAATATGACAGGGCATGGATGAAGTGGGGGAAGGACAGAGCAGGTGGGACCCTGCAGATGTGGAAGGCACCTTTCTGTCATATTCTTCAGTGAGAAGAATGGCATAATGTAAAACAGACCTGTTTTTTTTTTCTTCTTGGTAACAAATACAGAGCAAAACAAAGCTTTGGCCTCTTTAGGGGAAAAATCTCCCCTGAACATGACATTTATTATTTGATACCTAGTTCCCACAGGCATTACTAGTTCTAATTTGCATCATGTGCATGATGTGATGAGGAAGTGGTGAGGTCATCACCAGCACAGGTATTCTTATTCCACTCCTAAATTATCACAAGTATGGGCAAATCAGCAGCTGAGTTTTGTCCTGTCAGTTTTGTCAGTGTGCTCTAAAGAGACTGTAATCAGAATTAGGGTTGCACCACTTTTGGCATTGCCTAAATATGATGGTGATGGGAGAACAAGTGCAGCCCTAATAAAGAACTCAAAAGCCAACCTGCTTCTCCCAGTGTGAAGTGGTAATAGTGCTTCCTTATCTCCTTTGTGAAAGGATGTGATGGAGATTGATTAATTTTGGAAAATCATCTAAAGAGCAGCCTGTGGATTGTAGTGTTCTCACATAGCCCATTTCCTACCAGACACTGCAGGCACTCCATCTGCAAGTGCCTGTTTCCTGGATATTCAAGCACTTTGCAAACTTTGGGGCTGTGTTCTGACATCCTCGTTCCCATCGAGTTCCATTTGCTCTGTGAGTAATCCAGCTGGAATCGATAGGGTCATGAGCACAGCCCCGATCCTGGGCACGGGGACGTGGATAATTTCACTCATGTGACCAGGGCCATTTATTTAATTGGGGTTGGTCATATGGGTAAAATTGCACGACCCACTGAGGTGCAGTTACCTGCAGTGAATAAGGCTTAAAGAATTTTTCTGTGAGCCATTTGCAGGAATTACTTCCTCCCGTGCCAGACTGTGACAGTATCATGTAACATCAATACCCATGTCACACTTACCCATCAGGCTTCTTCTGTTGTGACAGAAGTCTTTAACATTGTGACATTGTCTTTAACTCAAGACCACAATAAATCCAGCTCAGTTGTTTACCAAAGCAGGGAATTTTTGTCCCGATTATCCCATCTTCATTTTAAAAACAAACTGATTTGAACATCTGTGAAGCCCTCACAACAGCAAAACTTGCACATTGCTATTCTGGAGAGGTATCTAAAAATTCATTGAATGCTGACCCGGTGCTTTGTGTGTGAGCAAACTTCAGAGCTAAGTACGGTAAAATGTTCTCCAAGGGCATGGAAAGCTTTGAGCAGAGCTGTCACTGGCACTGTTATTAGGAATTAATGAGAAATTGAAGCACAGGGGCTCCGTGTGTTCCCAGATCAATCCCTATGGGATTCTGGTTGCTCCTGGGCAGGAGAGCTGGTGTGTAGAAGCAAATTGTTTTGCTAAGGCAATTACGGGAGACTTCCCCACTCCTTTGATTAGATCAGTCCTCTCCAGCACAATGTGAAATATGGGGAGTACTCAGAGACTGATAGCTAATAAATATCATCCAGCCATTACTTCATGGTGCTCACCTCCTTGCCAGGGCAAAAACAAAGCTCCCAGCTCCCAGGGGAGTGCTATGGAGATTACAGCTCTGACATCCAGCCCATGTCTGTGCAGGGGGCCCAGGAAGGCTGGAGGTGTTTCCCAAACACCCACTGACAATCTGGCTAACGTGTTCAGCAATGCACTATCCAGAAACTGCCCTTATTCTCCTTTGCTGACTGTGATCTGCAATGGCTGTGTGTAAATAAAGAGTTATTAGATGTACTGCTGTTCAAGGCTGTGCAATGGCTCTGTCTTGTCCCCAGAGAGTTTCTCACCTTTGGTGTTTGCCAGTGATTAATGACTCTGACCCTGTCCTTGTGCTGGGCAAACAACCCAGTCCTCTGCTTCCCTGCGAGGGCTGGGGGGGCTTCCTTCAAACTACAGAGAAAGAAGGGGAAGATGTTGGATTGACAGACACCAGAAACAATGTTTATAGAGCCTGTACTGAATATATTGAGGTGGTGGTGATGGAGAGCCTTCATTTAGGTCGAAAATAGTGGCTAAAACAGTGACGTGTGGGCTGATGTCAAGTTTCTTGGGTATATGCTGATTCTACAGTAAGGGATCTTCACTGCAGTTTGACCCTTTACCCTTACAGCAGCAGCTCACAAAGGTAATGACAAAAAAACAAAAAACAAAGGTAATGACAAAAAAACAAAAAACAAAGGTAATGACAAAAAAACAAAAAACAAACTAAAAAAAAATTAAATATATATATATATATATAAAGGTTGGTGACAAGGCGTGTGTATAGCTGCTATTTTTCCCTTCAGAAAAGGTCATGGCTAGGGAAGAAATGGATTTTAGTCCCAGCCATTGCTAGGACAATGGGGAATGGCTGTGAGTTTCATCAAAGGAAATTTATACTGGTCATAACAAATTCTTCTGAGAACATCTGAGCTCTTGTACCTAAATTGGCTTTGGAGTCTCTGCCCCTAGAGATATCCAAACTTGCCTGGACAAGGCTGCAAGCAACCAGATCTGCCTTTGAAGGCGACTCTTCACTTTGAATGGGTGGATGAACAAGAGAGTCCCAGAGGTTCATTCCAGCCTGAATTGTTCCATGATTCTGTGTAATCAGTGACTTGTTAAATCCCTGAGGGGGCTTATTCCTGTACCAGAGTGCAGGGTGAATCTGAATTACAAGAATAAACCCAAAGACATGCAGAAATGTGGGGTCAGTGACTCACCCAAGTCACATAGGAAACAGAAAAGTGGCAGAGAAGACACTCCCCACACTCTTAGGAAAACACTCTTTCCTAAGTGGAAAAGGAAGAGCATTAAAGCTCAGTTTCCGAGCATCTTTAGGGTCACATCTGTCCTGGCTGAGGGGGGTTTTAGGCACCGCGTTCAGTGCCCGTCAGTGGGAGCAGCACGGAGACAGAACAGAAAGGTGGAGCCAGGCTCGCTCGGATCCAGGCTCGTGGGCAGGACAGGCTGACAAGCCCAAGGCAGTGATTAGGAGCCACAAACAATATCTGCGACTTCTCCAGCCTTCGGAAATGATGCGTAAAATCCCACTGGCGAACGATTGGTGGAAAACTCGTTCCTTCTACCTGGGCAGCTGCCGGCAGGCTCCTCGGCTTAACTCTGCATGCAGCGTGTGAAGCGGGAGGAGAGACTTCCCCCAGTCCCACCCCCGGCCGGACTCTGCCCTCCCCTGCCGGGCTGTGCTGCCGCTGTCCGCGCTCGCTCCTTGGAGCCCCTGGATGAGCAGGGATCCCTGCGGGGGTGGCACTGCCCCCCAGCCCTCCCGACGGCCGGCTGCCTTCCCCGAGCCCCGCGCTGGATCATGCAGTGCATCCGAAGGCAGCCCAAGCGCACCGTGTCCCAGGAAAACATCCTGCTGGAGCAGAGCCGTCGAGTGGCCGCGCTGAATGGCATCAGGCTGGGTAAGGGACAGCTTGGGCAGAGCCTCGGCACCGCTCCCTTTCTCTTTTCCCTGCTCCACCCTGAACTCCAGGGTTAAATTCCCAAGGTTTCCTTTCCTCTCGTTTGCTTGTAACCACACGCCAGATGTGTGAAGCGCTTCGTTGGAGGCATCCAAGAATGCGGGCAAAGGCTCGGTTCCCAAATATCTTGCTGGACTCTCTGAGCTGCCTTTAACTGAGGGTGTTTGGGGAGGGCAGTGCCCTTCTCCTGCCCAGTTTTAGCCCTGCTCGGTGGTGTGCTGCCTGTCGCTGTAAGAGCCCAGGGAAGCACGCAGAGGCTGCTGATGAAAGAGGAAACCCGGGGAGTTTCATAACTTGTGTGCCTATGAACTCACTGCTGGTTCCTGTGCTCTGGAGGCACAGCCCGAGTGGATGAGAGTTCCTTGATTCCTGGTGCCACAGAGGGTGGATGGAAGTGGGAAATAGCCATTTACCCACCTGACCTCCTTAGATTTTACCAGAAAGGCTTTCTGCCCATTTAAACCAGCAAACCTGGGTTAAACCTGGTCTGTAAGCAGGTGGGAGGGGGAGAGGGGGAAGAAGGAGACTTGTTTTATAGTGTCTGTAATTAAGTTCTGTCAGATCAGCAGATTTGCGAGAGCAGTGCAGCAATATGTATTATCACTGCCATCCTATTTCCTCCGTGAACTCAAAGCCCAGCTCCTACCGTGACAGCTATTGTTTTGCTGAGCTTCCTGCTTGCTGTAAACCTGAGCTAGATAAGCCAAAGGTTAATATTCCTGATGTCTCAATGTCTCAAGCTTCCTAGTGCAGAGTATTAACACGATGGTTATTGCAGTGCTGTGTTTGTGCTCAAGGCGCTCCTACCTTGGCCAAACATGATTTTTGCTCTGAACATCACTGCACAGTGAATATATTCTGTTCAGAAAGTGTTTGACTGATGTTTTGCAAGTAGGGAGATCCCGACCCTTGAAAGGTACTCTGGAATATTGCATGCTAAGTGTGTATTTGGTATTTTACAGAGGATTTTAAACAAGACACAGTCTTGCCACATGCTTCAGGCAGGATTTGCACATCTATTTCAGTGCAGTGATTGTGCTTCTCACGCTAAATGTTGTTATATAGTTGGGAGTCAATATCCTTGTCCTGCTGCACAGAGTTTTTTAACTTTTAAATTATGTATGTGTAAAATGATTCTGGTTTCTTAGATACGAGTTTTCATTGCTTTGAAATGGACTTCTGGACCACAAACCTCCTCAGCTTCAGGCTTTGAGAAATCTGGGCTAGTGGAAGTGTCCCTGCCTGTGCAGGGGCGTGGAATGGGGTGACCTGTAAGGTTCCTTCCAACCCAAACCATTCCATGATTCTCCGTGGGGTATTAGGAAGAAATCCTCAGGTTTCTGCTGGGAAAAGGTGGGGTGTTTTTATTGGAAAGCAGTTTAAAAAGCCAGCTGAGAGCAATGTCCCACTGACACATCAGGGGTGTGTGTGTTTGTGGTTCCTGTATCAGCAGATCACAGTGTCTTACGCTGCATCTCTGGCCTAACAAAATGCAGGTAGGAACACAGAAATTCAGTGACTCACCCAAGAAAAGAGTCTGTGCCAGTGCTTGGTTGGGCTTAGGAGGCAGAGCCTGAAGCACTGGGGAAGAAGGGGAGTTTTAACCACACTGTTACATTGCCTGGGTGATCATGATGAAGGGCTTCGAGCTCCAGCTTGTGTCTGAACTGTGTGCTTGAAGCCTGGAGGAGAGGAATCTGCCCTTGGCCACCACCTGTGCCCATCCAGATCTGTCTCTGTTATGTTGGTGCAGCTCTTTGGGATGTCCTGGTAGCAGGGCACATTACAGGTGCTGCACACATAGTCTGTAGAACAAAACATGTCCTGGTTAAATGGATTTCTCATTCCACACCTGTGGACATAGGCATCCAAAGGATTTGGTGGGTTTCCTGCTTTCCTCGTCATGTCACCCTAGGATGACACGTCCTCCTCCTAGTCCTGTAACGATTCCTCAAGTGGTTGGGATCTGAAGAAAAAGAAGGACTAGATCTGGGAGCCAGAATAGAAATGTGGGTGCAGAGGGAGAAGGGAGAAGTTTCCAAAAACTGTGAGGGGAGCCCCAGGGATGTTAGTGAAGCTGCAGTCTGTGCACTTAGAGAACCTTTGCATAACAGCAGAAGCCAGCTCAGGAGACCAAGAACCTGTGAAGCTGTTGTGGTGTGTGTCCTTCCATTTCCAGATGAAGTGGCCTCTCATCAGCCCCTGGGAGTGCTGTCCCAGGTCCCATAGCTGGCCTCAACTTGTCACCCTTCTGTGTTTTGCAGGAGACAGCTTTTTTTTCTTCTCTCAATGAATTTTTTTCTGAGGTTTTTCTGTGGGGTAAGCATTCAAATTCCCCTCTTAGGAACCTCCAGAGCGCTCATGAGTTGAGAAGCCAAGCAATGCTGTAGTGGGGAAGACAATTAATGAGATACCTAATTTAACTTTGAGGAGAGAGGCCAAAGCCACCTTTGCAGGATCTCCAGCTTCTACTCTGATGCTTTCAAGCCTGGATGTTTCAGCCTGGCTCAGGTCTAGGCATGCTCCTCAAGCTCTGCAAAACCAATAAATGGTGTGAGCTGCTCACAAAGTGGACACTGGACACCCCTAGTATTTATCTCTGATGTAAATCTCAGGCTTTGGCAGCCTAAAATTCTCTCTAGGCCAGTATATCCCAGCTACAAACTCGCAGTGCTGGGTTTTGCTGCTGCACCATGACCCACATCAGTGCTTTGCAGCACCTGTCACTTCAGTTTCCTGTATGGAGTGTCAGGACACTGGGAATTTGGCCACTTGGATCTCACAGTTTTGTTTTTCAAGCAAGACTGAAGTGATGCCTGGTAGTTTATTGTCCGGCCTTGTTTAAAAGCCAGTGATTCAAAGCAGCTGTGTCTCCCAGAGAAAAACCAACCCAATGCCACTGGGGACACTGCAGTGAAAAATGTTATTTGTGAGACTCCACATCAAATTTGTTGAGTACTGAGGAATTTCCCTGCAGGTGAGTGTCAGGTGGCTGCAGGTGGCCATGTGGCTACCTGCATTGCCAAGGTGAGGTTAGAAAAGTTTCCTCTGAGTTGGGACGCACATGGTCAGCCCTGCAGAGTTAAATGCTGCTGCACCAGCTCTCAACCAGCATTTCATGCAGTGTCACAGAGCTGAAGGTGCCTATTACAGAAAGCCCAGGATGTGCTTCTTGTGTTTCATGCTCTCACCCTCCTCAGTCTGCATGCTTCACATCTGTAATTAATGGTTGGTTTGAGGGACAGATTCTCCAAGGTATTTAGGTATGTGGAAGTCATGCACTGCTGAGACACTCAAAACCATGTAGAATGCCAATTCTGTGTTTTTGGAGTCTCAGTAGGTGCCTGTTTCCTCTCTAGATGTCTTAAGTGCCTTCCTGAATCTAGGCTAAGTTGTGAAATCCAAAGTTCCCACAACCAGAAGGTTTGGTTGTTATTACTTGACACTGCATTGGCCTCATAGTGTAAAAAAGACAAAGACCCTTCGGATGGTTGAGCAATGAGGAGATTGTGGCTGCTCCTTATTGCTGCCTTAGTGATCTGTTGCTGCCTGTCACCAAAATTCTCTTTCCTAAGCTTCATCTGATCTGCAAAATTCCCACGTGGATAGGAAGACACTGCTTGCCAGAGGAGGATGAGAGTTATCTTTGTGTATTCCTGTTTCCACAAAGGAAATTTTGTTGCAGAATGGATTTGAAATCACTTGGAAGTTCCTGACAGCATTCCAGTTACAAGTTATGCAATTTTCCTTTCTCTGCTTTTACTGTTCTGTTGTTGGTTTTGTTGCAGGTTTTGCATCCTAACAGTATTTGCTGGGAAGGAGATATTTTAACTTTGTAAAACACCTGAGAATTATAATACAAAGTCTTCAGACTCAATCTGAGAAGTGCACAAGGATTCAGCCTCTTTTGTGATCATGAAGCGATGTGGAGGATTTCTGGGTCTCTCTGCTCTGCTCTGCTCTCCTCCCCAGACCTGACTGCCCCTGTGGAAGGGAAAACTCTTTGAGCATCATTTCTTGAGCTGTCTCTTAAAACACTACCACTACTGTTTCTCCACAGGCCTCAAAGATGACAAAGACCTGAAGTTCCTCCTGAAAGGCAGCCAGCTGCTAAAAGTGAAGTCAAGCTCCTGGAGAAAGGAGCGGTTCTATAAGCTCCAGGAGGACTGCAAAACCATATGGCAGGAGTCAAAGAAGGTGCTGAGATCCCCAGAGTCACAGATCTGTGAGTAAAGTTTGCTTTGTCAGAGGTGGGGTGAGCCAGGACCATTATGTGGTGTGGAGAGAAGGTTTGTAGCAATGAGAGCAGGTCCTTCCTTCCTCCTGTGACACACAAACCGAGTGATGCTGTCAGCTCTGGGAGAGCCACAAGGAATCTGCCATGTCAGGAATGGTCACATTGCCCAAGCTCATGAGCTGCTGCCTCAGATGGTTGTGGGGTGGGCTGTGCTGGCCTCAGCAGCCCTGCCTGGCTCGTTTCCTCCCCAAATTGTGCAGCTCACTCAGGTGCCTGAGCTCTAATGCTCGGTGTGAGACATGGTACGAGCATTTCTGCCATGGGGTGGTGTGTGGCTGTTGCTCCTTTCCTGCCTGCCAGCCCCAGGGAAAACTGGCATTCAAGCCTCACAAGGAAACTGCAGAGATGTGGAAATCCAAAGGTTTACAGGAGATGAGAAGGAAAGCCTATTCTCATCCTTATCTTGGAAACCCAGGATCTACTCTGTTGTAAAAAATCCAGATACTACAATCACCATTATATGGCACAGGAAAAACCATTCTGTTCCAGCAGCATCCAGCTTGGCACTGTAATTGGAACCCCAATTGAACCCAATTGTGCAGTCAAAATGGAATCAGGCAGGGTGTGTGTCTGTTTATATCTTTGTTTTCTTCTCATTCCATATTTTTCTAACACATTTCTCCATATTTTCTGACATTTTTTCTCTCTTATTTCAGTCATCATTGTGGTCTTGTAAATCCAGGAGATAAATTAGTAACATGGAATATGTTTTATGGCATGTTGAAATGTGTTAATTATGCAATGATTTTGGAAATGATCACAATTAACTAAATGAAGGGTGGGTCTTTCAAATTACCTCCCTTACTCCCACAAACAGTGATAAGATTTCCAGTAGGAGGAGTAAAGTAGCAGGGTAAAATATTTGGTTTGTAACCCTGATGGCCAGAGTCTTCTCACATGACCTTGGGCACCTCATTTAGTCTCTTTGTGCATCCTTCTCCACACATTTTCTTTCTCTTCCCTCTAACTGTAAAAGGCTTTGAATCAGAGAATCACGCAGGTTTGGGCTGAAAGGGGCATTAAAGATCATCCAGTTCCATCTCCCTGCCATGGGTGAGGATACCTGGACCAGGTTGCTCCCAGCCCCATCCAGCCTGGCCTCAGACACTTCCAGGAATGGAGCATCCACAGCTTCCTTGAACAACCTGTGCCAGTGCCTTGTCACACTCTGAGTAAAGAATTCACTATTTCCAACATCTAATCTAATTCTCTCCTTTTTTAGCTTAAAACTGTTCCCCCTTTTCTGCTATCTACCTTTTTACAAAGTCCCTCTCCCTCCTTTTTTATACAAGAGGAAGGGTGCAGTGAGACCTCCCTTGAGGCTTTGGGTTGGAGGCTGTCCCCTCCTGGGTGTTTGGATGCCCAGTCTGGCGGGGTCCTGAGCTCAGCTGGGCTCTTCAGGTCTCCCAGTGCAATAACCCATCATGACCACAGCAAACAGAAAGTCCTCAGTGAATGTTTGCTCCCTGGGAGTGTCTGCTCTGCTGAGCTCTGTCCCATATAAAATCAGAGTTCTTCCCCAGATAATGTGTATCTTTCTCTATATATTATATCTTGCTAATATATCTTGCTCTAAATCAAATAAGGGTGTGAGTTGAGAAGAATGACTTTCAGAGCTCCCTTTCCTGTGCTCTGCACCAGCCATTTCCAAATTACGGGGTCTGAGAGCACCTACAGCAATAGTCCTGAGCCCACCTAGTCTTTGGAAGTGAATGGGAAGGAACCTTGTGCTGTGGCTCCAGGTACCCTGATATTTACCTGGAGAAGCCCTGGTGGATCCATGGCTGTGGCAGGGAGAAGGGGTGCAGCTGTGACTATTTTATAGAGTGAGATCAAATCCTTTGAGCTGGGCTCTGAGCACAGGCCTGGGTTCTGTGAGTGTGGATCCACAGCACTCCAAATCCACTTTGGTAACTGGGCACAGCCAACATTGCCACACTGCTGGAGTCAGGCAGTGCCACTGTGGGCAGGAGAACCTGCTGTGCCCTGGGAGTGACCTCAGTGCCATGTGGAGATGGAGTAATGTTACCTGATGGCTCACAGCACGTGCCTGCTCCTTGATGCTTCATGCAGGCACACCTTTCCCAGGGAAAGATTTATTTTTTCTTTTTTTGTCATCAGGATAACAGCAATGGAGACAAATTGCAGCTCTGTGAAGGCAAGCTTTGGCCAGGCTCTGGCCAGGCTCTGGCCAGGCTCTGGCCAGGCTGGCTCTGCACCCTGTCACCCATCTGGCTGTGGGAGCTGCACAGGCTGTGTCCCACGTGCTCCTGGCAGGATGTGAGCCTGTGCCAAGCTCTTGGGAGGGTTGGAGGGACACTCAGGGCTGCTTCCAGCAGGTGCTGCACACACACCTGAGCCTGGCAGACAACAAGAGAGATGATTACTGACTCCTGCCAAGTCCTAAGCCATGGCATCAAAGAGGTCTATTTTCATAAAACCATAGAATGGTTTAGCTTGGAAGGGACTTGAACATTTCCAGGGATGGGGCAGCCACAGCTCCTGTGGGCAGCCTGTGCCAGGGCCTCACCACCCTGGCTGTAAAGAATCACTGCCTGATAGCTAATCTAAACCTGCTTTCTGGCAGTGTGAAGCCATTTCCCTTGATCCCATCACTCCAGGCCCTTGTCAGAAGTCCCTCCCCAGATCTCTTGGAGCCCCTTTAGGTGCTAAGAGGGGCTCTAATGTCTCCCTGGAGCTTTTTCTTCAGGTTGAACTCCCCCAGCTCTCCCAGCCTGTCCCCAGAGCAGATGGCTCCAGCCCTTGGAGCGTCTTTGTGGCTTCCTCTGGGCTTGTTCCAACACATTCACACTCTTGGAGGCCCCAGAGCTGCAGTACTGCAAGTGTATAATGAGAGCAGAGGAGAGGGACAACAGCACTTCCCTCAACCTTCTGTTCATGTTTCTCCTTGCCTTTCTCTTTTATTGATTCTCTGAGACCTTCCATTCTTGAGTTTTCAGAGTGATCGCTGTGTTTGAGTTTTGTTTTGGAGCTTTTAACTTCACCAGGCTGCTTTGGATGCTGGTACAAAGTGGATTACCCCTGGCTCATGTTGTCATGGCAGGCTCTGGTACTACATCTGCTTTCTCATTTGGTCCAGTGTGAAGGCTGTCACATCAGAGGAATAGTGCAGGGTCATGATTTGACACCCAAAATCAGGGACTTCAGGGCGAGTCTCTACAGAGGGTCACCCTTCCTTGTTAACAGACACTGACTTTCCAGGACAAAGCTGCAGATAAGCTCCCTTTTCAGGATGGAAAAAAGGATGAGCAGAATGGAAACTGGGAGGTTTAGCAGGAGGTCTAATCTTATCTGCAGCATTGCTGACAGTGATGGATGCACCTCAGAGGAGGGAAGTCTGGGTAGGGTTATGTTTTTGTTTGGATAGTTTCTTGTTATTCCTGTTGGTATTCTTACAACTGTGTGGAAAAGCTGTTTATAAACCTGTGTGTGATGGAGTCCAGTAGATAAAGCTGGGGACTGCCAAGGTTAGACAGGAGAATCTCAGATGTTTGAAGTTCAAAAACACCCACTTATCAGGGTTGTGACAGGAACAGATGTTGCCTGGATCAGATACATGGGATATAAGCAGTGCCTTCCTCTCTTCTCTTTATTTTAAACAACTGGGAATTTAAATTAGATGATGTCTTCATAGCTGCATAACCCAAACAGGGCTTTGGGGATAAGCTGTCCTTCCAAAATGGTTTCTGATCTGGTAGAATAATCCACTTTTTCCCCTTTTTCCTTATTGTCAATAATTCCTTATTTTTCAGTATGTTCCATTTAGACCACAGGGCACTTTTTTTTTTTTTTTTTTTTTTTTCCAAAAGCCATTGAAGCATCTTAAGTCAGTTTTCAAACAAGCATGTGCTGCCCTGTGTGTCCTCTCTGATTGCCTCCAGCAGAAACACAAGGGTGCTGGGCACCAAGGGCTGCTCAAAAGCACCCAAATCCTCCAAAAATTGATTTAAAAATCCATTTTTCACCACAGGATTTCTTCTTCCTGTGGCTGAGCTACAGCCAGATCCACAAACAAACTGCTGCTCTCATTATCCTAACTGATGTGTAGGACCATGGGAGGGTGGATGCTTCTTGGGCCCGAGAGGCTTTTACAGTGCTTTCTCCCTGGCCTCCAGAAAGAGAGTTAACGTGGCTGTATTAAGAGTTTTGGGGCAAAGATTTGTGTGAGGGAGCTGGAAAACAGCTCATTCTGAGGCAGTTCACTGCTGAGCATCACTGTGGTGTGAGGGAGGAGAGCCAAAGGGGGCAGAGCAGCAGCCTGGCAGTAGCACTGGCTCCTTTAGCTGTGGTCAAATACCAGATCTCATGCATGTGAAAAAAGAAAAAAAGAGCAAAAAGGTGTTTGCTGCTTTCAGTGAAATTTATTTTCAAAAGCATTTTTTAAACCAGCTGTAATCTCTAGTGTGAGCTCACTTAAGCCAGACTCAATCCCTTTAAAAACTCTCTCAACTTGGGGATTTGTGGGAATGGTTGAAAACTTTCCAGCGAATCATCCTTTTGAGCAGCTGGTAGAGAAACAGAGTATTCAAAGGCAGAAGGAAAAGGCTGAATGAGTCAATTAAGTTTAGGGGTGCTGCAGTGGGGCCCCAGAGATGGTGCTTTGGCACCTCCTGCACTGTGTCTCTCCTGGAGGCTCAGGGAGGTGATGTTTTCCATGACAGCCATGAAATGCTTCACACACTGAACCAGGGATGACTCACTGGGGCTGCGTTGTTGAGTCATGAGCAGTGAAGTCAAGAGAGAACGTCAGGAGTTGTAGCTGAAATATTTCCATTCCTGGCCAAAAGCTTTATGTAAAAATTACTATTGTTGGATTTTTTTTTCTTTTTCTGTTTTTTGATTAAAACAGAAATCTCAGTTGCACTACTGAGTGTTGCAAGTGGTGACTGTATTATTACTTAAAGTCATGAAATTGATCTTTTGATTTGATGATTAGTTATTGTCACTATTGAAAATGCACAGAATTTGTTTCTGTTCCTCTGGTTTCTGGCAGAGTTGTAGGATATTCTTTGCTTGGTTTAAACATAGTACAAAAGGTTTATGTTTATAGCTTAGTACCAGTGTTCAGCAGAAAATTTTTCCTTTGCTTTTGTCTTGCTGTGAAATTTATGAATATCCTTAAAATACCATACAATTAACATACCTTACCACTTTAGTGGAAGAATAAATTATTGTCTCCATTGAATTATTGTCCTGAACTTGCTTGCAGAAGAACAGGAAGGATATAATATTGCTCTGTGTTTGCTCGAGTCAAGAAGCAAAAGCTTGAAATTGTTCCTGATAAGTGCCTAAAGTCAACAGAAACTCTCAGCAACCTGTGTGCACACAGCAGGTAGCTGGCTGCACCGACAGCTTCCTTCTGTAGTTTCTTGAGGAATCATTGCTTTTGTGGTCAGACATGTATTTATCCCTGGAAAAATATTTGCTGATGCGAATGTGTTATGCAAGGCAGCCATCAGCTCTGGAAACAAAGCCATCTGTCTGTGGGTCTCATTAGTTTTTTATCAAAATCGCTCAAGCCATCCAACACGTCATTTCAGATGCAGAGCTGCCTGTTTCTTCGATTGAGTTTTGAATCAGGCCACCGCGGGCGTTGCTGGGACAGTTTTCATCACAGGCAGCGCGCTGACACATATTGACCTTATTCTCCATAGCATATGCTAAATGCAAAGGCAGAAGTGTTGAGAGCCTCAGATCCAGATTTAGCGGTGCTGTGATGGCAGGGGAAGTAGGAACCGGTCGCCAAAATAGTTTGCAGGGCCCTGGTTGTGTGGAAGGAATAAATAGAGATCACTCTCTTTGCTTCAATGCCCCAAGCCATGGTGGGGAGACTGAAAGACTGGGTAAAGACCTTATATGAAAGGGTGTTTCCAAACAACCTGTAAAATTGCATGTGCATTGTATCACTGGTTGTCAGCTGCTGAACACAGGCCAGCGATGAGGGCAGACTGCTGTGCAGCAGATCTCGAGTCAGAACAACC
This sequence comes from Pseudopodoces humilis, assembly GCF_049639895.1. Taxonomy (NCBI): domain Eukaryota; kingdom Metazoa; phylum Chordata; class Aves; order Passeriformes; family Paridae; genus Pseudopodoces; species Pseudopodoces humilis. The sequence goes on from NC_142200.1 coordinate 147,890,205, forward strand.
TGCTGGGCATGTCGGTGGAGGGGGAGTGGAGAAGAGCATGGATGAGGAATCAGCAGCTGGGACCTGCTGTAACTCTCACACAGGGAGATGAAAGAGCAGTGCTGGCAGGGCTGGGAAGGCACGGCACAGCGGGGCTCGTGCTGAACCCACCCGTGAGTCATTCTGGAAAGGTATTCCTCAGGGATGAGGGTGATGGGTAGCCTTCACCCATCACCCATCACTGGTATTCCCAGCCCAGGGGGCTGACAGTGCTCCAGCTCCCGCTGATTACAAAGGTCCTGATCCCACCTGAGTTTGGCCATTAGCATCAGCCACCCTGGAGAAACCAAAATCAGCTGAACGGCTCTTCCTGGGGTGAAACCAACGCGAGAAGCAGCGCATGGGGCACACTGGGCGTGTTGTGAAATCCACGTAGTGTTCTGCAGGATGGTCCTGGGGTCAGGCAGCAGATTCCATCTGCTCCTGACAAGATGCTGAGCCAAGGTGCAGCTGGTGAGGGTCTGGCCTCTCTGCAGACATGCAGGATGGGGTGAGGGCTCTGTACGGCTCAGCACGTTTCTCATCTGCATTTCTTGACAGTAAACAGAAGTGACTTACTGAGCCAATTAGAGTGGGATGGAGTAATTCAGTGTGACTGAATGCCACATTGCACAGATCACCTGCTACTGACAGGGGCTAGCATAAGGAAAGGATCTGAGGAGTTCTTCCCCCAGAGTGAAGAGCTGCCCCCTTCCCTAAGGAGTGACTCAAGGAAGACTGCTTTGGCAGTGCCCATACAGTGATCCTCCTCTCCCACTTCATCAGCAAGGGTACAAGAAAGGAGAAACACCTGCCAGTCCTTGTCCTTCACGTGCTCAGTAGTTTACAGGAGGTGCAGGTTCAATTTCTTACTTTCTCTCATGACCAATACTGTTGACAAAATGCCTCATTTGTAAGGGCTGCCTATCAAGCAGGAGGAAAGCAAAGGGATTGTTTTCTGCCTTTGTTCCTCCTTTCCCTCTATTCCTTAGGATTACCAAAGAGTTTTACTGTTCATGCTCCCAGCATGGTCTGGACATTTCAATTGTGGAGCATTGACGAGAGAAGAGATGGAGAGGCCAGGGCTCCTCTCTCAGACAATTGCTTTCATCATTAGGAATGTCAGGCTCCTCCTTCTGGTTCTTCTACACCAGAATCATAGAGTGGCTTGGGTTGGAAGGGACCTTAAGGATCATCCAGCAGATTTCCTTTAAGGAGTGTTCCTTCTGCATGAGGAGATGAGTTTGCAAGTTTAACACCAAGCTCCTTGAACGCTGTGAAGAGAGAAATCCAAATCAAGAGAGATACCCAAAAGATACATGTTGGTTGCTTGAAAATATCAAAAGCACCCCGAGGGCCTGAGTCATCCCTGCTTGCTGATGCCAGGGTTGAAAGAGGAGAAGGGCACTGGGCTGAAAATCAGCAAGGGAGAAGCACAAGAGCAGGAGCCAGTGATGAAAACTGAAAGGAGGGCTAGAAGGAAAGTTCTCAACATCTCCCTGAGAGTAGTTCAAAGTCATTTCACTGGCTCCAGGGAAGGCTGCTGTATGTCTGTGTCAGTGGGGAGCCTTTGGCTGTCCGAGCAGCGTGCACAGCAGCCAGGAAGGCTGACCAGGATGTAACCTGTGTGAGTCTGGAGACCAGGAGAAACACAGGCTTCCTTGTGCTGTGCGTCATCTTTTGGGCTCTCTGCAAACCACCTCTTCAGCAGACGCAAACACTCAGAAGGAGATGCAAACTTTCCAGATTCTCTTCTGCTTGTGGTTATCTCCCCGCTGTGGCGTGATGGGGAAGGAACAGGGAGGCTGCAGGGAGTTGTGATTGATGGCTGTTTGCTGCCAGTGTTCCTCTGCTGTGAAGCATCTCTGTCCCCCAGTTATTTTTGATTTCTCCTTGCAGATAGCTCGGCTGAACACACAGTTTGGGACTCCTAATAGGGTTCTGTCGCTGCCTGGGAGCAGCTGATAAAGTACTCATGCTGGGTTAAGATTTTCCAGAAAAGAGATAACTTTAGCAGATGGCTTGGGCCGAGTCCTTTGGCTTCAGCTTTTTTACTGATAGATGAAAACAGTACACACAACCAAGCTATGGAAAGCTATAAAAAGTGTCCTTCCTTACCCTGTGTTTTAACAGTTCCTGTGGTGATAGTTTCTCTCCTTTTCTCATGTGTGACTACAATAGACACCAGTCCTGCTTTTCAGCCTTCCTTATACCCTTCCTGTGTTGAGGAGCTCTTTTATCTTCATCATCCTCTTCTCAGCATACTCTGAAAAGATCAAGGCAGCCCTTCCAGACACAGGTTTTCAATCCTTTTTTTTTCCTCCCACACAGCTTTCTTTTCCAGTGGATTCATGCAGTCACGTAATGGTTTCCAAAGAATCCATTCTAAATTTCCAATATTTAACATCAGATTTTCTGGTCTTGGAAACACGAGGCCACTGCCAATCCAAAATTTAGGGATTGATTGCACAAGCAGATTAAGGAGCCGTTCTGCAGGACAATAACTCTTGTGAGCCAAGCGGTGGTGAGCAGCTGGCAGGTGAGGAGGAATAACAGGATGATCCTTCCACTTCATTGCCATAAGCAGAAGAGTTCTGGAAAGGAGGAGAATCCCATACTTATGGACAGTCTGCATATGAGATGCCCAGCTTGCACTTCCCTTCTGGTCAAGGGTCCACTGTAGCCATGGATTAAGATTAATTTATTTTACCCTGAAGTTTTTGTGTGAATAGGATAGAACAGCTGTGTTCCAAAAGCTGATTTATTTCCCACTGGCTATAAAAGAAACCTTAATTAACTTCAGACTTTTTGATTGAACTGAATCTGGCCAAACATGGTAAGATGCTTTGCATTAAAGGTGAAGTTCCACCTTAGACACAACCACTATAATTTGATTAATGTCCTGGTTAAAGGGCAAGGTCACCAGGAAGGCTCAGCTGTGGGGGAATTGCAGCCTCTTTTTCTTTTTAAGCTGGTTTTAGTTCTCAAACCCATAAACTTTCACTCAAAGGTAAATTGGCCAGATAACATAATTCCACAGCAGCCCATCCCAACCCAACCTTTTCCTCCTCTCCCCTCAGATAATCAACTGTTGGTCTTTATGAAGTGGTAATCAAAGACCACCCAGAGACAGCAGCTCATAATTGTTGGGGAAGAGCTTTGCCAGCTCCAGAGAGATCCTCATGTGTTCTTGTACAGGAATCAAACCAGCAAAGAGCTGTGGAAGGTGTTTGACCACCCCAGCATTTGAACTTGAAACAAATGTTAAGTGTTGCTTTTGGAAAGTCACTGATTTTTGAAGACTGAAATTTTGGATGCAGGGTTTTGGGTTTTTTTTCCCCAGCAGCTGAGCATTGTCATGACTGCTCCGGGGGAAAAAAGAGAAGTTTTCAAACCTCTAATGAGCATCTGATGAATTTTGGATAATCCCAAGGCAGTCATGTCAAAAAATGTGCATGTGGATACTGAGCTGGATTTTTCTAGTGTTGACTTTGAATGAACTGGACATTTTAATGGTGAATTGGATGTTTAAAAGCAAGTTTCTCCTATTCAGATAAACTTTGGGGATATTTTATACTTGGGCAATGCTTTGTAACAAAGCTCCAGACCAGGTTGATCCAAGCCCTGTCTGACATGGCCTTGAACATTTTCAGGGATGGGGCATCCACAACTGCTCAGGGCAACCTGTGCCAGTGCTTTGTAAATGTGTGAAGTGACCCATGAAAGGCAAAAAGAGGCTGTGGGTGCTGCTGGGAGCTCACCTGAGCTCAACCTGGTTTGAGGGCACCGATTGCTCTCAAGGGTATTTTAAGGTTGTCTCTGTTACTTATATTTGTTTAATAAAAGTCTCTTCATACACTGCTCCTTCTGGATTGCCTTGTGTGTGCATTTTGCAAACTTGGAGTAACTTCAGGGTTCATTTCTCAAGAGCAGAGATGGGACTGGGGAAGGATGATCTTAAAAACAGTGTTTTGATTTCTTACAGCAAAGAGGATAAATTCTACCCTTGACAGGGGTTAGGATGGAGTATGGGTGACACCAGGCTGCTCTGAAGCTTTGGTCTTTGCCTCCTTAATTTGCATTACCATGACTGAGAGGAACAGATGGGATCTTAAATTTTACCGTCTCATTATTTTTGCAACCTAAAGAAGGACAGCTTTGTTCCTTACCCTCCTCTTATTGAAGTCACCTCTTATTTTGCCCAGAGAGGCTGTGGTCTTCTCATCCCCAGAATTGCTCAAGGCCAGCTGGATGTGGCTTGGAGCAACCTGATCTAGTGGAAGGTGTCCCTGTCCATTTCAGGACAGTTTGGAACTGGATGATCTTTAAGGTCCCTTCCAACCCAAACCATTCTGTGGTTTTAGGATTCTCCTGTGGGGTGATGTTCATAGGGAGGCACAGCTCCACTCTCCCCTTTCTCAGGGGGAATGAGTCAAGGGATGCTCCAAGGGCTTGGAACCAAACCCTTGGCCATGATTTGATTTTCATGAGCAGGACATCACAGTATGGCACCTATGGCATATTCTGCTTCTTTATTAAATAAAAAACATGGAGAGAGGGATTTTCTTTTTAAAATTTCTTGCTTTTTCTGGTTCTTTTGAGTTGAGTTTTCTTTAGTAGCAAAGCTTGGGGAAGGGGGGAAGGGAACCCTCCAGAGGCTTCAGGAAAAGGAGAAAGAATAATTTTTTAACATCCCTCACCAAGCAGAGATAAGGCTGAGTGAACCCCTGCTGACCGCAGGCTCTGCTTTCTTTCCACAGTCTCCATTGAAGACATCCGGGATGTGAGGTCAGGCCATAAAACAGAAGGTATGGAAAAATACGCCAAGGATGTCCCAGAGTATCGCTGCTTTTCCATCGTCTTCAAAGACCAGCGGAAAAACCTGGACCTCATTGCGAGTTCAGAGGATGATGCCAACCACTGGATCGCCGGCCTTGGGAAAATCATAGCCCACAGCAACTCCATGAACCAGAAACAGAAACTCCAACAGTATCCTTTGCCTTATAAAGTGATTAATCACAGACAAAGATGCACTTGTCTTTCCGTGTGGGTGGGGATAGTAGACTAACCTCCTTTTTTCCCTATTGGCCCTGGGCACTGGGTTTTTCTCTTGCACTGATTTTGCACCCAGGCAAGATCCCTGCTTTCCTGTGCTTTCCCCCCCTGTTTTACAATGGTACCAGCAAGAGTGGAGTCAGGCTTAATGTGGCTCCTTAAGCAAAGAATTCTCCCTTTCATGGAGCTCCAGATAAAACAATCATTATTTTTTTTGTGTTCTTCAGGGGTCTGTTTCACTCTTATTGCAGTAAACTGCAGGACCGGCACTTCTTGGCAAGGCATGAAAAGCCCACGCTGTTTACCGTGTTTCTCGGTAATACAAGGAGAGGGAACTGATTCTCCTCTTCTCACTGCCAAATTTACTCCAGGGTAGCTCCACTGACTTGAGTGAAATTGCTCCTTAATAGCCTCAGCATGGGAGGAAGTTTCACCCTGAAAAAATCTGCAGTTGCTCTAGTGACAATGCAGAGATGAGAAAGGAAAAGGCACAGAACAGTAAGGAGAGTGAATTCATGATGAAATGGAGAGGGGTTGGTTATTGGGTGAAATCCTGGCTCTGTTGAATTCACAGGGCATTTTCCCTGAGGCTGCATTTCACTCAGTAAGTTCCTTTGCAAGCAAAGGTCTCATGTATAAAAAGAGAGAATATCTGTGGGTGCAGTTTTGGGTGGATTTTCTTCAGTCCCTGTGTGTCTGGGACTCTGGACATTACATCTGAAACTGTTTGCTGATTTCACCCTGATTTGACAGAGCTGCAGCAGCCATAAAATATTAAGTTCCTTTAAGCTTCCCAAAGGTAGACATTCATCTATCAGAGAGGAAAAGAGGAGAAGAGCCTTCTCTTGGGGAGAGAAGGCTGGGTGGGCTTCATGACTTGTTTAACACCAAACATCAGAGAGGAGGGGAGATGCAAAATCCTCAGCTGGGAAGAATCACAAAGCTGGAGCTCAAGTCTGAGCAGGCACCAGGGAGTCTTGCCCTCAGTTAAGTCTTCATTCCATGTGGGTTCTCTACTGGGTAATAATGTACTGGTGGAGAAGGAGATGGTGCATAATGCTGAGCCTTCTTCAGGCTTTGCTCTTCTGTGGATTCTCTGAGGTCTGAGAAGCATTTTCCACAGCCACAGTGCTGTTCACTTAAAGGAATCAGACTCCATTATCTCCATTATATGTGCCTGGGATGTTCTCTTTATCTCCTGCATTATGAGTGTCTTTTTTGGCTGGTTTTTCAAGCTCTGGGCTGTAAGGTCACTCCTCAGCCACCCCACAGTGTGTAGGGGAAAATCTGGGCTACAGAAAGTTGTCCCTGGAGCATATCAAGTTAAGTATATTGCTGAAAAACTTGCCCGTAAGAGGAGACAACATTGTTAAGGGGGGAAAAATAACAATGACATTTGCAAAGGAAGAAGGCTGTAAATTTCCAGCATGGAAAAGTGCCTTTCTGTCTTTGGAAAGCAGAATTGAAGCTAAATAGGGTGGGTAGGCAAACCATATTTCTGGAAGAGTAATTACTGTGCGGTGCTGGCTTCCAATCTGGGCTTGTCTCAGGCCGTTTAACGTAACCTGGAATTACAGAACAGCATGATTTCTCATTTGAAATTTGATGATGTTTAATTAAAGCCTGGGATTTTAAATTTAGTCTGCCTTCACTGGGTTTGCTTGGCAGCGTGGGCTCGCTCAGATCTTCCTTAAACCTCAGGAGTGTTCTCCACATCTGTGAGCACAGAAGGGGAAGAGTCAGGAGATGAGAAGTGTTGTGTCCCCTGCCTGTCCCCCCTAACTGGAGAATTGCCTTGCAGGGTATCTTTTTCAGCCTCCCAAAGCCTTGCAAAACAAGTAAGGAATGTGCAAGTTTTTGAAAACAAGGATTGAAAGCAAAAGCTCTGCTAGTTTCAGATGGGGCTCCTTCAGTTTAGAATTCAATGGAGCTGCCTGTGGTAGAAGGGGACTGGATTCAGTGTCTTATGTATTTTTCCAGTCCTATATTCCTACACAGATAAAACTCCCACATGCTTGATGAGCATTTCTGATGTTCTTATACACAGAGTTCTGTTTTAATAAGTCTCAGATTCAACCTTGCAGCAGGCTGGCATAGGTTGTTTAGGAAATACTGCAGGTATGTGTGCAGGGAAGACTTTAGACCAGAAAATACAGAGGACTTTTCATTTGAGCAGGGTGGCAGCATCTGCTTAGGTTCTGGGGTTTATGTGTGAGCTTTTCTTCTGGTTTGAAAGCACTTACCAGAATTTCTGCAGCATTTCTGTTCTGAGCAGATTCATGGGATATCTGCCAGATAGAAACCAAAGAGGGATGACTGAAACTAAGAGAAAACTGGTAGCCCTGGAGCTGGCATATCCGTTAAAAACAAGAGGCAAGAGGCAGGCTCTCCCTGGATGTGATTGAAGGATGAATGTATGTATACAGAATGGATACAGATGTATACAGAAATCTGTATTATGTATATTGTGATGTATACAGAAATCAGGATGTATACAGAAATGGGAGCATTTCCTAGTGCACTCAAGCCCACAGAGGGGCAGAAGGTGAAAGGAAGAGCCACAGCCAGGACTGAAAAATGGTGTTTGTAGCAGACAAGAGGACTTTCAGTTGGAGTGCTTTGTTCATCCAGCTGCTGTAAGCTCTCCCAAAGCTGAGGGGATCCAGATGGATGGGGAGTCTGGGTATTTTGGGGCCAGAATGCTGCTATTTACTGAGATCTCAGTTGTCTGGATTCTCCTTTTTCTCTCTTTGCTGCTTGCCCTTGCAGCAAGAGGACCCACTGTGTGTGCCTGGGCTCTTCCTGGGCTCTCTGATTTCCCTCCTGCATTTCTCAGCCTCCTAGGAAGGGATCTAAGAGAAAAGCATCCTCCATTCACAGGGAGGATCTGGGCATACTCTTTTGCCTACATTTTGCCTTCCAGAGAGGCCTTTGGGTAGGTGCATGACCTCTGGGTGCTCATTATCAGAGGAAATTATGCAGACTCTTAAAAAACATGTGGGTTTTTTGCAGTGGTTAGCACAAAACCAGCAGTTTCTATGCACAAAAGAGTAGTTTCTATCTACCCCTACTGCTCACCTGTGGCTGTGGCAGACTGGATTTCCCCTTGGCTCACCAGAGCTGGGCATTCCTCCTGCCTGTTGTTTTTAGGGAAGGCTGGGAAGGGGACCCGAGGTGCAGGGTCAGGTGTGAGTGGGTGGCACCAGGGTGACACTCTGAGCAGACCCCTCTGGAGCAGAGCTGGTGGAGGGGAGTTCTGCACCCCAGGGTGGGTGTGGTGTGCTCCCAGCACAGCATCCTCTGCTCATGGCAGCTTCATGACTCAAACTGGATTTTCTGGGAAGAATCAGTCCAAGCCAGACCCTGGTTCAGGGCTCTGGAGCGTCCTTGGGAAATGCAGCCTCTCTTTATTTTGGTTTCCATGTCTAAAGAAGGGGAATATTAATATGACCAGGCTAAGACGGATGTGGGGTGAGGTCATTGCTTAGCACCTGCCAAGACTTTTAAAGTCAGAAAGTTCAACTTTCCATGAGACAAACAATACTAACAGTTTACACATATCTCCATCACTAGGAAATACTTCAATGCAGGGGTAGCTCTGGTAAATATTGTTTCAGGGTTGTGTTTACAGCCCCTGAGGCTGTTAATACCCTTTTTTGGGGTCATTTTGAAAGACCCAGTTTAAATGTTACAACACTATATGCCTGAGATAGTATTTGCTGATCCTGAGCTTTATTCTGATTAACATTTAGATTGGGCATTTTTTAAAAGTTTTTCTGGAATGAATTTGAAGCATTGTTTCCTATGTGAGACATGGAAGGTTATTCTTGGAGATCAAATTCTTACTTTGATCCTTTTTTTTTCCTATTGAAAAGTAGATATTTTTCTGGATGACCTTTCTTATTTGACAGTAGAGCAAATTAGATAGTCAGTTCCACGATGCAAAAAGCAATGGGGTGTTTTGGTATTTAAAATTGCAGAGTGTCTCAACTGTCAAACATTATTTTAGAGGCTGAAAGAAAACGTGAGACCCAGTTCAAATTATCTGGCATCACATTAAGATCATTCTTACAGCAGCTACTCCAGATCCATAGATGTACTAAAGAGATGGAAACTCAAGCTCTTATGCAAGAAGAAATATGAAACATTATCACAGTACAGTGGCAGACCCTGTGCATTTCATCAGGGAAAGAAAGGCAAGACCCACAAAGTTTGATTTGATTCCACTCACAATAAAGTTCTTAGGAGATATAGGTAGAAATCCCTAAAAATATGCTGAAGGTGAGTTGAAAAATTATTATTGATACCTCTGGAGTTCAGTGTTCACCATAACACACTGAATATTGAACAAATCCATGACAATGAGTTTACCAGGCTTGGGAGCTCTTTTCGTTCTTTCCTTTATCCCCTTTTAACCGTCTGGAGCAGAATGTACTTTCTGTCATAAAAGAGAAATCAAACTGTTTCTGGCTGTGGCCAGAAACTCCTACAGGGTAAAGAGAGCCGATCCAGCCTTGGCCAGATGGTGAAAAGCTTCTCCCGGGTCACGCTCGGTTGTGTCACGGCGCATTTTCCTTCTGCCAAGGCAGCACTGCGCTCAGTGGGAGCAGAAGGTGAGGTTGTGTCAGCTGCTCAGGGGGCCCAGGCGGATTTACAGCAGCTGGAGAGGTGGCTCAGAGCCTTTAGAAGAGGATTTCCCCCCTGCCATGTGCAGCAGAAGGTATTTAGGTGTTTAGGTGAGGCGCTGACCTGGAAAGATTTCCTTACATCCCCCTGCAGCTGGATTCACACCTGCCTGCGGAAAGCTGACAAAAACAAAGACAACAAAATGAGCCTGAAAGAGCTCAAAGACTTCCTGAAAGAAGTGAACATTGAAGTCGATGACTACCATGCCAAGAAGATTTTCCAGGTAATGGGAGCAAGCAGAAAAAGGCTTTGCTGTTGGTTGAGGTCAAGGTGTCCCAGAGCTTTCAGCTTGGGTTGGAGACCTCACCTATAGTGAACTCCTGGCTTCTTTTCTTGTACCAAGGAAGGACTCTCAGGTTTTGGTGCTCAGTAATTTATTGCTCAGAATAATTGATTCCCACTAAGTCAGGCCAGCACAATGCTTTTGATGATGGTGTGTTAAGACCTTTTTTCATAATCAATGCCTAATTTTGCTACGAAGCAGAAAATGAGATGCAAACATGGATAATGCAAGAAAAAGGGAAACAAAATTGAAGTCCCAGTGGTTTCAGGAGTTTTGTGTGCCACAACTGCATGTCAATGCCTAAGTCTGGCTGAATTTTATTTGGTTACAATTGTGAACCCAGATCCTCACCTTCTCAGAGGAGGAGGGTGCAAAGTGACAGATATAAACAAACAAAAAAAGTGCAGATTTAGGAAAAAACTTTCCAGATTCATGATAGATACACAACATTGCACCTAAGCCTGGACTAGTCTGATTGATTTAATGCTCCCAAGGCATATTTAATCTGGTTACGGATGTACACTTCTAAATTCTCAAGGTTCAGCTTGCTGGCTGAGCCTATCAGAAGATGAGAAAGGGATGAAAAATTTCTCAGTTGTTAAGCTTTGTTTTCTCTCTAGAGAATCCATCCTGCCAAGGTGAGATAAAACATCTGGATAATTTCCAAACTTCCATCCTGTCTGAAGCAGGATTTGAATTAATGGGTGTGCAGTTTCAGAAATGTGTTTTCTGATCAGTGGTAAACACGTGGGTGGTTTTGGGCACTGGGCAGGAATTCTCCTGCTCCTCTCTGTGTTCTCCTGCTTCCCCCAGAGGAGGTCCAAGTTTCCTTATCTTTGCTTTATAGACATCTCCCTGGTAACTCCTCAGGAATTAGGGGGAAGGTTATCAGCAGATCTTAAAGAATTTCAGCTCACAAAATATTCCAGTTGTACTGGCTGCTCTGGCTGGTGTGTCCCATCCTTTATTCCCTGCCCAGGAAGGTCCTGGAAGAGTGGAAATAAGGCTGGGAATCCGCTGATTGAGTTGCATGTGTCCACTGGAAGTAGTTGCCAACACTTCCTTTGCAGTCTGTGCAGGTGGAGCCAGGAGGGACCAGGGTGTGAATCTCCTCATCCTGAAGGATACATCTCACAGAGAGGAGATGAATCCCTCCCACATCTTCACACATCAACAACCTGAAAAAATCACCCTTGTTTTTTTTTGGTTTTTTTTTTTAATTTAACTTCTTTTTTTTTTAATTTTAGAGGTAAAGTTAATTCTTTAATTAATTATTAATTAACTCATTTAATGGACCTCTTCTGCTGTCACAATAGTTAAAAGGGAGCTCTAGGAGAGGAAACTTGATGAAATTAATCCTTTTTGCTTAAAGACTCCAAGTAATTGCTAAACCTTGATTCAACCCATCAAAATGCAGGGAGTTAGTTCAAGTACCATCATTAGGCAAGTAATTGTTAAGTTTCCTGTATAGCCACTGGAAAGAGAGGCTCTTTGGAGGTTAATTCAGATCTCCTGAGGGCTGATTTGCCTCCAGGAAGGGTCTGCCCTGCTCCTAAAGCAATTAAATTTTAAGTTTGCATCCTGCCTTGGCTTAGATGGAGGAGGGCATTGCAGCTTATTAAAGGGTGAACTGTCTCAGAGAGTTTTCTTCATTTAGTCACAGGAAGGAAGGGTGATCAGGAGCTCAAGTGGGGGCTGCAGGGCATGTTCTCACATTATTCTTGCCTTTCATCACTTGACTCTGTGTCCACATCTAGGTTTGAGACACCTGAATAAAATGTATTGCAATTCAAGCAGAAATTATGCAAATCTCTGCTCATTGCTTACTTCATTTCAACGTGAATGTTCATTCTGATGCATCAGGAAGGTGTTTTTGCTGGCAGGCCAAGGGTCATTCAGGACTCATGGCTGGTGATGCATACAGAGGAGGTAAAACACAGTATTTTGGGTTGAGATTCTCTTTCTAATTTGGACCTCTTGTAGCCAAAGCAGAAAGAACCCAGTTTTACACCATGCATCTCATCTGCCCTGAAGTTTGACTCTGGTGCCAGTGCTATTGCCTGTTTTCACCAGAGCCTTTAATGGCAACTAATGAATAAATTTCCCAAGGCACACCACTTAAAATGCCACTTTCCTAGAAGAAATACCTCGTCATTTTCCCTGTCATGTCTTAAAGAAAAGAGCATTTGTAATTCACTACATCCCAGCCATCTCCACCAGCTGCTTTCCCTCTTTATATTCCTTCTGCAGTTGTTAAGCATCATGCTCAGCTTAGCTTGAGAGATCTGCCAGAGCCACAGCACAGCATCATGGACATGGAAGGCAGTGAGGAAAAGGCAGTTCTTGAACTCTCAAACCTATTTTGGAGTTGCTTGTAGTACTGAGCACGTCACAGGTTGTCCCATCCCTGAGATGAGCCCATAGCTCTTACCCAGCAGGTTCTGAAGTCAGGACAAGTTGAACTCTTTTTTTTCTGTCCCTTCAGTTTGTGAGATGCTAGGCATCATGATAATGTTCTTTGATTTTATATGTGCTCCAAAAACAAATGGTGAAGGATTTGCAGGAGATGAAAGTCCCTCTTTATCATCTTGGGACACTGTCAAAGCCACCGTGGCCATCACTGAGATCACTGGCAGAGCTAGGTTGAGATTAGTGTGATGACTGGTTAAACTAAGACAGGCATTTTCATGATAAAAGCCAGGAAAATAGCTCTATCTGTCACAGGAGATCAAAGATGGAAAGCAATTTAATTCCTCTGGTTTGACAAGTTGAAGAATTCTGCTAGGAACAAACAACAAAATTAATATCAGGATTTGCCAGGAAAAAAAAAAAAAAAGTTGTTTCTGATGAAAAATTGAACCTGGGAGTATTTTAAATAAACTGGAAAAACTTGTTATTGGAAAAGCTGTGTCCTTCATGGAGACATTAAACACGTGTATCTCAAGCTCCCCATCTTTCCTGGTCAATCAAATCCTTGGCTGTGGTGCTCTGTCAGAGATTGTATCTACTGGAAAAGTTCAAACCCCAGAGGAAGATGGGGAATCTGAATTACAGTTCCTTGTGAAAGAATTATATCTGATTTGAAATCTGTGGGGATTTTATTACATGGCAGGTTTTGGATGAGAATGGAAAATTTCCTTGGAGAGCTGGATTTTTTCATACCTAAACATGCACATGTTTAGCAATTGTGGGGTTTTTAAGTTGTTTTTGATGCCATCTTTGCAAACAGCCCTACTGTGAGTCTTGACAGCCTCTTGAGGTCTGAGCCACTAAGGGCTCAAAGGGAGGGTTCTTTTCACTTAACTTACTGGATTTTTTGCTATACTCTCTATCATTATTTAAAATAGTTGATTGTTTCCCTTTACTCCTCTTGAAATTAAGAATTGCATTTCTTTTGACCCTTGGTTTGTGCTGGGATTATTTTGAGCTGTCCTGACTGAAGCACACCAAGTGATGGAACTCGAGGCTGGTGTTTTTTAGCACCCTGATAATGTACAAATGCTAATAACTGTAACTGTTTGATGACTATTGGCCTTGTCAATGAGAACCATTGTCACTGACCACGTGCTCCTCACTCCCTGGCCAGTAACTCTTTGCAATTATTTTGTGTTCTGCGTTGTGTAGCCCTGGTGCAGATTACGGCTGGCCTATGCCAGAAGGAAAGAAGGTTTTCACTCCTTCTCCCCTCTACGTTTACAGCACTGTGACAAGTCCAAAACAGAGGCTCTGGAGGATGATGAGATAGAGGAATTTTACAAGATACTGACAGAGAGGAAGGAAATAGACAGCATCTTCCAGATGTACTCGGACCCAGAAGGGTTCATGTCCTGCCAGAACCTGGTGAGGTTTCTCTATGAGATACAGCAGGAGGAAGATGCTGTTGTTGCTGCCCCTGCCTTAATTCAGAGATATGAGCCCAACGAAAGAGGTAGGTTGAAAACCCTGTCTGGTTTGCTTCAAAATCTTGCTTTTTGATGACTATGAATTGCATTGCTGCTGCTTTTTCTCTCCAGTCATGTGTATTATTTTCTCCCCACATCTGCTTCTGAAACACCCCTCTCCTAGGGGAACATTAACAGCTCTAGGAAGAGCTCTAGGAAGAGCTCTAGGAAGAGGAGAGGCTGGGAAATCTCTCTTCAGTTTTATTTTAGGTGCACTGAACAGCAGGAGAGGGATTGATACAGGTTTGCCTAGAGGATGATGAAAATCCTGAGGGAAAGACTCAGATGGGCTATTCAGATGCCAAGACCTCATGTGGCTTTTCAAGGCTGAGAATGTAGCAATATTTGTGTTCTCCAGAAGCTGGAGTGGAGGCAGATGTCCTTGATGGTGGGTGCCTGTAAAGCCATCTGCAGATGAGATCTCTGAGCAGAGGCCAAGGAGGTGACAGCTGTTTAGGAGGCAGTCACTGAGCTGTCTGTCTGCTCAGAAAGTGGGTGAATCATCAGTCTGGAGCACCTTGGAGGATGTGTTCAAAGAGACAACTCAGAATCATGGGCTGGTTTTCCACTATCCTGCTGTTCCTTCAGGAAAAGGGCAAGGTGTTGCAACTGTCAGGCTTTAGGATTAGAGATCTAGTACTAGGAACTGAGATCTAGTTCAGTCCCTCAAAATGGGAAGTAATTTTGTATTTCCCCTTTGCAAATCATGTATTTCACTGGATAATCTAGACAGGATTTATCTGGCTATGTTTAGACATCTGACAGCTTCTCTGGGTTGGCACAAAGAAACCTTGAAATGCTCAAATGGAGATTTTCATGCTGTAAATCTCTAGAGACAGATGAGGTAAGGTCTGTCTGACACTTTTAAGATGTTATCAAGGATGGTAAGTGTCATAAAAAGCCTCTCTTGCGAAGGGGCTTTAAAAGCATTTTCAGGCAGCTGAAGGTGTCATCCTTGTCTGGAGAACATCGATGTCTTTGCTTTTACTGAATGCCTGGGGACCACGTTTTGCCTCTGGGATCTCCTGGAGAGCAGAGGCACCGTGGTGAAGGTGGTGGCACGACCTGGTGGTGTCCCATTTTCAGTGTGGGGTTTTCTGTTTACCTGGCAGCCAAGAGGGGCAACGCCATGACCAAGGATGGCTTCCTGATGTACCTGCTGTCAGATGAGGGGAACATATTCAACCCCTCCCACCGAAAAGTTTACCAGGACATGACCCAACCTCTCAGTCACTACTTGGTGTCATCCTCACATAACACCTATCTCATGGAAGACCAGATCACAGGCCCCAGCAGCACAGAGGCCTATATCAGGTAAAGAGTTTGTGTTTGTGTGTGTTTGGGAGGTTAACCTCTTTCTTTCAGAAGACAGAAGTGTCTGTGCTGGTGGATGCAAGGGATCAAGAAGCAATCTCCCACCAGACCAGGCAGTATGGGCTGGCCCATGTTTCCAGAGTGAGCTGTTTCCAAACCAGGTTGGCTGTGCCCTCCTTTTCACAGCTCTTTGACCTGGGTCTCATCTGGTGTCCACCTGAGTATAGGATGTATAATTACTACATTTGAAAGCCGTATAAAATATCTGCAGTCACACAGAGGCTGGATTACAGCCCTCTGGCCTGGTGTTTCAAAGCATGATGCTGAGGGCGTGGTGCATTCCCAAAATATGGCATGAGAGAGTGCAAGGAGCTTAGAAGATGCAAAGATTCCTGGGATAGAGCTGCAGGTCTGGAAGGAGCCAAAATGATGCATAGTGTCACGGTGCTTATGCTCTGTACTGCCTTTTGGGAGAGGCCCGTGGCAGGGACTGTCCCCACAACTGTGCTGGGGTTTATTTTGGAGAGTCCTAGTTGGAGCAGTCACAAAAACAAGGTGGCATGTTTGCTGGTGGAGCAGGGTGAGTGATCAGGAGAACTGACACGTGGTCCCTTTTTAGCATCTTGGATATTCCCACAGCACAGAGCATTAGGTGTTGCCTATGTCTGCCTTTAACAGCAGCTGATGTCTCAGATGGGTTCAGTGACCTTTAGTAATTTGCACACCCAGCTTACATTACTCCTTGTTTTTCTCAGGTGAGACAGTGTTTCCTTGTGAGCCGGTCAATGGCTGCAGTTCTGCCTTTGTTTATGACTTACCTGATTCTCAGGGGCAATGGCTGACTGGAGTCACAAGGTCAAAAGTGCTGAGAGTGAAATCTGGCACAAGTTGCTTCTCAGTAGCTCTTTGAATTCATCTTACAGAGTCTTAAAATTACAGATGCATATTTTAGTTGTACAAAACAGAAAAAAACAACAACAAAAAAACCCCTCATGATTCTGCAACAGGTTTCCTAGAGATGCTGTGGATGCTCCATCCCTGGAAGTGTTCAAAGGCCAGGTTGGACAGGGCTCTGAGCAACCTGAGCTGGTGGAAGCTGTCCCTTCCCATGGCAGGGGCGTTGGAACTGAGTGGTCTCTAAGATCCCTTCCAACCCAAACCATTCTGTGATTCTATTGCAAGGGGTTCAAGGAATTGTGTAATCTGAAATGTTTAGGGAATTACTGTAAAAGAGAAAAAATCACCTCCTACGTAGATAAGGGGTCGTGAGTGGGGGTTATTTATTTATTTGAAAATAAATTGAAATGGAAGTATGGATATGTAGAGGTGGGAATTTCACCTGGAAATTCAATCTGTAGACTCAGTTTAGGAAACTGGCCCTCAGCAGTCTCCTCAGCTGTGTTGGAGTTCCCACAGTTCCCTCCCTCCCAGCTCTGAGGATTCATCCTTCATGTCATATCAGATCTAGATGAAGAAATCACATCATTGAAACTTTGAGACCTGTCTTCTGACTGTCATTCTTCCACTGCAGCCACTCTTGATTTTCTCTTCTCTTCACCATCTTTGGGGAAAGACTCGGGGCACAGTCATCAGTGTCCTTTCTCATCTGGCACTCACTATGTCTTATTCTTCAGATAATTCTACCTTAGACTTTCACTACCTTATTTTTCAGATCCTTCTGTGCTTTCCTTGCTCAGCCTTGAGCTCTCTTTGCTGACACTGATTTCACCTGATCCCATCCTTTATCTGCTTTCCTGTTTTTCCAAGCTCCTTTCTTCTCCCTTGCTCCCTGAACTTCCTGCCAGTCTTCCCAGGCAGTGCCTGTGCCTGATGTGCCCTCACTTGGAGATGGAGCAGGAGGTGTAGAACCCAACCAGGTCCATTCTTTGTTTCCAGAGCCCTCACCAAAGGCTGTCGCTGTGTGGAGCTGGATTGCTGGGATGGCCCCAACTCAGAGCCCGTCATTTATCACGGCTACACTCTCACCTCCAAGATCCTCTTCAGCGATGTCATTAAGGCCATCAAGAACTATGCATTCAAAGTAAGGATGAGGGACTTTTTCTCACGTTGCACAAGCCAGGACTTGCTGTAGATCTCTTCCCTCTGAGCAGAGAGGAGAAGCAATGACAGCTTCACCTTAGCATTTCTCATGGGGACAAGATGTGTCCTTCTGTCCAGGCACCTATGCTCTTCTTCCTACAGAGATCCATTCCTGGGGGTTGCTGGACAGGGAGAGCACCATCCAAGGATGAGTTTGAACCTGTGCCAGCACAGCTTCATCCTGGACCCCACTGCAATGAAAATGATGCCCATAATCTTGAGCATACCTGCTGAGAAACACCAGCAAGCTCACAATTTGTGTGGCTTTGATATTTCAGGGTCTGTTTCTTGTTTAGAGGAACCCATCTGCATGTTTTGGATGTGAATGACTGCTTCTATTCTGCTTTAAAAGCAATGACCAGGGCTTGCCTTGTATGGCAGCAGGCTCCAGAGAACTTTAGGTCTGTCCAGACTCACTGGGCTCTGTGATATTTTCCTTCAGTGCACTTGGGAGCTGGTGTCAAGTTTTGTTTGGGGCCATAAAGAAGTGACAAGGACAGTAATGACAATACCTTCAGCACACAAAATGACCTGGGGGGCACAGGGAACCAGATCAGGCCTATGCAGAAATGGAGGAAGGATTGATATCACTTAAAGGTTCGAGCAAACCCTGTGATTTCAAAGCTCCCTTCTCATTTCTTCCTCTGAAGGTGGGTGGGAAGGTTCTCTGACACAGAGTGCAGGTGGAGAATGGAGGCACAGGGAGTGCCTTCTCCATTGGACCATCATCTCTGGAGGGCATCAGCACAGATATGAGTAACCACTGCACCACCAAATTTGTCCATTTTTAACAAATCCTTGCTTTAGGAGAAAATCAGACCCTCCTGTTGACACACTCATTCCCAGAGAAAACAGCACTGGGGTTTGTACCAATTGAGCAGAGCTCACTGATGGTGTGTGTTGCTGTCCTGTTCCAGACCTCACCATACCCCGTCATCATATCCCTGGAGAACCACTGCAGCGTGGAGCAGCAGAAGGTCATGGCCCAGCACATGACCACCATCCTGCAGGACATGCTCTTGGTTGCCCCAGTCGATGGAAACAAATCCCAGTTCCCCTCCCCAGAGGTAAGCAAGGCCACTCCAGCACTTTCTGCCTTCTGAGGGTTAGACAAGAGGGATTTTTTTCTTCTTGCTGAGTGCAAATCTAAAAACTCAAGGGGAAAACCACTGCAAGTAGCCTGCAGATACATTAAACACAAAGTGTCCTGCCATTGAGGGTGTTCTCGAGTAGGCACTGGGAATGGCCTGGGTTGGTGGGCATGGAGATGTCTTAGGAGGAAAAAGAGAAGCAGGAGGCTGCCTTGAGATGCCCCTTCTATTCCCAGGAATCAGGGCAGCTGTAAGGCTGGGAGCTGAGCCCTGGTCTTGCAGGAGGAAAGAGATACACAGCCCTCAACAGTGCTCCACCACTATAAAATCATTAGCTGACAGAAAAAAAATGGAAATGGAATCTTGATGTGAAAAATATGTCTCCAAAACAGGAGCCAAAAGAAAACATTCATCTATTTCCCACCCATGTGGTTTGTGCTTGCATTCTGTCTTTCTTTTTTTGTCTGTCTTTCTGTCTTAGCGCTTTGCAGAAACAGACTCCTGTATGGTTAGCTACAGTTCCTTTTAAATTGCATTTCTTTGCTCATTTGCCAAAAATTGGATGAACATGACTAGTCAGAGCTGGAAGGAGTTTGTGGGTGAGATAAAGCTGGCAGTCAGCAGGGGAGAAAGGAGAGGAAAACAATCCACTCAGAATATCTTCTATATTTGTTCTCCCTCTTCCTTTATCTCCTTTCCCTTTCTGACTTTCCCCTTTTGTTTGGGAGTGTCATGCCTCGTTTGATACAATGCCTGGCACAGAGGGAAGCTGCTGTGGGCTGGTCCCTGAGCACCAGGGCAATAAAACAGGATGAATTGTAATTTTTACTGCTGCTGCTTCAGCAGGACCTTGGGTCTTGCACAGACAAGGAGCCTCCACTGGGAGAAGTGACTCTCCCAGGGTGAGGACACTCCCAGCACAGAGATCAGTCTTTGCAGGCTCTTACTGAGTTGGAAAAATATGTCTGCAGTGTCCCCTCCTGACTTGCTATTTATCCTGGTGCAGGATCAGGAAAACTGCTGATTTTTCTGCTAATGGCAATGATATGATGAAAGAAAGGAGAAACACCAAGCAAAGCAATGTGTGATTTGTGAGTGTAGAGGATGACCCCAACTTCCCAAAGATGTTTTTTCCATGCCTGTGTTTGTCCAACCTCCTGATTTTGATTGCCCAAACAGGCACATGGCCCCAGCTGATCACAATGCCCAGATCTACCCTAGGGAATGGATTTGGGCTGATCTGCTCCATTGCAGGGATTGATCCATTTCGTTTAAACAGGGAAAAATTGCCAATGTTGCAGCACCTATCCTTTTCCTTCTGGCATTTTTCCTCTGCCTTCCTGCTGTGTGAGGTAGGACATAGCAAAGGGCTGAAATACTGATTTTTTTTGTGTGTGAAGTACATTGAAACTGAAACATGAGGGAAAAACAAACAAACAAATCAGGAACCTCTTGGCTTTTCCACTCCCTTGTGACGTGGACATGAGGAAACCCAGGACAACAAAGTATTTTTTATCTCAGGAAAAGGGTGGGATTTGCCCCTGGGCAGAGGGCTGGAGGCTGTAAACACAAACAGTCGAAGGATTGCTGCCGATTGTGTAAGCAGGGCAAGGTCAGTAATTAAAGGAAGATTGACACGGTTTGGATTTGTGCTAACGATTCATACCACAGCCCGGGGCAGGAATCTGATTTATTAGGCTCCATTCAGGAACAGTGCTGGGCTACACAGATTATCTAAATAGCTCCCACAAGCTGATGTCTTTAGGTCCCAATAGTGAATTAAAGGCTGTTGGATGAAAGGCCAGAAGCCATGTAAAAGCTCCAGGCAGCACCAGGGTTGTAGGGAGGAGCTGATCCGTTCCCTGCTGCCGGTGGGTTGTTGTCCTTCTGTCCCATCCCTGACCTGCACAGGGGTCTGCCAGGGCCCCTTGCCCCTGTCCCTACATCCCAGCTAGAAATGCTGCAAATTCACGGTCCTAGGATGAGATTAAAATTGCTCCTCCCAGTGCTGGAGCTATTCAGTAGACTGAGTGTGTCTGAAAGCCCTACAGTTCCTTGTTCCTGGAATTCCTTGTTCATGAGGAGAGTGGCTTTGGGCATCACCCACACATTCTGTGTCACTGTGGCTTCAGGTCCGTCTGCACATCTCTGTTTCTCCAGCCTTAGCCCAGCTTGTGTCAGTCTTGTCTGCAGTGCATCTTCTTGCCTGAAGTTCTTGAGTTTCATTTAATCCTCCAAAACCTCCTTCAGGAATGTGTTTCTTCCCTTTTCCTGGAGTCTCTCTTCATCCTCTGGCTCTGCTCACTGCTGGTGCAGCTCTTCAGTTTGCAGCTGAAGGACACGCACAGATGGAGATGTGCTCTCAATTAGTGCAGCTGATCTGCACGTCTCCTCGTGAATGTGAACTTGTTGTTCCCCACAGCTTCTCAAATGTCTGGAGAGGTGGATATCCTCATCCTGAGAGTGGGATGTCAGGTGGCAGTGCTCAGACCCTGTATCCGTGTACCTGAGGACCTCACTTTGGGCTCCTTTGGAGAAACAGTCAGAGGAGCTGGAGCTGTGGTCCAGCTCCTCCTCAATGTTTGTCCAAACAGGAGCAATCACACCCTGGGTGTGTTTGGTTTTCTGTGTTGACTCTGAAGGAGGTGTTGAAGCCACAGAAAGTTTGTTGAGGTGGATCACTTTACAAATCTTCCATTCCCACTGAGATGGAAACTGCAATTCAGACCTTGCCGTGGCTCTCGGTTTGCTCTTAGGGGCGGGAAACTTTCAGGTAGGATAAACCTGTTTATTCAGATTTTTAAAATCCTCTGCTCATTACAGCTCTGCTGTTTCTGATAAAATCACTGCTTTCCTATAAGATGGTTTCCATATCCCAATGTTGTTAGAACCATTTCACCTGCAGAGCTGAGCTTGTTCAGTGTGCAGTGGAAAAGGTGGGAGAGCAGATGAGCTTCACTTCAGGGGGACTAAGAAATACCATTTATAGAGCATGTGAAGAAGGGCAAGAGTTGCATCTGTTCCAGCAGCCACTCCACTGTGTGTTCTCAGAGTCCAATGTCCTTGAAGCCTTTCCTGAGGATGTACTCCACCTTGGGCTTCCCACAGGCAGCTGGAATGGCTTTATGGTCTACTTGGAGAACATTTATTGTGTATTTCAGCTATTGCTGCCTCCCAAGACAAGGGATCTGCTCAACAGAGCTGAACTGATGGGCTGAGTGTCTTTTGCCTCAGGCTAGAAATACTTAATATCACATGAAGGGGAGCCAAGAGAGATGGAGCAAGGGCACGTGTGTGTTTGTGACTGTCAGTATCAGCTCATTTAAAACCTTGATAAAGAAGATAAACTCTCAAATTTAGGACTTTGCTTCCTCTTCAGGGGGGGATTCGCTGCAATGCTACTACAGGATAGCAGCTTTTGCAGGAAATGGGGATGAAAATGCCTCTCTTTGTGGTGAGTCTCACCTCTTCTTGTGGACAAATAAGGAAATGGATGTCTGAGTTAGGAGGCACATGGCCTGCTCTCCCCTGTAGGCAGAGGAGCAGTGTCCTGTGCCCATGGGGAGCATCTGCACCATATCCAAGGTTTCCCAGAGGAACCACAGGCTAGACAGGATAACAGCAGCACTGAGGATCTGCTGCTGGCAGCCCTGGAATGGGCTGTGGTGAGGACACACAGTGGAGGCTGTGTTGCTGTGCCTCCCACTGTCACATTATTCAGCCATGTAGTACTGGGCTGTGCCAGGAGCTGCACCTCCCACTTGCTGTGCAGGCTGAATGGGAGAAACTTAAAAAGCTTAATTACCTGCTGATAATTAAGAATCAAGCAGGCTGCCTCAAGTACCTTATCCCTAGTTCTCCACTGCTGAGCTGTGAGGGGAGGCAGTAGCATTTCTTATGGGGCACTAAAAAGCAGAGGCAGATAATATATTAAATACCAGGATGGTATCTGCAGCCTGGAGGGGACAAGAGGGGCTGCTCCCAGTCTCTCCTTACTGTCCTCAGTGCAATCCTTCCAGGCCTGTGCATCCCAGGTGCTGACCAGAGCCTAAAAGCTCACACAGAACTGGATTTTGTGGTGCAAAAACAGTGTAGAGCTGGGTGTTGAGGCAGGAGGCTGAAGTCAGGCTCTGAAGATGAGCTGGCTCATCTCCCAGCTGTGGCTGTGAAGAAGCAGAGCACAGCTCTGTCTGGAAGGCTGGGAGGATGGTCTGGGGATGGGGGTGAAGGTATTGCTGTGCTCTGACTGTTCCTCTGAGTGCAGCTTTTGTGTGACAGAGAAAGTGCCCCAGTGTAAACAGCTCATTTGTGATAGCTGAATAAAAATGCTCTTGGCTGCTGCCTCAGGTGCCGGTGTTGGATCTCTGCTCAAACCCAGCTTCATCCCCAGCTTTGCCAGGTGCTGAGGGGTGGGGCTGGTCTCTGTGAAGACGTGATGCAATTTGCTTGAACTCATAAAGGGTGCAAAGGGGGAATGGTGTCCTTTGAAAATGCCTGTGTTGTTTTATAAAAGATAATTGGTTTTTCATGGTCCTGTCATTTGAATGTGGTGGGGTTTTCTTGCTTTTGCTGTTGCAGAAAAGGTAAATATAGAGTGTTGCTGAGAGAAGGGGAATGTGCTACACAGTTGGAGGGGTTGGACTGGCTAATTCCAAGATGGCATTTTTCTGGAATAACTCATACCCTCCAAAGCCAGGAGTACCAAACACATCCAGGTGGCAGCAAATCTGCTGTTCCTGGGAGCTGCCAAGTGTAGTGGTGCTCTTAAGGCATAACCCACATACCTGGAGATTTCCCCCAATCACCTTTCTCAATACCTCTCCATCTCAAGCATTGCTGCTGCCTTGTTTGGGCTCTAAGTCATCCCTCTCCAGGCTCCAGCCTTCCTCCCACAGCCAGGGCTTGCACAAAGGGTACATCAGTGGTGAGGGGTTCCATGTGAACCTTGGAAGAGGCTGGAGAGAATTGATTCAGCACAAGGAATGCTCCCTGGACTCCCTCTGCACCCAGCTGTGACGCTGCTGGCTGTGGTCAGCGTTGTACCATAGCAGCAGTGGCAGGAGAAGCTGTTCCCTGAAGAGGATGTAGCTTTGGAAAGGGTCTGGAAACTCCTCCTGAGGCTCTTAGCACCCAAAGGCTTCACCTGCAAAATGCCAAATGTATTAAAAATTCCATGTCTGCCGTGCATGAGGAGCCCATCCAGAACTGACTGGACCTCTGTCCCCATTAAAATGTCTGTGGAGCAGAGGCCACACTGCCTCAGCCCCTGCTTGGATCTCAGTTTCCAGAGTTGTGCACAGGTTTGTAACCACACACTGCAGAGCAAGGGGTGGATTAAATAACAGGCCACACAGAGGGGAAAAAATGGTGCCACAAATTCCTTCCAGTAGCCCAGACCTCCAGGCTCAGCCATGTTTGCTGAGCAACATTTCAGCCTTGGGGAAAAAAAGAAGTATATTTTAATTGTCTTTAACAGCACAACTGTTTAAACTGTCTGGTTGAAGGGATGGTCAGCTTTTTAGCAGAGGGGAATCACTGGGATCTCTGGGTTTTCAGACTCATGGCTTATGGTCTCAGAGGCTGGGCAGAGGCAGGGCCTCAGTTTAAAAACAGACTTATTTTTACCTGTGTCTCTGGGTAATAACCAGTCACTGGTGCTACTGTAAAAATCCTGGTTACAGCTGAGGGGCTTCTTCAGGATGGACCAGAACCTTCTCTAACCACCAGGTATTTTGTCCACTTTTTTTTGTGCAGCAATTGAAAGGGAAGATCCTGGTGAAAGGCAAGAAGCTGAGCAGGCATGAGGACCTCTCCAATGGGAACAACAACCTGGAGGCTGAGGATGTCTCTGATGAAGATGAAGCAGCTGAAATTGAAGATGAATCTGTGAAGACCAAGGTAGAGCAGAAGGGGAAGGTAAGTGAAAGAAGAAATCACTGAGAAATCACTTTTTAAGTGGGTGTGGTACCACAACTAAAGAAATAATAAAAAAAAGCAGTTGAAATACAATTCTTCATGTGTTCCCTGCCAAGACAGGTCTCAGTGTGGTTTCAGCCACTCACCTGGGGGTATGTAAGGGTGAATTGTTGAAATTGCTGGGGCTGAGGATCCTGCTGCTTGCCCAGTTTAATGACCTCTGTCCCAAGCACAGAGATCTTGCAGAGCCAGCCAAGCACAAAGGTTGGCTTCTTTCTCAGAAATGAGATTGGAGGACCTTGCAGCAAGGACAGACCATGTAGCATTTATGGAAGCAGTGGAAGGGCACATTTTCAATCTCATTTCCAGAAATCTGTTTGGCATGGAGCAGTCATGACTTTGGCTTTTCCAGTCACATTTTGGGATATGCCTGCACCCTCACTGGCTCTTTGTTTCTGACCTGCAGGAAGGAGGGAGGGAAGATCTGTGGGGAAGGGGTGGCCAGTTACTAAAGCAATCTGTATGATGATTTCTGGAAGGAAAAGGCTGGCCTTTGCACAAGTGTTCTGCCCCATCATGTGAGGAAATGGATTTTTCCAGTGTGCAGGTCCTTGTGAAGCTCGTATCCCTCACAGGGTGGGTTCATGGGTGACACAGACACATTCAGCCCCACTGATGGAAAAGCTGATTGCTGTTACCTCTGGATCTGGTCTGAACTATGTTTCCCTTTGATGAGTTGCTCATTCTTTCTGGGTCTTATTTATTTCTCTGATCTCTAGTCAATAACATGTACATTATTTTGACATCTGTCACTTTTCTTGCCTCTGATGGGAGCTGGGGACTCTCACTTGCACCAAGGTGGAGTCAGAGTCATCAGAGCACTGTGACAGTTCTAGTTCAAGGGGAAAAAAGCCCAAGCTCTGTGGAGGCCAAAACACCCTTCTCTTCCCTTTATTTCCAGGTTTGCATGCCTGGGACCAGGACAGTATGGAAAAAGCATTGCTGAGGCTCTGCTGTAAAGTTTAGCACCTGGAGACAGACGTGCTAAAATACAAATGATCCTGCAGAGAGCAGCAGGGAAGGGTGTCCCACCAGCAAAGGGGGAATCCTTTTCCAGCCTTCCCTGCACAGGGTGACACAGAGGGCACACCCCCAGCCACTGAGTGCTGAGAATGTGCATCTTCTTCTGGTGGAAGTGATGGAGAGGAGAAGCCCCAGGGGTCATGTATAGGGAAAACAAAATTACCATTTTGAGCAGGACAGCAAAAACACCCCACAAACCTCTCGCTCTCCTGTTTGTAGAGTGACACTTTGAAGCTGGCCAAGGAGCTGTCAGACACAGTTGTCTACTGCAAGAGTGTCCACTTTGAAGGCTTTGATGACCCCAACCATCCTCGGGCTTTCTACGAGATGTCATCGTTCTCGGAGAGCAAAGCTCTGAAACTGGCCCAGGAGTCTGGTATGTGTGCTCTGCCCCTGCTCCCCAAAAAGGGACAGCTGCTGGGGGAAAAGGCATCCCAAAGACGTGGCTTATGATCTCTTTGGTCAAGTATGTCACTGAGAGAAGTGGGGAGAACTTAATATCCTCAAGGCTGTTACCAAGAAGGGCATTTTTGCAGGTGGTTCCCATTCAGCCAGACTTGCCAGGCAGAGGGGAACACACAGCAGCAGCAAGAAGAAATAAAAGTAGCCCCACCACTGAAAGGGCCATTTTCTTCTGTTTTCTCCTTTCTCTGTAGGAACCAGTTTTATTCATCACAACATCAGGCACCTGAGCCGTATCTACCCTGCAGGCTGGAGGACAGATTCTTCCAACTACAGCCCCGTGGAATTGTGGAACGTCGGCTGCCAGATCGGTGGGTGTCACTGGGAGGCTGGAGGGGGTCACCTGCCTGGCTCACCCATGACCTGGCCTTGGAGGGGCTTCAGCTGAGGCAGAATCTCAAGCCCTTTGCAGCCAGAGGCTCAGTGGTCACTGGGAGAAACCAGGTTTCCAAACAATGCCCAGTGACTTTCCATAGACCATTTTTCTGTCTCAAAAATCCCATTAGGAGAGGCTTTTCTGCACATGAATGTGCAAACCCCTGCAATTTCACAATTAGCAGGGTTATTGCTATTTAACAAAGGAGGAGGGAGGAACTCCATGGGTCCTGAAGCCCCCATGGGGGCACAGATAAACAGTGCCCTATTTGGCCTCAGGACAGTACTTGAGAGGCACCATCAGTTCCCTTGGGGTACAGTAAGGCCTGAATTCAGTATCTGGGCACCCAAAATAAGATTTTTCAGAAGCCCTGAGTACTTTCAGCTCCCAGGAAAGCCAGTTATCACAGTCTTGCTGCAGGTGGAAAAATAGGGGAGTGACTTAAAATATATATAAATTTTACAAATATATATATCTATATATTATCTATATATACATAGATATAGATATATATATATAGATATAGATAGATAGATATACACATATATAATATAATTTTAATTATATGTATAATTATATTATATATTATAGATAATTATATTAATATAATTTTATATTGATAATACAAATAATATATAATTATATATTAATAATATATAATTAATAATATTTATAATCATTAATATTATATACTTTAATAATTTAATATAATATATAATATGATTTTATATATAAATATATTATATGAATATATATATATATTATATGAATATATACATATAAATCTATTTTATATATAAATATATAAAAGTCAGCCTTCAAGTATGACTGGATCTGAAGGACATGGGACCAGGATAAATTTCTGTGTCTGAAGAGATGTCTTAGATATTGCTAAAGAGTTTAAAATCATCCTTGAGGAAACCAAGGGAGCACTGAGGAGCTGCTGGGGTCCATGTGCACTCCCTGTGTGGTATCAGTGAGGCTTTTCACAGAGGCTGTTCCAGGTTTTACATCAATGCCTTTAAAAAAGGTATTGACAAAGGTATTGGGAAAAATACAAGGAATGTGCCTGGTGTTAGGGCAGCAGTGAGGCTTGATCTATTTTGGGCAGCAGACAATAAAGAGGTGATTTGATCACAGCTTCTGTGCTGCCACCTGAGGAGTTCAGACAATGAGGAGCTCTCTAATCCAAACAGAGGCATTGATGCCCCTCGGGATGGCAAATGAAAACGGGCAGATCTGGGCTGGAGAGAAGGTTTTATAATGAGGCTAAGTAGCCAGAGAAATTATCTGAGAGGGATTTGCTGGCTTTACTACAGGAGAGAACTCCTTCAGCATAGAAATGAAGAGGTTTATCTAAAAGATGCAGTTGCTATAGGTAGCATAAATTCCTTGCAGGACCATTTTTGATCCTGGGGAAGGCAGGATGGCTGTAATGGCTTCTCCTGTCTCTGTCATCTCTGAATGCAAGGAGTCCTCAGGGCTGGCAGGCTGTGAGGGTCAGAGTTTGCCACTGCTCTTTGAAGCATGGAAAAGCCAATGTTTATGTCCATGAAGTGCAGTTTCATGTGAACAGAATTAGCATGAAAAGATTTCTATTGATTTATCTGAGTGACTGAATTTATTTATTTATGTTGCAGTTGCCCTAAATTTCCAGACAGCAGGCACAGAAATGGATGTGTACCAGGGTCGGTTCCAGGACAATGGGTTTTCTGGGTATGTCTTAAAGCCGGAATTCCTCCGGGATGAACAAACCAAATTCAATCCAAAATCCATCACTGAAGGAACATGGGGAACAAAGAAGAAGCTCCTGCTTAAAGTAAGAATAGAAGTCTGAAAACGTCTCAGTAACATCCACTTTTGGGGGGGGGGTGTAGGTTGTACCTTCTCCTTCTCCTGGTCCTACCTTCAGTGTTGTCCTAACCCTACTGATTTCCCATGTCTGGGGGCTCTCTTGGACTTGGATCCTCCAGGGATCTGCTCACATGTTTCATGTTGGGCAATAGGTTAATGACAATGTCTGCTGTCATTCCAGAACTGTGCAGGCAGACATCAGCAGTCACCTCTGGTGTGCCCAGCTGAGCACTGTGGGGACAGTCAGAAAAGTTGCCTGTCCCAAAGCCAGCTGGCTGGGCTGGAGCAAGGTTCCTTAGGTGCTTTAGCTCATGACAGCTTCCTCTGAAGGATGTCACAGCACCAGCTCTGAAAGGGCAGCACCAGCCTCTCTCAGCAGATCCTGCACTCCTGGGGAAGGAGAGGGAATCTTCCAGGGAGCCCCCTCTCCTGGTGTTGTCCTGACCTCTTCCCCTGTTTCCTCCACAGATAATCTCTGGTCAGCAGCTGCCAAAGGTGAACAAAAGCAAAAACTCCATTGTAGATCCCAAGGTAACGATAGAGATCCATGGTGTCCAGCAGGACAACAACAAGAAGCAGACCAAAGTCATCGAAAACAACGGTGAGGGGGTTTCCTCCAAGCTCTGCTCCCACGAGCAGGAACCTTTTCTGCTCCTTGGCAAGACTGCTGCCCTGTGGGCAGACCTGCCCAGGGCACCCAGTCCTGCCCACATTAAGCAGACACATGAGGTGTTCTTCTGTTCCCTATAAAACAACATCAGCCACATGAGTTGTTTGGGGCTGGCTGCCGGATTTGCAGAGCTACAGCTTTGGAAGTGCTCTTTACCTCCATGCAGTTGGATTTGACCTGGCTCTCACCAGGATCTTCCCAGAGAACGCTTCTTGTGGGGCTGATTGTCAGAAACTCACAAAAGATTGATGTTGCAAGGAACTTCAGAGGTGTCTGTTCCAGCCTCTGCCTAAAGTAGGGCCATACAAAGTTTACTCAAGCTGCTCAGGATATTGTCCAGATGAATTTTGAGTATCTCAGAAGTTGGAGGAGCGTTCCTTACCAGTCAGACATGGCTGTGACTTCCCCCTGTGCACTGAGGGTTTGAATATTACAGCCTTCTGCACAAACATACACTCTGCTTTTCTGTGTGGAGTAAGAGCCAAGCACTGGAAAGCTGGTGCATATTTTCCTGCCTGCTAACAATGTTTCCCTTTTCCTCTTTCCTGTTTGAGTAAATCTGGCCTGGCTCCTAAAGCGCATGGCCATTTCCGTCACCTACAATAATTTTTACAGCCTGTCAAGTGAAAGTTGTGTTGGGAACATTTCAGACCTGTTCCTCAGGGCTGCTGAGCACTCCCAGCCCCATGGCCAGCCCTTCTCTAGCTGGAACAATACTGGAATGATGCTGGAATGATAGGTGCTGCCTTGTGGAAAGCAAATCAAACAATTAAGACACCACAGGCCCATCTCAGCACCTTCAGGGCCAGATGCACGATCTCTGTCTCCTGCTGAATCACTCACAAACCCTGCATGACCAGCAGGCTCCAGGTGACATTTTGCTGTCCCTGGTCTCTGCTCTGCACAGGCAGTAGGGTTTCCAACAGGATGTCCTCTCCTGTTTGCTTCTGGGGAGTGGTTTACTGACACTGCACCTGCCATGGCCTGGAGAGGGGGCACTGAGCTTGCTCTACATTTCATCTGTGTCGCTCTCAGTTTTGTTTGCTTTGTGATTCTGAACCACATGACCCTTATCCAGACTTGATGATGCTTTTTGTAATCAGACACTCCTCATTAACTTTTCTTGCAGACAGGGAAGACACAGAATGGTGCTTAGATGGATGTATCTCAAACAGTTGGAGAGGCTTAAGTCCCCAGAAGGCTGTCTCAACACAAAATCACAGCTTACTTCTCTCTCCTCCCTTGGTTTAGGGCTATAAAAGTTTGTATCTGGTCCAATGGCAGCCAGAGACATCCATGTGCCATCCAGCAAGAGCCTGTGGAGCAGAGTTGAGTTCCTCCCCTCTCCTGCTCCTCAGTCCTTTCTAGGACCAAGGTCTGCAGTGAATGGCCCAAGCTGAAGGATTTATTAATTCCAGATAGAAAATCACAGTTTCAAAGCTGGGAACAAGGCTCTTGGCACCTCTTGAGAGCCTTGGCCTAGGTCAGATGGGGTTGACAGTCAGGAAAACACCATTTGCAAACACCTCAGACCACCATTTTTAATGCTGACATCTCTGACTTCCATCCTTGTCTGTGTTCCCCAGGCTTCAACCCAAACTGGAATGAAGAGTTTACATTTGACATAGAGATCCCTGCACTTGCCCTGGTCCGGTTTGTGGTGGAAGACTTTGACATGTCGACCAAGAATGACTTCATTGGGCAGTACACCCTTCCCTTCACGAGTCTGAAGCAAGGTAAGGCCCTGCTGCCTGCTCCTCACAGGCACTGAGCCCTTTGAGGAGCTCCAGAGTCCTGGTGGAGTGGTCCAGATCCATCACAGCTCGGGTCAGAGTGGATTTTTTGGGCAGCTGTTAACACTGTCTCTAGGGGAGGGCCCCCCTTGTCACCAGAGGCCTTGGGCACGTTATGTTGCCCACGGTAAGAGTTGTGCCTCTGGGACCAGCCTGCTCAGGATCCTGTGGGGAACTGGGAACAAAATGCTCTGAGACAGGGAGATGTTTGTACAGGGTCCTGGCAAACATCAGTGACTGCTTTTCCAACTGGACTAAAGGCCATTTTCCATCTGTGTCTCTGCTTCCAGGTTATCGCCACATCCATCTCCTGACCAGGAATGGAGACCCGTACTCCTCCTCCACCCTCTTTGTCTACATCAATATCCAGGACTGTGATTAGCAGCCTGGCTCCTCCAGGCCACAGTGAGCCTCTGTACAGACCTGGGAGGAATTCAGTGTGTGAACCCTGCCAGTGCCAGGGTCAGTCCCCAGCACCTTCCCCGGAGCAGCACTCGGTGCTCCGTAGGACCCCCGATGTGAAACAGCCATTGACCTTCTCCCTGCTGCGTGCTGGAAACATCCTAATGCTGCTGTTGAGATTAATCCTTTTGTACCTGTCTGACCAATCCAGCTGTGGTTTTAGTTCACTTTATTTCGATTATTTTTTTTTTAATGTTGCTTTTAGCGAGAGGATAGGGACCCATTTTTAGTGAAGTACAGCTCTTGGGTTGGGCTCGGTCAGGCATCTGGGCAAAGCACCCAACATCTGTGCAAGGAAAAGTCTCCCTCAGCACTGCAATCAGCGGCCAGGTGACTTCTTGCAACTGCAGGTGTCAGCCATCTTTCACCATGTGAAGTCCTAAATGAGGACACAATTCCCCTCCTTTCTGTTACAGATTAAAAAAGAAAGCTGCACTACAAAGCCCCGTGTTATGTAACCCGAGTTTCCTTTTGTGTTGTAATAAAAAATACATGAGCACTACTCTGCCTGTGTCCCTGGCTCTCAGCCAGGCCACTTTGCATTCAAAGCCTGGCTCTCATCCTGTGAAGGAGAAAGAAGCTGCCGAACAGCAGATTTCCCTCTGACCCAAAGTGAAACCCACTCAAAGGGACCTCAGAGAAGGTCTTTTGCCAAAGACAGTGGAAACATGCTCAACTGCCAGCAGGGCTTTTCTTTTTTTCTTTTTTCTTTTTTTTTTTTTAAAATACAGTAAATTTTGTGTTTTACAGAAAAATGTTATTTTTTAACAGAGAGGAAGAAGATGTTGTAAGTGCTAGCAGGTCCCAGTTGCACTGTAGAGGTAACCCAGCACAAGAGTGTTTTGAAAACAACACAGTATTTATGGCAACGAGTGATTTGTCTTCAAGTAGAACTACAGAGTTAAGGGAATATTGTTGAAATAAAATAATATATATTTTGAAGTGCCAACTGTGTTACTAGCAGTATGTTAGACTATTAAAAGTTAAAAAAAAATCTGGAAGTGTTCAATTACTTCACTGTTTGCCTCTTTGTCCTACTTGAATGCAACATACATGAATTTGGAGATAGACCTGCTAAATTTCTTAAATTCTTCCTGGGAATTTTGATTCCTGGTGGTGAAGATGAGGGGCTGATACCAAAGATGTTAATATCCTTTTAAAGATATGCATTTATTTTTTTAGTCCAAAATAGCCTGGATTTAGTGATTCTTAGGCCCACTGCAAAACTGGGTTTCTTTTAGTCCTCCCTGGTGTTTGTTATGCTGCAGTAAACATTGCTGGACACGTTGATTTTTCCTCTTGACTACAATACTGTGTGATGTTGTAAACCATTGCCAGATTAAATGTGAATTAAACCCAACTCTCAAAGGCTGATATTGCATTAACAACCAGCCAGATGGAAGAGCTCGAGAGTGGCCAGCGAGGCAGAGCAGGGGGCCCTGCAGTGACAAGGGCTCTCCCAGGTCACCTCTGGGATGGGACACGTTCTTGGAGACACATTTGGAGGCCAAGGATGGAACATCCTTGACTCCCACCCAGGGACAGCCTGAGTTTGGTCCCTGCTCCCAGTGTGCTCTCAGCACTTTGTTTTAGGATGAAAAACATAGGTGAAGGTGGTAAGAAGTGCTCCTGCCCCCTCGCTTGTATCAGCACCAGCTCTTGTGGGGTGAGTTAGAAAGAAATTCTTCCCTGTGAGAGCAGTGAGGCACTGGAAGAGGTTTCCCAGAGAAGCTGAGGATGCCCCATCACTGGGAATGCTCAAGGCCACTTTGGCTGGGGCTCTGAGCAACCTGGGCTGGTGAGAGGTGTCCCTGTCCATGGCAGGGGACTGGAACTGGATGATCTTTAAGGTCCCTCCCAGTGCAAACCATTCTGTGATTCTGTTCCTCTGTGAAGTCAGATCAGCCTGCTGGGTTGGCTGTGAACATATTACTTGCATTTTTTGGATGGCAGGATTTTATTTCAGTTGGATTATTCAGCTAAAGCCCTCACCTGTCTGCTGTGGCCGGCACTAGAGAAGTGAGTGGGACCAGGTGGCCACGGTGGGCCTGGATGGATTGCTCAGAGAGGCCAGGTTTTCCTCTGCCTGTTTTGCACTTAAAGGTAGGCAAGATTCATGGGAGGAAAAAACATCCCATATCAGGTAGGAATAGCTGGGGAAAACTACTATAGCCAGGTGGGAAAGGAGCTGAGATGGGATGGGCAGAGCATGATGACAATGCTGCAAGGTCTCTCTTCCCAAAGGATGGGATGTGGTCCATGTTGTTATCAAGTGATCTCATCTCTGAAAAGATTAGGATGTGCTGGAGCCCCACTGGAGGGAAGAGCTCTGGGGAAAAGAGCAGCAGAAGCAGGACATGGCCACCGACAATCACAGCAAAAGGCACCAGAGGGAGGAGGTGGGAGAGGATCTTTCCTTTGGAAACCAGAGGCGGGGAGTAAAAGCAGCTCTCCCATGAGAGGAGGAGTGCAGCAGCAGTTTCCATCAGGCCCAGATATCAGAAGGCTCCATGGTCTGTGAAATCCCAGGCTGGTTCCTGGGTGCTGTCAGGAGCGCTCCACTCGTGTTGGTGTGCGTGGTGGCCACAGGAACTAAAGCAATTCGTAGCAAACTGGCCTAATCTGTGTAATCTGACTGTAATTTGGCTGGTCTTCACTTGATTGTGTGAAGCACGTTAGGCTCACAGGTAGGTGGCATTCCTGCATCTTCCTGAGCAGCACATGCAATTCATGAATTTGGGAGCTGGCAGCAGCACTCCTCAGCAAGGCAAGGCAAATATTGCTGATTCCAGCAGAGCCAACAGAGGTTGAAACATGGCCATTGTGCACTGATTGCAACTCACATGAGCACAGCAGGAGCAATCACACAGGTAATTCAGCTGATTCGTGTCTCTGCTTGACGCTTAACTTACTCTGCACAGGGGGTTCCAGTGGGTTTTGGGCTGGACCCTCAAGCAGAAATGGAATGAAGTGATGGTAGGAACAGGATGTAACAATGGGGTTGGGGTTTATTTAACTATCAATTCTTAAACATGAAGTTCTATCCAGAAGACCCCATCACCTGGAGGTCCTTGCTCCAGCCCAGACAGATGGGGACACTTCAGCACAATGATGTGATCCTGGATGTTGAGTGAGAGATTTTTGTCCTTCAGTCAACAGCCTGGAGCTCCCCAGCTCCATGCCCACATCCCTGCAGCCGGGCTGGGCAGACAGGACAACTGCTGAGCTGCCAGGTACTGCTGCTCACTGGCAGTGGGGGCTTCAGGAGCAGGGTACATGGGCATGGTGGGACAAATGGCCCAAGCTACGTGGAACAGAACAGAACAGAAGGGGCCCCACCTCCTCAGTTTGTTCTTTTTTTTTTAAAAAAAAGAAAAATCCAAAATTCCATTGATGACCAGGTGTTTGAAGCATCTGTGGCCCTGCAGAGCTTTTATCTGCTGCCATCCTACCCCCCATGCTGATCAAGGACACTTCCAGTGCTGCTGCTGCTGCTGGATGTTTATTTGGAATCACTGATCAGGTTGGAAATGGAGTAATGCTGCAAGCCCACATAGTCTGAGTTTTTAAGGTGGTGTTTCTTCCTTTAGTTTACAGTTCCATCCTGTAATCACTGCTGACATCTCCCACTGCCCTCCCCAGTCAGACTGATCCCATAGTGTGGAACCAGCACTCTCAGTCCCACGGACATCACTGGGATGGAGCACTGATAAAAGCTTCAGTAGGACACCCTCTACCTCAGGTCATACCCAAACCCCTCCTGGCTTCCTCAAGCCTCTGGTCTGTGGGCAGGTGGACTCTGACATTCACCTGGCCATGGTCAAGGAGGCCAGGTGATATTGCAGATGCTGTCTGAATGAGAAAAAAAGTAGACAGTCTTGTCTGGCAGCCAAAAATCGACATTTGTGTCTGGCCTGATTTTTCCATCATCGTCTTGAGACAGATCAGCTAATAAATATGCTCATAAGTGTTTTTTTTCCCCCAAACCAGGTTCTCACGTGTTTTAGCTGCCCTGGGCTATGAATGTTAATCTGGAACTGGTTGCTGTTCTTTGGTGAGTAGTTTTTCTACAAGGTGAGAAGGGACAGAACTGTCTGCTGTCATTCCACAGACTACCCCATCAAGCATCTGGCTACTCCATTACCTTTCTCCTGACCTGAAGGCTCCCCCTCCATCCTCTTAGGGCTTCCCCCTCCTCTTCCCACCCAGAATTTACACAGCAGCTACAAATGGCCTTTGTCTTGACTAACTTTAAACTTCTACAAATGAAGAAAGATCATGGCCTTGTGCATGTGGCAATTTGCAAAAGGAAGAGGAAAGTTGAGGCTACAGTGAAGTTGCGTGGCACACACTTGTCTTCATGGCTATCAGCAATAAAGTGTCAGGAAGAGGCAAAAATATCCTGTCAAGCTGTTCCTGTGAAAGGTTTTGCCTCTGGGGGTTCTGGGTTTGCAGGGGGAAAGGAGCCATCCCCTGAAGAGTGGCTGATGGAATAACTGCGCTGGACTGGGGTGCTGGGTTGGGATCATTGAGCAAATGCCTGCACTTCTTTCCTGCAGCTCCTAAGGGAGGAGGGGTTGGTCCCAGAGTCATCAGATGCCCTCTGCAGTCTCAGAAGAGTCCAAATTGTTTCTTCTCGTTCTGCTGCTTCCATTTGGGCATCTGGTAGAACTCATCCTTGGACTTCCCAAAGATATCGTGGAAATCAGCATCAGAGAGATAGCACTGCAGTGAAGAGAAAGGACAGGTCAGCTCTGGCTTTTGTAGAGCCTGGGACACTCCCATGGCTGCATCCCCTCCCCACTGTGCCAGTGCTGACCTCTGACTCCAGACCAGCATCTTCCTGTCCTCGTGGTGGGAAATGGGACATCCCAGCTTCCCAAAGCACCAGGGGAATAAAAGCCCACCAGCCCAAAGAGATGTTCCAGTTTTGAGGAGATAGCATGCTCTGGCTGGAATTTAGTCCCTGGTGATGATACTGTGGCCAGGACAATTTATGGTCCCCCAGGGAAGCTCTGCTGGCCAGAGTTTTGGGTCGTTCCTTAGGCAGCGATTCACAGTGAAAGCATCTCCCCCTCTCTCAGTCCCCTCCCCTAAAATATTCACTGGAAATGTTCACTCCCATTGCTGGAAGGGTTTACAGAAGCTCATCAGGGATACTGACAAAGGCCCTGTGGGAATGGGAATGAGTTTTTTCCTGGAATTTTGGGTAGGAGAACCCATGTGGAGCCCAGCTGGATCGTGACTCTGGCTGTGGGTGTTGGCCTTTGCCAGATCTTTTGGGCGAGACATTGGTCAAACAACGAATACAGGGAGTAGAGGAATCAATCTTTTATCCTCCTCATCAGCTTGCTTGGATTCAGCTGCAGACGCTGCCAAAATCCCTGGGCTGATTGGAAATCTGGGATCTGTAATTTCTTCTGAAATTGAAAATTGCTGAAACACAAGCTTTATGACAATTAAAAAAACCCAAACCATCTCTTCTGGGAGGAGTCTCAAATGAAAACATTCACCTACAGCTCAAGTAAAATGCAAATTCTGGCTTTGTTCTCAGCTGTGTCACCATGTCCCCCTGTCCCTCTGAGGAAGGGAGGCAGAGCAAAACAAATTCTACCAGAATAAAATATTTTTTAGAAATTACTACTTAAAATTCTTTTTTTTTTCCTGCCATAGAAACCCCATAATTACTTCAGCTAGGTTAAAACCACCACAAGGGGTCCCTGTCCACAACAGGGGGTTGGAACTAGAGGATCTTGAAGGTCCCTTCCAACTCAGCCCATTCCATGGCTCTATGAACTTCCTCACATGAAGCTCTTGCTTTTGGCAACACCTGTGTGTCCTGCCAGTGTCTCCTTGAGTCTGACCAGGGCTTGGTAGTCTAATGGACACTTTTAGCCAGTTCCAGGTTCAGTTAGAAATCAAACCAACAATGCTGTCACCTCTTTTTTAGTGGGATCCACGCCTTCTGGAAGTTCATCCACCGTCCTGTGCATCAGCACCTCCCGGGAGTAAATCCCCTCCCCGTTGGGCACCAGGGCAGGGCTGCTGTGGCTGTTGCTGTTGTAGTTGTTGCTGTTGCTGTAGCTGTTGCTGTCACCGTGGCTGAAGTGGGATTTGTACTCCGAGGAGGCATTTGCTGTACCTGAACCATCCAGGCTGGCCGTGCTGAGGGTTCTCTTGTTCAGGCTGAGGTTGTTCAGGTCCTGCCAAATGGAGGGAAACACGTCATGATGAGATGCTCTGGCAGAGCAAGCTGGGGAAGATCCCAGGATCTTTCTGCTGGGTTTGTGGGGGACTGTTTCTGGCACAGACTATCTGTAGCTCCAAAGCAGCAAGGGGAAAAGTCCCAACTAAAGCGTTAGTGCAGTGCCTCTGTAAATGCTACACCTTGGTGTTAGGACTGCTAAAAGCACACACTAATGAGAGCTCTTGCAAAGAACTGAGGATACTTACAGCAGTCTCATTCTTCTCAAGATAACATCGGGGAAGGCACATGTGGGACGACAGAAGGTGTGGTTAGATGTCTACCATGTCTAAAACATCTAAATTACCTGCACATCCCTCCCTGATGAGCTATCTGTCCTCATCTGAACCTGCCACTTCCTTCCAGCCTTCATCCTGACCCTGCCCAGGGCAGAACTGACCCGTGTGGCAATGGCATTTGGGACTGTGGGGACCTCATTTACTTTGGAGGATCCCCAATTGGGCTGTGCCCTTCTTGACCAGGGGACCCTTGTTTGAGGTCTCAAGGGCTCCACCACTGTAAACTATTCACAGAACACTTAACTGCACCCTCTTAGAGCTGCCCACACCTGAATTTGTTCTGCATTAGAGCAGCTGGACAATGTCCTGCTCACAGATGCCTCTGGCCAGAACTGGAAAAGGAGGTCTGGGTGTATTTATGGGTAATTTATACCACATCTCCCTCTGCTTCCCACAGACGAGCACAGCTCTGATGCTGGCAGCCTGAGTTCCCACCCCTGCCTTGATCCTGGTGTCCCCTCCTTGGTGCAAACAGGCTGGGGGATGTGGTGGTGTGTGAACCCAGGTGTTTCCTACTTGCATGGCCAAGACACAACTCACCACTTTGATCTCGGATATGGCTGACACGTCTCCCAAGCTGTTCTTCATTTCCTCATAGGACTTGCCATCCTAAAGGGAAAGAGAGAGTTGTGAGAGCCATGGGCTGCCTTTAGCCCACACTCCTGCTCTCTGACCCACACTCCTGAGTCTTAAATCCACACTCCTGGGTCAGGAGATCACGAATTTTAAAGCCCAGTGATGGACACTGACATGGCAGCTCCTGCAAACCTCAGCCCCTGTAATCACAAGACTTCCAGAATCTGAGCTTTCACTTGAAAACAAAGGAAAAAAAAAAAAAAAACAATTCAACCTTTGTAGTTGTACAATAACAGGTGAAACCAGGAAATTTAAAGACTTTAGAGCAGAAGACAAATGAAGAGATATAATATGTACTGCTGGATTTAAATATTTTACATTTTTGATGAATCTTGCAATGCCTGAAATAATATTCCTTTTTTCCAACTTTCCTGATTAATTTAGCTAAAACAACATATTTTTTCAAAGCCTCAAGTCCTGACTTCTTGTAATTAGGTGCCATGTATTATGAGATACCTCTTATTTTCTATTAAAAAAAAATGGAATATGCTAGATAAATTGGCACAGCTCATGACTGTGTTTTCCTAAGCAGCCAGGAGATGTCAGTTCTTAACAGAATCACCCAACCAAGTTTCCCAACAAGAGCAAGCAACGTAAACACATGGACTGCAGAGAAAACAGATTTAGACCCAAAACTGAGCAAAGAACACACACCAGATGTTTCTGGGATGTCAACAGTTTGGATGGCTTGTCTGTAGTTGCTGAAGCTGCCTACAGGGGATATTTTTAGAGGCACATATTTTATGAGTTGTATCCTTGTTTTTCAGCAGTTCCTTGGGAAAAAAAAAATAAAACAAACCCACAAGTTTTGACCTTTGTTCTAAACATCAACATATTTTTAAGGGTCACTGGGAGTTGCTGTCTTATCTCTCCAGATCCAGCTGTCAAGACTGGATCCACCACCACATGGGTTGGGAAGAAAGACAATGCAAACCCAGATACAGGAAATCAAATATCTCTGTAAGAGTTTTCCTGCAGTGTGAAGTCCTGGGGAAAGATGGGAGAAAGAAATTTTTCTTTCCCAGTCATCTCCTGGGGCAGGTTTCCGTTTCTGTATGGGGAGGAGCTGGTATTTGTAACTCTCCTTTTGAAGGCTGGTGTGCAGGGACCAAGGGTGACCTCGCTCAGGAGTTCCTGGGCTCTGATGGGCTTTCCACAAACCTGAACACAAGACCTGTCTGCTCACATCTTTCATTTCACCACAGATTGCCCTTAAAGCTGGGTCATAAATTTGCCTCTGTGGCTGCATTTTCAACATTTGGTTTGGTTTGGGTTTTTGTTGGTTTTTTTTTTCCTTTATGATGTGGGTGGGTCTGTTTTCCCTCTGAACTTGACTTTACTACCCAGAGTTACCATCTCTTTTCAGCTGAAATCAAAAACTTGATTTGGAACCTAATATTTATAAAGATATTACTGTTGTGAATTGAAGCACATTTGCAAAAGCCTCAGTTTCACCACGCAGGTACTTTTTATTGGTGAAGGAGCAGAAGCTGCTCAGACAGCACCAGGAACTCATGTCCCTGCACGTGGCAGGGGGTTCAAGCTGGATGATCTTTAAGGTCCCTTCCAACCCAAGCCATTCCATGATTTTGTGAAGCTCAGGACATGTCCTAGTGAGGACATGCATCCTATATTCACTGACAACACCACCCTCCAGGCACCACTGAGAACACCACAGGGCTTTTCCAGCAACTTACACTCCATTTGTAGGGGTCCCAGGCGTTGAACCATCCTGTGAAGTTGAGGGGTTCGTAACCCTGTTTCACCAGGATGATGGGAGTTGCCAAGTCCCTCCCAGCTGGATGGGTCTTGAGATATTCCTTTGCTGAGGCAATTGCCTCGCTCCTCTCCTGTGCGTTGGAGGCTTTGCCAACCCAGAGGAAAATCTGCAAGAGGAGAAGATGTTGAAGGCCAGAGAGGCATTAGAACCTGTGCAGACACAGCTGTTTGCTCTCCCCTGCCAGTGGGAGCAGAGATAAGATTGGAAATGTGTTTTCCCAATAGGCCTCTGTGATTCTGAGCCCTCATTTACCCCCAGCCAAGGAAGATTTTTCTTTTGATACAGGCATGGAGCATAAATATTTCAGGTAACAGCTCTTGTACGTTTCTAGGTAGCTGAACCCAGTCATGGGCCGAGATCCAACTCAATAAACACCAACTAAAGCCATAACCAGCTTGAAAATATGTCAGAGGAGAAGGGGAGGAGGCTTTTGCTGACCTCTTCCCATGTGTC
This sequence comes from Pseudopodoces humilis, assembly GCF_049639895.1. Lineage (NCBI taxonomy): Eukaryota > Metazoa > Chordata > Aves > Passeriformes > Paridae > Pseudopodoces > Pseudopodoces humilis. The sequence goes on from NC_142200.1 coordinate 147,930,721, forward strand.
CAGCAGCATGACATCATCTTCATCCAGGTCCTCCTGGCAGAACCCAACCACCTCCGTCATGATGAACCGACCTGTCTGGTTGGAGCACTCAAAGAGACGAGGCTGGTAGTGTGTGATCTGCTCCTGGAACCTGCCTCATGCATGGCAGGGGAGGAAAAAGAAAGAAAGGTAGAAATATTTCCCTCCTGGCTCACTGCAAGGCCCTGAAGCTATTTGTTGTGGCTTTGAAGGAAAATTAGAACATGGCAACACACTCATCTGAAGGCCTGAAAGTCAGCAGTGTCAGGTATCAGGGGATTCTCAGACCATTTTAAATGATTTTCAAAGGTAATTTTTTTCTCCACCCCAAAAGGCAAAAGCAGAACCCTTTCCTCATCGTGGCAATGAGCCTGATGTCAGGTGAAAGCCGCACCAGATCACCTTTTTTGCAAAGGAAACGATCACCGGCCTGGAGGGCTGGAGAAATCCATGTTGGTCAAAAGCAGATCTAGTCTCCTGATTTTTCTGGGGCTGCTGCTAATAATGGCTGGAAATGGTGGTTCATGCAGCCCTCAGGACGAAATATGGGATAGGTTTACTGGGGAGAAAGGAGGATGTAGCACACCCTTGTCTGCAGGCTTTGGACCTGTAGCTCCCACATCTGGAGAACTCCTGGCCCAAAAGCCAGGAAAGAAACACCTTGGTGTGGTTTCTGACCAAGGTCTTGGTGGTATTGTGGCCTCATGCTCCCTTTATTGAAGACACAGCACCAAAGAATGAACTTTCCTGAAAAGTTTTTATCCCTTGCTTAATGTCCCCTGGCCAGGCCCAAAGGAACAAGCAGGTCACTATTACCTCTTTTCATTGGCATAAGGTGCTTTGCCTCCCAGAGCTTCCCAGAACTCTGCTGGCTCCTGTCCTTCCAGAATGGTGTGCTTGTCTCGTCTGGAAACAATGTCAGCCACCATTTTTGCCATCTCCCGCTCATCTCCGCTGCACCCCTGTGTTCAGGATAAAAGATTGAGGTGCAGTTAGGGGCAGACTGGCAAGACTTATCCTTCAGGAAAAGCTGGCTTAGTCCTCTGGAGAGCTTCAGACCTGCTTGAATGCTCTCGAGCTGATCACTCAGAATCCATTTCTAGTCCTTGAAGGGATATTTAGTGCAGCCAATGGCACCTAGAGCAAAACTCACAGCATGACAGAATGATTTGGGCTAGGAGGGACTTTAAAGATCATCAGGATCACCTTCCACTTGAACGGGATGCTCCAAGCCACATCTAACATGGCTTTGAAAACTTCCAGGGATGGGACATCCACAAGTTCTCTGCTTTGGTTTGATCTACCATCTCATCCTGACACACAGTTGAAACAAGATAAATGAGTTTGCTCTCATCCTGGCTGATTTCCTACAGCTGGAAAATCTGGGATGATTTATTCATCCAAAAGCTGTATGAACATCTGCAATGAGGTGAGGTGAACCCCAGAACAGAACCCCAGAAGAGAGGGCTGTTACTGCTGACCCTTCACAGACAGAGCCTTTCCTGGCTGCACTTTGCTCACACAATCATTGAATCATTAAGGTTGACAAAGACCTTTAAGATCATGAAGTCCGACCATCAGCCCAGCACCACTACATCATGTCACCACATCCATGTATTTTTTGAATACTTTTGGCTTCACCATTGCCCTGAGCAGCCTCTTCCAGTGCTTGACATCCCTTTCTGTGAAGAAATTTTTCCTAATATCTAGTATTAACCTCTCCTGGCACAGCTTGAGGCTGTTTCTCCACTCAATTAATGGGACACCTGCCCAAGGATTCACCTCCACGACCCAGTAGAGTCAGGAGACTCAAGCCCCACCTCAGCAATTTCAGATTCCTTTGGCTGCTTCCCGGTGCCTTGCTGCAGACTCACCTTCCCACACCACAGGTAGCAGACTTGGCTGGTGGTCAGCAGGAAGACATCGTTGGAGTTGAGGGAGGAGGCTCGGGCTGGCACCTCTGTGGCCTTTGTGTTCACCTCATCCGTGCCCCTCACCTGGAAGAGGCGGATCGCCGGCTCGGGTGCGGCTTTCTGAGCCCGGCTCGTGCCGCCCTGCAAGGACAGAGAGGGAAGGGTGGTACTGGGAGGTGAGGAGGACACACAGATCGGGGGTCTGACTGATTTGGAGAAGGCTTTGGGCTCGCAACCTGCTCACTGTTGCAATGATCAGCCATGATTCTGCACTGAGCAGGCGAGGAAATCCAAATATCTTCTGATTCCAGGTTAGATTGAAACCCACGTGGCACAACCCCCACATTTCTCCCTGATTATTGAGTCCTGACCAGCTCCCATCAGGATCCTCAAGATCCATGTGACCAGATCTTGGTGTCTATAGAGGATTTGCCATGCAAACTGGGAAAGGCACCTGTACCCTGATTTCCAGCTGTCCTCATCTTAACTGAACATCTGCCATGGAAACCATATAGTGGGACCAACACTGAGAGCTGGGGGCAGTCCCCCTCTCCCACAGCCATTTGGAATTTCTCCACCACAGTTGTCAAGGCAGCTAGGGAAGTGGGTTGCCAGTTATGTGAGGTAATTCAGGCAAGGACAATTCAAATCATGTTTGTAGGATATTTTGAAGGACCTTCTTTGGACAGCAGCTTTGGTAATTCACAGGATGACCGCCTTATTTTGACTCTGCAAAATATTTTGGGACAGAGCTGGAATGAACCTCACACACCACTGCTGGAGCTCAGGGGTGGACAGTTGAGTTGGGTCAGTCCAGGATTCTCTTTACTCAGTGTTCAGACTGTTTGAGGAGTACTAGAAATATCCCCTCTGCCAGCCCGTGCAGAGCTGGCAGGCTCCTTTCCTGAGTATCAGCCCATTTTTATTGGACTATTTCCACTGCAGCTGCCAAGCCATCGTTGGTGCTCCCACCTCCCAAAGCCACGTTACCTCATAGATGACCAGCTTGCCCTTGAAGATGGCCAGGAAGTGCCTGGGCTCCTTGCCCATTGTCACTCGCACCTGCACGGCCTCGTCCCCGTATTTCTTGTCCAGCTCGATGGCATTGAGGGCACAGGCAGTGATTTCATCCACGGAGGCGTGGCGGCCCTGGGGACAGAGAGGTGACACACACAGTGTGATGAGAGCAAGGGTACAAACCTCTTCACAATGCAACACTTGCCAATCCCCACGTGTGTAATACCATGAGATCAGAGTTAAAACTTCCAGATATTTAAATTTCACCAGCATTCTGGTTTTGTAGACTTTAGAGTTCCATGTTTGAAGCTTCTCTCTGCATGAAAATAAACTTTATAAAGGAAAGCAGAGATGTTCATATACCCACAGAACTCTAGGAACTGAAGCTTTAATGGACAATCTGACACCAAAGTTTGACCTCAGCACTGTAAGCCTCATCATCCTTAAGTCTTTCTGTCTGATTTTGCTGCTGCTCAGTCTGATGCCAGTTTGGGATCAGTGTCCATGCTACCTACAAAGGACAGCTTGGGATATTTGAAACTGATGAACAAAGGGTACCTGAGTTCTTATGGGTGCTTGGGTTGGGATTTTTGTGTGCAATTTCTTCCTTCAGCTTTAGGCTTGTACAGCAGGCACAGCAGAATTCCCTCTGCTCTGCTTTGACCTACCTGCCACATATAGAGGACGTAGTGGGGTCTGCCTGACCTCAGGTAGGTGTACAGGACCAGGTAGCAATCACCCCCGTAGAACTGCCCGTATGTCTTGGGATCCACCGGCTGCATTTGCAAGTCCTCAATCCTCCACACCTGGGGAACAAAACATCCTGGTGAGCAGCAGTGGAGTCAAGGTGAGGACAGAGCACAACCCCTTCGGCTACCACACCATCGAAGCTTCAGGTGTGCCCTCAGGTCCCGTCACTGGTCACCAGAGGGAAGAGAGCAGTGCCTGCCCCTCCTGAGGAAGTTGTAAACTGCCGTGAGGTCCATCCTCAGTCTCCCCCAAGCTGAACAAACCAAGCAATGCTTGGAAACAGGCTGATTATTGCACCCTCTGTCAGCCAAAGGAGCTCTCTCACCTCCATCTCTCCAGAGGCATCATCGACCATCCTCTGCTCAGCTGCGAGCTCAGGTCTGGCATGGAGCTGGGTGGTGTCAAACTTCACCTGCTCCACCTTGGCTGCAAGTGCCAGCAGAACAGAAACAAGAACCCAGTGAATGCACGACAACACACAAACCCTTCCCATCATCCTCACACACCACCATTGTACAGCAAGTAAAACCCAGCCCAGGCTTGCAAGGAGCCACTCCTGCCCCCAGTAAACCAATGCTGATTTTAGAATTTGCAAGAGCTCACACATTTCAGTGTGGACCTGTTGCAAGCTGGAATTGGCCATACAGCCTGTTCCAGTGATGGCTAGCTGGTAAAAATATTAGTAGTCTTCTGACAGAAAATTCTTAGTTTTTCTCAAAATCTATTATGATGGTTTGGCATAAATATTTCCCTCCTTTTAAAATGCTGGTTTCAGAAATAAAATGCCTTCATTTCTCCAGTTCATGATAAACAAAGAGAGTATTTACAGACAGCACAGAGAGAAAAAAAGATGGAGAATAAAGAGAGAATTTGCAAGGGAAGGAGATTTGTGGCTCTCAAGCTGTTATTGATGGAGATGTTCAGCATCTCTGTCACCTTCCCATCATTCATCAGCAAATTCTCTCTCTTTGGAATTGTTTAGTCTTTGAGGTTAATGCATTGTAATATTCCCTTCAGCGGTGTGATAAATACACCATTTACACCCAGTGTAAATAAAGCATCATTCCACTGACGTCAGGAGGGGATTGGATGGATGCCAGTGTAAATGAAAGCAGAAATCCTTATCAGGCTCAGCATTAGCCCTTTATAAAGGAAATTCAGAAGTTCTGCAAGTGGGAAATTTTGCATACAATTCTTCAGAGGGGAGTGACTCTCTGACAACATTTACATTTAAAGTAAGTGGCAATTTGCTTCATATAAGAAAATTCAGCAGAGCTGAATGTCATTCAGTTCATGAATCCTTTCCATCTACTGAAGAAGATGGAAAATAGAAAGCACATTAGATTTTTGAGACCCTGAAGGCAGGAGACAGTTGATGTGAATGACGTTCCCTCAGCTATAGCTTAGCACAGGTAGGAAAGACAAACCCAGGACCAATGTGCTCACCAATTTTGCCTGTAGTGTAGACCTTGCCCAGGCCTTGTGTTTCATTCTTTTCTGTCCACCTCTGGAAGAGCTGTTTGAACATGGCTGACTCTGCTCCATCATTGATCACCTCAACGTTGGTGGATGAAGGATAGCCTTTGGCTTGGATAAAACCCTGGTGGGGTTCAGAAAGGTCATTAGAGAGTTTTTTACAGACATGAGAAGAGGGGTGTGGACCTGAACCAGCTTGAAGAGTGAGTGTCCCTCACTGAACACAGGGCAGGGTTCAGTCCAAGATTTGAATTCTGACTAATCAGAAGTAACTGAAGACTCTTGCTGTAGTATCCATATTTACTTCTGTCTTTAGGGGACTGAACCCTACCCTTACTCCTTTTCTGCAAACTTTTTGTCCCTCTCTAAGCCAGGAAGACTGCCCTGCCTGGTAGCGAGCATGGGAGTGAAGGGGTGGAGGCAGCTCAGCATCCCCAGAGCATGAACTCTATTCTGAAGGGACTAAACTCTCACAAATCTTTTTTATTATTTTTTAACTTTTTTCCCTGAACCCATATTATTTCTTTGCAATAGTGCTACCATTGAGTTAAAAGACTACTTCAACGAGGTGCTTGATACAATATGAGTGTGAAGAAAATGTTCTGTGTTCTGCCACAATGCCAAAATCCCTGCTCAGTTTTGGGAACATCTCCTGTGCTTATCTCAGAAGGCTCCAGGATGACCCAAGGTGCAGTGCTGGCAGCAGTGGTTCAGGGAAGGAGCCTGATTGTTGCTCTCTGAGCATCCAACTTCTGCTGTAAAAACTGCAGCCACACACTGCCCTCAGGAAAAAGCACAGCAGATGGTCCTCCCCTCCCTCCCACCTGCCACACTGAAAGAAAGACACATCTTTTGTTCTACATGTGTAGCTCAGGGCCAGAATTTGCAGAGATGATTGCCTACTAAAATGAGCTTGAGTCAAGCTCTTGAAAGGAGCACAGAGAACAGTTAGGTAAGTTCTAAGACAAAGTTTTTTAAGCTTATCTTCTCCGAGACAATAGGTACAATCCTATTGAAGCTGGGTGTCCCCAGGTAGGACCTTACTGAAGATGGCACCACTGAACTTCAGTATCTCCTAATTAGATCTTATGGAAGATGAAGCCATTTATGGTCATCCCATATGTAAATGTCTAATTCCCTCATAGCCTCAACTTCCAACATGCCAACTTGTAAAAAAATACCAAATACCTTTCTTGCTCAGGCTCCCTTGATGTTAATTTTTTCTGAGAGGAAGAGAGGAATGCTCTGACAGAAAATAACACATGGATGCCAGCACCCCTTTATTATTGGTTTATGCACCTTTTGACCATGAATTTGTCTAATCCTATCTTGACCCTGCTGATCCTCTCTGACTCCACCATCCCTTGAACCAACAGTTTCTAGAAGTTCACTATTTACCACGTAGAAAATTATTTTCTTTATTTTCTGTAACTACACTTATGGCTATACTTTATTTTCTTTAACCATATATATGGTTATTTTCTTTAACCCTTTATACTTTATATATACTTTATTTTCTTCAACCTTTTTTTTTTCTTAGTTTTAGTGGCAGGTCTTAGTTCTAGCCCAATTTGATGCCTAACAATTTTGTGTTTATGTCATCATGCCTCCCCTAGACATTTAACTTCTCTCTCTGTTATTACACAGGCCAGCTCCCCAGGGCCTACACTTAATTGTAATTAGTGGTCAGACCTAGATCAGCACATATCAGCCACCCACAACATTATTTGCACTCTATTACAACTCACCACAGCTCGAGTGAATGCTGCTTTTTTCTCTTCTGGGCTGGAGGCTTTTCCTCTCCAGACATAAATTTTGAAGCCACCTTGGTCTAAAATGTAGCAGTCCTGGGTTAAACAAAAAAAAAAACAGGAAACAGAAGAAAACAGATGTGAAAAGCTCTTGCAGGAAAAGCTCACCATTTGTATCCTAATCAGGCTGGATCCTTCTTGAAGATTTAGGTTAAATGTATATCCAGCTCATTTCTCTGCCTTGCAGAGCTCTAACCCTGGTGCAGCCATTATCAGAGGTGACAGAGAATGAATTTCTTATGGTTTATAAATGGAGTACAGCTACCACCAAGCCCACAGGGCAGGGCTTCTCACAGGTGTGGGCACACCTGGCCCAGGCTGCTGATTTATAATTGTAGCTAGTTAAAGTCTGTATTTTTCTTAGGCATTGCTCAAAACTGGCTATTACCACCGCATAGGAGGTGTTCTCAAACCAAAACACCACCAGCTCTAAAAGGGGCCAGGAGAAATATATGATGAAATATCAATCCCAGCCTACTGCTGCCTGCATTTATGCCCATATCTGCTACTAAAGGAGTAGGAAAGGTCCAAGTTAGACATCTTCTGCATGAATATTTTGTCCTCATTGAGATCCCTGATCTGGAGCTCAAGGTGTTGTATTGCTGTGAACGCAGCAGGATCCCAAACCCAAAGGGGATGAGGTGTGTGCTGAGCCCATCCCCACTGCAGAGAGCTGGTGCTCCAAGCACAGTGGGACCAAAGCTGCTCCTTTTTCAAACTGAACTATGAAAGAAGAAAAAAGGCTTTATATGTCTGCAAAGGGAGGCTGAGATTTTAACAAGGCTGACATCAGGATGAAAAGGGGAGCGGGAGCCTTGCGGCACAGTGCTGCGTTGGAATAGGCTGGTCTGCACTGCAGAGAATTAAGGATGAGCAATTCTCTGCCAAATTTTAGTCAGAGGAAAAGCTTCTGTTTTCTGAAAAACTCTGCAGAGAGGGTCTGTCAGGAAATCTCCTTCCAGGGTGGGTCAATGAGACCAGCCACTTGCTACGGCACGAAAACAAATCTCCCTGGTTTCGTGAGCAGAGTATTTATTTGCTCTGGAGTCAGCAGAGGGAAGGCTATCCCTGAACATCAGGTATTAAGAAGCCTTCATTCCATCTGGAATTTATTCCTGGTATGCAGCTCTCCCTCACTGTGATTGCCAAGCTAATATAATCCTTGGCTGAGAGCATCAATTTGCCATCTCTTCTTGGAACAGCTTCAACACACCACCTACCTCCGGCTGCTGAGACTGTAGCAGGGCTAAGCTGTCCTAACCTAACAGCAGGGCTAAGCTCTCCTAGAGATGGAAGGCCTGATAATTTTCAGGAAACAGGTGCTCAGCTGAAAACAAAGTGAGCCACAGCCTCCTTTTCTCACAATAAAGACCACTCTGGCTTTTTCTCACCTCGTGGTGGAGCAGATCCTGCGTCAGGGGCCGGGTGGCGATCTCCTGCACCACCAGGTCATTGTCCTTCTCATAGACACTGCAAGACAGAGCCACGGAGCTGAGTTAGACCCCACAGAGCCCTCTGTGAGAAGGGATGGGGTTTGGAGCACAGCCCAGGACTCACTGGTAGAGTCGGACGTTCGCTTTCTGCAGCTCGTCTGCTTTGGTGTCGGGGATGGCGTCGCGGAGCTCCCCGCGCCTCTCGCCCAGCACCATCCTCATGATCTGCATCAGGTCTGGGGAGTCCCTCTCGGTGTCAATGATGCCAATCTGAGCACGGCCGCCCCTCTCGCTGTCCCTGATGCTCCGAGCCAGAGCCAGACCCTGCACAAGGACCCGCAGGGGTAAGTCCTGACACACACCACAAACCCAGCCAGCCCCTGACCCCAAGCAGTGACTGAGAACCAACAGCCCAAGCCAGATTACCACAGCTCTCTGAAGCTCCTAGTGTCCTCCAAATTCAGCTATTAAAGAAGCAGCTATGTCTGTAATGCCTGATCATTAACTAACTCATAGGAAAATATTGCTAATTGCAGTCGCTGCTGATGCTGTTCCCGCAGGGCACAGGCACGTGGGAGCCACAATAGGCACTGCCTGTGTGTGAGTGTGCACCAGCAGGTCCAGAGGTCTCATGGGGTGGTCTGGGGGAGAGATGAACACATGCTGAGGCCACCGAGGCAGGATGCTGCAGAGCTGCAGGACCCTGGCCACCCCGCGGTGTCGTTTTACATTTAAATGATTCAAGTGCTCAAAAAACATGGATGTCTTCTGTGAAAAAAAACAGTGTGAAATGTCAAGCAGCTAATTAGGCTGAAATCTCCATCTTCAACTGAATTCTTTTGTTCCCATGACTCTTACTGCAATAGCTTTGAAAGATTCCTCTGTTTATCAGACATAGGGAATGACCTGCTTGAGGCCCGAGATGAACCCAGCAGCTGTGAACCTGCTCTCCCTCTTGCACTGAGGACTGCTTTGTGTCTTCTTCAGTATCCATAGGATCTCCACTGTGCCCTGAAAATGGCATTCCCTGTGGAGATTCCCCCTCTCCCAGTGGAGATACCCCCTCTCCCAGTTCATCAGGGGATACCACACACAGAGCAGACCCACCTGCCTTTTAATATTATAATGACCACCACCATCACCTTTGCTGATGGCCCACTGCTCTATCTTGCTTTATTATATCTCTGTATCTTGGTTCCTGTATCAGTAAAATAAGGATAATGATCCCTTTGCAAAGTGCCTTCAGAGCTACAGATCTGACCTATCAGCACCTGGATAATGTATTCCTGCTTGTCTCATACTGACCAAACCAGAATTCCCTGTTGATGCTGTAAACAAAAAATTAAAATTAATCTACCCTGAGGTGGTTATTAAAGCTAAACCTGGAGCTGCTGGCTTTCTAATCCTATGCTGTGAAAACAAGAGGGCACAGGGGGATGGAGATGAGCTCCAGAGGGAGCTGGATGACTTTCTGGGGCTGGAAGTAACAATGTGCCCTTGGCTGCCTGTGAAACGCAACCTGAGGCCAGGTCTGAACTGGAACAAAGCAATTTCATGGGCCTCTAAAACCAGCAGATGGGCAAGTAGAAAATTTGTCACTATTTACATCATCTCCATGTTGCTGCTCTTAAGATTTTAGCTGTGAAAACAACTGAGTTTTTCTTTTCTTTTTTATTTCCCCTTAGGCACCAAAAAAAGATGAAACCTTAAACCAAGTGGCTTTTGCCTGTACTCACTCTGGATTTCTCAGCAATGCTGCAGCTGGGTCCATTCCACTGGATCAGCACTTTACCAAGGTCCAGCAAGAAAACATCTCCCTTATTGAAACTGTCCCAGGAGAGTGCTACCTGCCACAGGGAAATGAGAGAGTTTGGCAGAGCAGGGAGGGCAGGGAGAGCTGCAGGTGACAAGTCACAGCCATGGCAAACCTGTCCCTGGGGATGTAAGAACAGGTTTGCAGTGACTGCTCGTTCTGCTGGTGCTCAGCACTGAGCACAGTGGCTTCTCTTGTGGTAACACCAAACCCTCAAGCGAGGACTTGAAAACTGTCCTGAAATAGAAGTTCTTGAGCAGAAATGAGATACCCACCAGGCAAATTTGCTCAAAAATGAGTAGGAAGAGAGGAAAGGAGAAATGATCCATGGGAAGAGCAAGGGCTTCTCACCTCTGTGGCTGACACGTGCTTCTTGCCCTTGACGTGAAGAAGACGCTTGATGTTGTACATGTTGGTCTCCACATGCTTAAATCCTGAAGCCACTCCTCCCTTCTTGTAGCTGTTGTGTGGTACAGAATAAAGAGTTAGCGCTGGTTAGAAAATACCTTCCTCTCTATCCTTTGAGAACATCCCAAGCTTTTGGTGACAACTGAAAAATTGAGAGGCAAAATAACCTCAAAGTCCTAAAATTGCAGTGGCGAATGTTGGGTTGCCTCACTGCTGTTCCTGGTCCTTATCATGATGTCTGTCTGCCTCTTATGGGTGTTGTGTTGCTGCTGTGCACAGAATTATAAAATCATTTAGGTTGGACAAGCCTTTCAAGGTCATCAATTTCAAGCATTAAACATCCTGGGAGGAGATGAACAGGCAGGTCAGGGATGGCAATGGAATTGTAACACAATCAAACTGAAAACCCCATTGGCCATGGCAGTGGCATCCCAAAACTGAAATATTCCATAAGCATTCAATTAAAATATGAAATAGCCTTGGCAGAAAACAAACTTCTTGCTAAAACTTTGTTTTCTTCAAAATAGTTATTCTATGAAAAGCAGCTTAGACAGGAAAGTGTTGCCAGAAGCAGAACAAAACTGCAAACAGGTACAGGACACTGTCTTTATCTGAGATTTCACCTCCCAGTTTTTTTCTTCCATCCTTGAACACACACTTTGCAGTACTCAGCACTATCACCTCATGCCCCAGTGCCATTCCCCTCTCTTGTGGCAACTTTGCACAATCACGAGAGGGCACAACCCCACCACAGCAAGTCCCACAGCCCTTTTACATTAAAAGGGTAAGTCTAATCCACTCTTACATATCCTAGACCATTTTAGAAAACAGATCCATTGTTCACACTACAGTAATAATTGACACAATTGCCATTTAGAGGAATTGCCATTCAGGGGAAAAAAGAGACAATTGTTGATTGTAGTTTTTTGCCATGTGGGTAATAGATGTGTTTTATCGTGGCTGGAAAGGTACTGGCTAATGTGGCCAGAAACGTCAGACTCACAGCACTTTAGACTTGTTTGGCCCAGTTTAAGGTATCTACAGAAGGATGTTCAGTGATTAGTCCACCTGCCAAGACGTGGAAAGAGCTTGCTTTAATTTCTCATTCTGCCTCAGACTTCCTCACTGACCACAGGGATGTGGCTTAGACTCAGATGAATTCTAATTCATGCTGATTTCAGAGGCAGATGGGTTTCCAGATAGACTGGTTTTGAGCATCTGATTTTCAATCCTTCATTGCCCCTTACTCATCTTTAAGATGAGGCTAAAAGCACTTTTCTGTCTCAGAAAAGTTCTGAGATTCATGAGAGGTTGTTGAGATGCACAAGACAGAGATATCCAGCCAGACTGGGATGGAGGATATTGACCCAGGATGGGTTTTCATCTGAGTTTCCTCCAGCTGCTGGAAACCAAAGCAGAACTCAGGGTGTTATTGCCAGTGAAGATCTTCCTTGGAGAACAGTAATTGGAATCCTTCCAAAAACCTCAGAGTGAGCAAAGACCCTGGGACTGGATTCAACATATCAGCATATCATATATTCAACATTATCTTTTAGATGACACAAGTTCACTCAATTTTTCCTTCCACTACAGGAACATTACACCCAGCATGAGCCAAATCAACACTTCACTTTAAGGTGGATATTACTCTCAAGTGCTCTGAATATGCACTTGAAAGTCTGTGGAGGAGAGGAACGAAGACCCTGAGGTGAACAAAGGGAAGTTAAGATTCAATTACTGCAAATATCTGGGAAAATGACCAGGGGAACAGAATGCCATGGCTCCAGACTGAATGCTATAAATAATTCCCTCAAAATGGGAATTCTTCGCTCTGAATTTTAACCAGCATCAGGGCTGACCCGTATTTTTCACATTTTCGAGACATGGATATCTCTGAGAGACGTAGAGAAGCAGAGAGGACCCCAGGGGCCATGACCCACCTCGATGTAGGTCATTTGGAGCTACTCACATGATCCCATTGCGGAAATAGCTCTGGAAGGTCTCGGACTCGTGTCCCTGCACCTCGCGGTGCTGCACGGGGCTGCCCCCGAGCGCCGTGTCCAGCTGGGTGACGTACATGGCCGCGGCACCCTGCTCGTCCTGGGAGGAATCCTTGCCAATCCAGTAGTGCAGATCCACAGCGGAGCCACGGGACGTCCTTTTGGTCTGGAAGAGGTGGGAAGGACAAGCCAGGATGAAGGCACAGCCCATTTTTGTGTGGGAAAAGCAAGTGACCACGGAGCCCTTACCCAGTTCTGCCCTTCTGCTTGGCAAGGGGAGAGAGGACAGAGCCTCAGCTACTCCCTGGGAGCTCAGCCTGGAGCTCTCCTTATTCAGCAGAGTGATTTATGGATTTTATAAACTGAACTGAAGGATGTTTCTGTCTGATATTATTTTATAACTCCTATCTATTATCAAGGAAAACTGAACACCTTTGCAATTACAAAAATTAATGTGTTCAGCTTGCCCTACTATTGTATATTTTGATATTAAGACTTAAAGCAGATTCTTCTTATAGATCACCTTTTGAAATGCAGTGCACACTGCTGTTTATTTGCCTGGGATGTTACTCTTTCTTTCCTGTTGTCATTCTCATAGCACATGACAGAGCAGCACAAACTGCCTCGGAATTCCTGCTGAATTGCAAAACAGACATAACTCCAAATGAAGCTGAACCAGTGTGTGCATGCTGGGATTTATCTTATTACAGGAAACCCCAGCAGCCTAGAAAAAGGAGGCAAGCAGGCTGAGAAGAAGGCGTGCTCAGTGTTATTTGAGTTGTGCCAGTTAATTTTCAGCACCCACTGTGTTAAATCCCATTGTGGACACCTGGGAAAGGTAATAAAAGCTCATTTTCTAAGCTGGATTTGACACTAAGTTCTGTTTATTTGCTTTGTGCAGTGATACCACAGTGAAACACAGCAGAAGGAGTTGAATAAGATACAGTTCTGTTCCTCAGGCACAGATAATTAATTTGTGGAAAAATTGTTCAATTTAATACATTGCTACTGAAGATGATCAAAGTCCTATTGTCCCACGGAAGATCTTTATTTGAAGAGACTCCAGTAAAGAAGCAGATTACAATGATGAGTGTTTTACCCTCCTGTCTTCCAGGGAAAAGGAGAATAGTGGGCTGATGAAGGGCTTTTCTGCCTGGGGAAGTTGTTGCTACAAAAGCTGAGCCTGTGAGCATCAAAATCCCTATTTACACTGTCAGGTCCCTGCAAGGACTCCAGTATTCTGCTCTAAGCGTGTGTTTGTAGGCCTGTAACTCAGGCTTCCAGCACTCAGAAGGCACCCCAAAGGCACATGTGTGGGGCATTTGAGACACATCCTGTGCTGCTGTCCCAGCCTGCTTTCCCATCCTGGCATATGGTGGATGTGCAGTTGGTTATTGTGGGGCACCAGAGGCGTTGCTGCCTCTCCACCGACAGAGAGGTTTGCAGGAGGCACTCTCAGACCCAGGAAGTGGGAAATGCTTCTGGTTTCCACCATATGGATGGGGTTTGGTACAATGGGACCTGGGTTGCTCCATGCAGATGAAGAGATTTGGAAGGGATTTTAGGAGGTGAGTGTAACACATCATCCTCCTCCCATAATCTGAGAACACGAGGCAGTTTGCACAGAGCTGGTTCTCAGCAGCCCTTCACAGCCAGCCCAGGCTCAGGTTGCAGGTAGGTCTGGACCAAATTTGGGTGTGGCTGAAGTGTCCTTATGGGAACATGAGATGGGCTACTTACGTGACACACGACATGGAACATCTTCACACCCCACATCACCTGCTAAAAATGAGACCCTCCAGCTGGTCACATCCCACATCCCCCAAAGACTCCCATAAATCATTTAAATGTGGGCCTTAATTGAGTTTTCCAGGAATGTACTGGTCATTTTGCCATGCCTGTGCATGACTCAGTTGACTGGAAGATAAACACTTTTAATGAATTGCTAAGTTAATGGCTCCTCTGAACTGATTTACTAAACAGACAGTGTTGTCACAACAGCCATGTGAAGTTCAGATCCATGATTAGATGGTGAACACAACCACTTCAACAGTGCTTTTTCCACAGGACAGGAACCAAGGCAGATCTAAATAAAAACGGCTGAACCAGTTGCCCAACAGATACCAGTGTTTGCTGTCTTACTTACGTGTAAAATGATGTAACAGTCTCCTTCAAAAAAAGTCCCATAAGCTTTTTCAGGTACAGGAACCATCTTCATGTTCTGTAAGGAAATCAGAGTGGGGATCATTGCTAAAAGTGAAAAGCCAGAACTTGGTGAGTATGAAACAGGACAGGCTGGGGTGGAAAAACAATGAGGTGACAATCAGGGTTTGGAGAAGGGAGAATCAGGGATGAGTTTGTGAGCTAGGAAAAGCCACTTCTGGAGGGAATATTCAAAATACTAAGGTGTGAGAACAGGAAAAGGATGATTTTGCTTGGACAGAATGACAAGTATGTTTTAGTCTCCTTGCTTTTCTGCAGCCCTGTGGATTTAGACCTGGGGCTCAGGCTAAAGTGCTCCAGAGCTTGCATTTGTAGGGAATTTCCCAGGAGAGTGAGCACATCTCATCCTAGGTTTAGTTTTGGGCACAAACTAAGGTTTTACTGAGTTTTTACTCAGTGCCTGTGAGTTCAAGGACAGCTTTCAGCACTTTGTTAGGATAACCAGTCTGCTGGAGGTTGAGGGCAACCAGCAGTGCTGAGAAAAGAGAGAGCTGAGGACAATGATGGTCCCTCACCCCTCCAGATTGCAGATTTCCTCTAGCACAAGTGCATAATTAACCAGCCATGCCTGCCCAGCACAGGTGCCTGGCTGTGCCACCCACCAGTTCACATGCAGCTCCTGGGCTGGAGCTGGCTCTGAGGCTCCTGAAATTAGAGACACACATTCTTCTGCTGGCCTGACTTGTCTCCCAGCATACCAGCCTGACCCCTGTGAACCCACACAGCTCTAATTACAGATCCTCTGGAAAGCAGCTCAGTGCAGTGCTTGGGAGAGAAATGGAAAGGTGAAGACCCTGTGATATTTGGAATGTGGTTGTGACCTGCTGAATATCACCTGGAGACATTGGAGACTCTTCCCACTGCTCCCCTGAGTGGATTCTGCACCTCAGTCTAAACCCACTCTCGTTGCAGGGGAATGTTCTTGGTGAATTGGGCCAGGAAAAGGCAGAATTGAGCACAGCTTGGTTCCAATCCAAAATCAGATACCACCACTAGCAAAAAGGCAACCTCACAGGCTGCAGGAGCTCTCCTTGCAGTGACAGAGTAGGAAAGGCAAGGAAGAAATACAAATAGACTCCATGGAATGCCTTTGCTGCAAAAATAGGTGTCTTCCCCATGGCAGCTGCTGGTGTGAACTAAGGCTACCTATGGATAACCCATCTTGGTGAAACAGGGAATTTCTGGCATGATAAAGCAGCCTTGCATTGATTCCAAAAAGGGGTGAGAAAAGCCTCCAGTGCTAGAGGAATTCTTTCAGTCCCACCACATTCCTGTTTCCTTAGTAAATATTATCATCTCCGTTTTACAGAGCAGAAAACCAAAACAATAACATGTTGAACATTTCATGGGGAAATACTGAGTCTGTTTCCCACTGTATCTTATCTGTAGGTCCCTCTTTTCCCACGCAGATTACTGCAAGAATTCATCTTCCTTGAAACATAAACACACAGATGTGCAGAGGAGATGTGACAGAGGACATGTGCCATCACTCTTGTCCTACCTCTATGCCCCATATCTGCAGTCCCAGCTTTCTCTCGATGGTTGGGAGATTTGTGTCACCGTCTGTCATCCTGCAGTCTGACCTAGAAGGCAAAGGAAGAAGAGAGCCCAACATAATTATATGATTAGATGCAACAGTGAGTGTGCTGGTCAGCTGGGTTCCTCTTACTGTCAGAGCAGGTTTAATACAGAAAATCCACACTTTAAAGTGTCTCTGCCTCTTTGCTATTAACAGTTAGGTGGGATGAACCCCTATTCCCAGGCTATCCATGCTCACCAAGCAAAGTGTAGGATCACAGCCCAGCAAACACTGGATAGGACACTGTTGTTTGGCTGGGGGATTATTTTCCCTGGATTTGAGCAAGGTGGAAAGGATCCATTGGGTTGTTGGACCTGACTCAGGACTGGTTTGTCCCCACAATGGTATGAGGGGTGGAGGAGACACGAGTTGACCTCCAGGAGTCCTGTGCCCTCCTGGGCCAGTCACTGGAGGTCAGGTCAGGTCAGGTCCCCTGGCCTTGGGGCACTGGGAGCCCAAGGAATGAAGCCCTTCTACTTGAGGCCAATATTCAGGTCCAAACTGAGACAGGTATCTCAGGGCACCAGGCTCCCATCTCAGTGCAGGCACAGCAGTGCACACAAGGTGATCCAGTCAATAGCCAGAATGTCTATTTTACACAAAAACCAGCATCTTCCTAAGCTCTGCTGCCTGCATGGGGAAGAAGCAGCTTTCAGGCTGCCCACACAAAGGTGCCTGAGAATATTTGAGATGGTTTTTGTGTCTTCAGCTGCCCCTCTGATGGGTGGAGGTCTCCCATCCATCCTTTATCATATCTACCAGTTGTGGGGGGAAAAAAGGAGTATCCTTAGCTATGCTCCCTGTTCCTACTGCTGAGGTTTCTGCTCAAGAAACAGCTTCTGAACCCAGCTTGTTTACAGGGCAACTTTCTGAAGCAAATGAAATCCCAAACCACCGTACATCAAAACGTGGAGTTCCATCCTATGGGAGCTGGCTCTGCTGCAGCAGCCGCAGGACAGGCTGTGTTTGTGCAGGGGCACAATCCACATCAGCCTTTTCCCTATCAGCCAGTCCTGCTCACAAATCCAGGCCCAGCCTCCAGAGAAAACACAGCTCAGTGTTCTTCTGAAGGAGGGCAAGAACAGAGATGTGATCCCTGCCAGGTGTTCACTGCTCGCGTTACGAGTGCGTAACAAGTGCTGGTCACCCTGAAGAGTTTGCACACTAAGCAAGAGCACGAAAAATGCTGCCACAGGCAGAACATTGGCCCATCCAGACCTCCCACAGCCCAGAGCTGCCAGAGCCAGGCTCCTTGCTCAGGCAGTAGGGAGATGCAGGTGTTTCCTGGGGTGTTCTGAGCACAGCCCCAGCACTCCCTGTTACCTGAGCAGGCACAGCCTGGCAGTGCTCAGCAGCAGGAGCCAGAAGTGCTCATTCCTTCCTGAGCGCAGAAGGACTGTCAGAGACTGAGTCCATGTGGCCTCAGGAACACATTCAGCAACCTTCAGTCCCTCTCACGTCCTCCAGAGAGCTTCCAGGCAGGAAGACGAACAGCAAGGACAAGAAAAGACATTTTTCACGTCAATTCCCAGAAAGGTGATTGACACCCACACAGATTAAAAGCCAGGAAGATATTTCAGTGTCCACAGAGGAGACAGACACTGTTCTAAATGGTGTCCTGACTCACCTACAGCCCTGGAGTACAGGGCTATCAGGAGCTAAATACAAAACATGGTCTTAGTTCAGATCTTTAGCCAAAAGACTTCTCCTTTCTTTTAATGTCACACTCAAAAGGTCCCTATCAAGGAAAAACCCAAGTGAAGCCTCCTTCCCTCAGCCATCTTTTTAATTTATTTAGGGTTTTTTCCTTCCAGCATCAAAACAGGAAGAACCTGAGAACAAAGCCAGCAAAGACATTTATATTTGAGGGCAGTGAAGTTTTTTAGCACCACTGACACTTCTCCCTGGGGAAGGCAGCAGGCGTCTTGCTCTCCTCCGAACAGCTCAGGAAACCTGCAGCTGGCCAGCTGTGAGACACAGCTGGATCCCTGCTTCTCCCAGCATCCCAACCTCTCCCAGAAAAGTTAACCCAAAGGATGCTGAGGTTCCTCTGACCACAGGCAGTCGTGTTGGACAGAACCTCTGAGAGACAGCAGTGCTCCACAGATTCCCAATCAAACCTGTTTGATTAAAAATGAGGACCCTGGATCTCTTTTGCTCCTGGGGATCATTTCTCCATCTGAAACCTCACAATTAGTGCTGACACCCCACTTTTCTGAGAAATGGTGTCCCTCCCTTCCTCCTAAGGGCTTTGGCTAGGGAGTGTGAGTCACAGACAAGGTTGTCTGTTTCCTTGGACTTTCCAGCTTCTTTCGGCCAGTGGCCAAGTTAGAAATAATAGGAATATGACTTATGTAATCAGACAGCTCATTTCATTAATGATTTAATGTGGAGTTTTAATGATCCCATAATTCAACTCCTGTCCAGTCGTGAAATCTGGTATTTATGGCGTGAAATCTTCCCATCTGTGCTGAAATCATGAAGGGCAGAAACTTTTGGAAATTAAAAAGAAGAAGATAGAAAGGGAGTTAAGAGTCTTGGGGTTTCAAAAGCAGTGTCTGGGGCAGCCTTGCCTTTATCTCAGTCAAACCAGTTTTGCTCAGCATGAGGTGAAACGCAAATTGGCAAGAAGTGTGAGTCAGCTGCCTCTGGGGCAGGAATTCACCAGGGAAAATCACTGGTTACGTGGATGGATTTGCTTCCTTCTGCAGACACAGCTTTACCTGGGAAGGGAGGAGAGAAGCAGCTGTAGCTCACATCTCTGCCCCACATTAATAACCTGCAACTTCGATTTCCACCTCCAGGGCCAGCCTATCCTATTGCCACCATTTCCAGGGAAATCTTCCTCTCTCTGTGGGAAGAGGAGAAAAGTTCACCCCATGAATGTGGGCTGAGAGGTGGCCACTGCACAGCAAAGGCAGCTTCTGCCTTGGAGCTGCTCTGCTGGGTCATCACCACTTGGTTGAGGTGCTGTAAATCAAATTGCAAAGCTCAAATTCTGCTCTTGACTGAGGACAGAGAACCTGGAAACCGAACATTGGAGCTGGCCTTTGACTGCATGTTACAGCCAGGGGCGCCTGGATCCTCCAAAGTTAAAGTCAAAGCTTTTCCTGTCACAATCCGGGCAACAAAGCTGGTGGGCGAAGGCAGATGGGTCTCCCTTACACCCCCTGCCCTCTGTGCACTGACAAAATCACAGCAACACTCCTGCTTGCTAAATCCAGGCCTCATCCCCTCTCCTACCAGCACAGCAAGGGGAAAAGCTTTGCCTTCAGGAAGGACTACATGACTAATTAAGTGTCAAGGTCACTCCCAAGGCTGGTTAATGATTAATAGCTGGGTGGAAGTGGCAGCAATCACTGCTCCGTTGGGTCAGCTCGGTCCATGCTGGGAACCCAGACCTAGCAGGATGTTTCTCCAGGCAGTCTTGGGCTGTTTGGGTGGGGAGGAAAAACCAGGATTCAGAAAGGGGGCAGGGGAACGTTTCAAGCTCCTGAAGCACACTCTGAATTCAGACTGCTTTGGCTTGCCTGGGTTTTGGCGCGTGCTTCCTGGGCTGTAGTCAGGGTAATAAAAAACCCCCAGTGAAATGACTAATGCTCTGTACAGCTTTGGGAAAATAGGAAGCAGCTGTGGCTCCAGCCTTTCCAGGCTGAAAGGCCTAATTATTGGGAATACTTGGACTGGCATTAGATGAGGTAAACCAGGGGCTGTTGAATTGCTTTCATTGTCTCCACTATAGTTGGGCATCTGGGCCCAAGTAGGTGCCATTTTTTGTTTGCAGAGAGGACAGTGATTAACTCTTGTTTTGCCCAGAGGAGTGAAATTCAGCTTTTCTGCCACAGGAAAATCAGGGAGTGCCAGCTATGGGGCTTGTCTTCTCTCTCATGTTGTTACACATTGAGAGCTGTAAGACCTTCCTCCAGCCCATGCTGGATGTTCTGGAGCGTGCTGATGAGGGCAGGGAACAGGAGATGTATGGTGGGGGTGGGAAAAAAGGAAAAACCTCAGCTCATCCTGCTGCTCCAAGTCCTGTGAGGTCCAGGTTCAGGAGCTCAGTGGGCCCTCAAGCCAAGGACAGGGCTCTGCCCAGACACGCCTGGGTGACCACAGGGAGCACTTCAGCCTTCTTGGAAAGAGCTGTTGCCTGGCAGCTAAAATTACGTAAAGCAGGCCTTGAAATAAGATGCTATTTCTGATCATGGTGGGCAATTAAACATTGGAACAGCTTATTAGGGAAGCTGGCAGGCTTGGCTTTACTTAATGTCTTTGAAATGAGATGGGTGAATGGCTGGGCTGTGCTCTCTGGGCTCAGCTCCTCGGGCTCTGTGGCTGCTCAGGTGCTGCACTTCCAGCAAGCTGCTCCTTCCCATGGGATTGGCAATAAGACAAACACATGGATTGGCCCTCGTGCTTCAGCCCCCTCCACTGGTCAGAAAAGATCCCCTGTCCATGCTACAAAATCATCAGGATGGATCTTGAGACGGTTTGAAGGGATTTTTTAGCCTTAAGTGGTGCTGGATCAAAAGCTGAGATGGGGCACTGGATGGGATGAACTGAGATTTGTGCTCCTCAGGGTCAGTGGCTCTGGAGATAAGAAGGGACTTCACTGGTTTAAGCAGGGCAGGCTTTCCCCTTTTTCCATGAATGGCTGCCAGGGATCACCACTCCATGAGCTACCTGACACCTCGGGTGACTGCTGCTGTCTGTTCTTTGCTCCTGGGCTGGGATGCTGAGCCTGTTCAGGGTTAATGTGAGTGAGGACATAAGAGCCCAGGATGAAGAGATGGTTTAATGTTAATGACGGCCTCTCAAACTGTAAGTGCTCTACAGCCCAGGAGAGGTTTGAATTCCCTATTCAGTAAATTTAAAGGATGCAGAAACCTGGATTAATTTAACCAAGGAATTTCTTGGACTCTGAAAGAGCAATAACCATTTTGCCCCACCTGAAAAAAAGTTGACCAGTGTTTCCTGGACCCAGTTGCTCTGACTCTTGAACCCTGGAAATTTACCCCATCTCCAACCACCATCCCAGGCCTTACAAGAAACAGACAGACCTCTGGCTTAGTGTGACCTCTTATAACCTGTGCCTTCACCTCCTGGCCATTTCTGGCATCTCAGACTTAGCAGCTGATACTTGGTCATTCCCAGAAAACCACTGAGGCTGTGAGCTTTACCTTTCAGCTCCTTGTGAGGATGGATAGGATGGATTTCTCACTAATCCTCCAGTCCTTCCATTGTTCCTGACATAAAAGCAAAGAGCACAAGGAAATGCCATGCTGCTGGGAAATAACCACCTTCCCAGTTGCACTAGCCCTCAATCTATACCTCATCTCCCTCTCTGAATTCCTCAGAGGACATCTGATTGAGAAGGGAAGGCACCTCATGATTTATCTCCTCTGACTTTGACTGGTCCCTGCAGCTGCATTTCCACCTGCCATAGCTCAACACCCCGCTCCATCCAGGAAATATTGCTCATCTCTCCACACCGCTCTTTGTGATCCCCCTTGTCCCCTTCTGTTTATCTCCCTGCTGGTGGCATTCCAAAAGCCTGATCTTTAAGCAGATGGTCTTGGGAAAGTGATTTGTCAGAGCATTTTTTTTCCCCCCAAACTGCTGCTATCTCTGAGTCCTCCCTCTAAAATTTTACCAGGTGGCTGCTTGTCCTGGGAACGATGGAGCTGCATTGTCCCAGCAAACTTCTCACAGTGCAGGAACAATGCACTGACAATTAAATCAGAACCTTGATTTCAGCCACAGCTCCCGAGTCATGCGGTCGGAGTTTCCACATGCATCACTCTGGATGTGGAGCCCAGAGCTCAGCACTGGCTGGCTCTGGAAAAGCTCTGGAAGAGCCACTTGGCTGAAGGTGGGGCTGGCAGGCCTTGGTGTCCTACAGAGAACGTCAGAGCACCCACGCAGCTCCTGGCTGAGTTCTTTCCCAGGGAGTCCTTCTTCCCCAGGATGTCTTTGAAAGGAGGAGGCTCTTCCAGGCAGGCAGGGTCTCTGCAGGCTGAGGGCAGCCCTAAAAGACTCAAAGCTTTCCTATGCAGCAGCAGAGGCTGAGCTGCAGGAAGATCTCCCTGAAATCAGCCCCTGTGACTGACAGCAAACTCTTGCTGTGCAAACCCAGCCCTCTGAAGATCCATGAGAAAAAAACAGGCACATGAAGCTGTTAAAAACTTTCTGCATAGAAGCTCCCAGCAACAGCATTGTGCTGCTGTGGTGCCAGATGCATTTTTGTCAAATAATAAATTTCAGCTTGGTGCACACCTACTTCAAAGGTATCCATTGCACCTCCAGCCCCTCTCCGTGGGGTTTTTGAGTCAGCAACAGCGCGGACCCATCCCAAGGGAAAGGTGAGCAGGTAGCTTGCCAATTCATCAGAACAAATCTCTCCTTTCTTTTAGTTCTTTCTCCTCTGGTGAAAGGGAGAAATTCCTGGCTCAGGACCAGCACTGCATCCAAAGGCAGAGCTTCATGCCACGGTGAGGGCAGGAGGTGCACGCAGAAGGAAAGCAAAGACGTTTTAATTCCTCTTCCCGGTTTCCAGGGAAGTGGTTCAGGTTCTAACCAACTTCCAATTACTCACCACCTCCACTAAAAAAGTTACCATGCTCTGCCACATCAGCATTTTAACAGAGCATTATTTAACCCCATGGCTGCAGGTTAGGTAAAATCAGAGCTGAGACATCAGGGAGGAGAGAAAGTGTGCAAAGAGTGTCCTGGGGAGCACCTGCTCTTCAAAAGCTTACAGGAAGAAGAAAAACTTAAAAAAAAAATAAAAAAATTGCATTTTCCCAGCTGAAATTGAAGAAAAGGCCACAGCTTCCCATACAGAGCCTGGAGGAAGGGTCGGTGAGCGGGATTTATCCAGCTTCTCTTGAGCATCTCATTTGCAGCTGCACAAGTCTTAGGAGGGCTTCCCCTGGGTGGTTCTCCTCATCCTGGTGTTTGCTCTGGGGCAGATCCAGTGAATCTTGGACAGGAGGGACTTGCTGTTCCCTTGGCCTAACAGGAAAACCCCTGTGTGGGGAGCCCAGTTTGTTACACTCCCCCCTGCTCTCCCAGAGTGGGGGTTCAGTCCCATCCACTGTACCCCAAGATTCTGCCAGCATGAACTGAGACAAATACCACAAATAAAACCTCCTTTAAACCCAAGTGCCAGTGTCCACCTGGCCCACCCTTCTCAAAAAACAAGAGTTGGGATTTTTGCTGCTGCACACAACAGTTTTATATTTATTGTAAGAATTCACATATGTGTATGTGTGCAGGACAAAGAGCAGCTTTTCCCTGGTGCACAGTTTAATGAGTGCAGTTGAATAAGCCCTTGCCCTCAGGACCTTATTTTGGTGGTGATGGAGCAGGGAGATGCTCGGTCTCCACTCAGACCAGCTGGAGAACTGGTTTCAGAGCATTGGCTTCCCTGTGGAAAGTGGCAAGATTAATATTAACTACCAAAAAGAAGGGACTGTTTCAGTTTTGTCCCAGCTCAGACCTGCAAACATGACATCAAGCTTGGGAAGAGAAACCCAGAACTTCCATAAAAAAAACCTGAAACAAATCCAAAAACCCAAACAGGTTTACGTTTTGGATTGCAAATGAAAAGCCCTGGACCTAAGCAGGTGCTCTGTGGGTGACTGCACTTCCATCTCTGGCCCAGAGAGATGTGAGAGGTTTATTCAGAGGGAAATTTTGTTTCTCAAGCACCACACACCTTTTTGGTAGCAGTGTTACCCTCCAGGCTTGTGTTCACACCTCACCTGCGGTGTGTCTGTCACTGTGTCACCCAGCCCTTCCAACCCTGAGGGGGTTGTGAGGCTGCTCTCAGCTTCTCTGGGCAGAAGTGAAAGCAGAGAGAGCAGCACATCACCTGGAAGGAGCCAGGTGAATAAAACACCCCTGAGAACACTGTAAAAGCAGTTTTAGACAGAGTCACTCATCCTGGACAATCTTTTTCACGAGGAGCTGCCAATGGGAGTTTTGTCTGAGCACCAGGAAGGGAACCAGACATCTGAAAGGCTGGGATGGGTGGGATAGCAACAAAGGAGAGTAATTCAGGCCTCTAGCACACTCCCAAAGTACCCAGATAGTCTCTCTAACCCAAAAAAGAACATGATTTCCAGCACTGCCTGTTTCCTACCCTGTGCAGCTGTTTTTGTAAGAGCAGTTTTAAATGAAGGGCCAGGCACAAACCTCTCCTTTCATCCAAGGGCATGGCAACAGGTCATTTTTAGGTAGAAGAGGTCGCTCTGAATAGCTCCTGCCACAGGAACTGCCCAGGATGGAGCCCAACCATGCAATTTAAGGTCCCCCACGTGCCACATCCCTGACATGGATATAAGGTAATGACAAATTCCACTGTTGCTGTACCCAGCACTGCCTCAGATATGCCTGGAGAGGCTCAGATAAAGCCAGATAACAAATGAGAGGGTTTCTGTTACAAGCAGAGATCCTCAGCAATCAAGGCAACTGGATTGATGCACATCACTTGGTGCCTGGACTTTTCAGAGTGAAAGATGCCAAAGACATGAAATGACAAATATTCACCCCTTTCTGCATCCCTTTCACATCCAGAATGGGTGGAATTACAGTAGAAAGGTATAATCATCCAGGATAAACCACAATTAGGCCCATTTCCAGGGCTGTATTATATGGAGAGAGAGCTCATGAGAGGAGAGGTTTTAATGAGTTGTGGGAGAGTGTTTCCCCTGGTGACTGAAGGATCTGCTCCTCTGAGGGGACAACAGAAGTGGAAAAATATACATAAATAAACAAAGAGAGAAACTTTGGGTGTGGTGTGGTTACACTGGAGTCCTTCCTCTGGCAGATGGACATTTCAGACATGGAAAGCCCAGCCTGAGGCTTGTGTCAGTCCAGTGAGGATCTCAGAAGGCTGACACAAAAATGTCATGAGGGAGGGACCTTGAGGAGGGTCAGTGGTGGCACAAGTGCTCCCCAGGGGTGACAAAAACACATCTTGGGCAGGAAGCATCAAGGCTTTGGCTGTGCCCTGAGCTCCCTTCATTGCACTGAGCATTTCTCTTCCTGCTCTGCTTCCAAGTGGGTCACCAGGTATTTAACTCTGTGGAAACTGAGGGTAGGCTTTTGGTCCAGCAGGATGTGCCCAGCACAGAGCCCCAGCATATTTCCAAGCATGGGGCAGGTGTCCAAGCCAGCCTCCTCCTCAGCTGGGGATGGATCACCACAGGATGGGTGGTCCATAATAGAAAAGATAACAACTTCCATGCTCAAAGTGCAGAAACACTTGCACAGCTCCATGGGAAAGACCAGGAGACAGCGTGGAGATCTTCAGCATCCCTGGCCATGCAAGAGCAGGGATTTATTGACAGCCTAAGCCCCAGGGTACAGGAGAAGGCAGGAGACACTGCTCACATCAGGGTGACACTGCTCACAGCCATGGCACAAAACCTTTGCTCCCAGCTGGGAGAACTTGGCAATGCTGCCTCAAAGTCCTGCCTGGGAAAAAACACCGTGAAACCTTCGTGTCTGCCGGAGAGAAAGGAGCTGGAGGAGGATAAAAGATCCTGATTGTGCACGGAGGAGGAGCAGGAGGGGAGGCTCACCTGGCTCTGCCAGGAGGAAGGTGAGGGAATACAATTATAGGGTTTTTCCTGCTCTGCCCGTCCTTGCATTGCCTTCCACCTGGCATCCCGGGGGAACGATAAAACCCCTCGAGTGCCCTGTGATTGTCTAATCTCTACTTTGCAGGCTCTAATCAGCCCATTTGGCTGCGGTGTGTAAAAAGCACCTGGATGATTCACCCAGCATCTAAGTGCTGCTCTGGCGGGGCCAGTTTTCTTCAGCTGCTCTAACACTTGTTTACATCTGCGTTAGGGCAGCCTTGAATAAGCGTGAACCTCCCACAGATGCTAATTCATATCAGCTCTCCTTTGTGTTAAATATTTATGTTCCTAATAGGCACGCCTAAGAAAAATACTGGCAAATGAGCCCGCAGCTCAACTCCATTACAACTCAATTTTACCTCAGTGCAACTCGCATCTCAAACGAGCAGGATGAGAACACATTCTATTTACAGAGCACAGCAGAACCTGCCATTAGCAATCTGTCGATCGGATGACAATAAAACCCATCGGTGGGAACTTCCAAAGACTTTCTGTGGCTGCCTGGACCCCCAAAGGCAGGCGAGCTTTGGGCAAATCCCCACGGCAGCAAAACACAAAACAGGCCAGGCCCAAACAAAACGCTGGTAATTGGTCGCTGCACGAAATCAAAGCCAGTCTGTGCAGAGAGCTAAAGGAAAAGATGTGTCCTGATACGGAGTTCTTGGCAAGCTCAGAGCCGCTTGTTCCAGCCCCAAACGATGTAAATCGGGGTGGGCTCCTTTCAACATCCTGCCTTGTAACAGGGGAGGATTGGTTTTATTTTTAAGTATGGAGGATATTAAATTTTTGTTTCCTGCTATCCCACGTAAGAAAAGTCCTGAAGCAGCTCTGGCCATGTTAAATCTGGCAGGGTGCAGGAGGCTCTTACCTGGCTGCAAAGTGTGCGATGTCCTCGCAGGTGCCCCTTGTCCACCGAGCCCAGCTCCTTCTCTCCTCTCCTCTCCGCCGAGTTTCAAGGCACTTTTGTTCACTGTTCTGCTACCTTGTCAGCTCGGGAACAGCACTGTTCGGTAATTCAATCCTCTTCTTAACCGCAGAGACACTCCTACCCGGAGATCACACCCATTCCCAGGCTCACGGAGGGACAAAGAGGGAGCCGGTACGGGAGAGTTCCAACCAACTCTGTTTGCATCAAATATCCGCCGCTCTGAATTCGCTGAATAATGATTAAGTGCTGCTTTCATTAAAAACCTGTTTTGTCCAGGTTTAGGAGGGCACAGGAGGGATTTTTTTTTCCGCCCTTTTCTCGGTCTCTGCGGGACAAAGCAAGGTGCGGTGCCGGGTTAACTCTTGGGGCCAAAGAGCTCCAGCCCCAGCCCCTGGCTCCGACTGTCCCGAGATTTGGCAAAGCAGTTCCGAGGGGAAAAGTTCTGGGGGAAGATTCCTGCTCTTCTGCTCCCTGCAAGGCCGAGCTGGGTGTCCCTGTGCTCACAAGGACAGGGTGAGGATTAGTGACTGGAATGGGGATGTAACAGAGCATTGGAGTGTTTAACTGGGCTGCCCTTCCAGGAGCAGAGTAATGATAAACCAGACAGCTCCAGCAGCGTTTGCTGAGCCACCTTCAGCGGCAGAAAGCTGTGTGAGTGGACACCTGTAGCTTATTGCTGAGGAAAAAATGACCTGTGAAGGATGGCTGTAATATTGCAGCCACTGAAGGCTGCCTGATGTGGCTGGCTGGGGGTGATCTGAGGAAAAACCATCTCCTGGCATTCCCAGATTGCATTCCTGCCTGCCATGTGCGTGGTGCTGCTCGCTGCTGAAGGGAACATCCCTGTCTGGAGAGGGCACTGCTTGGTACCTTGTCATCACCCCCAGCTCTGCTTTTGGGGGACCCAGGGCAGTGTCCAGCTGTGTTCTGCACATCTCTGAGGATGGAGAGTACACACAACCTCTTAGAACTGGGAACTATTCTCACCCTTCCCTTCGGATACATTTTTCTCTTGTCACTTCCTTAATTTTCTAGATTAGCCCCCCACAATCTGAAAATAAATATAAATCAGCTCACCAGCTAAACCAACTGGCTGAATAGGTTTAAACCACAGTTCCCACAGGTCTCATCCACTGACCACTCTTAGACCTCAGGGACCTGCAATGGGAAGAGTTCCCAAAATACCGGTGACGCTGCCTACAGACCTGTGTGCCACTAACCACAGAGAGCTGCAAACCAGGGCATGGGCTGGACCTGCTTATTCAGCCTGGGTGTGCCCATTTCTGAGAGGATCACTGCAGAGATCTGAGTTTCACAGTTTAAGATGCAAAACCAACTCCTAGCAAGTGATTTCACCCTTTATGTCTGCAGTCTACATCTCATAAACCTGTAACACCCTTCAGCTTTCATTTTTCATTATTTTCATTTCATTCTTTCATTTCACCATGCTGGGAGTGTTCATCTGTTTCAGGGGACAGAGGAACAATGTTTTGTGTTTCCTCCAGTCCACAGAGAATGGGGACCTTCAACAGAGTCTGGTTTTATCTTTAGGGTCCACCCTAAGCCCACTGCTGGCACAGCAGTGAGGGTCACACACCAGCAGATCTGGTGGGAGGCATTGAAAGGTGGGGTGAAAACACCTGGAATCTTGGAGGATCAGCACTAAACCATGTTGTTTTCCCATTCCCCTTTTGCCTCATTATCCCCAGAACCAAGGGTTTAATTAATAGTTGGGTCTCTGGGTCCTTTTTGATGCTGATGTAAATCAAGCCACTTCCATAGCTGTGGCTGCACAGATCTGAGCTCTGAGATGGAACCTGTCATTTCTATACCCACAGCTTTGCTCATGCACTTCAGGCTCACACACAGGTGATGCCTCTCCTCCTCTCCATTAGTGCCACAGTGAAGAAGCAGTAAATTATCCTGTTGAGCTTTTAAGGAGCCCAACTCTGCAGAAATATGTGTAAAACAGTTGAGAACAGTCAATGCCAAGGGAAAAGAAGATCTTCATCATAAAACATGGGCTCATTTAGTGCTGAGCTATAGGCGCTTTTGCTTCCTGCTAATTCTGGTTGTGCCATGGGGTTATAGAGCAGAAAACATTATTTCCGAGCAGTTTAACTCAGTAGTGGTGGAAAACAACACAGCCTGACTTTCAGAACTGAAATGTGGTCTGAGATGTCTCTGTCCAGCTGTGCTTCCCATGTGCAGCTTGCTGCACTTGTGTCCTGGTCCTCAGCCCTGCCCTGGTATACCCAGAGCTCAGAGATCTTGTGGTTTGATATATTTTTGGTGCATGCAGGTGGCAGATGAGGCTGCTCCCAGTGCAAGCCCCAGACACTGAAAGCATTGTCACAGGTCCAGGCTGGGGTAAATCAGAAGCTGCTGGGAGGAAGAGTGCAGAACTGCAAACTCAGGGTTTGGCAGCAGAATGGCCCAACATCTGCCTCAGCCTGGAGCATCCCACATGCCTGTGGACAAGGTTGACATTGTGCATGGGGAAACAGGCTCTGCCAAGGATGTGTTTGCAAAGTGACACGTTCCAAAGGTATTTCCAGCCCACTTTTGGGTATGGAGCTCTGGGAGGAAGAGGGAAGGGCCAAGCCCTGCAGATGAGATAACACAGCAGGGGCCTCATGCCTTGAAAAAGCAAGGAAAGGAGTTAAAAGAAACCCCACAAGCTGCTCAAATCACCAGTGCTTCACCCATCAGTCTGAGGTTAAAGATCCTGACCTGTAATAGCAAAAGCACTGCATGAATTTCTGAGAAGCTTTCAGGAGAGCTTTCCTTGCCCCACAACCCAAGCAAGTGACATTCCACTGCACATCCCTCATGTGGCCTCACTCTTCTCTGCTCTATAAAACTGTGATGTCCAAAGGAAAATCTGCATAGCGCCTCTTACAGGTGTAACTACTGATCTGAGAGGGGAGGATTGGGTTAGAACCTACTGCTTCCTCACCTCCTGTGCTCCTGGGTGTGGGGGAAAAGTTGAGAAGGCAGTACAAATGCCTGTGAGCTGACTGCAAGATCATCTCTCAGATGAGACCTTATCACTCTCTACAACTCGCTGACAGGAGCTGGGGGTTGGTCTCTTCTCCCAGGTAACAAAAGAAAAGAGGAAATGGTTCCAAGTTGTGCCAAAGGAGGTTTAGTTTGTATATTAGGAAAAAAAAATTCAGCACCACAAGGGTTATCAGGCACTGGAACAGGCTGACCATGGGAGTGGTGGAGTCACTATCCCTGAAGGGATTGAAAAGGTAGATGTGGTGCCTGGGGACAGGGTTTAGGGATTGGCAGTGCTGGGTGTACAGTTGGACTTGATCTTTTGGGTCTTTTCCAACCTAAATGGTTCTGTGATCCTGTTGTAGAGCTCTGTGGGCAGCAGCTGACAGGGCAGCACAGAGCAGCCCTTGACAGGCACCAGGGTGCTGGTTAATGGTTAACAGCAGCAGATGGGAATATCTGGGGACAGGAGAAGGTGCCTGGGCATTCAGGTGAGGAGTGAGGCTGTCCTGCAGTGCACAGCTGGGCTGTCACACACCTCTCGAGCCAGCAGGGCTCCTCTGGTCACCTCCTGTCAGTCAGTGGGGTTCTCCCTGCACACAGAGAAGCCTCAGTCCTCCCGAGGAGCTCTCCCAGCACAGCTCTGGGGCATCGCCGGGCACGGAGCCCTGGGAAGTGCAGACTGTGGAGGCAGGGGCAGGATGGGCCCATTCTGAAGACACGTGTGGCCTTGGCACACCAAGGACACGAGGCAAAATGCTGATTTGGGGCAGGAGTAGCTTTGGCAAGAGCTCTGAAGATGCTGTTCACCCTTCCAGAGCCAGCAGCTCACAGCAGGTTAAGACAGGAGCAGTCTCTGACACGGGGGTTACAACACTCATGCTGAGCAAACCTGTAGCTGTTGCTCCAATTTATTACTTGGCCATGGTAGTGCCAAATCCGTTTTGAGCCATCTGTGTTGGGCTGTGGACAGGAGATATGGGGCTCGTGTGTCCTCAGGCTTATGGGCCAAAGTACCCCCCTGAAAGAGAGACAGAGATGGTGACTTCTTGCAGCATTGACAGCAAGGTCTGACAGGGCTTCTGGTCGGCCTTGAACCCTCTTCTACATCCTAAAATGTCTATAACCCATCCTTGAAGGTGGGATGCACAACTCTAAGTCTCTGCTAGCCAGGAGAAATACCTCAGTGAACATAACTCTAACAATACTGATGGAATGGCTGTATCATGTCCCTTGGTCTGTCTGTGTGAGCTCTGGCTGGAGTTTTGCAGAGGGAGGGACAGCAGCGCGTTTTCCAAAATTACATTTGGGAGAATTACATTCTCCCAGTCTTTGGGGAGGAGGTTTAGTCCAGACTCCTGGTGCTGAACAACTCCTGTCTTGGAGCAAAAGAGCTGCCCTCCCCTTCCAGGAGGTTAATCTGCAACTCTGGGTGCAGGGGAGGTGACAGGAGGGGCAGCTGCCCCTGCCTGTGTGCACTGTGGGCGTGGGCTCCTCTGCACCTCTGCCTGTTTAATCTCACCCACCACTGCCAACAATTAGCAGGTGCACTGAGAAAACAGGATAGCCCGGGTGGGACCGTGACGTGGCAGCCCTGGCTGCCTTCCAGCCAGAGGAGGAATGCAGCACAGAGGCCCCAGGCCAGATCTGGATGTGTTCAGACCATTGTGTTATCTGAGGAACCTTCCAGAAGCACCCAAATCCCCAAGACCCATCACCCCCTTGTTGCTGTTAAACCCTGCTCCTAATGCTGACGGGCACGAGGTGTTCTTTGGGTTATCTCACAAAGATGGATCAGGTTTGTGCCAGGAAAAGCTGGGGTTTGCTGCTGCAGAAAATGCAGCTTTTCCAGTATGCCAAGAAGCTTTAGGGAAGTGCTTGGTGGCAGTGAAGACTGATTTGGAGCTGACCCTCTAGGGAAAGAGATGGAGTCTGATGGGGTGAATTTCCAGAGTAACCATGGGGGAGCAATGTGCAGGAAAACAGAGCTGTGCTGTTCCTGTTCCAGAGTGTTTTTCTCAGTTGTACACAAGCCACAACTGGCTGAGCCATATCAGCTGCTGAGTCTTGATATTAAATTACAAACTTCTAGAGATCTTAAGTCCTGATTCAGGACTTAATCCCAGGTAAGGCATTGTGGGAGCCTTGCACTGAGGTGTTTTCCAGTCTCATGTCTGTTTTAAGAAGGCAGCAGGGATTATTGCTTGCCCTGAGAGGGATTGAGAGCTGGGAGGGAGCACAGGATACACACAAAGGTTTTCCAACCAGGACCACTGGAAGGAACTGGGTAATAAAGGCAAAACCAAACCCAGATCACCCAAAGACAAGCCTGGCAACTTGGTAATGGTGCCCAACCTCCTCCTGATCATCCTGTCACCACCCTGTCCCTCAGCCACAGAATCATTAAGGTTGGAAAAGACCTCTCAGATCACTGAGTCCATCCATTCACCCAGCACTGCCAGGTGCTCCACTAAACCCTGTCCCCAAGTGCCACATCCACAGGTTTTGAACACTTCCAGGATTGGTGATCCCACCACTTCCCTGGCAGCCTGTTCCACTGCCTGACCACCCTTTCAGCCGTGGTACAGATCAGGTGTTTCCCTTAGAGCAATGTGTACACCTTGAAGGGGGAGACAGTGGGAGAGGAAGGAAAAAACCCAGAGTGGATCAGTGAAAACTAACACCCCTGCAAGGAGAATAGTTCTGCAAATCGCTGTATGGATAGTTTAGGAGTTTCACAAAACCTCAGGGGCTTTCTCGCAGCCCTAATGAAAACCTTATGGAACCCAGAAAATTGCAGCACACTTTGGGTCATCAGGCAGAGCCCCTGCCATTTCCAGCATCAGCTGAATCCAGCAGAAGGGAGACATTCCACAGGCAGGGGAGGCTCAGTCCTGGCACTGGTGCTGGTTAATGGGTGTGTGAGCCTGACAAAGGTCATCCCACGGCATCCTGTGGAGGGGGAAATCACTTGTGCTGTGGCAGTGACAACCCTTGAGGTTCAGGTTCCTTGGACCTGTCCTTGCATGAAAATCACACCATGAGCAAGCAAGATGAGGGATTAATACCCTGTGCTAACATGGGAGCTGAGGCAAACAGAGGTTATTTATGCTTTTTGGGAAAGATGACATGGGATGTCCATGCAGGAACCATAAATTTGGCTCAGTTTCCCCACAGCTCACCCCCAACCTCTAGGAGAGGCAGCCTGGGATTCTCCCCTGCAGGGTACAAGGCTGCTCCTTTAGCACTCAGTAATCCAACTGGGTTTTAATCCCAGTGGTTTTACTGTGGGTCAGGATCATGGGATGCTGAGGTAGCTGTGGAATATATTGGCTTTACTGGTGAAGGCAGCTGGAGCTCTCACCCTCACCGTTTATTTCCTTTTTTCCTTCTATCCTTTTTTCCTCAGGCAGACCAGAAGTATTTACAACTGTGGGAAACCTGGTTGCTCCTGTTGGTGACCATACCCTAGTGCCCACAAAATAACTCCACCCTCCCTTGCAAACTTAATTTTTAACCCGTCTCATTTCAGTGACCAGGCTGCACGTGTGAGTACAGAAAGTCACCGTGTGCTCGGGTATGGGATGGGGGTGAAATCCTGAATCCCTGCCTTTGCCAGGGCTCTCCAGCCTCTCATGAAATTGTTAGGATCCCAGCAGCTGCCAGTCTGTGGTGCCAGTCTGGAGAGCACGGGGGATGTCCTTTTCCTGTGTCAGGTGGGAATTGTGCCCTGTGAGAAAATTCAGATTTTTCTTAGGGACTTTTGAGTTTGTTTCCCCAAAACAGAGCAAAGATTTCTCCAGGACAGCTAGTCTGGCAGCTGAGATCATCACTCCTCTTGTTCACATCTGCTAAACAGCTCGTGAATCCAACTCTGAGGAGGTGCAGGAGTGTGAGGACAAGCCCTGCAAGCTCCTGAGCCTGGGAATCTGCAGGCAGAGCCGAGGTTGTGCCTGCATGGCCAGGGGGACAGCGGGTGACCAGGGCTGGGGCTGCCCTGGCAGAGCTATTGTCAGCAGGAATGCAGCCCTGCCTGTGCCAACCAGGAAGGAGCAACAAAAATCCACCACCCCTAAAGGCTGGGAAACTGCCACCCCCCGTTTGTCACCCCTCCCTGCTTTGTGCAGTCCCCAAAGGGCGCAGTCACTGTCTGTGCCTGATGTCCTTCCCTGGCCCATTGCCCCCCACGTCAGATGTTGGTCACGTCAGGCTGCTGGGAGGAGCTGTGCCACCTCTGCTGCCAGCACCAGGGGGGTGATGATCCCCATCACAGCCCGGGTTCAGCTGGTGGAGGAGCACCAGGCACTCCAGCAGGTGCTGTACACACTCCCCGTGTGGCCCAGGCACTTGTGCACATCATCACCTCCTTCTCGTGGATCATCACAGACTGGGTGGGCTGGAGCGAGCTGGATTAACTGGGAGCCACAGAACTTCCCAAAGATGGGACATGGAGTAGTTAAGGCTGGAAAAGGCCTCTAAGATCATGGAGCCCAACCATTAACCCAGCACTGCCACGTTCTCCACCAAACCATACCCCCAAGATAAAGTGCAGGTCTGATTTGCATTATTACAGCTTTTCAATGAGTGGAGAATTCAAGCAGCCATTTTTCAGGCAACATCACAGTCTTCACAGACTTCAGCTGCCTTATCAGGAGTGATCTCCATAGAGTCCAAGGCAGAGCTGAACCCCCAGCTCCTGTAGCCCCTGTCCCCTCTGGGCCACACGTGGAGTTAAAAAGCCAGCCAGTCTTGGGTGCCAGCAGGGAATGGTGTCCCCCAGCCATGGCATGTGCATGGCAGGCTGCTGAGGAACAGCGCTGCTGCCTGAAACCCTCTCATTTTCACTGCCACAAGGCTGATACAGCCAGTGCATCCCAGGAACCTCTTGGGGTTATTCCATGAGAATAACTGGAATATTCACACGGACACCACCCAGCAACAGCTCAGAGCTCAGCTGAGCCGAGAGCCTTTTCCCAGGAAGTTCTGGTTACTGTGTTTGAACACCAAACAAGAAGCTCACGTTTCTTCCCTGTGGGATGGGACTCCAAATACAAGTAAGAGGTTGTTCCTGGGGCATCCCTGTGCCACGCCCCAACAGGAATTGGCTGGATTCTTGTGTCTCCTTCCTGCTTTTCCAGGCTCTTGTGAACAGCAGCACTCACTCAAAGAGCTCATCCTGCAGTGTTATCTCACCTGTTTTTGGCACGAGGAGAAAGCATGAGGAGTCACAGAACTCGCCTCTCTTTACTCCCAGGGCTTGGCTGATTTGGATTAAACGCAGCGGAGCGGATGGACACCAGCACACAACACAACACGAGACACCAGGAAATCTCCCTGACCACCAACACCGCCTGGGGACAGGCAGTGGTGGCACCAGTGACAGCACCACACACCTGGTGGCATCGATGTGCACTGGAACGTGGGCCCTCCCTTGTGTCTGCTCGGGTTTTGCCTCGCCTGCAGACAGAGGCATCACTCCCTTTGCAAACAGCAGAAGAAGGAGGAGGAGGAGGAGGAGGAGGAAGGTGGCACCGAGGCTCACCACCCCTGGGAGGAGGGAAGGGCAGGGCACTCACACCTGAGCAGGATTCCTGGCCCTTGAAGCAGATCTGCTGCCCCCACTCTTGGGTTTAGATGTTTTCTCTCCTCAGCAAGGATCTGGATGAGGATCAGAATGAAAGTGGGACTCCTCTTTGCTCAAAGATTTACTGGGGAGGACTTTTCCTGACCACATTCCTTCTGCACAGAAATCCAGCTCCAGAAGAGGATTTTGGGAGAGGCCTGCAAACAACGCCTCCAGGGTTGCATTCCTGTGCTCGTGGATGAATCATTTTCCAGTCCCACAAGGAAAGAACCCATCTCAGATGCACTGAAGGCCAGGAACCAGTTGAGGGAGGGGATTGGAACAGGCTGGACTAGTTTCCAAGCTTCAGACAGCTGAGTGAAGCAAAGGAGAGCAGTTAGCACTGAGCACTGTGTGTTTGCACATCTCTGCCCATCCTGGCAGCTGCAGCCTTTGTTCCATCATGGGTACCACAGGAGACACAGGGATTGGGGAGCTGAAGGGGACACAGGGATTGGGGAGCTGAAGGGAACACAGGGATTGGGAGGACACAGGGATTGGGGAGCTGAAGGGAACACAGGGATTGCTGCTGGGATAACCTGCCTGGGAAGCAAAGGATCCGATGTTTCTAAAGGACCACATTTTGCATGCAGGAAATATGTGGTCTGAACAACTGAAAAATCAGAGGTTTCTCAGGAACATTTTTGCACTTCACACAGAAAATGGCGATTATTCAATAAAAACCCACGCCCCAGCCCTCAGCCATTTCAGCCAAAATCCAAACCACTTCAAATCTCCAATGATGCAGGCTTGAAGTTATTTCCTTCCATCCCCTTTCTCCTCTGCTAAATCAGCCTTCCCAGCTGGATTTCACTTCCCAAAGTCTCTAACCCTCTTCACTGGGATGCTTTGCACCTCACACTCCCTGATGGCAGAGCAGCAGCAGGTGAGTCCTTCTGGCTGCTGGGAGCTTCCACAACATTTGCTTTTGAAGAAGAGTCCAGATGCATTTGTGCCAGGAGATTTCAGCTGCAGATGTTCTCTGGTGCCAGGGGTACAGGGGTGGCCAGAAGCCTCACGGTGACAGTGACAGGGTGTGTGCTTGTCCGGATCAGGGGTGTCGGAGAGGAGGGGAGGGGAGGGGAGGAGACTCGAGGAGACTCGAGGAGACTCGAGGAGACTCGAGGAGAGTTTTCAGCTGGAAAGGACCTACAGGAATCATCCACTCCAACTGCAGCATGTGTCCTTGCATCAAGGATGTAGCTGTATGGCTGTCCTTACACATTGCTGAAATCTCATTTTTGAGAATTAATGTTGAGAATTAATCCTTCTTTTTGATGTGACACAAATCAGACATCCTGCTGAAAGCCAGGCATTTATCCTGGTAACAACTTTCTCCCTCTTCTAGAATCCTAGGGTGGTTTGGGTTGGAAGGGACTTTAAAGACAGTCTAGTTCCAGCCCCCTGCCATGGGCAGGGACACCAGAGGAGAGAAGAGCCTTTCTTGGTGGTGTTTTTCTTCCATGGTGCTTTCCACACTCTCTGTTCTGTGGCACTCCTAGCCCACTTTATCTCTGATTTCTGCCCTAGGGCCCACTGGCACTGACCACAGCTCCTATCGAAGCCTCTCTGGCATCCAGCAGAGCAGCAGCACTTATTTCTCACTTTTTATATAACTCCCCTTTTGAAAATCCCCATTCCTCGAATGAGATAGGGATTTTTTTGGCAATGGTTTGCTGTTTTAAACTTGTGGTTGTTTTTCCTTCTGAAGCACGGCACAGGTGATCCAGCCACACCTTGTCATTCATTGCACAGGCTCATTCAATCTTTAAATTTGGAAAAGGCCTCTCTGATCCGTGAGTTCAATCTTTAAGCCATCACTGCCAAGCCCACCACTAAAACCTGTTCCCAAGGGCCACATCTACACATTTTTGGAACACTTCCAGGGGTGGTGACTCCAGCACTGCCCTGGGCAGCCTGTTCCAATGCCTGACCACCCTTGTGGTGAAGAAATTTTCCCTGATATCCAAACTAAACCTCCCCTGGCACAACATGGGGACATTTCCTCTTGTCCTATGGTTTGTTAATGGGAGAAGGGACCGACTCCCACTTCATTACCACCTCCTTTTATCTCCCTGCTCTCTACTCATGTATTTGATCTGCTTGGATTTGTCACTCAAGGGGATCTTCCTGCTCACATTTCTGATTTCAGTCATTCCCAGGGAAAACTCTCTTCTCCTCCTCATGGAGTTTCAACTGCAGATTGTTCCTCCATGGCTTCAGAGACCAGGGCTGGGTCTCTTCAGGGCTGGGGGAGCATCAGTCAGGTGTGGCTGGATCCACAGATCCACTGACAAACTTGATTTTGCACGGAGCTCCCCTAAGACAGCAGCAACCAAATCCTCACAGGAAAGGGCTCTCCCTGGGGAAACTGCTTCAAGAAATGATGCTTGGGCAGCTCCCCCAGGCCCACTGAGCTTAAGCAGCTGAGGTTGAGACAGGAGGGTTTAGTTCTTTCCAGGGGGCTTTGGACATGACCAAAGCATTATTTTCCCCCCAGATTTTAAGCAGCACTTCTGGTCAGTCTGGGGGAGCTGAAGGATGAGCAAAGCTAAGTTACAAACCTCTGGTGGAGGCAGACATCAGCTGGAGCAGGTAACAGCAAGGGAAACACTGGCCTCAGCCTGCCCAGGGGGAGGTGTCCCAGCCCATGGCAGGGCCTTGGAACTGGATGAGCTTTAAGGTCCCTTCCAGCCCAAACCATTCCATGATTCTATAAATGACTTTTTGGCCATCCCCACCTTGGGCTGACCTGAGATGAGAGAGGCTTCTCCCACCACTGTTTTTCCCAGCAAACCTGATGTTATTTTTCCCACTCCTGCACGTTTTCCAGCTCAGACAGCCGAGGTTTGGTGCAGAGCTTTGAAGCTGCTGCCTTGGCTGTAGATCTGAGGGCAGCTCCAGTATCTGACAGCTTGAGCTTCCCATCCTCCCTCCTACCTCAGCTGATACAGTCACTCTCCCCTCCCACCTTGCACTGTGCAATTTTAAACAGATCATCAGGATAAGCTCCGAACATTTCAGAGAACAGGGCTGTGCTTTCATACAGTTTACAGACCTGGACTTGGGACCATTTAGAATTTGGCCTCTCTCCCCCCTTCCCTTCCTTGAATAGTGGTTTAGGCTACCTGCAAGCTATAACTGAATGTTCAGAGGCCACACAGATCTCACTGGTACAGTAGCAGCCTTAGTTTTCCTGTCTCTGTGTTTCTTTCATTACAGCAGTGCAGCTTTTTTGTAACAGCCTCAAGGCTGTTGGTTGATAAAAGCAGTAAAGCTGTAGTTGCTGCTTATTTAAAGGAAAAAAAAGGAAATAAAATAAAAAGCACAGAATTGTTATGAATTTTGAAAATGCTGTTGAAAAAAAATTACTTTTTTTGCATTGTTCCTGAGCTGTCATAGGGCAGGAAGGGGAGCAGAAAGTTTGTAGGAATAGACAATGTTGAGGTGTGTTTTGATAAAATATTGGCATTTAAAAAGACAACTCAGAGCACTTTGACCCATCTCTAATTGCTGTCATTCTCAGCAGGGCCATGGCAGGTGGGATCTCTTAGAATCCCAGAAAGACTTGGGTTGAAAGGGACATTAAACTCATGCAGTACCACCAGGGACACCTTCCACTATCCCAGGTTATTCCAAGCCCCGTCCAGCCTGGCCTTGGACACTCCCAGGGATCCAGGGGCAGCCACAGCTGCTCTGGGCACCCTGTGCCAGGGCCCCAGCACCCTCACAGGGAAGGTTTTACTCCTAATATCTAATCCAAATCTTCTGTCTTTCTGTTTAAAGCCATTCCCTGTGTCCTGTCCCTCTATCCCTTGTCCCCAGTTCCTCTCCAGCTCTCCTGGAGCCCCTCCAGGCCCTGGAAGGGGCTCTGAGGTTTCCCTGGAGCCTTCTCCTCTCCAGGTGAACATTCCCAGCTCTCCCAGCCTGGCTCCAGTCCCTGGAACATCTCCGTGGCCTCCTCTGGAGTGGCTCCAGCAGCTCCAGGCTTTTGTTGTGTTGGGAGCCCCAGAGCTGGTGCCAGCACTGCAGGAGGGGTCTCACAAGGGCAGAGCAGAGGGGGAATCACCTCCCTCAACCTGCTGGTGCCAATTCTTGTGATGCAGCCCAGGATGTGCTCGTCTTGCTGGAGGATGAGCTGCCGCTCTCTTTATTTGCAGAAGTTTTTAATGATCCAATTTCTGCTTCACTGATAATCACACATCACTTCTCAGGAGGTACCTGCTCTAAAGCTCAAAATGATATTAGGGAAAAGAACCCACCATTATGACTAATTAGTGGCTCTGCTTCAACATTTCTGTCTCCAGGATGGAGCTGATCCCTATTTTGGTGGTGAGATCCCTAAAAATGGGTGACAGCGTACAAACCCAGTGCCTGTGTGATCCAGCCTGTCAGCAAGCACATCAAATTTATTATTTTAAAAAATATCACAACAAAGTGTCACAGCTGACAACCTGGTTATGAAAAAGTTAAAAGAAGAACTTGATTTTTCTGTAAAGTTGAAATTTAGAAAATCTAAAGCAGCCAGAAAATCTGGCTCCCTTTGCTGCCTGTAGCTGACTCATTGCAGGCAGATAAAAAATATTTATCCCCAGGACCCAAAGACTTTCAGGAGAACCAGAGTGATGTGGAATCAAATGAGATGAGGCCACAACCTTTACAGAATATAAAAGAAAATATATTATTTGTGGAATGGTTTTACCCCTTGGACAATGAGGTACAGATAATTTCCTTCCCTTTCACAGGAGTGAAGGTGAGAAGTGCCTGTCCCCAACAGCATCCAAGGAACTGAAACTATTTGAGGATAAACTGGATCCTGGAGAGACCCAGCTTCAACATCAAGTCATTAACCAGAGCCCAGCCTTTTTCCTGGCACACTGTAAAGGTTAAGAGATGGACTTTTTCTCCTTTTAATTTAAATTTTCTATATTGGTTGGGTTACATTTGTCAAGTTACACCTTCATCCTGCATCCCATGGAGAACATGGATTTGCAGATAATCTGATTTTTGCAGCTGACAATGTCTTTGTTTTGCTAACAGAGATGCAGGAGTTACTTGCAGCAGCTTCCCCTCAGCTCCAACACCCCGTGAGGCTGGAGCTGCCTGTGATGGACAAAGCTGTCTCCCAGAAAAGCCAGGAGCTGGGCCCAGGCTGGGATCCCAGATGGGATTTCACTTTTAAGGCAGCCTTGCCCTCATGAATTAAAAGAGAGGCAAAAAAGGAGGGACCCTCCAAGCCAGAAGGAAACAGCCGAGGGTGGATGGTTCCTCCTCATGCAGAGCACTCCTGCTTTGCCATGGTCACCCCATTCCTGGGGACAGCTGGCCAGGAGGGGGAGGATGATAAATGGGAATGACAGAACCAAAGAACAGCCTGGGCTGAAAGAGATCTTGATCATCTGGCCCAGGCTCTCATGGAAAGGGAGCCTTGGTTTTCCATCACTGTCCAAACACACCTTGAAATCCTCCAGCCACGGGGGCTCCACCACATCCCTGGGGAAGTTGTTTCTGTGATTCTCACCGTAAAGATTTCTTGTGTCAAGATAAAACCTCTCCTGGGGCAACTTGTAGCCATTCCTTGTTGTCTTCTCCAGGGCTCCATGTGAAGAGAGAGCCTCCATCCTCCCTGTAAAACCTTCCAGCACTGGGATGCTGTGATGAGGGGCCCCCTGAGCCTCCTCATCTCCAGGCAGCAGGGACCCAACTGCTCCAGTCCTTCCTCACAGGGCAGGCGCTTCCAGGTGGGAAGGAGAGCAGAAAGCCAAGGAGATGGGCTGATGATGGCTCAGGAAACCTTCCCTTTCTCCCAGAAAACCCGGGAGTGTGTCAGGAATGTGAAAGCAGATGCTGCAGTCACTGACAGGGAGAGGCAGCCCTGCAGGTGTGGGGTCCATCCCCTGGAAAGGTCCAACCCTTCTGGTCCAGCCTGGCCCCTCTCCCTGTGGCCCTGTCCCCTCGCCCCCGCACGCTGGACACGGGCAGGGAGCGGAACTGGCACAGGGAATGTGCCTTGTCACACACCTGCCAGCTTGGCACCACTTGGATTTCTTCTTTCTTTTTTCCTCCCCCTCCTGGAGATTTAACATTTGTCCACAGTTCTCCTCGTGTGCTTCAGCCAAAGCTCAATTTAAAATGATGTTGCTTGGAAAAAAAAAAAAAAAAAGGGTGAGCAGCAAATTTTTTGGAGGAAAAAATGGTTTAGCACGTTAGGGGAGGTGTAAGAACATAATTTAGAATCCAACTATTTGAGAAATACTGATTTCCCTCTGTTATTTTCCTGTGCTGGTCACCTATTTCCACATTTTCATGGAAGAAAAAATAATCAGTGACTGGAATTACCATGAAAACTTCCCCTGTATTCAGGTGTGGAGCCACCGGTTCCTTCCTCAAAGGAAACTCAGGAATAATTGGGAAAATGAAGAAATTACTTGTGAAATACCAAAAGAGATTTTTTTACCTGAAGGAAGGCGCTATCCATGGAGCTGTGGAGCACAATCCTGCAGGGGACTCAGGCATCCAAAGCTGTGGTGATGCTCTTCCTTGAGATAATGTCCTTTAAATTTCCTCTAGGGCGCTTTTAAAAGGCAGCGCTGCACGGCTGCACCATCTCGTGGTGTGGCCGGGCCCTGCATGGCCACAGCCTTTAAAACCCTGGGGTTTTTTCCATGATTTCCACTACAGACACATCAAATCCAAATGCTGCCACTGCCAGACCATGGCACGGTTTGGACCACCACAATCCAGAGCCCTCCAGGCTTTCCTCCCTCGTGCTCCTTTTTGGGATGCAATAATCCAATCGTTTTCCAAGCATCATCATCCCAAGCATTTGCCTGATCCCTCTGGTTGTTATTCCAAGATCTATCCAGCAGCTCAGGGATCAGACCAGGGGATGATCACTCATCTGAACTTGCTCTAAGGTCTGTTACAGAGGATTCCAGTGAGACCAAGGCTCCAGTCGCTATTTAGAGGAAAAATCAGAAGGAAAGTTGAGTCACAGAGCTCCAGCCCCATGATGCAGAGCCAAGGGCAGGACCTGTGCGTGCTCAGCCTCAGCCCTACTCCTACACAGCACCTGGTCCCTCTCAGCTGTGACTCTTTTCCAACCAAAATGACTCTGTAATTCTGTGATTAAATGGGTTCTTCAGGTCTTGACAAAAATCTTCCCCTCTTCTAGATGCATTTGCTTGTGAAGGAAAAAGATGGCCCACTTCAAGTGCACTAAAAACCCCACAGATACATTTCACACCAATCTCTGGTTCTCAGTCTCTGAGGGTACAGCAGGTATTAACCAGGGAATTAAGTAGGGATTAGAATGAAAGAAACCTAACAGCACTTATAAAATATTTTTCCTATTAAAACACACACATGAAAATGCCAGACTTCCACCTTTCTGTGGGTTTGTCTTCCAGCAAATGCTTAACTTGCAACCACCTCCTTCAGCCTGATCCTTCCATGCAGACCTGACTTGGGACGTGTGCCAGGTGAGAAACTGCTCCACATGGGCACCTTGAGCCAACCCAGCTCTGGCACCAGGCAGCTCCCCCAGCTCCTCCTTTCCCCCTGGGGATAAATGTTTGGCTGCAGACTGGGTGACCCCAGAGCTGTGCCAGGCCAGCTGCTCAACATCAGCTCTCACAGCAGGCACTGCCACCACAGAGGTGACACTGCAGCCTGGGAGAAAGGCAGCGATCCTGATCCTCTCTCAGCCCCACTTACCCCTAAAAATCCAGGACAGGCGGGTGAGGAAGCAAACAGTGCTTCAGGGATGCTGTGAATGTCACACAAGGGGCTGCATGCAGGGACTGAAAGGGGTTTGTACAGAAACCCCAGCAGCCAGCAGCGCTTCTGCCCCTTTATCCTCCCCCACAATCCAGGATCTTGCTCCTTTTCTCGGCTCCATCTTACAGGCTTCAGTGGCCTTGGAAAGCAGCCAGATGGATTTATCCAAAACCTCAGCAGGTTAACCAAAAGGAACAGGAGCTGAAGCCTTCTGCCAAATCTGCTGCCAGAGGAAGAAGGCCTTGGTGCTCAGCAGTCAAAGCTTTCATCTTTATTAAAGCAGCTCCCAAGAGCTGTGAGAGGAATGGAATGAGAACTTTCTGGCCTGATTCTCTGAAGCCTTTGCTTCCCCCTCCCAATGTTTCCCCCATGGAGAATGGCATGTGAACAGAGAAAGGGGGATTTCTGGGAAAAGACCTAAACTATTTGCATTATCAGACATGAAGAGAATGAAAAAAATAACACAGATAGTTTATTGTCAAACTGAATCAAAGCATGA
Source organism: Pseudopodoces humilis (assembly GCF_049639895.1). Classification (NCBI taxonomy): domain Eukaryota; kingdom Metazoa; phylum Chordata; class Aves; order Passeriformes; family Paridae; genus Pseudopodoces; species Pseudopodoces humilis. Next base: position 147,974,641 of record NC_142200.1, read on the forward strand.
AAGAAAAAAATTACAAGGTTACACTGTAAAGAAATTTGGTTTTCATCACAAAAGCTCATTAAAATCAAAGAAAACAACCCATTGTCAAGCCAGCAACTCCCCAACAACCCCCCCGACCTTTCAAGTGCAACATCTACTGAAAGGCTGGGAATTCAGAGGTGGTGACATCACGTTTGTAGGGACAAAAGGATCACCCCTCATTATCTGGAGGGCCAGAGGTTCTCCGGAGGGGTGGCTGAGCGGTGACTCCTCTGTTCCCTTGGAGCAGCAGCAGCAGCAGCAGCAGCAGCAGCCGCCTTGTCCTTGCTGGAGCGCAGCCCAAGGTGAGGAGGCTGCCGGGTGCCAGCGGTGCTGTGCTTGTGTCCAGCTTCTCCGGCCATTTTCACCCCTCCAGGAGTGTCCACATCAGAACCTGGCTGCAAAACCGAGCGACGCCAATTCCAGAAGGGTGCTAGGAGCAGCACGGGGGACACAGCCACAGCCAGCACCTCCCAAACCCAGCCTGGCCTCACCTGAGCCACGGCCAAACCTCGGCAGCAGATCTTGGTGCAGAGACAGGTTCCTGCCCCAGGAACCCGGCTGATCCCTGAACAGTCACAGACACCTCGCTCCCAGCTCAGCTCCTTCCCAACAAAACCCCTGGGAGCTTCCCAAAGCTGTGCCTGCCAACCTGCCCGAAGCACTGGGTCACCCACGGGTCATTCCTTCTCCAGCAGCTCCAGAGGAACCCAGGAGAGCTTTGCCCAGGCTCCTGCCAGCGTGGCTGGGCTGGTGGGAAGCCTGGATGGCAAAGGTCCTGTGTCAGGGAACCTTCTGGAGGCTGCATCCCACCTGGAACAGCCCTATCCCATCCTGCAGGGAATTGCAGAGCACTTGGCTTTCCTTCCGAGTCAAAAGACAACAAAAAGAGGGGCAAAACCCACTGGAAAGCCTAAAGGTGTACAGAATATTGTGTATTCAGTTCTGCAGACACTTGGTTTCTGTCAGCACAGAACAACAGGATCTTTCTCACCACTATAAATGAGCTGTTTTATGAATTTTGAAACACTTCTTTTATGAAAAAAAAAAGAAAAAGAAGAAAAAAGAAAGGCATCTTTATCCTAAGTAGCAGCCAAGGAGATTGGTAAAATTAAAAAACAAAAACAAAACCAAACCAAACCTAAAAAAAATCAAAAACCCGACCAACCAGTAAAAAGTAAAGGCAGGCCAGGTCATTCCAACCGATCACAAGACTAACTAAAAAATATTTTTAATTGCAACTAATGTGCTATCTTCAGCCAGCTGCTAATTCCAACAGGCCTGAGGTTTTCTGCTCATAAAGCATCAATAATATGTGCCTTTTCCTAGAAAGGAAGGCTCTGCGTAAGTCATACTGTGTCAGATAAAAAGTCCCAAAATAGATTTTTCCAACCAAATAAAGTGTTTTATTCAGATATTCATGTGGATATGGCAGTGATGTTAAGAACAGCTATTCAAGTAGCTGAAGTAAGCCCTTCAAAAGAAGTCACACAGCTTTGAGACTTGAACAAATTATTGTATGATCTCATCCAAGAGATCTAAATAGCTGGAACATCTGCAAGAGTCGCCACCAATTTATTTAGCAGAGTTCATCAGTAGTTCATCAGCTCTGTTTGCACAAGCAGGTGCCAGGGCAGCCACTGAGGAGTCCTGCACGTGATGGACAAAGGAGAGGGGGAGGAGGGAAGGACAGAGATGGGTGATTTTACCCTCTACCATGGATGTGCATTAGCAGGAGTGAAGTCCCTGCCTGTTACTGCAGAAATGCTTTTTCCCAGACAAGTATTACATGCACAAGTAACTATATTGTTAAAATTTTTTATTTGTGACAGTAAAGAAACCATTCAATACCTGATTGACAACACTCCTCTCTCCTGCAAACACTCATATGGTATCTGTAGTGTTTCTCAAGTATTGCTGGATTGTTCATTGCATCAAAGTGTAAACAGCTCCATCATAAGGAACAAAAAAAAAAAAAAAAAAGGAAAAAAAAAGAAAGAAAGAAAGAAACATTTCCATTGCTTACTCCTCTGTTGAGGAGCTCCCAACAGATCTTTAACAAGAAATAAGAGAGAGTCAGCTGGGATTTTACAACATCATGTGAAACAGAAAACTGACAGCTGGTTTTGCATAGTTAGCCCAGAGATTTTGAAGCAATTGTCCCACGCCAGTCTCACCCGCCCCTCCTCGCCCCACAAAGGCAAAAAAAACATCACAGCACCTTGGAATCAGAGGCACAAACTTGTTTTTGTTTTACAAATAGGGCTGTGCGGAACTGTGGTTTATTAGGTTAAAAACAATCTGTCCAACAGAGGGTTAATGCCTTCGGAAGTCACAGAGCTACAGATTCTTTTTCTTGTTTTTTTTTTTGTTTTTTTTTTTTTTTACACTGAAATTTCAAAAGCTGCAACATCAGCACACACCAGTGTCATTTAGATACTTTATTGTCCCCAACCAGTCTAATCAAAATCATGCTGTAAGAAAAGTGATTGCGTACACTGACAACCAAAACGTCTCCAGGTGTTGAGTTTCTTCCACGCGTAACTTTTTGCTGTTTTAATAAAGATCAAAAGGGCGAAACAAAGAGACAAAATTATTCTTCCAAAGCTACCTAAATGAACACAGCAATATTGTACATTTGCCACCATCTCCCCATGCCCAGCCTGCCACGCTTCCTGGTGTGAGCAAGGATTCTGAGCACAGCCCTAAGGTTACAAATGGCAATTTCACTGTTAACGCTCCCGTTGGAGTTTCAAGGGTCTAAGGCATTCTGCCTTTCAGCTTAATTTAAAAATACCCATACAGGCAAAAAAAACGTTTTTTAACCCAACATAAAAAGGACAACAGAACTTCAGGCCAGGCAGCATCTCTTTAGAATGACCAACTGGGAAAAGACTTTTTTAGTATTTCTATAATATCCAGAAACAGAATTGAAACCCAGGGTTTATAACAGCCCTGGTGACCTGCATGCAGTAACTGCACTTCAAAATACGCAAGAGATTTAGGGAACAAGTTGTAGGTTTGTTTTTTTTTTCCTATTTGAATTTTTATTTTTTTTTTTAAATCTCGTATTTAAAATACAATCAAATACCCGTATTGCAAATTTTACAAACATTCCACTCGTTCTCTGACTTTATGGACAGAACTCTATTGCTTTTTTAGAATCTAGAAACTCTAAATATATAGCGTATATATATCCACACAAACTCAGCACTTGAAATTTCAAGTATGATGATAGTGTCAAAATAAACAACTGTGACAGTTTGATCCCTTTGGCCAAATCTGAATACCCAGGGGAGTCCAAACCTGATTGCAGAGCACTCTGAGTTTTATTTCCATACAAGATGGGTGGGTTAAAAAAATAGAACTGATCAGAACTTATAGAAAATACTCTTAATACTAACAGAGATCAAAGCTGTGCTAAGTTTTTTTTGTCTTTGTATTGTCATTTTAATGCTGTACTAAGTTACAGTAAGTTGGGCTTTTTAAAATTTGGGGGTTTTAAGAGCCAAAATAATACAGTCCAAGTGTGGTTGTACAGAACAATCAGAAAGCAAACATCAGAACCGTTCCTCCAGAGGCTGGTGCAGAAGTTCAGTTGCCCATTCTATGTGGATTTGAAAACAATACAAGACACTTTAATAATATAATCAACATTCATTCACAGACTTAAGGCAACTGGTTCATGAAATCGCTGCTTCCAGAGATGCAAACGGGTGACATGGTTTGTCTCACGTCCAACAGGTCACAACTGTCACACGGCCCTGTCTTGTGGCTTATTTACTCATTGTCTGATTGTTTGGTCTAATGCTAATGAGAAAAAGTCTTTGAATTTCTTCAGCCATTCCTCTCATACCTGCAAGACTAACTACAACCTGAATACTTCCCTGCAAACTGCACTGGGGCCCAGGGGCCACAGGCACAGTTGAAAATACTGCTCAGAGAACAACTTTTTTTATTTTATTTTTTTTTGGCAGCTTACAGTTTCGTTACTCTGGAGTCAAATACAAAATTAAACCATCTTAAACTGAAAGTAAACGTTAATGGACTAACCAGAATCCATACGTCCTTTTTTTTGTTTGTTTTTTTTTTTGTTATATTTTTAAACAAAGTAGGCTTTATGTTTTTTTTTTTTAAATTTTTAAACTTGACAGTTTATCTTTTTGTTGTGGCACAGATTTATACAGTACTAAGGTGATGCCAGCTGGTTAAGAAACAAAAGGGTGCTGCCCTACAGACTCACGGGTGTGACGGGACTGCGTCCAGCACCCCCTGGGCCCAGCCACAGCTGGAGCACAGCTGGAGCACAGCTGCACTGCAGGGGGGGCTCAGGTTGATCCTGCACCCACCACCACCCACTCACTGCCTGTGCAGACTGGCCTGCCCCTCTAGGATGGATTTGTTAAGCTGCTTCACCAACGCTCTTGAGACAAGGATCACAAGCCCCAAGTCCATCGCTAAGGAATTTTGGTTCTTTCCCCAAGTCATCGGGACTTTTCGAGGAAAAGAGAAAAGGCAAAGGGGGTCTACAATTCAGAATTTAGCACAAGGCTAATTAGAAGCACCAAATAGTCCATTTAGTCTTCTCTGATGACAGCCAAATGCAGCTGCACTTTTTATGTTTGCAGATTTCTGCTGTGGACTGAAATAACTGAAAGGTGACACTGGAAAGCAGGGGGGGAAAAAAAACGTGTGCCTTGTTCTCTAAAGGCATAAAGTATTTAAAAATCATTCATCTGAAAAGGTACCTATGGCACTGCAGAAGATGTTAAGCAGGCTCTCAGATTCAGAGATGAGTCTAACTCAACTCCAAAGCCAGAGGATCAATTTTAGTCTAGGCTAGTAACTTCTGCCCTTCCAGCAAGACTTGATACAGCTCCTAATCTGCACCTTACACCTTGGGGAAAAAGAAACACAAATCAAAGGTGTGGGCAAAATACTTCCTGCATTTTCACGTATCAAAGAAAGGAGAGGGCTTCATCTTAATTAAAGAAAAAAAAATAAAATTCCTTTACAGGTCACCTTTAACTGGGTTCTCTGGTATATCAGATACCAGTGGATTAATCCAGGGGGGTGGGTTATGAAGCCTGCATTTTATTTATTGCCCAAGTTTGCAGCTTACAGAAAATGTCTCATAGCACAGGCACAGTGGCAAAAACAGTATAACAGCCGATGGTCAACTCCATTTGGTGAGTATACAGTAGCAGCAATTTAAAGAAAAAAGTACTCCAAACAGCTCAATATAGATCCAGCTTACCCTTACTTGGGTTGTTTTGAGAAAAGAATGTTAAATTAATAAATAGATCTCCTCGCTGTTCTCCCAAGATAAAGGTTTTCCAAAAAAGAAGAGGCATGGCAGTTGTGCGTAAGCAGAGACAGCAGAACTTCATCTGTCTGGTATTAAAGGTGCTTTAGGTCTATCAGCCACCTCGTTTCCTCAACTCCATCACTCCCCTAAATACTCAAACAACTGCAGATATGTTTTAAAACTGTGCCCAAAATCCTCATCAGTGAAACACGTTAGTGACCCCAATTCACCTCTCCCACGAACGCCTGAACCTTCTGAGCATGACAAAGTGTAACACAACTCAATGTCATCGTGGAGACAGGAACCCAGCATCTTGGTTTCAACTTTTTCCTTTGTTATATATTACAGTGCTCTATAAATTTTTTTTTTTTTCCTTTTTCCTTTTAAAGCATTTAGACAATACAAGACTAAAAGATGTCTGGAAATACGTCTTATACAAAAATGAATTTTTATCTTAAAATAACATTCAAAAAGGCACTTCATTCTGTAAGAAAAAATTCAGAGTCAGGTCAACTGCTCTAAGCAGGGGGGTAAAATTGTCTGCATAGTGGGAGGGGAAGAAAGGGAGAGAAATTCAACTGCTGAAATACAAGCTTCTTTTTTTGGCATGTTTTAAGAAAAGCTGATCCAGTAAAAGATGTCCATTTATGAAATTAATTAAAAGAGTCCCATTTAAAATAGCTTCTTTTTTTTTTTTTTTTTTTCCTTTAAAAAAGTAGTCTGAACACATGACCTTAGGAGTCAGGCTTCTGAAGGCTTAATAGCATCACTCATGATTGTCCTTCGTGTCCAATGTAACAGGAAGATCAAGAGTAGCACTTCTGACAGGGGTGACCTCCCCAAAGCTTACACTTGAAAGAGCTGAAAGAGATGGAGACAGCCTCTAGCAACTGCAATCTAGGAGCAGGAGTCAGTCAGAGTTAAGGGCTACCTGTTGCAGAGTTTATGAAGCATACTGTAAACTTCTTCCTCTTTGCTTAGTCCTTCAAAGAAAGGAATAAGATCTAGCAGCTCTGTGTCTGTCATGTCATCAAACCAGGACTGCACAGGCACCTGAAACAAAGCAACCAACAAACACTGAGAGGCCTTCACGACGGAAGAGACACGTGAGTTTTGTCTGGGTAGGTGTTCTGTAATCATCATCACCATGCTGTAATCATCATGGCAATTAGCTGCTCATCACCATTCAGGTGGAGCAGCAGGTCCAAGCCCAAGCAGGACAGCTGACCTTCACCTGCATGTCCAGGAGACCCACACAACCCCACACTGGGCAGCTCTCCTTGCTTTGTCTGCATGGTATCCAGAACAGACTGGAAGGCAGACACAGGTTATGAAGCTGCACTGACACTTTATTTACAGGCAATTTTTTTTTTTTTTCCTTAAATTTTTTTTTTCTCTAAGAATTATCAGGGTGAGTCACCAAGCACAGGCAGGCAGCAACAACCCCTTCCAGCACAGGGTTTGGAGTTTGGTTGTTAAGTGCAGAACATTGTTCAGGTTCAAATGTTAGATCTAGTGAGTGGGTTCAGAAAACAACACATATAATAACCCTTGTGAAATATGTAGGCTGGATTTGGGGAAGGTGCTCTGTGTATCTTCACTATGGGAGCACACTGAGGTCTTTTCAAGACGCTCTTGGATCTTGTTACAAGCTCTGGTTTCAGCAGAGACTCGAGTATCAGTCAGCCAGCAGCACTTTTCTATACATGATTAAACTACTCTGACAAGGCCCTTCATTTCATCTCCCAAATTTCTACAGCTCATTATTTTCTTGGCACTGATTTCCGAGATACCAAATGATGATCTTGGATTGGGTTTTTAATTTTAACCATGAACATAAATTAGAGCTACAGGTCCTGATTATTATAAATGGCAGCTTTAAGCCATGTGTGGCACCAACCAGAAAAATGTTTTCACCACATCACTTAGGGCATCACAATATTAGGATCTGAACTTGAAAGCTGACTGCTGGAAGATAAATAGCTCATGTTACAAAAAAAAAAAACCAAACAACCAAAAAAACAAAACAAAACAAAAAAAAGCTATTCTGGAGAGGCAGGACTATGCTCTTAATAAAAGATTTTAGCAGTTCACAAAGAAGGCAGCCTAAAAACATCAAAGCAAACAGTGTACAGCCTAGTTGTCTGAAAGTCAGCAGATCTGAGAGTTCCAGCTCCTCCTCTGGCAGCTAAAGCAGATGTGAGCAGCTGCAGTGGCTGCAGCCACGGATGGAGCACCCCAGAGCTCCTGGAGCCGACACAAACACACAGGGAAATACACACTGCTCCTCATTGCTCTCCCCCACAGAACTGCTGCCTGCCCTTTATCCATACTCCTAAACCTTGATGAACTTGTTGACTAACAGTTCTAATTATGGAGTTATGACAAAAATAACTGAGAGAGGAGCCTTAACAACACAACAGGATTTTGATTTTTTTTTCGTTCCCTTACCCATAAATGCAGATCTCAGTAGCAACCAGTAAAGCATTAATTACCTTGCCTAATAAAATACTATTCACACAATAAAAAAAGATGGGAGCACCTAAAGAAGCTCAGGCAAGCCATTCTTTCTGTAATCACTACTCCAAAGAACTGAATCTGTGCTGCAGGGCAGCTTTGTTTCTCAGAGCTAGGTTGGTTTTTCAGGTTCCACACCACTTGGTGATTCTCAGAACTGCTGGACCTGGAGCCCGCAGCCACGGCTCCGCGCACACGAGCGCTCACGGCTGTGACACGCTGTCAGGATCAGTTTGTCCTTCAGCACTTGGCAGTGAACCCCAGAACCCACCTGCAGCCTAAGAAAACACCGAATCTGACACAAACCAGCGCTCTGAAAAGTCTATTTTCTGAATCACAAAACCTGGGCAAGGGCCAGGGAGATGCAGTCACGCTCGAGTGCTCTGGATACTTACTGCATTTTCAGGATGGAAGATGTAAGATGCAGGAGAATTATCTACTATAATAACTTTACTCAGCTCACGGCCCAGTCGACTCAGATCCTTCACGTAATTCCCTCGGTGGAAAACACAGGATTCTCTAAAGAGCCTTGCCCTGAACACACCCCAGCGATCCAGTAAGTCAGCTACTGGGTCTGCATACTTAAAAACAGAAGTCAGAAACATCGAGTTAGCAATGTGCAGGTGAGGCTGATTCACAGAGCCAAAGAAGAGACATGAAATAATTTCAGATAAAATGCCCTTTTTCTCCATTTTCTTCCCTGCTCCTTGTTAATTAACTCACTTGCCTGCAAACCTGAAGTGATTAATAAAGAGATAAAGCAGAAGTAGGACAATCACCTTTCTAGAGAAGGCCAACTTGCACTCTAAATGTTTTCTGTGATTTATTGATTAGATTTTATTCTCAGGGCCAACAAAGTTACCCTGAGAGTTCTCCAGAAGTTGATGGATCCAGAGATCTCACCTACCATTACCATAAAACCAGCCAATGCTAATAGAAAATCAATATGAAGCTTTTCCCCAGCTGATTTGTTTCCATGTGCCTCTGAAGATAAACTGCACTGAACAAATCTGAGCCTGACGTGGCTCTGCCAAATGATGCCCTTGGAGCAACTGAGTCAGCAAGACTCTTAAGTTTACCAAATTGCATAATTAGGGCCAAAAAATATCAGCTAAAGATGTTATTAGTAAAAATACTCATGTACAATACCAGGGAAATTCTCACTTTTTACATAAGATGATACTTTAAGTGAGGCACAGCTTAGAATCCAACAATTTACATAAACTGACCAAGAAGAAGTATCCAAATGAACTCAAACATGAATAACCACATACTTGAAAACGGTAGTTATATCTTATTATTGCACAACAGGCGTTACCATTTTCCTGTATTTTAAACCGAGAAAAAAACCTGATGTTGAAATCAATCATCTTTCGATTATGAAATAAAGCACATAATTTCAGTATGAAATTGGGGCAGTATCTAGGATTTTTTCAACATGACTGAACAGTAAAGTGGTAAAGAGAATGCAGGGAAAAAGGCTTTATAGAAATCAGGGTCCTGTCCCCTTCCACCATCTCTACACTGGGCTGGAGCAAAAGCTTGCCATTCTAGAGCATTATTTAGAAATCACCAATATCATTTTACAAACAAGACACCACAAATACAATACACTGAAGGAAGTGAAGAATTCCAGATCAGTCTACTACTGTAAGATCTACCACAAAATCTACCTACGAGCCACTACTGCTACTGCAGAACCAGAGGGCACAAAATATTCCTGGGAACGTTTCAAGCTTTGCAAAAAGGCCTCATTTTCTAACTCCAGGTTGCAATTGCACCTTGACAGAACAAGAACCCAATGGTTCCCAATTTCCAGTGAGTTTCTGAGTCACTGGTTGATGGTGTGGACAGGGTTTAATTCGGTGCTTTATTTCATGCCCAGCTTTAATGTGCTGCTTCACTCGCACGCTATTTGTTCTAATTTCTCACTATAACCATGGTAACTTGTGAGCCTTTCATATTGGCATCATGAGCAATGCATGGAGGCTACATTATGAGACAAGCCCATATGTGATGGTGTTACCATGGAAACACTTACCCACACACTAGCAGACAAAGTACACACTGTCAGACAAAGAAGCAGAAAAGAAGGGGAAAAATTAAGATAGTACCAACTGTGGAAATAATTATCCATAGAAAACCCAACCAAAAGTCCACTGACCAGCACCAGAAGGGTTAAAGAGATGAAGGCAGGAACAAACCTTGGCTAGACTGGCTGTGAAGAGTACACATTCAAAGAGCTCTCCCATCCTCTGAAGAAACTCGTCCACATGTGGTCGTTTCAATACATAAACCTGGAATGATAACAGCATTTAGGTCAGATGGTGCTCAAGGAAAGAAAAGAAAAAAAATCCAAAACCACTCCTGCAATCCCAGCACTTGAAACAATAGTTAACAGGGAAGCAGCTCAAATGAAATGCTGGGGAAAAAGAAAAGTATGCAAGATAAAAGTAGAGATCCCATAATGAGAGACTGGCAGGCACGGGCTGCCAAGCCCCTGCTGATTCTGCATCTGCAAACACCGAGCACCAGCAGGAGCGGTGCTCCTCGGAAAATCTCACTGGAGGCACAGGGAGACAGGAGTGCTTCTCAAGAAGTGAGGATTCAGATCTCTCCACCAAACCCATTCTGCTGCTGGAAAGCTGCAGAGCTCCACAGAAGGAATAAATCTGATGAAGCCTCTTATGACAGCAGGAATTGCACAACAGGGACCTGTTTTCCTTCTGTGGCTGACTCTTTCACTCCTGAAATGCCAGGTGCCAAGAGCCATAACTCATTATGGAGAGTGATCAAGCCCTCCAGCTCTACACAGAACTTTCCTCACCAAAAATCTTCACAGCACCATGCACAATGTCTAAAAACGCTGGGTTTGAAATTTGCTGACCAAGTTCTACAGCATCTTCTAAAGAGGGACCTTGCCAAAAGATGGCAAATTCCCAGGATTTCTCTGCTCTTCAGCATCCTGCCTTCAGCAGCACTCTGCTGCCCTTTAGCACAGGCTTGGCTGCCTGCTGTCAACAACCTGATTAGCAGATATTAAAACCTCCCTGCCTTCTCCTTCCAGAGCACACAAGATGATTTTGTGCTCGCAGAAGATACCAAAACAAGCAAACTGCTACTCAGAAAGCTTGGAAACAGCTCACAATATACTGGGAAGCTGAAGAGGGGAGTCTGCTTGAAAAATATTTATCTGTCTTGTTTGCAGTTAGATTAAAAGTTTGAGAGAAAACATTGGCAGCATTTTATCTTCTTTTGTTTGGCAAATAATCCCTAATACTGGAAGTTTCAAGTGGAGAAGTCTGGCATAGAGCTGAATTCAGGAGGAACTGCAAGACTGATGCTATTTCAGGAATTTCATTCTTTGATATGTAAAACTAGATTAATTGTATGTATTTTACTAGATTCCTATTAATAAGAGGTAAAAAAAAAAAATTTAAAAAATCAAGGTACCCAAAGAAAAAGCCTGAAGGAGAAAAATATGGAAAGAGCAGCTTGAACTCAAGTGTAACAATTAAAGCCTTCAGCAAGAGAAGAAAAAAAGAAACTGTGTAATTGAAATTGAAAACCTAATTTTGAAAGCAAAGGGTTTTTTAAAACACATATGATGGAGCTGTACCTTAATGACTGAAGCAGAAATATTAATTTTCCCCTTTATGCAGCATACAGATCATACCATAAAGTCTTTATCTCTTTTAAGTTATTTCTATGAAATTTATCTAAACTATTTCTGGCCACAGAAATATTACATTCAAACTTTGATACAGATAACATTTTATAACACAGATTTTTTTTTTTTTTTTAAACAACTATAGCAGCACCTAACCCATCAAACAATTGTGACATTTTATGGATTAAAGACAGTTAACAGATGCACTTCAACAGCAATCTCTTTCCAGATAATTACAGCAATGTTTCCTGTATTTCACCAGGCATAAACCAAGTAATTTCCTCTCCTATAACAACGCAATTAATTTTTCATTTAATTCTTTCTGCATGAAGTTGTGCTGTAGTATTTCCTCTCCAAATTCTACCTCTGAATTTTTTTTTTAAGACAGAAAGACAGCTGCAGTCCCTCTGCATCTGGGTATCCAGAGAGTATCCAACTTCCCAGATGTGAGAGGAAAGACAGCAGGATCCAAGTTAATAATTAAGTTCTCAATTCTTTAGCCTGAAGTTTTATTCCTACACTTTTTTTGAGGGCACAAAAGGGGAACCTCAGAGTCTTAACATCATTCTTGGAGAGCAAGTCCTGGAATTTAATATTAATTTCCCATTTAAAGCCCAGTGCTTCCAGCCTCAGAAGAAGAAGTCTCCTCTTTGCTTCCCATCCCTATCTCTGCCCCTGTCAGTGAAGTATTTCCACTTGGAATGTAATTACAAACTCCCTGCCAAGGATCTGAACTTTGCTGCTTGCAACACAACCCACCTCCTGCACCAGGAGCACACAGTAAATCAACCCAGAGCTGCAGCCCCAGAGCTCTGAGCCACAGCTTGGGCTGCATCTGCCAGTCCTTGCAATAAACACTCTTTTGGCTGTTTTTAGGGCTCCTAATGCTGCACCTAATTCAGGATTAGCTGTGAATACACAGCATTTTTAGTTGGATGGTCTCCCTTCTGCAGTTTAGGGCTCCTGATCCACCACAGAGCGCTCACAGCCTCCCCTACTTGGGTTTCTCCTGCTGCTTTGCCTTAAATCTCTCCCTACTGGGATCTGGCCAAAAGATTTGCTTCTCGTGTTAAATGCCTAATTAATAATAAATGTCATCTCTTAAGATGAAGTCTCACCAAATCTTCCCCTTAATTATTTCCCTCTGTTAAAAGCCCCAATTCCTTTGCCTTGTTTGGGTTTTTTTGTTCATTTTTTTCACTAATTTTTCTTTTTTTTTATTTTATTTTGGCAGAACAACATATCTTAATACTCTGGATAGTTATTCTCCTTGAAGTTTTCTTTGAGAAGTCCTACTTAGAGTCTGGAAGCAACTCCAAAATGTACTGGTATCCTGGGCTACAAAATCTCTTTGGTTTACTTCACATAAAAAGCTTTCTTCAGCTGACAGTGCAGCTCTTTTCTCCTCTTCCTTCTCATTTGGAAATTTTTCCCCTTTACTTTGTTAGTGGCTGGACTTGAATCTCAATGCTGCATGGTTATTTGTGGCTTGGCTTTTTCCTCCACTGCCTGATGTCTTCAGTTGAAATCTCTAGACTAACTGGCTCCTGGTATTTTTCTGAGATTTATATACTGTCTTCAGGGCATTAAAAAAAAAATAAAAATCCATCCTTTTTGTACTGTATGCCCACTGTTTTTTTCCTTATCACAGCAAGAATTTAGAGGAATATAGTCTTTTTTATTATTATTATTATTTAAAATGAACCCTACTCAACATTTTAAGTACAAATCAGGCACTAGGCATGTTTCCACAGGATTCTTACAGCTGCTAATGGCAGAACACAAGCAATTATCTTTGTTTTCAAGCATTTCATACTTCCACGTGAATTTTCTATACCCCAAAGCAACCTCAGCCTACAGAGACTCAGTATTTGTGAAACCCAAAGGCAAACCCAGCTCATTTTCAATCAATTTAACAGGACACACAGAACTGCCTTTCAAAACCAGCTTCACAATGAGGAAATCTGCAAGTAATGACCAAAACATCTGCCCATGACAACTCCAACTCCTGTAATCTCCTGTTTCATGTCTCCTCTGAGCAGCAAGCAGAAAATCCCACGTGTCCCTCGTGGGTCACACAGTTGTGGCCGTGTCCCAGTGCAAGTAACCAAGAATAGGCCAGTTAGAATGGATACAGCCTATCCTGGATTACTTGAACCAGGCCACAGCCTTCTGCAAGAAAATCCGTGAATTCTGTGCTTTACAGGAAGGAAATTTATTATTCAAACAGCCTTCCCTCCCACCTTCATTAAAAAAAAAAAAACCAACACAACAAATTTTGCATATTGTCTTCAAAGTATACATGCCAAATATTCCTTCAGCTCTCAACAATTAAAAATAAGCAATTAATTGAATTAACTCCCCCCTCGCCCCAGGCAGTCACTTAAAAATTAGTTTTACTCAATAAACAAATTATATTTAAAAATTCAATTCAAAGGTACACCAAATCAAACTCTTCCTGGCTGCCCTCATTATTCTTGGGGCAACAATAAAAAAGGCACAAAGGCACTGGAATTCAATTTGGATGGAAGATGAAGGACAGGCATTCCCTAAAAAACCTTCCCCCACTGGGGATTAAAGCTATATTTGATGCAGTTTCTGGTCTGGGGGCTGTGGTCACTCTGCACTTGGTCAGTGGGAAGCAGAGTCCAGAGGAGAGGATTGTTCCTGCGGTTAAATCGAGGTGCCAAAGGGGTTGGACATCTCCCTCCAGCCACCACTCCCACCCTCACCGAGCCTCCTTGCAGCTCCAGCACATTCCACTGGATTTCCCACACCTTCTCCCCTGGAATTTGGAGGAGGAGGAGACCAGCTCTGATTTCCTTTCACCCAGAGTGGAAGGAGAGAAGTGGCCAGAAGGGTCAGCAGAACCCTGCTCCTGTAGCTGGGCTTCACCCCCAGCACAAAGCGTGGCATTCTGCCCCAAAACTCTGCTGGCATCCAAAGACCCACAGGAGAAAGAGAGGGAGGTTCCTTCACACCTGATTTATTTCCTCCTTAAAATAAAATGACAAATCCTTTCAAAACATAAGGTAATTTAGGCTGGAATAAGAAAGATGGGAAAGGGAGAAGGGATGTTAAGAAAAGCTGTTTTTTAATCTAGTGAAGCTCGTTTACCCAAGCACCCTTTAAAGATGATGAATTGTCCTCCCTATAAAAAAATCCCAAGAGTCTTTCTGACCTTTGGATTATAAATTATATAAGGGAAAACAAATTCCCCTAACTGAAGACATTATTTTTTTAAGATCTCTGTTGAACTGCAAAAAAACCCAAAACCCAACTAGCATTTACCATGAAAAAACTTGTTAGATAAGTCAATCTCAAAACTCTTTCAAGGAGTACAGCAATTCAATTTGCCCACAACTTGTATTTTTTTGGTATATGAGATCTGAACAATCTCATACAATTTCAAGTTTCTCTATGAATGGGCACCTCTGAAATGGTATTTCTCAGTTTGTTTCCACTGGGGTTCTGCCTAAGGCAGAGTTCAAGGACAATAAAAATCTGTCAACCTCCTACCTGAGAAAGTAACAGGCTCCCTGGTAAAACAGGGATATGCACTATGGACAGTGTGGTTCCCTACACTTCTACCATTTCCCATATCCTGTTTTGCTCAGGTGGAAATGTTTCTCAATGTCAGTGAAATCCTGGAGTTTATAAACTGCTTAAGAAAATGGACATGCATTACACAGATGACAAATCCTGATAAATGACAGAAACTGTTCAGTTCATTCATGCTCTAAGTGACTACAGAATTACAGGTTTGAAGCGGGAACAGGTTGTCAGAGCTCTACAGCCTGTGTTCATGAACATCAGACTCATACAGAATACCCATTTCTGCCATTTATCACAGTGTAAAACAAAAAAGAAAAGATTCCTGAATGTCAGCAATATTACAAGAGGTATTACACACACAGGCTTTGTCTATTCTGTGTGCCACACTTATCACCTTTATTTCAAGGATCACAAATTCCTTACAATTACCTTCAGTTTTACCATCCAAACGTGCCTGAGGTATTTACCTATTTTAGAGGTTAACAACTTGAAATACAAAGAGTAAAGCAATTTCCTTGAAAATTATGCAGGGAGTTTAGAGAAAAGCACGAAGACCAATTTCACTTGACCACCTCTGTCAAAGGAGGAGGAGATGCACAAATCCATTCCCTCTGGACCCAGTTGTGGGGTTTTTGTTTGTTTGGAGGGTTTTTTTGTTGCTGTTTTCTCTTTTCCCCCACATGGAGCCATCTCCAAGTGCCAAACTGCATCATTTTTGGTGAACAATCAGAGTTTGCAGCAGGGAATGGAAAAGCAACAGGCTTTTGAAATGTTTGACTATGAAGCCCAAGCCTTTTACTGGGATTTGTTTCCAAATGTAAGTATGTCATCCTGACAAGCTAAGTGATCACAACTCTAAGCCATTAAAAAATTCACTTTCAAAAGCATTCTGCAAAGTTTTAGGAGAAAGAATTTGTCTGTTCCACAGCACCAAACACAACTACAGCCCACATCAAATCAGGACTGAAAATCACAAATCCCCCAAAACATCACTTAAATGTTGTAAACATCAGCTCTGGTGAACATTACAGGTGGAAGTACCCTAGATATTGATTTTTTCTACATAAAACAGGCACAGTGTAAAAACTGTCAAAACAACTATTACTTTAAAGCACATTTCAGTCTACTGACTGATATTCAGTAGTCATTTTAAGAGTGACAAATACATGGAGAGTTTCCATCACAGGAAATCAGACAAAATTGTGAACTAACTTTATGATCCACCAATTAGTACAGGATTAAAATACACAAACTTCTTTGTCTAAGTAGAAATAATCCATGAAGAGAATATATAAACATTTCAGAATATAAAGTACTTGAAATTTCTGTTAAATCACATCTAGGAAAGGTTTGCTCCTCACTAACTGTAATATCCAATACCAAACAGAAGATGTTTCACACAATTTACAGAGTTCATGTATTAGAAAGGCTCAACTTCACATTAACCTGTTTAATTCATCTCCAGCAAGAACTTCAATGTCTGCCTGAAGAGGGAAAGTAACAGCACTGTAATTTATTTTATTCAACCCTTCAGAAATGATTACTGATTAAAGACACCAATCCAAGATACACGGAGGGGAGTGATTTTCACATTATGGGCATTTTGCTTTTACTCAACACCATTCCCTGGAGCCTTATGTGAAGTTCTTAAAGAATAAGACAGAGAAATCAGTCTCTTCATGGTTTTGTCCACACCTTTCAAATATGCTGAAGTATATAATAAACTTCTATCAGAGGAACTTGAATTACTTACAGGAATAAAAGGGGACAGAAATTGAACATACACTGCCAGAAAAATTGAATAAATGTCTATTCTTCCTTTATACTTCCATAAAATATAAAGGACCTTTAGCATATGAGCTACCAACAGATATTAAAGCCAACTTATGCCCTATTTGTGTTGGACTGAATGAAAAATTCAGTGTTCAAGCAGCTTTTTCTGGGCCCAGCAATGTTTGAAACCCCACACATACATCATTTCCTGTTTGAAAATGTTTTAAAATTGACAAAGAGTCAAGTATTGAAGTCCTAAGAGAGAGAATCCACCTGACCACACAGGGATGCCTGTCTGCATTCCAGAATACACAGCTTCCATGCTTTCCAAAAGGAGAAATTATTGGATGTAAAGCAGCAAATGGAGGAAGAGAACGTTCTGGGACTCAGGACACAATGCTGAAGGGAAAAACAGCACTTACCTGATGTATGGTTCCATCAATTTCAACAGGAACGATGAAATCAGCATTGCTAATTGGCTAGAAAGAATGACAAGGAAATAATCAGCATTAAAAATAAGATGGTTAGAGGGAAAATTTCAGAGGTATAGAAGGGAAGAGTACCTAATTGTGAGGAATAAGTTAATAATCATTATTGACTACACATATCCACTCTGTGTGTGCTCTTACACAAGTTAGAAGCTCACAGTTGTAACTCCAGATGCTGCACTTCCCTCTTCTCTCCTATTTTTAAGATTCATAAAATCTAGCACGCTTCACTGCTTGAATAACCCCATTACCACTGAGTGTGTTCATCAGGAAAACATCTCTTTGGATAAACTCTTCCATTCAGTCTTTGTGGATAAATGACCATCAAGAAAATTAACTGTGTACTGCACACATTCTGCTCGAGGTCATCAACTGGTGACTAAATTAGAAATAAAGACAGTGGTAAAAGTAACACCTAATGAATGCATCAGCAGCTGCAACAAGACTGAAGTTGTATAGCTAAAGGATTCTAAACATGCCAATACCAATCAACCTAATAATGTAAAATTGCATTTTAATTCCAAAGGGAAGAGCAGGCACACTCTGCCCAAATCCTTGAATCTGTTTTTCCAGACTGTCGAACACAACTTAATTCTCAAGACTTACTGTGAAAAACTGCTGGTCAAGTAAAATTGCCTTGGAAAGCAGGAAAGCAGCCTTGTAGTCAGCTCAGGAGTACATAATCTAATCTTGGCTAGACAGCAGGGGTAGCTGGGAACAGGCTGCTGCCAATGTTTACTGGTTCAAGGGGACACACACTTAGGCAGAGCTCATGCACTGTGTCCATTCTGAAAAAACAGACATGCAAACACGCCTGGCTGAAGCCTGGAGCTCATTCCATCACCTGCAGCCTGGAAATGGCTGAGACAGAGCTGCCAAGCACAGCTTTAACATGACTGGTGAACAGCCAGCATCTTTCATGGATGCTGCCCAGTCTGTAACTGGTATTAGCAAGCTGAGGCTGGAAAACATCTTCACTCAGCTCTGGGAGATTTGTACAGATGTTCCCACCTGGTTTTCTGGATCAGTCAACAGGCTGATCTTGGGAACCACCAAGAAGATGGCCCTGAAGTATCTGTGGGACTGGAAACAGATTTTAAACTCATGCAGAGGGGCAAAGGTATGCCAAGAAAGCAGAGAAGCAGCCGAGGTAAAGTGACTTAAGAAGCAGATCACAAACTGGGGAGTCTGAACAGGTGCTCTGTGAAAAAATGGTGGGAAAAGAGGATCCTGCAGTATTAACCTGCCAGCAGCACTTTGATCCCACTCCCTGGATAAACCAGATCCTAATTCCACTGTCAAACAACCTTCCTGCCAGGAGAGCAAAATGACCACAAGAATTTATGTGAGGGAAACACCCTTTCTCAGGAGCAAAGAAATAAAGAGGAAGGTTTGATCTGACACCTGCAAGTGCTGGGTCTGAGGGCACAGGAGAGGCTACACATGGAATCCTCTCATCCTGACCAGCCAAGATTGGCAACCAGACCTCCAGAGCAGCTGCTGATGGAGAATCCATCCTCTTGCTGACCCCTGTGCTGGTGTGATCTGAAAAATTCCTCAAATACACACAGATCAATCTAGATTTTTCTCATCTGACACTGAACAATTTCCCCTTTCTGCTCTGGAAAAAGACAGAGGGGAGGTCCCCATCTGTTCCCTGCATGAAGCCCCTCAGATAGGGGAGAGATCTAACAGCCACAGAACAGCTACACAGAAGTTCTGATGCTTCACCTTAAAAAGAAACCCAAATTATTGTCAAGAAGCCCCAGCCACCAGTTTTCTAGTGGGTGCCAGCTCCCTGCAGACTTTGACGAGGCTTGCACACACTTGAAGGATTTATATATGCATGACTCCCTTCAGCAAGAGAAATACTCTGCAGCAGCAGCAGAAAAAGAATAGGTCAAGCTGCTGAGGTTTTGAAATCCACTGATAAAACTACAGCTTTTACAGAATTTAATCCCAACAGGAGCAACATCAACCAGATCCAGAGAAAACCACACTCAGTGTGAGCAAGTTCGTTTTTTTCTAACAAATAAAACTCACCCTCAGACTTTGTAACCAAACTATTCCCAGCTACACATTTGTTTCCCCCACCTGTACTTCAGGTATTGTGTTGCTCTCTTGCTGGCACTGTTGGTAAGGAAAGGAGCATGGACTGGAGCTGTGTGCTCCTCAGGGAGGGAAAAGAGGAGAAAAGTCTGCAGCACTCTGCTGGGTAAAGCTTTGTGGTACTGTGCACATGAAGCACATCCATGACTCCAGTGGGAACCACCTGGAAGAAGGCAATGCTTTTCCACTGAAAATCTTCAGCTCAGTTAGAACCTTTTTTTAAAAAAAAAACAACAAAACTTTCAGCACTTTTAATGTTCTAAAGGTGTTTCACTGCCACTTTGGAATAGGACTACATTCCAGGCTTGCATGTGGTTTGATGCATTTTATACAAAACCATGTTTACATCTCCTTGATTTAAGAATTTATTATTTTTTTCTATTATTGTTTTATGATGTGAATGATAACTATCCTGTCTATCTCTTCCTTTTTTACTCTTGCCAAAGAACTCCAAACTTTATTCCTTTAATATGCACCTAACATGAAAGACTAGTACCTCCTTAAAGCTTCACAAATATGCAGGGGCATAAAAAGATGAGAATTACCCTCCCTCAGATGTTGCTGCTTTCATAAAGAGCACTTTAAATATTCTGCCTCTCTGGTTGTGTCAAAAAAACATGTAATCTGCATTTGAAATATGAAGCCTATTTCATAACAGAATTACGAATTCTGAAGTATCAGGTGTTTTAAATAAAGCCTTTTGTACTAAAACTCTCAAATTTATGTATGCTTTTCCAGCTTTTAAGTGGGGACCTACCTGGTTAGAGCAGGTTTTAATGGAAGAAAAATCCCCAAAATACCCCCAAAACCCTTACAAACTAAAAATTTACAGAAGTAACTTGACTATCCAGGCAGAGCAGGGTGCACAGAGGTGTTCAAAGCCCTGCTCTGCTGGACTGTATCGTTATTTCTGATAACAATTAATGGTCTTAATTCAGCTAAAGAATTTCCCTTCATGAAACAAAACCCAAAGAGCACCACTGGGCAGTGCCAGCCACTAAACAACCAAATTCATTTCCTCCAGCACTTTGTCTCACACACCCCCATAATCACAGGGTTTCATACTGAAATAACATCCATTGTAACGCCCAAGACTCAAACACTGCACGAACTCCAACATCTGCCCAACTCTATGACCTCACACAGAAAGAACCAGTTTTCTTTCCCTCACACAAAATGTTATTCAGTGCTCATCATCAAGCAGAAAAATATTTTGGTTTTTCTTAAACATCTACTGAACATCATTTAAATACCCATTAAATATTATTTGAATGAATGGGAGGACTAAAAGGAGCCCGCTAAGAAACACTCTGCAAACCTCAGTCCTACCAGAGAGATTTGCAACTGTGTCAACCATTAAACATGCATTTCTTTAAAATGGTTAAAAAGGTAATAACCACCTAAACTGAATCTCATTTTGTTTCAAAACCAGAAAAAAATTACCCACAGCACTCAGAAAGCAAGCCTGTATTTTCACCTTTCAGGTAACAATAAGCCTAATGCTTCATTTTTATTATACACAATTAGACTTTTAAATTCAGCTTTCCCTTCTTATTTTTGACTCTTGTTTAAACAGGAAGGAATGGCTCCTCCTTTCCCAATCCAGATGTGGTTTTTATCTCCCTGTAAAGTTCTCTAGAACAAGCTCAGTCTGGGTACAGAAGATAAATCTGGCACTGAGGCTGGGAGGTTCCTGCACACCACCATGAATTGTTCTGCACCATCAGGCACAGTAGAGAAAAAAAAAATAAATCTTCATTTTGGTTTGAGGCACAGGAATATTTGTTCTAATATTTCCATATAAGGTTTTCTTTAAGTCAATAAAGAGAGGCTGCTGCCAAATTCTAACCACAGCATGAATTACAAATTTGCATTTTGAATACTGGCAACTAACACGTGAAGGATTAAAAAGTGGAGTTGATGCTTCCAGTGAAAAATGGGTTGCAAGCACCTAGAAGAGTGTAAGGGTGTTTAATCTGGTTTGGTAGTAGTAAGGTAACATTTTTAATTCTTACAAATTCTCCACTGTATAAAACCAGCAGATACTTTATCAGTATTAGGTGTACTAATCAGAAATGCTACCCTAAGGCAATTTAGACTCTGTATTTCTGAAGTCTCCTAATTTCATCCCTAGTTAAACAACAGAAAAAATACCAGTACTGTCACCACATACTGAACTCTGAAGGGTTACAGGAGTTGCTTCTTGAAGATGACTGACTCACCAGCAACACCCAAATGGTATTTGCTTTCCTGCTCTGAAAACTAAATGTCTAAAAGCAATTACTGTGATCAGGACAGAAAACAACATCCTCCAGCAAGAGAGAAGAGCCACCACTGGTGCCCAAAATCTCCTGATTTTAAGGTTACACCTAACCCAGCATAAAGCTGTGCTGATTCTTCTACACTAACTATGGCATCATTTAAACTGCAAAAACAAAACCCTATCTTCAAAGCAACAAATTTTGGACCTGTCCAAAACAAAGGTCTTTGGTAGAATACTTAAAGCCATGGAGTCAATACCTATTCCAGGCCTTGTTGTAGTCAGTGTGATTGTCTCAAAAAAATAAAAGATAAAAATAAAAATAAATAAAAAATAAAAATAAAAAAGAAAATAAAATAATAAAATTAAAAAATTAAAAATTAAATAAAAAATGAAATTAAAAAATGAAATAAAAATAAAAAATAAAAAATTAAAAAAAATAAAAAGTAAAATAAAATAATATAGCAATCTCGCTTGTTACTACCCTGAGAGCTAATTAGGATTATTAATGATCCTTAGGATCATTAATCATATGATTATTGATGAATAATCAATTATTAATTAGGATGAATAATCACAGGAGAGGCAATGAGGACTCCCAGGCAGAGGATGTAAGAGGAGTTCAAGTGTTAAAAGGCTTAACAGTTCCTGCAGCATTCACTGACAGATTCAAGCTGCAAGAGATCCCTTTTGAATTTACTTACCTTAAATGAACTGTGCACTAAAGTTTCATCTAAATCAATGACCACACACTTCTTCCCATAGTCTGATGCTGTCAGTTCTGGCAGGAGGTATTTAGCTGGTGGCTATAAATAAAAAGAAAAGAGGAAGACAACAAAAAAAAGTAAAACCTCGATGGAAGGGGCACCCTTTTGTCAACATTGCTATTCAAGTAATTACTGGGAGTTGGAATACATGACTTGAAATCAAATGCTTTTCTGGGCTCATCCCAAGTACATGTATGGATATTAATGGCTCATGCAATTGCAATACCCATACAGACTTTTCTTTTTTAAATTAGAGACTTATTTTGAATGACCTCCAAAGCACTGGAAATTAAAATGGTAAAACACTACTACTATCTAAAAAAAAATAAATAAATAAAATCATAAAAACAGGATATCTGATACAACATCTTTTTCCAGTGGCTCCTTTCCCAATGCCTGGTTTTGGTTGCTGCTGTTATCCTATTTCCAGTCAATGCCATTTGCAGCCAGATCAGGCTGATGGACATTTACACAAATCATTACTTCTGTTTGCCATGAAAAATGCTGAAATTGAGGAATCCATCCTGATGGAAGACAGCACTACTTATTTAATCTTCCAGTACATGTCTTCACTCTTGTTTTTACCACTTATGAGGGTGGTGATCAACTTCCATGTGAATTATGCTCCCAGTCAAGGCATTAAAACTGCAGAGAAGAACCTAAACTGGGCTCTTCTAACAGCACACTGCCCTTACTAAAAACAGCACCAATCCCATGAATTGACAATTTTTTCTGAAAGCACTGCAGACAGCCTCATATTCTTTGGGTCATTTCCCACTTCAACACCCCAGTTTGCGATAAAAATATGTTGCTTTAGATTTTGGTACTGGATACTTTCTGAAGTCACAGAAATGGGACAGAACGCTTCCATTTGGAGCTGAAACACTGCTGCCACTCAGATTCTTTTTTTTATGAAGGAAAAGGATTAGCTGTTTAGAAAAGCATCTATAGGGAGAAACTCAAGACTGAGAGGAAATGAAATTAATTTAGACTTGGATACACAACTCTAACTCCATTCTTTTCCTATTTTTTTATCTGTTCACTGCCACTCTGGTAAGGATTCATCATTTATCTTTCCTGTGGCCCTTTGCAGAGGTGCTGGCAGAGATCTGAGGCCATCCCTGTGCAGGCAGGGGTGACACAGGTGAGGCAGACACCTCTGGACACCCTCCAGCAGCCAGGACAGATTATCAACCACTGCCTGAATTCAAATGTCACCTTGACAGATGTGGCCAGATCTTGATAGATACTGGCCAATGAGGCCTAATGAGCTCTTTAAATAAAGCACCTAACAGATCAGATTCTGGACTTAAATTACGTGTTAAGAAAGGAGTTTTTTTGGGATTTTTAGGAGTGTTCACTGAAGTTGATGTTGTTCCTTACAATTAACATTGGACAAGAGTTCCCACCCTGCTGGAAGCTGCCCTGCCTACCACCCCCTTGTCTCAGTGCATTTCCTCTCAGCACACATCTGACAGTTAATTAATTAAAACAGCTCCTGCCCAATGCCTAATCCACCCACCACAGCCACCTGACCAGGCTGAAATTTATACAGCACCCTGGCTAGGGTATGGACAGCCCCACAGCTGCTTCAGCTCCACCTCTGCTTGTTGGCAGCTAGAAAAAGAGCTAAAGAATTTCTGTTTCTCTCCTATTCAAAGCCTAAAAGGTATTTAGCACCCCAACTCAGTTCTTCAGATTAAGAAGGTTCGAAATTTACAACCTAAATAAATGAAAAGCTTGTTGAAATAAAAATCCAACCCATTTAAAAACAATGATCTTCAGAACCCACGTTCTAATACTTCTCGTCTTTGAGGACGAAAAAAAGGCAGGAACATCCCAAGAAATCTTAAATATTCTGTTTTAAAAAAATTAATAGTTCAGTTTATTGTTGTACTCAAACCTTATCTCCTCTGAATTTTTGACCACATTAATCTGCACAAGCAGTTCAAAGCCAGAAATTCCTTCTGTTATGTGAATTCCTTATCAAATTGAAAATATCTGGATCTATGGAAAAGGTACGGAAATATATATTCTTCCATATAAAAATACACATATGAAAAATATCAGCATTGTCTTACCACAGGTATCTTAATTTTTTAGCTGAAAACTGTTGCATTTGTCACCAAGGAAAGAATAGAGTCACACCAAGGACTACAAAATGCAGGAACTTTCATCTCTGAGAGCCCAAATTCCCTGAATGCACAGTAAGGAGACCCGTGACTGTTCTTTTCACCTCTTCATTCTCAAAAGCAGTGGCTGGGAGAGGCACAATTTATCTGTGGTACCTGCACAGGGATTCTGGTTACTGCTGGAGCTCCTCTCCCTTCTCAGCACTTTAGGAGATCGTGTGCAATTACTGACCTAACTTCATCTAGCAAGAGCACAACCAACTCTCCCACAAGCTTTGGCCATCCTGAGTTCAATCTGATCGTCTTTCCTTAAATTCACACCTTTTGAAGGTCAGAAGAACAAATTTTCCATTTCACAAATTACAATTCTATTGCTCTCAACTGAGAGAGAATTCAGCCTCTGATAATGGGGATAAGGAAATTATTCTGAAGCTGAAGTCACTACAAGTTGTGAGGCTGCTAAATAGCTGGTGAAGGATTTGGGAGCAAGGGTGGCGTTTTTGAGGCTTTTAGGAACTTGAAAGGATTTGTATGCAAAGTACCAGCCCATTTGTTTTGCTGTTTGAGCTTTCTGATCTAAAGCAATTTCCACCTGTCAAGGGTAGCAAAGCTTTTAGGCAGAAACAAGCATTACTCAACATTGTGTTTTAATTTTCTCACCAATGGAGACATCCCCACAAAGAGTTCTAAATACCAGATTTCCATCACAGTTAACAGTGAATAGCTGTGGAAGTTTAATAATGTGGAAGTTGGATAATGTCTTCTATATTTTTTTACACACACAGTTTAAAGACACCTGAGATGATTAAGAATATTTAATTGTGGCTAACAGCAACTCATATTTACTATGCAACACTCCCCCAAAAGGCCAGAGACTTCCACAGAACTCAGCAGAAAAATTACACGTGGTATCTCACTGGTTTGCTCTTCAATTCCAACAAGACACAAACTGCACAGAAGTTAAACTAGTCACTGTTTGGGATTTATGCATTCCAGCCAGGTCTCGTGGCTGATCAGCTCAACAGACCTTGTAGTGAAACGACTGCTGCACTGCTTCAGTCCCGTGGAAATAGTATATTCCCTAAGAAAACAAAACAAAAAAAAAGGGGATGGTGGCGGCAAGAGAACAGGACTTCTGGTTGAAGCATAAACAGCTGGTCAACACAAATCTTGCAGAAATTCACTGTATAGAACAATCATCAGCTTTCCTCCCTGTAGGCCTGTACTTCCCACAGAGATAGGTATCAGAATTAATAAGCCTTTTTTTTTTTTTTTTTGCCTCTCTGTCCTGGCAGTGCTGTCAAGCCCAAGTGCAGCACATTAATTCAGTGTTCGTGTCCTCCTCAAGCTCTGGGCTGCACTCTGCAGGGCTAACAGCTTCTCCCAGCAGTTATGTGCAGAAATATACTCCTACAGAAGGTAAATTATTCCTACTTAAAACACAGCTGCCAGAAGATGCCAGCTCCTCCTGTGGAACAGGCAGTTCCCAAAATTTCTTCTAGAAAAAAGTTATAATAAGGATTTAGCTAATGTAGGTGAGGACAAGTGGTAAAAAAACCCCCAATATCCCTGTGCTAAGATTTAACTTCTGCAGGGATTCTGAGGGATAATTTTGATACCACTGGTTAACAGTGGAATTTTAAGCTGAACAAAAGAAGTGGACACTCCAACTCATTTAAGAGTTGTTTAGGAGAAGTTTGACAACATCTCATTTAAGATGTTGCATGAGTGTGGCTTTGTACTTCCATCAACCTCTTAATTCAAAATAATATAAAATAGTGAAGCTGCTATGGGTCTGCTTTGATTTGGGGGTTGGGATGAGATAATATTTTAAAGTTCCTTCCAACCCAAACCATTGTATGATTTTATGATTTCTCTACCATACTCCTTTCCAAACAAAGCTGAATAAAATCCATGAAAACTTGGGCATCCTGAGCTACATTTAGCAGATTTTTAATCACGTCTATCGAAATACATCAGCTGGGAATGTTTTGGGTTCGCCTTTTAAAAAATTTTGTGGTTATTTCAGCCCTAAAAATAATTAATTTTGCAGTATTAGGAAAATTATCAATTATGCTGCTGTTTAACCTATGCCTTATCTGGAAACAGTTTCAAAATACGAACTACAAACATGGTAAAGTTCATATTTAAAATAACTCAGAGTAATGCTGTTTTTATTTTCTGAAAAACTTAACTAGAAGCTGGAATATTTCTTGTTTAGCTGTCATCTTTATCAATAACCAAGAGAAAATTCATATTAAGTCAAGCTTTTAAATTCAGTGCAATTAATACAGGACAAATCTGACTGAGCAGAAGATCCATTTCACTGAACTGCACACACAAATGCAAATAAAAGCAATGCAAAACGCACATAAAGCAATGGAAGCTTTCAAACAGGTGACCTCAGCACACTGCCAGGTTTCACACACGATAAAAAAGCACAATAAAGCTCCAGAAATCCTCGTATTTTGACTGGAGGCTTCAATTTGAAAGTGGGGAGTGGGCAGAGCTCTTTTTAGAGTCACTCAGGAAATCTCTAAACACTTGAACTGATGGCATTTGCAACAAGCCCTTTAAGTCCACTTAATTGTGTCCAAGCTCTGTCTCTTTGGAAGATTTTTCTCCTGGTCTGTACAGGACCCTGCAGTTCACACAGCCCAGTTCTCATCCCTAGGTAGCAGAGAATCAAGAATTTCTGCCTTAATGGGTCTGAAACACAAAATCAGAGTTGTCTTGGAGCAAACCAATGCTCAGGACCAACACCCCTCCTAAGACCAGCAGAGCAACACTTTAATTTCAGGTGTTTTTCCTAACATTTCCTGCATTTTTCCTTCCCAGCACTTCCTGCATGCGCAGCTCCCTCGTGCCTTTATTTAGATGATGATTCTGGTTCCAGAGCACTTTGATACTGGGGAGGAAATGTCACACCAGTGCCCAAGGGCCACAGCTGCCCAGCCACTCTCCCCTGTCCTGCTGCCAGGAGAAGCATCAGATGGCACTGGACAAGGGGATGGAGTGTTTAAAGTCACCTGCTCCCTCAGAACTCTACATCATGACTGCAGGGATAAGTTAATTTTACTGACTTGTTAATGTTGGGAATGGATGTTTGCAAAATTACAGCTGAGCTTAAAAAAAAAAAAAAGAGGAAAAAAAATAGATATCCCTTCTTGAATCATTCATTTTTCCTACCACTGCCCAAATCTAACAGAGCACTGCTTTAACACTGCAAAGACAGTGCTTTAACAAAGCACCTGATTTAATTTCTGTACCTATGTTCTAGTCATTTCTCCTTCCAAAATTTTGTTCTGTTTGAATTATTATTCTGTTGGTAGCTACAGTTACTCTTGGGAAAGGTTTTCATTCCAGGTCAGAGCACAGCCAGAACATGTTCCATGTTCCAACAATTCCTAGTGGAGCAACTACAGTCACCTAACAGAATTTGGCAGGTATGTAAAAAAGAAAAGTAGTTTGAAAATCAGTATTTTCTGATTTACATTTGAGGTTTTCTATTCCTAGACTCGCAGGAATACAAATCCCATGCATGTTCATGCCTGTCTGCATACACACCATGCAGGAGCCATGTCAGAAATAACAGGGAAGCAATGAAGAGGAATTTCCAACAGGTCTCAAATCCAAGAAAAACTGCTGGGAGAGGGAAGATGTGCAGTCACAGGGATCTCCTGGCACTGCTGCACAGACAGGGGGTTTCTTGCAAGAGGTTTTGGAATGCTGGGCTATGTGAGAAGAAAGGGAAAGAAGAAAAAGAATTGCATCTTGGGTAATATCCAAGTCTTTAAAGGCTACCAAATATCTCAGACAAGAGGGCTGGGTCATTATCTCCACACATCAGCACTGCTATTTTCTGGGGAACTGTGCAATGATGAAGTATTGTAAACAGCAAAGGAGCTCAAAAAAAAAAAAAATCCTTTCAGCCTTACAAAGCCTTCATCCTTGTAAAAAACAAGAGCAGCTTTTTGACCAAAAAAGGTTAAAACTAATTAAATTAAAAGCTTCACTTTGAAGGACTTGGGTTTTTTTCTTTCTTTTATTTAGCTTTGAAAAATAATTCAGATGCCAAACAGCATTCCAGGTTTAATCCAGGGAAGATAAACAGAAATATTAAGGCCCATAAAGCAGCAGCTGATACCAAGAGCATCATCTCAAACAAGTGCAGTAATGAGCAATAGTCAGTGTGCTCTGTTTTCTTAACGTGACTTATTTCAAATAAATTATGCAGTTTCCAACTCTTCTTTTCAACTGGAATATAGGGGAAAATGAAAGGAAAAGGTCTTTGTGTCTCACATAGTGATGATGAGTCACTTTTTGCCTCTATTAAAATAAATAACTTTCAGACGACTTCATGTGTTTTCAAAATGCTAAAAATTCAGATGAAACCCAGCTAAAACCCAAACTCTTCTTTCAGTCCCTGTAGAAGACATGCAGCTCAGTTCACCTCTGGGGATACAACAATACAGACAGAACACAAAATCCTTTTTGTTAACATGCAACACAAAACAGACCTGTTAGACTGCAACATAAAATGAATCAAAGCAAAAGTCATGAAAATTATTAAAAGAAAAAGGGATAAAAATACATACACTTGGTATAGGCATGACCTGCATCTGGTCACCCTGGGGAAAAAGAAAAAAAAAAAATCACTGTAAAGGTAATGGCTTTTAAAGGGTAGAACAAAGGTCTGGAGCAGTAAATGTAGCACTCAAAACATTTTTAAACCAAAAGTTCAAAGTATTCAAGAAACCAGGGTAAAAAAAAAAAAAAATAAAAACAGGATTTTGCATTTTAGTTGCTGAAATGATCTGTTAGTATACTGGCATTTATGATTTTTAGGAGACTGGACTGATAAAACCCATGCTATGATTAATAAGAGATGGCAAAAAGAAAGTACCTGTATTTACTGGAACTTTTTCAGCTTTAAGATATACTAATGGGTATATTTGTCAATTTTCATTGCAGCAGCAAGAGACTGAGCCAGAGCCTGGCAGCAGGGCAGAACCCCACTCCTTGAACTCAACTTCATTTGAAAAAACAGCATTTTCACTTAGGCAACAGCAGAATGTCTGAGAAGGACACGATGATGTCCTGATCTGAGGAATCCCACTTTCCTCATCCAGCAGTACTGGTGCTGTTCCTGTGGCCTCACTTTTGCACTACACTTGGGTGAAGGCAGGAAATTCTTGGCCAACCTGACCTTTCCTTCTCATCTTTGGACATCCAGAAACAAGGACAGCTCCAAAATGCACAAAGCCTGGCTGAAATGTGTAACTCTCACTCAAACTATCACTCAAACTCTCACTCAAACGCGTAATTTTTGAAGCTGGAGCTCTATTTTCAAATCTCTCTAATCCTTCAAAATCAACTTTGTTTTCTGGTGGGCACAGCACATGAAAAAAAAAGGGAAGCTGATCCTTCTAGCATAGATGTTGCTTGGGTAGATGATTTTATTCTTTGCTATTTGGACAACACAGGCTCTGATCTCCAGCAGAGGACTATTGAAAGGGCTGTTTTCAACACTGGAACAGCCTCTTCCAGCTGAAGGAGCCTCCTGCTTGTTTGTTTTCAAGTCTACCAGTGTTGACACATCACTGACAAACAAATAATTCCGTATTATTTTTAAAATGCTCCTTTTTAGTGCTGCTCAGCAGAATTTTTTACTGAAGTTTGCCCAAAATCCTGAGAAGCTGAAAGAGCAACTACAGAGCAGCAACTGTCACGAACTATCAAAAATTTGGCACTAGTAAAAAGCACCTGATTTCTAGAAAAACAAAAGTTGGTAAGAATCCAAGTTTTCCTCAGGGTAATAGCAATAAGAATAGAAAAAAAATGTAATTCAGTACGTTAATGTCCTGTGGACATGAGTGGAACTGACTTTCATGGGAACTTAAAACCAAAGTTGCTAAAGGACTTGCATTACTGTTTGCCTAATTTTTCTCACAGAATTTCTTAAATTAAATTTTAAAAAAAGGGGGAAACAAGCAAATTTCTTACAAGGAACCCTAGAAATACCTATGCAAAGATCAAAACAGCAGTAACAGTGATGAGAACAGGAAAAACAAGCAGAAAGAAGTGCAAGAGTCTGCTGGGAAAGCAAAAGTGTTCAGGAACAGGCAAATGCTTAAAAACAAGCCTGCTCTGGGAAACTTCTTGCAAGTGTCCTGCCTCATTTCCTAAAGCCTTGGAACAGGAAGGGAAATGGGTCAAACAGCATCATTTGAAAGAGATGACGGATGACCGCATTTGTTGAAGGCTTTCCACGAGCTCCTGATGTTGGTAACAGAACAAAGCTGTTCCTAGAATGCCAAAATTCCCCTATTGTATCCCTAAGACAACCCAGGAACTGATTTGTCCCCAGCCATTGAAATCAGTTTTTTTTTTTTCCCACAGATTTTATTTTTTCCATGCTATATACAGATGGAATGATAAATCCTAGCTTTTCCTTTAGCTGCATAATTGTTAGCTTGAAACAACAATATCCAGCACTGTGCTCCTCACTAACACTGTCTATGGTCATGTGTAGCCTCAATGAGCACCAAGTGACAGGCCACACTATTTTGCTTTTATTCACAACAGTCTGTACTCAAAGATAAAAATAAAGAGCTGTTTCACTTTAGAGAAGAAGCTGACCAAAATAACAGATTTATCCTATTAGTTTCTTTAGTACCAAGGTTGCTCTAGACCATGACAGGTTCTTTAAAAGCAGTAGTACAGTTATTATTTGACACTTGAGTGATTTGACAAACTCTCAAGCTGTCTCTTAATAAAGAAGACTTTTTGGGAGGCAAAGAGGGTCAGAAGGAGTGGGCAAAGAGAGGAACCAAGCACAGGTGTGGAGAGGAGATCTTGTTTTCTAAACACACTTTCCATACCACATCTTGATGGTGACCAACAAAGCCAAACTTGTGGAATTTTCTTGCTCCAATCAGCAAAGGTTAAGCAGGAGAAAAAGCACAATGTTTTACATCAATCTCAACTGTCTTCCTCCACAATGGAGAGCGATTTCCATGTCTGCTCAGAAAGCCTGTCATTAATGATGTCCTCATCCCAGAGCCCACACTCCTGCTGCACCTCCAGGTCTCCAGCATGAAGCAGATTCCTCTTGTCCTCAAGAACTGCTCCCTACAAGCTGTTTTCCTCATTTTGCTGGGCCATATTCATGTGGGACAGACAGAAGATCCCTTTCCCTGTGCTGTGGTATAAATAGAGATCCCTGAAGCAGAGAAGAGTGCTGGAGACACGACCACAGGGCATCTGCACAGCTTCCCAGCATCACCTGGGAGATGATGGCATCATGCATGGGGAGAAGGAAGCTTTTGGAGTGAGGTGGAAATTCAGTGACAGGAAAAGCAGAGGGAGCAGCTGCTGCCCCCAGAAAAACCCTCCTCCTAATTCTGTCTTCTTTCCTGTTAACTGAGGATCAAGAGCTTCTCCTCTAACCCAGCAAGTATGAGAATCCTTTTCCTCATTCATGCTTCATCTCATCATCTGGAGCCATCTGCCTGGTCTGGATCTCGCTGTGAAACAAAAGCCAGGATGACTCCAGTGGAAGTGGGTTAGGAGTGAAATGGCAAGGTGCCCACAGACTTGTCAGGGCTCCCTCACCCAGCACAACTGAAAGCAAAGGGAAAAAAAGAGTTTGTACCTTGCTTTTCTCACCTTTATCTGGATGCCCCTTCATGCCTGAATGAATCAAATCTGTATCCACAAACACCTCAAAAGTCAGGTAACAAACTTACCAGAAGAAAAAACTTACATCCAGAAAATACAAAAATTGGGTCAAGTTGCTAACTGAAGAATGAAAATTGAGATTTTAATTTATCCTGAAGAGAACAAAATACAATTCTCTCTCCCAACACTCTAAAGAAAAGAAAAAAAGTGGCTGGAAGGTGTTGGGGAGCTGCCTGCTGCTGAGGAGGTAGGAAAAAATTACGGAAGAGTTCATGAGGCTGAATATTTTGTGCTCCCAGTGGCACATCTGGCTCAGCATCCGAGCTGCAGGCAGGCTGATATACCCATTGTCACAGATATCACATCTTACAATGCATCTTCTGCTGTGCTGAATAGCTGCTGCATTTGAAGGAAAACAAATATGCCACAGTTTCAGTAAATACAAGTTATTATTGAAAAAAATGTTGTATTGGAACTTTAGAGACAGAATGGACCATTCATTACCAGTATTAGAGTCACACTTGGACAAGCAGCTGCTCTGTGAGTAGAAGGTTTAAAAGTGAACTCAATACTTTAAAGAAGTTTTTGGGCTTTTTTCTCCCCCCCACTTACAGAATAGAATTCAGCACTGAAAATAACTGTTTAATCAAAACCACACTCAGTTTGGTGTTTCTTCCAATCCCATGAAGAAGTGACAGAACACTTGATGTGTCAAGCACCATCAAGTCACATCATGAAGTACTGATTAATCTGAAGCACTGATTTCATTTTTTTTCTACTAAAGCCAAATAATAGTAACAAGAATTGTCTCACACATCACAATTACTCTGAATTTCAGTGCTGTGTTTTCAACTACTTCATAAAATACCCTCCCCCGCTTTCCCTCCTTTTGAACAGGTCAGCATTTACAAAAATCAAGATTCCTAATTAGAAGGAAGTTGGCTTATCACATCAGCTTCAGAATGTGCCAGAAGCAACACAAAACACTGAATTCTAGTGAAGCCAGCAGAAGCTTCCCTCATTCCTTTCCTTCCTCTGAAGTCTTTATCACCAGTTTTCATGTACTGACTCCACTGAACAGCAAAGACATAAGAGAAGTACATCCAAGCCATTTTATACTCATTTCTAGTGGTAACTGCTTGACATTATTGTGCAATTTTCCTTGTCCATTTTTAAGGAAAGGGTCACAACACATGAACTGACTGGGCCCAGCCAGAAGTGAAAAGTGCTGTGAAAAATAATTAGTAAAGCATAAAAGAGAGAGCAGATTTAACTAAGTGACAATCTGAGCAGCAGCTTAACAGAATTGAAGCAATTCCTACCTGGCAGTGAAACTAATGCAAAAAAAGAGCTTTAATGAAACAGCAGAGGAATTTAAGCAGTGGGTTGTCAGGTTTTATTTTCTTTCCTGGGAGGCAATTTTGTCACTCCTGGACATTTTATTTCACCAATTTAGAATCCAAGGCCCACTGTTGTTTCCCCCACCTTACTTATTTCTGAATCTAGACAAATGCTCAATGTAAACTCCACCAAATTCAAGCAGCCTCCACAGCTCTGAAACAGCTCCCCTGGTAAAAATCACTAGTCTGACAGTGTAACAATATTCAAACATATTCAACTCTTCAATGCTGGTTTTATTTCCTTAGAAGATTTTTCTACTTATACTGTGTTAGCACTCAAAAAAAACCAGTATAAACACATATAGAGTTTATTAATCTTTAACACTGCATTTAAAAGAGCAATGTCACAGACCTTTTTAACCTCAAGAACCACCTAAAAGTTTAGATATACTGAATTCTTCTAAAAAGATATGAATATCTGAGTGCTTTTCATTCAGTTGAAGAGAACACTCTTTAATTAGATTCTCTTCAATATATTCTTTGAATTTTTTTAAATCTTGCAAGTTTTGATCTGGTAGTTTTAGGAATGCTGTGATTTATGGCCTGGTCTTGTGTACAAGTATTGCACAACCCCAGAACTGCTCACTGAGGCAGCACAGAGTGAGGATGAGAACTTGTGTGGACACACATGCAATCTCTCAAGGCATAAGATATATTTAGAAAGTAACTGCTTTGTAAAATGCAATCTGGACACTACTGACTCCAGACCATTGTAACTCACGTTTTTCTACAGAAAAAACAAACCTGGTTTTATGTTTTAGTTTGTACTGAAGTCCCATTTTCTGTCAGCTGTAATTTTGCCAGTAGCCTCACTTCTGCCTCCTTTCCATTCCGCAGCATAATGGAAAGGAAATTTTAGTAGCTTCCCATCCCGTTTTTTCCTCAGATGAACGTGTGCATACATGCTACACGCTCCTCAGCTTTCCCTTCAGCACATCCAGGCTAGATTTCCCTCCTTTCACTCCAAATGTACCTTGGCTAGCAGAAGAAGTCTAAAAATACATGTACAGTCCCTCCCCTTGGCAGGATTTTCAGTGCATTTTACCTCTGTGAGAGCAGTTTCAGCAGGAACTGTTATAGCTCAGACTTCACTTCCACACCTACTCGAAATCTCCCATCACTTTCATCTGCTCTCCTTCCCTCTCTCCCATCAAACAGTTCCTTGCTCTTTCTCCTGAGCTTTTCAGAATTCAAACACAACCAGCAAAATTCAAACCAGAATAAAATGGACTGGAGAAGGGAAGAAAGGAATCAGCTGCACTAGACATGAAAAATTGTGCAGAAAGCAGAAGGGTAAAAAAACCCATGGAGACATTTCCATTTCTGCCATTATTCTCCACCATGGGTTCACCAGTATTTGCAATCTCAGAGTCCTGGAAACTGTGTGGAAAATTTGGCATTCCTATGTTTGTCATATTGGACTGAAATTCTTCAATTCATAACACAAATGCTCTCAGTGTTATCTTTATAAAGAACATACAAATTTGTTGCACAGATTGTATTCTATCTGTATTTGCATCTAATATCTCCATCCATTTAACTCATTAAGCCAAACTTAATAATCTGGAAAAATGGCCAAAAGCTGTTATCCCTGGACTCAGCATGTATTGAATGTAAGTGAACTGCTTAAAAAAAAAAGTCTAAATAATATTTTTTTTTTAATTTGTTTTTATGTCACTGAAAACCCTTTGAAGTCATGCTCAGAAGGTTCCACTACGCTCCAGTGGGACACATTTTAACCTTCCTGGAACCAGGAAAGGGAACCAAAGTTGTGGACAACTCAGCAGCTGAAATTTTATGAGAAGTCTCCATTTTTTTTTAGTATCTTAGTCAGGTTTTAAATGTTGGTTGCTTATGAAATGTAGAGTGCCAACACCCATAACAGAAATATTAATTTTATATTACAGATGAATAGTCAGTATTAGCAATCCACCATCAAACCAGTAATTTTTTTTTTCCTGTAACTCACAGCTGTTCCCCACGCGGAAAATTTGTAAGGACAAACCTTTGGAAGCAGAATTAAGCCTTGCTTACAAAACACCCACATGACAGCAAAATAAGACAAAATCCTGACCTTCTGAAGTCCTCCATTCTCCTCCACCAAAGGAGGCAGAGCACTGGTGCTGTTGGTAGATGGTGGCTCGACATTGTAGTCACGAAAGCAGCAGAATAAGGTGCTAAAGATACTTCGACTCCTCTGCTTCTTCAAGCTGATATTACATTGGGACACTGGGGAAAAAAAACAACAAACACAGCAGAAAAATAAGTTCACGTGCTACAGATCTGGGTTTCCAGATTACAACAACTGAATTGAAGGTGTAGGGTTTTTATATCCAGAAATCTTTATCAAGTCTTAAGACTACTGAGATTTTCCAGCATACTGAGACCCCTTTTCTTCTTTTTTAACACATTTTTTCCCTTGCCAGACTCATGCAGTGACATCCTGGAACTGCATAATCACACTGAGACAACACACAGAGCTTTCCCAGTATCATCCAAGGTGGATACTGTAATTACACAAAATAACTGGCTGCTAAAATTTGTGTCGGGACTGAGGAAGCTGAAGAGATTTAAAAACCAGAGACGCACTAAATGCCTACTGTAGTGTTTCTGCACATCTACACAACCCTGTGTGGAACATTCAGAAGTCCTGCAAGGGTCAAGGAAAGCTGTGAGATGTTTCTGAGTTTCCTCTCTTGCTGTCTGTTCTATTTGCTGGAGCACAGAAGACACAACACAGAGGCTGCAGGAATATACTATTTATACTACTAAAGAAACAGAAGCCCTGGCCTTGACTTTCTTATTGGTCTACCAGGATAAAAAAAACCAAAAACCCTAAAGTGGTAAAAAAATTACATACAGCTGAATGAAAGCAAGTGTAGCATTTTTAAAGAATGGAAACTGTAGTTACAAGCAACAGTTTAGAGAAAAGAAATGCATGTAAAACATCTAGGAGTTCCCCTAAGGAAAAAACTCCTGAACACACATTAAAATAAAAAAGAATAAAATAAAAGGGCTGGAGAAAAGTTTCAGAATGTTTTAAGTAATGCTTCATTTGTTCACCAAATATTTTAATGATCTATTATCATACTTGTAGATAATATTTATTTAGAAGTATTTCTTTCCTACTTTGTATAGGAAACTAAACCCCAATCATTTCAAAGTTAGAGGGTAAGTGAAATTCTTAGTAAGTCCCATGATTTCCATATTTACCAAAATACTTTTCCACTTTAAGGCAGTGAGCACTGCCCAGGTTCAGTTACTAATTGCTATTAAGAGCAAAGTGTACCAATATCAAAAACTAAACAGGTTTTATAGACTTTCACCAATTTAAAAAGCGCTCCAATAACAGGATAAAGTCAGAACTGTGCAGAGATTTGTGTGCTTAAGGAAGTGTTTCATTACTTTAAAAGACATCTGCAAACTGAAACCAATCCAGCACCACTTTATCAATACTCCAGTTAAACAGAAAACACATGAGGAACTCTGGCCACCACTGCTACAAGGTACAGTAAAAGACCTAATTCTCAAAATGTCATATTCTGTTTGCAACAACACAGCTTTAGAAATCCCCAAAGCATTCCTGGGCAGTTGGGAAGGACATTTTCAAAGCACTCAGAAGAAATGATATTGCAACCACAAGCAAGTCAGTTGCAATATAATCCTGGCAAGGAGAACGCCTTTCCGACATTAAAAATTGAAATATGCTGAAATTAGAATGGGAAGAACAATGCTGTGTGTCCTGCTGCCTACAGCTACTGCCAAAGAAACCTTGCTAATCATTTCTGGTTTGTTTTCAGCCTCTACTTAAAAATATGAGGGCAAATGATCTAATTTGAATGCAGGTATCAATTACAGCAGGGTGCTTAAATTCCTAACTCACAGCCTCAGCTGCACAACGGATCAATGGGAACACCAAAACCACTCCAGAACTAATACTTGTATGGTTTCTACTTACTACAGAAAGAGACAGTAAGTTGTCTAAATAAACATTCAAAAATCTCTAGACAAAAAATACCAGTTAGTCCAAACCTTCTAAGAATACTTGGATCCAACCATACATTTGAAATCTGGCCACTCCCTTTCACTTATTGAAACATTTTACTCAGAAAAATAATCCTTCATGTTGGTTTTTAGTCTTGACAATTCTGCCATTCATAACACACTGCTCTTTTAAACAGGTCTTTACACTAATTTAGATGTCATTTTAACAGGATTTTCTGTAATAAACTATTACAGAGGCTTTAC